>NC_140100.1:17464592-18064592 GCF_964237585.1 Gallinula chloropus | reverse complement strand
AGTACTTTGTAATGCCGACAATTTAAGTCATCACTGCATCTTTCTTGATTCTACTAACCAGAAATAACCAGAAAGACTTTCCTAGGAATGCAGTGACCATTTATGGGCATTCCATTAAGACCTACAGAATTTAATGTACTTAATTAAATAACTCAGATAATACAATGTTATGTGAATTTAAGAAGAGAAATATGAATAATCAAGGAAAATGGATGCACAGAAGCAACATTCTTCTCCTAGAGCAGCACAGAGCCCCCCTTGCTGCAGAAAAAGTATATCAATTCCCCTTCCACAAGGATTTTCAATGAGGAGACAAGGGGCGGGAGGGGAATCCACTCCCCTTCCATCCTTATCTGTTTGAGAACAAATTCCTTATGGATTTATTTATTACAGAAGTAAATTCACCTTAGTGATATCGTAGCCAGAACTTTACAAGACATAAAAATACAAACTAAGTTGGTGCAGGAGCAGCAAATCAGATTGCACAATTAATGCCAACCATGTAATCGCCACACTGTGCGTCTCTTCAAGGCTGATTGAGCATTATTTTGCTGCTTCTATCTCCTTAAGTGTCATTAACTCCAGCAGTCTCTAGACATTTTTAATCCTCGGGGGGGGATTTTCTGTAGAAGTGAAGGAGCAGTAACTTTCTTCCTCCTGTGAAGCACTCAAGAAAACCAGCATGTGTGGAACACAGACTGTGATGGTTCTTTCCACATTAAGTTTTCTAGCTTCTTGTATCACCATTACTGTTGCTGCCACTATTTGTGGGCAAGAGGGACACCCCTTGCTTATTGAGTCCAATTGCTTGGAAAAGTATCCCACTGGTCTTTTCCAGCTTCCCATTCTCTGGGTCAGAACTCCAACGGCAAGATGAAGCTGCTCCTGGGCAAACAAGTGAAGTCTTTAGTTTCTGATAATCCCAAGGCTGGTGCTGTCATGAAGACTATTCTGTGTTTCCAAAAAAGCCTCTTGTTGCTGTTGATCCCATATAAAAGGAGTAGACTTCTGGGCTTCACACAGTGGCTTGGCTGTTAGACCATAATGCATGATCCAGAGCTGACAACACCCTGCCCTTCCCAGAAGTGCTCTCAGCTCACATACAGCTCGAGGCTCTGGAATAGCACAAATTCCCTCTTTTCAGCCTGTCCTCAGCCCTCGTTGACCTTCTAGTTTATTTCTGGCACCGCTGGGAACCGGCAGCCTCAGGAGCAGCTTTCCAGGCAGGTTTGTGCAAGGTATGTGGTTCTGGGGGGGGAGGAAGGTGGGTCATACTGGGAGGTGAAGTGAGCAAAGTAAGCATGACTTGGAGAAGCTGAATTGAGGAGATAGCTTGGACTTTGGGATCTGCTCATCCTCAGTGGCGGGTGAGGTGCGGATCTGTCTGGTGGGCCAGCAGCCCTGGGGTACAGCTCAAGTTTCAGGGGCCATGGTATGGTTTGGCGAAAACAAGACAAAAAGAAAGTGCCCCTTGCTGCCCCCAAGTGCTGGAATTATTTCCTGCCAGGTATACCCCAAATGAGCAACATTTCTAGCCAAAATGAGGAGGTGTTCCTGTTCATGTGCTAGAGCCAGGTGAGATTGCCTCTGAAACCTCCTGTACAAGCGCTGTTGCAAAAGGGTGAGCTGACCCTGGAACAGCTGCTGGAAAGAGCAGCTTCCTTGTCCTTGAGCAGGGAGAGCAGTCTCAGGTGAGGGAAGGAGCAGAGGAGGGCTCCTTCAGCCTACCTCAGCCAAGACACTCCTCTGATAGGAATTCAGCATGCAGCGGGATGCAGGCCATTGGAATGGAACAGTGAATTGGAAATGCTGAATGACTGCAGCCATGGGGGTGCCAGAACACCTGCCATCACATTGCTTTAGGTGAGCCCACCCTGGGCATGTGGTCTCCAGCAGAGCCAGCACTTGACAGCAGTCAGAGGCTGTATTAGGCTGCATGTCACCACCTCTCATTCACTGCAACTTGAAAGCAGTAGTTAAGGGCAGCTTTCCCTCCATGGAGATTCCTGGCTCCGTGTTACGCTGCAGCCAGTGACATGTATCTGCAACCTCAGCTCACCCTGACCAAAATTGACCTGTGACACATCCCTATGCTGGCAGGTGTTTGCTTTGCTGGAATAGTTGTAAAAACCCAATATGATGCAAAATAAAGGCCTGTGGGTCTTTCACAGTCTGACTTACGGCTCTTGCACTTATCTCTCCTTGCCATGAGGTTTCCATACTGGTACAATGGGCATGTTATCTTCTGATTTGTGCTCTTCTAAAATCTTCTGTCTCAAGACTTTATTGATCAACTCATGAATTCCCTGTTTTGCCTTAGGTTTAATCGGGTACTGTTAATCCTAACTGGTTTTGCACCTTCTTTACATTCAGCTTTTACTGGCTGTACTGGTGTGGATTTCCCTGGGATGGTGGTTTCCCATCCCATAGAGAGCACCACGTGACTGACTTCTGGGGGGATTTCTTGTCATTTTGGCTTTTCTTGTAGCATGAGGATTTCTCCTGATTTGATTCAGGTCCCTTTAACAACAATTCCCCATCTCCAAAACCAATCTGGGCATTCCATTTAGGTAAGACATCCCTTCCCATGAAGGGAATTGGACATTCTGGAACATACAGGAATGAACCTGCTCTAATTTTGTTTCCAAACTGTAAATTCAGGGGTTGTCAGAACGGCTGGCTTTCCTCTCTCCCTGTGGCTCCCTCAATATTTGCTGGTTTAGCTGGTTTAGCTCCCCTTTTTCCCCTGCTTAATGTCGTACAGTGTAGACCAATCTATAGCTTTAGGCACAGCATTTTGGACCCTGTATAAAATCCACCGCTGGTATCTTTTCAGCCTCTGTCTGTGTTCATCTGGATTCAGACCCCCTTGAGGAGCCCCTGGGGAAAAGGTTTGGTCTCTGGTGCCATCTACTGCCTGAGCACAGACATCCTCCTCTGCTCGCCTTCTCGTGGTTCTCGAGCTTTATTTCCCTTCGTGGAGAAGCCTCTCAAACGAGTGGCTCTTTGTAGAGCAACGACTCTTTTCTCAACACTATTTCTAGCTGTCTTCTGATAGTTGATGTGCAATGAATCCAGTGGTTGTACCTAAGTACAACCTATACTACTACATCTACAGTTGTACTATAGAAGGGGGGAAGAATGTCCTGATAGCCAGTATTCCTTACAACCCTGCTGCTTTAGAGCTTGGCTAGGAGGACTCAGAAGAATTGCATTTGCCAGCTGGATGCATGGAAGGAGGTGCTGAAGAGCTTTTTTCAAAGATGATCATTCGATCTAAACCATTTTTAACAGAGAGAAGTTCACTGGATGAGGGTCAGCTTTCCTGAGCCCAAACCCAGTGTGTTTTCTGTCAGTGCCCTCTGTGTGTTTAAGGTGTGAATGAGACTTTGTGTTCCAGAGACAATCGGTGTCTGTAACTGGCTGGGTTGGGGTTTTTTTGCCTTTGATTGGTCCAGTTTGTAGCTGAGGAATCTGCTTCAGGATGGCAAATCTATAGATGCTTCTCTGGTGTCCTGAAGCAGAGCAGTCCTATCTGTAAGATTCCAAACTGTCACTGCAGAAGTCAGTGCCGTTGGGTGGAAGGGGAACTGAAACACAGAATCACAGCTTGTCTTTTCTCAAAGCAGCCCAAGGCCAACCCACGGCAGCCGGTAACTTCGGCTCCCCATTTTACAAGGCCTTGCTTTAGCACTGTTGCTGAGAGCTGGACTTCTCCCAGGACCTGAGATGTGGCCAACTTTGGCCTGGTCACAGCCCCTGGATCTGTAGGAGGCAGTGAAAGCCCAGGAAAGTTCTTAACATCTGATGGCTCCAAAATGTCCCATGTTCAAGTCTGGTTTGGAAATTGAAGTGTTTGGGGCCAGATCATAGAATCCTAGAGTGCTTTAGGTTGGAAGAGCCCTTTCCAGGTCATCTAGTGCAACCCCCTGCAGTGAGCAGGGAGCCCACCAGATCGGGTTGCTCAGAGCTTTATCGAGCCTGACCTCCAATGCCTCCCGGGCTGGGGCCTCCACCACCTCTCTGGGCAACCTGTGCCAGTGACTCACCACTACGAATTAGGAAGAGCTTCTTTGTACTGTTCGATTTAACCTGCCCTGCTCTAGTTTCGACCACTGTTCCTTGTCCCATCACTCCAGGCCCTTGCAAACAGTCCCTGCCAGGTGTCCTATAGGCCCCTTCAGGCACTGGAAGGCTGCTCTAAAGGCTACCCTGAGCCTTATCCTCTCCAGGCCAAACAAGCCCAACTCTCTCAGGCCATCTTTGTAGGATGGGGTACTCCAGACTTGTGATCTTCCACGCAGCCTCCTCTGGACCCGCTCCAAGAGGTCCATGTCACTGTTCTCCTCGGGACTCCAGAGCTGGAGGCAGTACTGCAGGTGGGGTCTCAGCCAAGCAGAGCAGAGGGGAAGAAGCCCCTCTCTCGACCTGCTGGACACACTTCTTTTGTTGGAAGCCAGGATGCAATTGGTCTCCTGGCCTGCAAAGTGAAGCCTTTGGAAGCTGTGGAGGTGCCGTAAGTCCTGCTGTTCCTAATGGCACTTTATAGCCTGTGAGCATTTAGGTAGGACAGCCTGGCAGAGGAACCAAGCTGCGGCATGGAGAGCTGGGCTTTGTCTGACAGGGTAAGGCAGTGGCAGAGGCAGACACTCAGTTCTTGTCCCTTCTGCTTTCTTGGGGACGTTTTTAATACCTGAAGCAGTGGGGAGTGCCTGGCTTCCCTTGGGAAGCGATCTTCTTAACCAGGCACAATTGCCACTGGTGTTTTCCCTGGGTATTCATCCTATGCAGAGACTGAAGAACGTGGAACCGAATCCCTGCTTAATGCCCTAGTTCCACCCACTGTGGTACCCCCATTCCTTGTTTGAAAGTACCAGGTCCAAAGAGATCTACATTTGTGTGTTTAAGGGTATTTGGTGCTGGCCTTTCCTTGAAGGTAATGGGAACTCGGCCCTCCACCCCCTCTAAGCACACTCTCTCCTTGGCCTTAAGCTGTGCCTGTCACTTTACTGAAACAAGAAGGGAGAAAGCCAGCAGTGAGATAACTGTCTCAGCTAACTCCAGCTGGACTTTCTGAAGCCATGAATGCTTTGAGAGCTTTAGAGCAGAGTCGGCACAATCCCAAGTCCTTAAAACCCCCACCGTTGAGCCCAAAGACAGTGAAGCTCCATGTGAAACTGCCGGCTTAGTCCGTACGTCCTGTTCTTTTGCCCTTGTGTCCCATGGGGTCGTTTTTGCAGAGGCTCCTTCTGTCCACCTGTCTTGCAGTTTGAGGTGTTGACTGGCCACTGGCCACGCCCCAGCAGAATGCTGAACCACTGGGCTGCCTCACTGGGACAAGAGGACGTGGAATTAAAAAACACAACAGTAAATCCAACAAGGGTTATAAAATTTGTTTTCTTATTCAATTTAATTTATCATAATAAATAATATCAATAATATAATTAATATGCTATAAATATTAACATTCATAATATCAAAATTATTTTATTATTCAAAAGAATTTATTTTCTAAGACGATTAAAGAATCAATTTGTTTCCTTTAAAGGAGAGGAAACCCCAACCTCCTCCCCGCCGCAACTAACAGGTTTCAGTACTGTGAGCTTCTGTCCTGGGCAGAGTCCGGCTCCCCAAGCAGCCATCAGAGGTGAGCTGAGTTAGCCTGGGCTCTTTGCCACAGCACCTGGCAGTCCTGCCCCATCCAAGGGGACAGCTCCAGGACAACAACAGACCTCGCTCATCTCACAGCCCAGCTCAGGGCTGGAAGGGCTGGGGCAGCAGCAGAGCACAGGACCCCTAATCCTGAGGTGGGGAGTTGGAGCCCCGAGCTGCGCACTGAGACGAGGACTGTTGCTGTCCGGGCGCTGCGCCCAAGCGCCTCTCTCCTCTCTCCAACGAGCCCCTTGGCTGGGGCAGGGGTGCCCCATGAAGCTGCACTCGTATGTGCCTGTATGTTTGTTGCCTTTACCTGTTGCCACACATCCACCTGATCACTTGTCCTGTCGTTACGAGATGTTCCATTGCTCAGACAGACTTGTTTGAGGGCAGCAGTTAATGTCACTTGCACTTTTTATTCTGACACCTCATAGTTTCTCCGTCAATCTGAATTGACTAAATCTAAATCTGGGGGAAAGGAAACAACAGTTCTCATCAGTCCGTGGAATTTCTCACATCACAACATTGTGATTGCTGTGATTGATCTGTATGACACTATAGATTTCATGGAATATTTAGATACCTTGTAGATCACGATTCAAAGGTCGATTGAAACAAGTTGCCAGGAGGTTTCAACTGGTTTCTCTCAGTCCAAATTCTCTCACAGATTTACACAGCAGTCATTGCTAAGGCAACATTATGAAATGCTCTTCAGAAATATTGACTCAGTTGTGATTTTGAGATTTTTTGGGCACAACTAGTGCATTACAGGGAGTATTCTAAGTTTTCAAAGTTTCATTTGTGCTTGTTTGATTACACATATTTGCTGGGTTGATCCCTTTAGATACAAATCAGAAAGCTGCTCTTCCAGTTTAAAAAAATCCAGAAACAGGAAAACGCAAAAAGGAAAGAGAAGCTGGCTGCTTCTCCCAGAAGCCCCCCACCCCGCAGCCACCCCTCCTCCACTGCAACAGAGCCATGTCCAGCTTCAGTCTGGGCACTCAGCTGCAGCAGGAATTCCTCTGCTGGGAGTCTGCAAAGTGCCATGCTGAAGGCTCTGCTTCTCTACAAAGCTTCCTCCCCAGGCCTTTATTCTGCATTCTTCTGGCTTCTTACAGTGTGGAGCTGCCACATCCCACTGATGGTGCAGGAGAGGCAACAGCCCCTGTGGTTCTGGCTCCGCAGCTTTCCCCCGCCCTCCACCCAGTAAAGCTTCCAGCTCTCCTAGCCGCGCTCCCGGCTTCCAGCCACGAATATTTTGGCCAAGCAAAGACTAAAACACAGCCCAGAAAACCTCGTGGCAACACCACCACCACTGCTCATTATCCCTCCTCTAACAAAGCACATTCTGTTCCCTAAAGCAATCGAGCCCTCGGTTGTCCCTCCCGAGCGCAGGGCTGTTGAGGGAAACACAGGCCAGGCGGTGCGATAATCCATTGTGGGATGCGGCGCTTTGTGTCCCACCAGACGCCGACCCCGACCGCGCCGGCGAAACCGCACAGCAAAGACGTTGACGTTTCTCCAACCCAGGGGCACGTCCCGCGGGATGAACGGGCAGCGGAACAAAAGTGTTCCCATTCCTTATTGGGAATCTTGAGCTCGGGATTTAGGGATTCCATACGGATTCATCGGCAACACGCGCGCGAGGGGGGCAGCGCTCCCTGTTTCGCGCCCCAGGCCGTTAAATACAGGAATTGCTCAGCGATCGCCCCCTTTTCCCAACCCTCAACGGGGCAACAAGCCAGGGCCGAGGGCGTCTGATTTCCCATCCAAGCAGAGGCCGAGCGCTCCTTTAAACAATAGAACCAGACATGCAAAAGATTTTATTCATAAAAACTGCTAATTTCGGCCAGCTACACAGGCAATTTGATCTTCAAGAGAGGGTCCATCTCCTCCAGCAGGTCAAACTTTTTCTCGTCTGCCTCCTCCTCTTTTCTGTTGTCAAACACTCTGCAAGGCAGAAAACCAATGGGGATTTCTATATGGAGTTCCTTTAAATCACTTTTTTCCCCCACAAGCCCCGCTAAACACAGCTTCATTCTTGCTGCTCCAGGGGCCTCCTGGCCAGCACAACGCCACTTTGGCCATAAATCAGCCAGTCTCCCCAGCCACAGGGGTGTTGGTGGTTCAACCAGCAAGATTTTTGGGTGGAAAACAACCAAAAAAGCCCTGGGGTAACTTTAATCCCGCTCCCTCCTCCGCCCCCGTGACAGCTTTCAGAGTTTAAATCCCTTTCAGCCCAAACCCGGCAGGTTTCTCCAAGGACAACAGCTACCTTTCGTGCTCCTCCCATGGAAATGGGTCCCGATGGGGTGGGACTTCAGCCGGGACCGGTGCAGCACTTGGGTGGATGGAGAGCACTTCTGTGCTGCTGGGAACCTCTGGGTTACTCTCTGGCTTTTTCACTTTGTTTCCCTTTGAGGGAAGGCGGCGGCGCTTCTTTGGGTTGCAGCCAGCCTGTAAAATCAGAGAGGCTTTAGCAAATGTTCCCTGCTCTGCAGAGAGCTGGACAGTTATGTAAAAAGCCAAAAGAATCCCAAAAAGAGCTTAAAATTACCCCCTAACCTTCGTAAAAATGATAAAAAAACAACTCAGAGGCAACGAGGCTGCGCAAAAATGTAGAGCCCAGCCCCAGGCTGCCCAGGTGAGCTTCTCCAAATGCTAAAGAGCCGAAACACCCCGCTTTAATAACCCACCCCCAGGACGGGGCGCAAACTGGGACCACGTTGTTGGCATTTCCATACGCAGAGCGATGTTCCCCTCCCTGGTAGGATTGCCGAGTGTTGAAATGAACCCGGTTCTCACCACAAAGGAACAAGCTTTGCAAACCCAACCTCCTGTTTGCCGGCCATGGGAGGTTCCGGTGATCCTTGCGGAGAGCAGGGGAAGCAGCAGCTCCTTTTACAGAGTGCCAGGAATTTCTCGTGTCCCCCCCCAAAAGTTGCCAGCAACGCCAATGGGTTTTATCAGCCACCAGAAACTCTCCCAGCAACTCCCGTTGCCCCTCTCGGGGCGGTTTCCTCACGCAGAGGCATCTTGCACGGTTTTCCTACCTCTTCTTCAGTGTTTTCCACCTCGCCCTTGGGTCTTTTGACATTTTTGCTCTTGACTTGAGGCTGTCTGCGGCCGAATTTGACTTTTTTCTTCCATATATAATAATATTCAACGCACTGCGCCACGGTCTTGGTCTGGACCTGTTGGGAGAGAAACATCGCGCGTTTCTAACCGGCCGTCAGCACGATGGGTCGTTAATGCTGTTTGTATCTCCGGGGTTTCACTACCAGAGATGTTCAATATCCCCGTGCGGTCACACATCGGGGCAAATCATCTTGGTTTCAAAGAACAGGGAGGGTGACAGACAGCAAAAGGTACGCCTTCCCGGGTTAAAAGCCTCAGCCGCCCCACCCTGATGTCTTTACCTTCTTCTGAATCAGGTGAAAGTCCTTCCTGTGCTGGCAGAAAGCCTCTCTGAACAGCTGCTCCTCGACAGGGCTCCAAGAATCCGACCCTGGGAATTGAGTGAGGAGAAGCTGCCGAGGTTTGTTATTTGCCTGGCGAGGCGGCCTTTGTTCCCGTGTGAAAAGAAAAACCCCAGCAAGCCAAACCCCACGTCAAGGGGTGAGAACCAAAGCGTTTCCACCCCTCCACAGGGAATGGCAACAGCTTTGTAAAACCAAATCCTCGCCAGCCAGAGGTAGAAAGGGGAGGCACCGGCCACACCGGCGAAGGAACGGGCTCCCCGCTTACCTGTGTAATGATAATCAGCCAGTGGATGGGATCCGGACTTCTGAGGCATCCCGAAAAGCAGCATGTCCAGAGCATCCTGCAGGGTTTGATATTGAAAAACACCCAAAGAGAGGAGATGTTGGATTCCCCCCTCGGGAGGGGGAAAAGGGGCAAAACTTTCCCTTTCGATGCCTTCGACTCGGCCCACCTGTCGCAGTTCTGCGTGGCTGGGTTCTAATGGAGAAGGGGGGCTGCAGGGGGGGGCTGCTGCAAGAAGCAGCTAGAAGCCAGAAGCAGCAGATAAGAAGGAAGACGACTTGGGAGGAACGGACTGAAAACCCCCATTCTCCCATTCCCTGCCCCTCCCTGTGCCATGATGGGGTGGGAAAAGGGAGTGAAATTATGACTAAAGTCTGCTAAGAAGGGAGGGGTGGGGGGAAGGTGCTTTAAGATCCGGCCGCACTTCTCATTACCTGACTCTGGTGTCACTGGGGGTGCAGTGTAGTTGTAAGAAACTAGATCTCTTTCCTTTATTCTGCACTGAGTCCATTTTGCCCATGACACTAATCACAGAGTGATCCCTCTCTGTCTTTACCACGAATCCTAAGCCTCTCAGTATATATTTTCTCCCCTTTCCAGCTGAAAAGGGATCCCCTCTCGACCCCGTGCCCCAGAAGAAGACTCTTCTGTGCAGCTTCCCTGGGGCTAACAAAGCCTGAGCCAGCCCGTTAACTACATACAGGTGAAGATATTGTTCCTTACCATGACGTTGCCCTGCGCTTCGTGCAGGCAGTGCAACGCTTGCTCCTGGTTCATCGGGCCCCCCGGCATGGCACTGGAGCAGGCCACCTTGAGCAGTTGGCTTACTGCAAACGCAATGAAAACCAAGGGAAAGTCAAGTTTCTGCCCAAGGGAAGAGGAAAAAACTCGATGGGAGACAATTGGGAAGGGGAGGAGCAGGTTCCACCAAGAACCAAGCGAGATCCCCTTCCCTTAACGCCTGCAGAGGAGGTGAAGGAAAAACGGGGAAGCTGCGGTGGGGACGCTGACCCATCAGACCTGGGGAAGCCGTGGGGACGGGTGAGGAAGAAAAGCATTAAAGGAAAAACCTCTGTCCTGCGTTTCGGGGTTCGACTCGATGTCTCCCCACGGCTTCCACACCAGCGTCGCACCATGGGCGTCGTTGTCTGCCTGCGACCTGTCTTGCAGCTCTGGCAGCTCTGCTTGAAACTGGCTGCCGACCTTGATGTGCCTGAAGTCGAGGAGGAAAAGAGGAGGTGAGGAAGACAAGCTGGGAATGGCGATGGCACAAAGAGTGGCAATTCCCTTCTGGCCAGTGCAGGGCATACCCCGAGCCCCGAGCCACGGTCCCCTCATCGCCCCCTTCTCTTAATTCCGATTGCCACAGCGAGTACTCACGGCTCCACACTGATGTCTTCCTCCAGAGAAGATCCAAGGTCCCCCTCCATTCTGCCTGGAAAAAGAAAACACCCGCTCAAGATAGAAACCGCTTTGCCGAGATCATCCTCCAGCCTCACTTCTCCCTCGCTGCTGCAAACCACCGAGCTTGTCCCGGAATCCCCCAAATTTCAGGGAAATTGCTGGGTCTTTGTCTCCCCTCCACTCGGAATATGAGCACCGGGACATCATTTCACAGCACAGCTCAGAAATCAGCCGTGGGGATGGAGCAGGGGCTGCAAAAACCAGCAGCAAAGCAAAACCCCGGAACAGTGTTCGCACACAAGACCATAATCTTTTACTTGAGGGGGGGGTGTTTCAAGCTTTTCTGGGGCCCGTATTTATAGGCACAGCTCCCCAACTCAGCTGCAATCTCCCAAAAATTACAGCTGACAAACCAGTGGGAGGAAGCAGGGAGCAAAAATCTTAACCACAATCCTTTCTTGGGCACATGAGGTTCCTTTGAGGTTCTCCTTATCCAGGATCACCTAGGGGAAGGATTCCAAAAGATAACCCCTCAAATCCCTGGTTCCAGGTGAGTTAGAGGCACCTGAAAACCCCGAGTGGCATCGGATCATTAGCTGCCCCTCAAAACTCATGCAGGGAGGGAGGCGTGGGGTGCAGTTAGGGGCTCTGCAGGGATTTTGCAGTCAGGGAGAGCTGAAAGGAATAAAAGTAACCCAAAAACCTCTGGAGTCGCCATGAAATTCATTAAACTGCCTGGTAAAATCGCAGTCATTCCCTCAGGCTCTAACACCACAATCTATCCCACACGGCGCGGCTGCCGTGAGTCGAACTCCCACCACCCGCGGTGTTCCCCGCAGCCCAGGGGGGTTAAACAGGGCACGTATTTCCCAAGACAGCACCAGGACGGACCCTGGACCCGTTACCAAACCCCGTAACACAGCGGACCGTTGTGGCGGCCATACCTGAGCTCAGTTCAGGGGGTTCCAGGCGCCCGAGCTCTCTGCTGATGGCCAAGGCAGTGAGAATTGACCACGGCGATGTCGCTACCCAGAGAGTTTTTGCCAAGGCACGAAACCACTGCAGAGCTGGAGGCACCACTCACTCCCTTCCCTCCACCTCAGTGTGTTACTGGTACAGGACCGGTATCACCAGGGGCAACGCTGTGACGTCATCGTCTCCCAGCATGCCAAGCACAGGGGAGAAGGTTCCACCTGTACTTCTCCCTTTTACCTGCCGGTTCTCCTTCCCTCGTGGCAAACGCCATCACTTACCACGAACACGCCGACAGTTCTCGGGCCCCGTCTCAGTATAAAGCTGCTGGGCACAGATTTTAGGGAGAAAACACTTCGGGAGCCACTGCCATCAGCAGGAGTGGCACCCATCCTACTCCTAAGCCAAAAGCCGGGACTGGGGGACAGAGGTTTCAGCCCAGGAATGTAGTTCAGTTTTCTAACCTTTGGTTTCAGAGCTTCTCTTGGACATTTACCATGTTTGCAAGCAAAAGCTGGTACAGCTGAGAAATGACATAGGGCACAGTTAGCACTGTTCCCTGAGCTATATAGCAAGGAACCCCAAGGTCTGAGAGGCTGCTCGCGTGATACTGGGAAATCTTTCACCACAGCAACATATTTCATTCATCGCACCTTTGGTTTGAGAGTTACTGCAGGACATTTAGCATGTTTGCAAGCAGAAGCTGCTACAGCCCAGACATGGCATCGTGCAACTACAGCACTGTTCCCTGAGCTATACAGCAAAGAATCCCAAGGTCTGAGGGGCTGCTCCGTGATGGAGTGGGAGCTTTCAGTATAGGAATGTATTTCAGTCTTGGCACCTTTTGGGTTGTCTTTGTTCCCCGTCTCTCTGCCCCTGGGGGTGCAGATGTGTCTCCAGGCTGTGGTGACACGGGTGCTGGAGCCAGTGCTGTGTGGCCGTGCTGGGGAGCTGTCACCCAGCGGCTGCAGCTGGCTCTGCACTGGTTGTTCCGTGCTCTCGGCTGAGAGCTGGTGCTGTCTGTGTGACGCGTGGGAACAGCTCCCTTGGGGTGAGCAAAAGGGGGGCCACTGGCCACCCCCCAGCAGAATGCTGAACCACTGGGCTGCCTCACTGGGACAAGAGGACGTGGAATTAAAAACCAGTAGTTTTTCATTAAGTCTAATTAGTAGTAGTAAATCCAACAAGGGTTATACAATTTGTTTTCTTATTCAATTTTATTTATTATAATAAATATAAATATTGTAATTACTATAATTAATACAACAAATAAATAATTTAATTAAGAATATCCAAAATACTACTTTATTCTAGTATCACAATAGTATATATTACCACAATAGTAAATCCAACAAGGATTATAAAATTTTGTTTTCTTATTTAATTTTATTTATTATAATATATACAAATAATATCATTACTATAATTACTATATTATAATTATCAATATCAAAAATGTAATGGTATTCTAGTACCACAATAGTATATATTACCACAATAGTAAATCCCACAACTATTTTCTTTTCTTATTCAATTTTATTTATTAATAGAAATATTATTAATAATATAATTAATGTGCTATAAATATTATCATTTGTAATATCCAAAATATTATTTTATTATTCAAAATCATTTATTTTCTAAGACAATCTAAGAATTAATTTGTTTCCTTTAAAGGGGAGGAAACCCCCACACCACCGCAACTAACAGGTTTCAGTACTCTGAGCTTCTGTCCTGGGCAGAGTCCGACTCCCCAAGCAGCCATCAGAGCTGAGCTGAGTTAGCCTGGGCTCTTTGCCACAGCACCTGACAGGCCTGCCCCATCCAAGGGGACAGCTCCAGGACAACAACACACCTCGCTCAGCTCAGAGCCCAGCTCAGGGCTGGAAGGGCTGGGGCAGCAGCAGAGCACAGGACCCCTAATCCTGAGGTGGGGAGTTGGAGCCCCGAGCTGCGCACTGAGACGAGGACTGTTGCTGTCCAGGCGCTGCGACCAAGCGCCTCTCTCCTCTCTCCAACGAGCCCCTTGGCTGGGGCAGGGGTGCCCCACGAAGCTGCACTCGTATGTGCCTGTATGTTTGTTGCCTTTACCTGTTGCCACACATCCACCTGATCACTTGTCCTGTCGTTACGAGATGTTCCATTGTTCAGACAGACTTGTTTGAGGGCAGCAGTTAATGTCACTTGCACTTTTTATTCTGGCACCTCATAGTTTCTCTGTCAATCTGAATTGACTAAATCTAAATCTGGGGGAAAGGATACAACAGTTCTCATCAGTCCGTGGAATTTCTCACGTCACAACATTGTGATTGCTGTGATTGATCTGTATGACACTATAGATTTCATGGAATATTTAGATACCTTGTAGATCACGATTCAAAGGTCGATTGAAACAAGTTGCCAGGAGGTTTCTCTCAGTCCAAATTCTCTCACACATTTACACAGCAGTCATTGCTAAGGCAACATTATGAAATGCTCTTCAGAAATATTGACTCAATTGTGATTTTGAGATTTTGGGGCACAACTAGTGCATTACAGGGAGTATTCTAAGTTTCCAAAGTTTCATTTGTGCTTGTTTGATTACACATATTTGCTGGGTTGATCCCTTTAGATACAAATCAGAAAGCTGCTCTTCCAGTTTAAAAATATCCAGAAACAGGAAAATACAGAAAGGAAAGAGAAGCTGGCTGCTTCTCCCAGAAGCCCCCCACCCTGCAGCCACCCCTCCTCCACTGCAACAGAGCCATGTCCAACTTCAGTCTGGGCACTCAGCGGCAGCAGGAATTCCTCTGCTGGGAGTCTGCAAAGTGCCATGCTGAAGGCTCTGCTTCTCTACAAAGCTTCCTCCCCCACGCCTTTCTTCTGCTACACTAAATGACTTATTCGTAGCTGTGTGTCGGGCATGTGACCAGTCAATCCAGGCTGCCTGGTTTGTTCAGGGCTCTTGCTCCGGTCTAGCTACAGGTATTAACTTTGCATCCCAATTCCCCCCATTCCTGGAGCCAACTTAAAGCATTCCTCTATTTCCCAGGGATCTTTCAAGATATTTCCCAGGTTTCACTCGTTTGTTTTGGGGTTTCTTCCATAAAAATAGATGGGAGATTGAAGTGCAAGTAATTTCTTTATATTACTTTCTGCAAGTTCTCTGCTGTACATATACCTTGGTTTGGGTGAGCAGACTTGGTGTGGAGTGAAAGTTGGATGAGCTGACTGTTAGAAATGCCAAAGGTCCTAAGAAAGGACTGGCAGCAGATGTACTAGTGAAGCAGTAATTTATGATACATTCTTGCAGGAGCAGGTGTCTTAGTGAAGTAGGCACACCTGTGGGCAGATTTTGCAGCATTTTTATACCCTATTCCCATCCGAAATCCCTCCCTTGTTTACCTATGAATTAGGTATTTCCAAGGTTTACAGGCTGAACCGAGGCGCCTTCTTCACAATAGAACATAACATAATACACATCCCATGTCTGGCAGGTTCCTGCTTTCCATTAATAGTTATGGCCTTACTAAGTTACCATTCAGTCAATTCAAGATTCAAAATCAAAGGTTAAATCCTAGCAGCACTTAATGATGGACTAATTCCGAGATTCACAAGTACTTTGTAATGCCGACAATTTAAGTCATCACTGCATCTTTCTTGATTCTACTAACCAGAAATAACCAGAAAGACTTTCCTAGGAATGCAGTGACCATTTATGGGCATTCCATTAAGACCTACAGAATTTAATGTACTTAATTAAATAACTCAGATAATACAATGTTATGTGAATTTAAGAAGAGAAATATGAATAATCAAGGAAAATGGATGCACAGAAGCAACATTCTTCTCCTAGAGCAGCACAGAGCCCCCCTTGCTGCAGAAAAAGTATATCAATTCCCCTTCCACAAGGATTTTCAATGAGGAGACAAGGGGCGGGAGGGGAATCCACTCCCCTTCCATCCTTATCTGTTTGAGAACAAATTCCTTATGGATTTATTTATTACAGAAGTAAATTCACCTTAGTGATATCGTAGCCAGAACTTTACAAGACATAAAAATACAAACTAAGTTGGTGCAGGAGCAGCAAATCAGATTGCACAATTAATGCCAACCATGTAATCGCCACACTGTGCGTCTCTTCAAGGCTGATTGAGCATTATTTTGCTGCTTCTATCTCCTTAAGTGTCATTAACTCCAGCAGTCTCTAGACATTTTTAATCCTCGGGGGGGGATTTTCTGTAGAAGTGAAGGAGCAGTAACTTTCTTCCTCCTGTGAAGCACTCAAGAAAACCAGCATGTGTGGAACACAGACTGTGATGGTTCTTTCCACATTAAGTTTTCTAGCTTCTTGTATCACCATTACTGTTGCTGCCACTATTTGTGGGCAAGAGGGACACCCCTTGCTTATTGAGTCCAATTGCTTGGAAAAGTATCCCACTGGTCTTTTCCAGCTTCCCATTCTCTGGGTCAGAACTCCAACGGCAAGATGAAGCTGCTCCTGGGCAAACAAGTGAAGTCTTTAGTTTCTGATAATCCCAAGGCTGGTGCTGTCATGAAGACTATTCTGTGTTTCCAAAAAAGCCTCTTGTTGCTGTTGATCCCATATAAAAGGAGTAGACTTCTGGGCTTCACACAGTGGCTTGGCTGTTAGACCATAATGCATGATCCAGAGCTGACAACACCCTGCCCTTCCCAGAAGTGCTCTCAGCTCACATACAGCTCGAGGCTCTGGAATAGCACAAATTCCCTCTTTTCAGCCTGTCCTCAGCCCTCGTTGACCTTCTAGTTTATTTCTGGCACCGCTGGGAACCGGCAGCCTCAGGAGCAGCTTTCCAGGCAGGTTTGTGCAAGGTATGTGGTTCTGGGGGGGGAGGAAGGTGGGTCATACTGGGAGGTGAAGTGAGCAAAGTAAGCATGACTTGGAGAAGCTGAATTGAGGAGATAGCTTGGACTTTGGGATCTGCTCATCCTCAGTGGCGGGTGAGGTGCGGATCTGTCTGGTGGGCCAGCAGCCCTGGGGTACAGCTCAAGGTTCAGGTGGCCATGGTATGGTTTGGCAAAAACAAGACAAAAAGAAAGTGCCCCTTGCTGCCCCCAAGTGCTGGAATTAATTCCTGCCAGGTATACCCCAAATGAGCAACATTTCTAGCCAAAATGAGGAGGTGTTCCTGTTCATGTGCTAGAGCCAGGTGAGATTGCCTCTGAAACCTCCTGTACAAGCGCTGTTGCAAAAGGGTGAGCTGACCCTGGAACAGCTGCTGGAAAGAGCAGCTTCCTTGTCCTTGAGCAGGGAGAGCAGTCTCAGGTGAGGGAAGGAGCAGAGGAGGGCTCCTTCAGCCTACCTCAGCCAAGACACTCCTCTGATAGGAATTCAGCATGCAGCGGGATGCAGGCCATTGGAATGGAACAGTGAATTGGAAATGCTGAATGACTGCAGCCATGGGGGTGCCAGAACACCTGCCATCACATGGCTTTAGGTGAGCCCACCCTGGGCATGTGGTCTCCAGCAGAGCCAGCACTTGACAGCAGTCAGAGGCTGTATTAGGCTGCATGTCACCACCTCTCATTCACTGCAACTTGAAAGCAGTAGTTAAGGGCAGCTTTCCCTCCATGGAGATTCCTGGCTCCGTGTTACGCTGCAGCCAGTGACATGTATCTGCAACCTCAGCTCACCCTGACCAAAACTGACCTGTGACACATCCCTATGCTGGCAGGTGTTTGCTTTGCTGGAATAGTTGGAAAAACCCAATATGATGCAAAATAAAGGCCTGTGGGTCTTTCACAGTCTGACTTACGGCTCTTGCACTTATCTCTCCTTGCCATGAGGTTTCCATACTGGTACAATGGGCGTGTTATCTTCTGATTTGTGCTCTTCTAAAATCTTCTGTATCAAGACTTTATTGATCAACTCATGAATTCCCTGTTTTGCCTTAGGTTTAATCGGGTACTGTTAATCCTAACTGGTTTTGCACCTTCTTTACATTCAGCTTTTACTGGCTGTACTGGTGTGGATTTCCCTGGGATGGTGGTTTCCCATCCCATAGAGAGCACCACGTGACTGACTTCTGGGGGGATTTCTTGTCATTTTGGCTTTTCTTGTAGCATGAGGATTTCTCCTGATTTGATTCAGGTCCCTTTAACAACAATTCCCCATCTCCAAAACCAATCTGGGCATTCCATTTAGGTAAGACATCCCTTCCCATGAAGGGAATTGGACATTCTGGAACATACAGGAATGAACCTGCTCTAATTTTGTTTCCAAACTGTAAATTCAGGGGTTGTCAGAACGGCTGGCTTTCCTCTCTCGCTGTGGCTCCCTCAATATTTGCTGGTTTAGCTGGTTTAGCTCCCCTTTTTCCCCTGCTTAATGTCGTACAGTGTAGACCAATCTATAGCTTTAGGCACAGCATTTTGGACCCTGTATAAAATCCACCGCTGGTATCTTTTCAGCCTCTGTCTGTGTTCATCTGGATTCAGACCCCCTTGAGGAGCCCCTGGGGAAAAGGTTTGGTCTCTGGTGCCATCTACTGCCTGAGCACAGACATCCTCCTCTGCTCGCCTTCTCGTGGTTCTCGAGCTTTATTTCCCTTCGTGGAGAAGCCTCTCAAACGAGTGGCTCTTTGTAGAGCAACGACTCTTTTCTCAACACTATTTCTAGCTGTCTTCTGATAGTTGATGTGCAATGAATCCAGTGGTTGTACCTAAGTACAACCTATACTACTACATCTACAGTTGTACTATAGAAGGAGGGAAGAATGTCCTGATAGCCAGTCTTCCTTACAACCCTGCTGCTTTAGAGCTTGGCTAGGAGGACTCAGAAGAATTGCATTTGCCAGCTGGATGCATGGAAGGAGCTGCTGAAGAGCTTTTTTCAAAGATGATCATTCGATCTAAACCATTTTTAACAGAGAGAAGTTCACTGGATGAGGGTCAGCTTTCCTGAGCCCAAACCCAGTGTGTTTTCTGTCAGTGCCCTCTGTGTGTTTAAGGTGTGAATGAGACTTTGTGTTCCAGAGACAGTGTCTGTAAGTGGCTGGGTTGAGGTTTTTTGCCTTTGATTGGTCCAGTTTGTACCTGAGGAATCTGCTTCAGGATGGCAAATCTATAGATGCTTCTCTGGTGTCCTGAAGCAGAGCAGTCCTATCTGTAAGATTCCAAACTGTCACTGCAGAAGTCAGTGCCGTTGGGTGGAAGGGGAACTGAAACACAGAATCACAGCTTGTCTTTTCTCAAAGCAGCCCAAGGCCAACCCACGGCAGCCGGTAACTTCGGCTCCCCATTTTACAAGGCCTTGCTTTAGCACTGTTGCTGAGAGCTGGACTTCTCCCAGGACCTGAGATGTGGCCAACTTTGGCCTGGTCACAGCCCCTGGATCTGTAGGAGGCAGTGAAAGCCCATGAAAGTTCTTAACATCGGATGGCTCCAAAATGTCCCATGTTCAAGTCTGGTTTGGAAATTGAAGTGTTTGGGGCCAGATCATAGAATCCTAGAGTGCTTTAGGTTGGAAGAGCCCTTTCCAGGTCATCTAGTGCAACCCCCTGCAGTGAGCAGGGAGCCCACCAGATCGGGTTGCTCAGAGCTTTATCGAGCCTGACCTCCAATGCCTCCCGGGCTGGGGCCTCCACCACCTCTCTGGGCAACCTGTGCCAGTGACTCACCACTATGAATTAGGAAGAGCTTCTTTGTACTGTTCGATTTAACCTGCCCTGCTCTAGTTTCGACCACTGTTCCTTGTCCCATCACTCCAGGCCCTTGCAAACAGTCCCTGCCACGTGTCCTATAGGCCCCTTCAGGGACTGGAAGGCTGCTCTAAAGGCTACCCTGAGCCTTATCCTCTCCAGGCCAAACAAGCCCAACTCTCTCAGGCCATCTTTGTAGGATGGGGTACTCCAGACTTGTGATCTTCCACGCAGCCTCCTCTGGACCCGCTCCAAGAGGTCCATGTCACTGTTCTCCTCGGGACTCCAGAGCTGGAGGCAGTACTGCAGGTGGGGTCTCAGCCAAGCAGAGCAGAGGGGAAGAAGCCCCTCTCTCGACCTGCTGGACACACTTCTTTTGTTGGAAGCCAGGATGCAATTGGTCTCCTGGCCTGCAAAGTGAAGCCTTTGGAAGCTGTGGAGGTGCCGTAAGTCCTGCTGTTCCTAATGGCACTTTATAGCCTGTGAGCATTTAGGTAGGACAGCCTGGCAGAGGAACCAAGCTGCGGCATGGAGAGCTGGGCTTTGTCTGACAGGGTAAGGCAGTGGCAGAGGCAGACACTCAGTTCTTGTCCCTTCTGCTTTCTTGGGGACGTTTTTAATACCTGAAGCAGTGGGGAGTGCCTGGCTTCCCTTGGGAAGCGATCTTCTTAACCAGGCACAATTGCCACTGGTGTTTTCCCTGGGTATTCATCCTATGCAGAGACTGAAGAACGTGGAACCGAATCCCTGCTTAATGCCCTAGTTCCACCCACTGTGGTACCCCCATTCCTTGTTTGAAAGTACCAGGTCCAAAGAGATCTACATTTGTGTGTTTAAGGGTATTTGGTGCTGGCCTTTCCTTGAAGGTAATGGGAACTCGGCCCTCCACCCCCTCTAAGCACACTCTCTCCTTGGCCTTAAGCTGTGCCTGTCACTTTACTGAAACAAGAAGGGAGAAAGCCAGCAGTGAGATAACTGTCTCAGCTAACTCCAGCTGGACTTTCTGAAGCCATGAATGCTTTGAGAGCTTTAGAGCAGAGTCGGCACAATCCCAAGTCCTTAAAACCCCCACCGTTGAGCCCAAAGACAGTGAAGCTCCATGTGAAACTGCCGGCTTAGTCCGTACGTCCTGTTCTTTTGCCCTTGTGTCCCATGGGGTCGTTTTTGCAGAGGCTCCTTCTGTCCACCTGTCTTGCAGTTTGAGGTGTTGACTGGCCACTGGCCACGCCCCAGCAGAATGCTGAACCACTGGGCTGCCTCACTGGGACAAGAGGACGTGGAATTAAAAACCACAACAGTAAATCCAACAAGGGTTATAAAATTTGTTTTCTTATTCAATTTAATTTATCATAATAAATAATATCAATAATATAATTAATATGCTATAAATATTAACATTCATAATATCAAAATTATTTTATAATTCAAAAGAATTTATTTTCTAAGACGATTAAAGAATCAATTTGTTTCCTTTAAAGGAGAGGAAACCCCAACCTCCTCCCCGCCGCAACTAACAGGTTTCAGTACTGTGAGCTTCTGTCCTGGGCAGAGTCCGGCTCCCCAAGCAGCCATCAGAGGTGAGCTGAGTTAGCCTGGGCTCTTTGCCACAGCACCTGGCAGTCCTGCCCCATCCAAGGGGACAGCTCCAGGACAACAACAGACCTCGCTCATCTCACAGCCCAGCTCAGGGCTGGAAGGGCTGGGGCAGCAGCAGAGCACAGGACCCCTAATCCTGAGGTGGGGAGTTGGAGCCCCGAGCTGCGCACTGAGACGAGGACTGTTGCTGTCCAGGCGCTGCGCCCAAGCGCCTCTCTCCTCTCTCCAACGAGCCCCTTGGCTGGGGCAGGGGTGCCCCATGAAGCTGCACTCGTATGTGCCTGTATGTTTGTTGCCTTTACCTGTTGCCACACATCCACCTGATCACTTGTCCTGTCGTTACGAGATGTTCCATTGCTCAGACAGACTTGTTTGAGGGCAGCAGTTAATGTCACTTGCACTTTTTATTCTGACACCTCATAGTTTCTCCGTCAATCTGAATTGACTAAATCTAAATCTGGGGGAAAGGAAACAACAGTTCTCATCAGTCCGTGGAATTTCTCACATCACAACATTGTGATTGCTGTGATTGATCTGTATGACACTATAGATTTCATGGAATATTTAGATACCTTGTAGATCACGATTCAAAGGTCGATTGAAACAAGTTGCCAGGAGGTTTCAACTGGTTTCTCTCAGTCCAAATTCTCTCACAGATTTACACAGCAGTCATTGCTAAGGCAACATTATGAAATGCTCTTCAGAAATATTGACTCAGTTGTGATTTTGAGATTTTTTGGGCACAACTAGTGCATTACAGGGAGTATTCTAAGTTTTCAAAGTTTCATTTGTGCTTGTTTGATTACACATATTTGCTGGGTTGATCCCTTTAGATACAAATCAGAAAGCTGCTCTTCCAGTTTAAAAAAATCCAGAAACAGGAAAACGCAAAAAGGAAAGAGAAGCTGGCTGCTTCTCCCAGAAGCCCCCCACCCCGCAGCCACCCCTCCTCCACTGCAACAGAGCCATGTCCAGCTTCAGTCTGGGCACTCAGCTGCAGCAGGAATTCCTCTGCTGGGAGTCTGCAAAGTGCCATGCTGAAGGCTCTGCTTCTCTACAAAGCTTCCTCCCCAGGCCTTTATTCTGCATTCTTCTGGCTTCTTCCAGTGTGGAGCTGCCACATCCCACTGATGGTGCAGGAGAGGCAACAGCCCCTGTGGTTCTGGCTCCGCAGCTTTCCCCCGCCCTCCACCCAGTAAAGCTTCCAGCTCTCCTAGCCACGCTCCCGGCTTCCAGCCACGAATATTTTGGCCAAGCAAAGACTAAAACACAGCCCAGAAAACCTCGTGGCAACACCACCACCACTGCTCATTATCCCTCCTCTAACAAAGCACATTCTGTTCCCTAAAGCAATCGAGCCCTCGGTTGTCCCTCCCGAGCGCAGGGCTGTTGAGGGAAACACAGGCCAGGCGGTGCGATAATCCATTGTGGGATGCGGCGCTTTGTGTCCCACCAGACGCCGACCCCGACCGCGCCGGCGAAACCGCACAGCAAAGACGTTGACGTTTCTCCAACCCAGGGGCACGTCCCGCGGGATGAACGGGCAGCGGAACAAAAGTGTTCCCATTCCTTATTGGGAATCTTGAGCTCGGGATTTAGGGATTCCATACGGATTCATCGGCAACACGCGCGCGAGGGGGGCAGCGCTCCCTGTTTCGCGCCCCAGGCCGTTAAATACAGGAATTGCTCAGCGATCGCCCCCTTTTCCCAACCCTCAACGGGGCAACAAGCCAGGGCCGAGGGCGTCTGATTTCCCATCCAAGCAGAGGCCGAGCGCTCCTTTAAACAATAGAACCAGACATGCAAGAGATTTTATTCATAAAAACTGCTAATTTCGGCCAGCTACACAGGCAATTTGATCTTCAAGAGAGGGTCCATCTCCTCCAGCAGGTCAAACTTTTTCTCCTCTGCCTCCTCCTCTTTTCTGTTGTCAAACACTCTGCAAGGCAGAAAACCAATGGGGATTTCTATATGGAGTTCCTTTAAATCACTTTTTTCCCCCACAAGCCCCGCTAAACACAGCTTCATTCTTGCTGCTCCAGGGGCCTCCTGGCCAGCACAACGCCACTTTGGCCATAAATCAGCCAGTCTCCCCAGCCACAGGGGTGTTGGTGGTTCAACCAGCAAGATTTTTGGGTGGAAAACAACCAAAAAAGCCCTGGGGTAACTTTAATCCCGCTCCCTCCTCCGCCCCCGTGACAGCTTTCAGAGTTTAAATCCCTTTCAGCCCAAACCCGGCAGGTTTCTCCAAGGACAACAGCTACCTTTCGTGCTCCTCCCATGGAAATGGGTCCCGATGGGGTGGGACTTCAGCCGGGACCGGTGCAGCACTTGGGTGGATGGAGAGCACTTCTGTGCTGCTGGGAACCTCTGGGTTACTCTCTGGCTTTTTCACTTTGTTTCCCTTTGAGGGAAGGCGGCGGCGCTTCTTTGGGTTGCAGCCAGCCTGTAAAATCAGAGAGGCTTTAGCAAATGTTCCCTGCTCTGCAGAGAGCTGGACAGTTATGTAAAAAGCCAAAAGAATCCCAAAAAGAGCTTAAAATTACCCCCTAACCTTCGTAAAAATGATAAAAAAACAACTCAGAGGCAACGAGGCTGCGCAAAAATGTAGAGCCCAGCCCCAGGCTGCCCAGGTGAGCTTCTCCGAATGCTAAAGAGCCGAAACACCCCGCTTTAATAACCCACCCCCAGGACGGGGCGCAAACTGGGACCACGTTGTTGGCATTTCCATACGCAGAGCGATGTTCCCCTCCCTGGTAGGATTGCCGAGTGTTGAAATGAACCCGGTTCTCACCACAAAGGAACAAGCTTTGCAAACCCAACCTCCTGTTTGCCGGCCATGGGAGGTTCCGGTGATCCTTGCGGAGAGCAGGGGAAGCAGCAGCTCCTTTTACAGAGTGCCAGGAATTTCTCGTGTCCCCCCCCAAAAGTTGCCAGCAACGCCAATGGGTTTTATCAGCCACCAGAAACTCTCCCAGCAACTCCCGTTGCCCCTCTCGGGGCGGTTTCCTCACGCAGAGGCATCTTGCACGGTTTTCCTACCTCTTCTTCAGTGTTTTCCACCTCGCCCTTGGGTCTTTTGACATTTTTGCTCTTGACTTGAGGCTGTCTGCGGCCGAATTTGACTTTTTTCTTCCATATATAATAATATTCAACGCACTGCGCCACGGTCTTGGTCTGGACCTGTTGGGAGAGAAACATCGCGCGTTTCTAACCGGCCGTCAGCACGATGGATCGTTAATGCTGTTTGTATCTCCGGGGTTTCACTACCAGAGATGTTCAATATCCCCGTGCGGTCACACATCGGGGCAAATAATCTTGGTTTCAAAGAACGGGGGGGAGGACAGACAGCAAAAGGTACGACTTCCCAGGTTAAACGCCTCAGCCGCCCCACCCTGATGTCTTTACCTTCTTCTGAATCAGGTGAAAGTCCTTCCTGTGCTGGCAGAAAGCCTCTCTGAAGAGCTGCTCCTCGACAGGGCTCCAAGAATCCGACCCTGGGAATTGAGTGAGGAAAAACTCCGAGGTTTGTTATTTGCCTGGCGAGGCGGCCTTTGTTCCCATGTGAGAAGAAAAACCCCATCAAGCCAAACCCCATGTCAAGGGCTGAGAACCAAAGCGTTTCCACCCCTCCCCAGGGAATGGCAACAGCTTTGTAAAACCAAATCCTCGCCAGCCAGAGGTAGAAAGGGGAGGCACCGGCCACACCGGCGAAGGAACGGGCTCCCCGCTTACCTGTGTAATGATAATCAGCCAGTGGATGGGATCCGGACTTCTGAGGCATCCCGAAAAGCAGCATGTCCAGAGCATCCTGCAGGGTTTGATATTGAAAAACACCCAAAGAGAGGAGATGTTGGATTCCCCCCTCGGGAGGGGGAAAAGGGGCAAAACTTTCCATTTTGATGCCTTCGACTCGGCCCACCTGTCGCAGTTCTGCGTGGCTGGGTTCTAATGGAGAAGGGGGGCTGCAGGGGGGGGCTGCTGCAAGAAGCAGCTAGAAGCCAGAAGCAGCAGATAAGAAGGAAGACGACTTGGGAGGAACGGACTGAAAACCCCCATTCTCCCATTCCCTGCCCCTCCCTGTGCCATGATGGGGTGGGAAAAGGGAGTGAAATTATGACTAAAGTCTGCTAAGAAGGGAGGGGTGGGGGGAAGGTGCTTTAAGATCCGGCCGCACTTCTCATTACCTGACTCTGGTGTCACTGGGGGTGCAGTGTAGTTGTAAGAAACTAGATCTCTTTCCTTTATTCTGCACTGAGTCCATTTTGCCCATGACACTAATCACAGAGTGATCCCTCTCTGTCTTTACCACGAATCCTAAGCCTCTCAGTATATATTTTCTCCCCTTTCCAGCTGAAAAGGGATCCCCTCTCGACCCCGTGCCCCAGAAGAAGACTCTTCTGTGCAGCTTCCCTGGGGCTAACAAAGCCTGAGCCAGCCCGTTAACTACATACAGGTGAAGATATTGTTCCTTACCATGACGTTGCCCTGCGCTTCGTGCAGGCAGTGCAACGCTTGCTCCTGGTTCATCGGGCCCCCCGGCATGGCACTGGAGCAGGCCACCTTGAGCAGTTGGCTTACTGCAAACGCAATGAAAACCAAGGGAAAGTCAAGTTTCTGCCCAAGGGAAGAGGAAAAAACTCGATGGGAGACAATTGGGAAGGGGAGGAACAGGTTCCACCAAGAACCAAGCGAGATCCCCTTCCCTTAACGCCTGCAGAGGAGGTGAAGGAAAAACGGGGAAGCTGCGGTGGGGACGCTGACCCATCAGACCTGGGGAAGCCGTGGGGACGGGTGAGGAAGAAAAGCATTAAAGGAAAAACCTCTGTCCTGCGTTTCGGGGTTCGACTCGATGTCTCCCCACGGCTTCCACACCAGCGTCGCACCATGGGCGTCGTTGTCTGCCTGCGACCTGTCTTGCAGCTCTGGCAGCTCTGCTTGAAACTGGCTGCCGACCTTGATGTGCCTGAAGTCGAGGAGGAAAAGAGGAGGTGAGGAAGACAAGCTGGGAATGGCGATGGCACAAAGAGTGGCAATTCCCTTCTGGCCAGTGCAGGGCATACCCCGAGCCCCGAGTCACGGTCCCCTCATCGCCCCCTTCTCTTAATTCCGATTGCCACAGCGAGTACTCACGGCTCCACACTGATGTCTTCCTCCAGAGAAGATCCAAGGTCCCCCTCCATTCTGCCTGGAAAAAGAAAACACCCGCTCAAGATAGAAACCGCTTTGCCGAGATCATCCTCCAGCCTCACTTCTCCCTCGCTGCTGCAAACCACCGAGCTTGTCCCGGAATCCCCCAAATTTCAGGGAAATTGCTGGGTCTTTGTCTCCCCTCCACTCGGAATATGAGCACCGGGACATCATTTCACAGCACAGCTCAGAAATCAGCCGTGGGGATGGAGCAGGGGCTGCAAAAACCAGCAGCAAAGCAAAACCCCGGAACAGTGTTCGCACACAAGACCATAATCTTTTACTTGAGGGGGGGGTGTTTCAAGCTTTTCTGGGGCCCGTATTTATAGGCACAGCTCCCCAACTCAGCTGCAATCTCCCAAAAATTACAGCTGACAAACCAGTGGGAGGAAGCAGGGAGCAAAAATCTTAACCACAATCCTTTCTTGGGCACATGAGGTTCCTTTGAGGTTCTCCTTATCCAGGATCACCTAGGGGAAGGATTCCAAAAGATAACCCCTCAAATCCCTGGTTCCAGGTGAGTTAGAGGCACCTGAAAACCCCGAGTGGCATCGGATCATTAGCTGCCCCTCAAAACTCATGCAGGGAGGGAGGCGTGGGGTGCAGTTAGGGGCTCTGCAGGGATTTTGCAGTCAGGGAGAGCTGAAAGGAATAAAAGTAACCCAAAAACCTCTGGAGTCGCCATGAAATTCATTAAACTGCCTGGTAAAATCGCAGTCATTCCCTCAGGCTCTAACACCACAATCTATCCCACACGGCGCGGCTGCCGTGAGTCGAACTCCCACCACCCGCGGTGTTCCCTGCAGCCCAGGGGGATTAAACAGGGCACGTATTTCCCAAGACAGCACCAGGACGGACCCTGGACCCGTTACCAAACCCCGTAACACAGCGGACCGTTGTGGCGGCCTAACCTGAGCGCAGTTCAGGGGGTTCCAGGCGCCCGAGCTCTCTGCTGATGGCCAAGGCAGTGAGAATTGACCACGGCGATGTCGCTACCCAGAGAGTTTTTGCCAAGGCACGAAACCACTGCAGAGCTGGAGGCACCACTCACTCCCTTCCCTCCACCTCAGTGTGTTACTGGTACAGGACCGGTATCACCAGGGGCAACGCTGTGACGTCATCGTCTCCCAGCATGCCAAGCACAGGGGAGAAGGTTCCACCTGTACTTCTCCCTTTTACCTGCCGGTTCTCCTTCCCTCGTGGCAAACGCCATCACTTACCACGAACACGCCGACAGTTCTCGGGCCCCGTCTCAGTATAAAGCTGCTGGGCACAGATTTTAGGGAGAAAACACTTCGGGAGCCACTGCCATCAGCAGGAGTGGCACCCATCCTACTCCTAAGCCAAAAGCCGGGACTGGGGGACAGAGGTTTCAGCCCAGGAATGTAGTTCAGTTTTCTAACCTTTGGTTTCAGAGCTTCTCTTGGACATTTACCATGTTTGCAAGCAAAAGCTGGTACAGCTGAGAAATGACATAGGGCACAGTTAGCACTGCTCCCTGAGCTATATAGCAAGGAACCCCAAGGTCTGAGAGGCTGCTCGCGTGATACTGGGAAATCTTTCACCACAGCAACATATTTCATTCATCGCACCTTTGGTTTGAGAGTTACTGCAGGACATTTAGCATGTTTGCAAGCAGAAGCTGCTACAGCCCAGACATGGCATCGTGCAACTACAGCACTGTTCCCTGAGCTATACAGCAAAGAATCCCAAGGTCTGAGGGGCTGCTCCGTGATGGAGTGGGAGCTATCAGTATAGGAATGTATTTCAGTCTTGGCACCTTTTGGGTTGTCTTTGTTCCCCGTCTCTCTGCCCCTGGGGGTGCAGATGTGTCTCCAGGCTGTGGTGACACGGGTGCTGGAGCCAGTGCTGTGTGGCCGTGCTGGGGAGCTGTCACCCAGCGGCTGCAGCTGGCTCTGCACTGGTTGTTCCGTGCTCTCGGCTGAGAGCTGGTGCTGTCTGTGTGACGCGTGGGAACAGCTCCCTTGGGGTGAGCAAAAGGGGGGCCACTGGCCACCCCCCAGCAGAATGCTGAACCACTGGGCTGCCTCACTGGGACAAGAGGACGTGGAATTAAAAAACAGTAGTTTTTAATTAAGTCTAATTAGTAGTAGTAAATCCAACAAGGGTTATAAAATTTGTTTTCTTATTCAATTTTATTTATTATAATAAATATAAACATTGTAATTACTATAATTAATACAATAAATAAATAATTTAATTAATAATATCCAAAACACTATTTTATTCTAGTATCACAATAGTATATATTACCACAATAGTAAATCCAACAAGGATTATAAAATTTTGTTTTCTTATTTAATTTTATTTATTATAATATATACAAATAATATCATTACTATAATTACTATATTATAATTATCAATATCAAAAATTTAATTCTATTCTAGTGCCACAATAGTATATATTACCACAATAGTAAATCCCACAACTATTTTCTTTTCTTATTCAATTTTATTTATTAATAGACATATTATTATTAATATAATTAATGTGCTATAAATATTATCATTTGTAATATCCAAAATATTGTTTTATTATTCAAAATCATTTATTTTCTAAGACAATTTAAGAATTAATTTGTTTCCTTTAAAGGGGAGGAAACCCCCACACCACCGCAACTAACAGGTTTCAGTACTCTGAGCTTCTGTCCTGGGCAGAGTCCGGCTCCCCAAGCAGCCATCAGAGCTGAGCTGAGTTAGCCTGGGCTCTTTGCCACAGCACCTGGCAGTCCTGCCCCATCCAAGGGGACAGCTCCAGGACAACAACACACCTCGCTCATCTCACAGCCCAGCTCGGGGCTGGAAGGGCTGGGGCAGCAGCAGAGCACAGGACCCCTAATCCTGAGGTGGGGAGTTGGAGCCCCGAGCTGCGCACTGAGACGAGGACTGTTGCTGTCCGGGCGCTGCGCCCAAGCGCCTCTCTCCTCTCTCCAACGAGCCCCTTGGCTGGGGCAGGGGTGCCCCACGAAGCTGCACTCGTATGTGCCTGTATGTTTGTTGCCTTTACCTGTTGCCACACATCCACCTGATCACTTGTCCTGTCGTTACGAGATGTTCCATTGTTCAGACAGACTTGTTTGAGGGCAGCAGTTAATGTCACTTGCACTTTTTATTCTGACACCTCATAGTTTCTCTGTCAATCTGAATTGACTAAATCTAATTCTGGGGGAAAGGAAACAACAGTTCTCATCAGTCCGTGGAATTTCTCACATCACAACATTGTGATTGTTGTGATTGATCTGTATGTCACTATAGATTTCATGGAATATTTAGATACGTTGTAGATCACGATTCAAAGGTCGATTGAAACAAGTTGCCAGGAGGTTTCAACTGGTTTCTCTCAGTCCAAATTCTCTCACAGATTTACACAGCAGTCATTGCTCAGGCAACATTATGAAATGCTCTTCAGAAATATTGACTCAATTGTGATTTTGAGATTTTGGGGCACAACTAGTGCATTACAGGGAGTATTCTAAGTTTTCAAAGTTTCAGTTGTGCTTGTTTGATTGCACATATTTGCTGGGCTGATCCCTTTAGATACAAATCAGAAAGCTGCTCTTCCAGTTTAAAAATATCCAGAAACAGGAAAATGCAAAAAGGAAAGAGAAGCTGGCTGCTTCTCCCAGAAGCCCCCCACCCCGCAGCCACCCCTCCTCCACTGCAACACAGCCATGTCCAACTTCAGTCTGGGCACTCAGCTGCAGCCGGAATTCCTCTGCTGGGAGTCTGCAAAGTGCCATGCTGAAGGCTCTGCTTCTCTACAAAGCTTCCTCCCCCAGGCCTTTCTTCTGCTTTCATCTGGCTTCTTACAGGTATTCTGGTGCGGAGCTGCCATCCCTCCCTTGTTTATCTATGAATTAGGTATTTCCAAGGTTTACAGGCTGAACCAAGGCGCCTTCTTCATAATAGAACATAACATAATACACATCCCATGTCTGGCAGGTTCCTGCTTTCCATTAATAGTTATGGCCTTACTAAGTTACCATTCAGTCAATTCAAGATTCAAAATCAAAGGTTAAATCCTAGCAGCACTTAATGATGGACTAATTCCGAGATTCACAAGTACTTTGTAATGCCAACAATTTAAGTCATCACTGCATCTTTCTTGATTCTAATAACCAGAAATAACCAGGAAGACTTTACTAGGAATGCAGTGACCATTTATGGGCATTCCATTAAGACCTACAGAATTTAATGTACTTAATTAAATAACTCAGATAATACAATGTTATGTGAATTTAAGAAGAGAAATATGATTAATCAAGGAAAATGGATGCACAGAAGCAACATTCTTCTCCTAGAGCAGCACAGAGGCCCCCTTGCTGCAGAAAAAGAATATCCATTCCCCTTCTACAATGAGTTTCAATGAGGAGACAAGGGGTGGGAGGGGAATCCACTCCCCTTCCATCCTTATCTGTTTGAGAACAAATTCCTTATGGATTTATTTATTACAGAAGTAAATTCACCTTAATGATATCATAGCCAGAACTTTACAAGACATAAAAATACAAACTAAGTTGGTGCAGGAGCAGCAAATCAGATTGCACAATTAATGCCAACCATGTAATCGCCACACTGTGCGTCTCTTCAAGGCTGATTGAGCATTATTTTGCTGCTTCTATCTCCTTAAGTGTCATTAACTCCAGCAGTCTCTAGACATTTTTAATCCTCAGGGGGGGATTTTCTGTAGAAGTGAAGGAGCAGTAACTTTCTTCCTCCTGTGAAGCACTCAAGAAAACCAGCATGTGTGGAACACAGACTGTGATGGTTCTTTCCACATTAAGTTTTCTAGCTTCTTGTATCACCATTACTGTTGCTGCCACTATTTGTGGGCAAGAGGGACACCCCTTGCTTATTGAGTCCAATTGCTTGGAAAAGTATCCCACTGGTCTTTTCCAGCTTCCCATTCTCTGGGTCAGAACTCCAACGGCAAGATGCAGCTGCTCCTGGGCAAACAAGTGAAGTCTTTAGTTTCTGATAATCCCAAGGCTGGTGCTGTCATGAAGACTATTCTGTGTTTCCAAAAAAGCCTCTTGTTGCTGTTGATCCCATATAAAAGGAGTAGACTTCTGGGCTTCACACAGTGGCTTGGCTGTTAGACCATAATGCATGATCCAGAGCCAACAACACCCTGCCCTTCCCAGAAGTGCTCTCAGCTCACATACAGCTCGAGGCTCTGGAATAGCACAAATTCCCTCTTTTCAGCCTGTCCTCAGCCCTCGTTGAACTTCTAGTTTATTTCTGGCACCACTGGGAACCGGCAGCCTCAGGAGCAGCTTTCCAGGCAGGTTTGTGCAAGGTATGTGGTTCTGGGGGGGGAGGAAGGTGGGTCATACTGGGAGGTGAAGTGAGCAAAGTAAGCATGACTTGGAGAAGCTGAACTGAGGAGATAGCTTGGACTTTGGGATCTGCTCATCCTCAGTGGCAGGTGAGGTGCGAATCTGTCTGGTGGGCCAGCAGCCCTTGGGTACAGCTCAAGGTTCAGGTGGCCATGGTATGGTTTGGCAAAAACAAGACAAAAAGAAAGTGCCCCTTGCTGCCCCCAAGTGCTGGAATTATTTCCTTCCAGGTATACCCCAAATGAGCAACATTTCTAGCCAAAATGAGGAGGTGTTCCTGTTCATGTGCTAGAGCCAGGTGAGATTGCCTCTGAAACCTCCTGTACAAGTGCTGTTGCAAAAGGGTGAGCTGACCCTGGAACAGCTGCTGGAAAGAGCAGCTTCCTTGTCCTTGAGCAGGGAGAGCAGTCTCAGGTGAGGGAAGGAGCAGAGGAGAGCTCCTTCAGCCTATCTCAGCCAAGACACTCCTCTGATAGGAATCCAGCATGCAGCAGAATGCAGGTCATTGAAATGGAACAGTGAATTGGAAATGCTGAATGACTGCAGCCATGGGGGTGCCAGAAAACCTGCCATCACATGGCTTTAGGTGAGCCCACCCTGGCCATGTGGTCTCCAGCAGAGCCAGCACTTGACAGCAGTCAGAGGCTGTATTAGGCTGCATGTCACCACCTCTCATTCACTGCAACTTGAAAGCAGTAGTTAAGGGCAGCTTTCCCTCCATGGAGATTCCTGGCTCCGTGTTACGCTGCAGCCAGTGACATGTATCTGCAACCTCAGCTCACCCTGACCAAAATTGACCTGTGACACATCCCTATGCTGGCAGGTGTTTGCTTTGCTGGAATAGTTGGAAAAACCCAATATGATGCAAAATAAAGGCCTGTGGGTCTTTCACAGTCTGACTTACGGCTCTTGCACTTATCTCTCCTTGCCATGAGTTTTCCATACTGGTACAATGGGCGTGTTATCTTCTGATTTGTGCTCTTCTAAAATCTTCTGTCTCAAGACTTTATTGATCAACTCATGAATTCCCTGTTTTGCCTTAGGTTTAATCGGGTACTGTTAATCCTAACTGGTTTTGCACCTTCTTTACATTCAGCTTTTACTGGCTGTACTGGTGTGGATTTCCCTGGGATGGTGGTTTCCCATCCCATAGAGAGCACCACGTGACTGACTTCTGGGGGGATTTCTTGTCATTTTGGCTTTTCTTGTAGCATGAGGATTTCTCCTGATTTGATTCAGGTCCCTTTAACAACAATTCCCCATCTCCAAAACCAATCTGGGCATTCCATTTAGGTAAGACATCCCTTCCCATGAAGGGAATTGGACATTCTGGAACATACAGGAATGAACCTGCTCTAATTTTGTTTCCAAACTGTAAATTCAGGGGTTGTCAGAACGGCTGGCTTTCCTCTCTCCCTGTGGCTCCCTCAATATTTGCTGGTTTAGCTGGTTTAGCTCCCCTTTTTCCCCTGCTTAATGTCGTACAGTGTAGACCAATCTATAGCTTTAGGCACAGCATTTTGGACCCTGTATAAAATCCACCGCTGGTATCTTTTCAGCCTCTGTCTGTGTTCATCTGGATTCAGACCCCCTTGAGGAGCCCCTGGGGAAAAGGTTTGGTCTCTGGTGCCATCTACTGCCTGAGCACAGACATCCTCCTCTGCTCGCCTTCTCGTGGTTCTCGAGCTTTATTTCCCTTCGTGGAGAAGCCTCTCAAACGAGTGGCTCTTTGTAGAGCAACGACTCTTTTCTCAACACTATTTCTAGCTGTCTTCTGATAGTTGATGTGCAATGAATCCAGTGGTTGTACCTAAGTACAACCTATACTACTACATCTACAGTTGTACTATAGAAGGGGGGAAGAATGTCCTGATAGCCAAGTATTCCTTACAACCCTGCTGCTTTAGAGCTTGGCTAGGAGGACTCAGAAGAATTGCATTTGCCAGCTGGATGCATGGAAGGAGCTGCTGAAGAGCTTTTTTCAAAGATGATCATTCGATCTAAACCATTTTTAACAGAGAGAAGTTCACAGGATGAGGGTCAGCTTTCCTGAGCCCAAACCCAGTGTGTTTTCTGTCAGTGCCCTCTGTGTGTTTAAGGTGTGAATGAGACTTTGTGTTCCAGAGACAGTGTCTGTAAGTGGCTGGGTTGAGGTTTTTTGCCTTTGATTGGTCCAGTTTGTACCTGAGGAATCTGCTTCAGGATGGCAAATCTATAGATGCTTCTCTGGTGTCCTGAAGCAGAGCAGTCCTATCTGTAAGATTCCAAACTGTTACTGCAGAAGTCAGTGCCGTTGGGTGGAAGGGGAACTGAAACACAGAATCACAGCTTGTCTTTTCTCAAAGCAGCCCAAGGCCAACCCACGGCAGCCGGTAACTTCGGCAGCCCATTTTACAAGGCCTTGCTTTAGCACTGTTGCTGAGAGCTGGACTTCTCCCAGGACCTGAGATGTGGCCAACTTTGGCCTGGTCACAGCCCCTGGATCTGTAGGAGGCAGTGAAAGCCCATGAAAGTTCTTAACATCGGATGGCTCCAAAATGTCCCATGTTCAAGTCTGGTTTGGAAATTGAAGTGTTTGGGGCCAGATCATAGAATCCTAGAGTGCTTTAGGTTGGAAGAGCCCTTTCCAGGTCATCTAGTGCAACCCCCTGCAGTGAGCAGGGAGCCCACCAGATCGGGTTGCTCAGAGCTTTATCGAGCCTGACCTCCAATGCCTCCCGGGCTGGGGCCTCCACCACCTCTCTGGGCAACCTGTGCCAGTGACTCACCACTACGAATTAGGAAGAGCTTCTTTGTACTGTTCGATTTAACCTGCCCTGCTCTAGTTTCGACCACTGTTCCTTGTCCCATCACTCCAGGCCCTTGCAAACAGTCCCTGCCAGGTGTCCTATAGGCCCCTTCAGGGACTGGAAGGCTGCTCTAAAGGCTACCCTGAGCCTTATCCTCTCCAGGCCAAACAAGCCCAACTCTCTCAGGCCATCTTTGTAGGATGGGGTGCTGCAGACTTGTGATCATCCACGCAGCCTCCTCTGGACCCGCTCCAAGAGGTCCATGTCACTGTTCTCCTCGGGACTCCAGAGCTGGAGGCAGTACTGCAGGTGGGGTCTCAGCCAAGCAGAGCAGAGGGGAAGAAGCCCCTCTCTCGACCTGCTGGACACACTTCTTTTGTTGGAAGCCAGGATGCAATTGGTCTCCTGGCCTGCAAAGTGAAGCCTTTGGAAGCTGTGGAGGTGCCGTAAGTCCTGCTGTTCCTAATGGCACTTTATAGCCTGTGAGCATTTAGGTAGGACAGCCTGGCAGAGGAACCAAGCTGCGGCATGGAGAGCTGGGCTTTGTCTGACAGGGTAAGGCAGTGGCAGAGGCAGACACTCAGTTCTTGTCCCTTCTGCTTTCTTGGGGACGTTTTTAATACCTGAAGCAGTGGGGAGTGCCTGGCTTCCCTTGGGAAGCGATCTTCTTAACCAGGCACAATTGCCACTGGTGTTTTCCCTGGGTATTCATCCTATGCAGAGACTGAAGAACGTGGAACCGAATCCCTGCTTAATGCCCTAGTTCCACCCACTGTGGTACCCCCATTCCTTGTTTGAAAGTACCAGGTCCAAAGAGATCTACATTTGTGTGTTTAAGGGTATTTGGTGCTGGCCTTTCCTTGAAGGTAATGGGAACTCGGCCCTCCACCCCCTCTAAGCACACTCTCTCCTTGGCCTTAAGCTGTGCCTGTCACTTTACTGAAACAAGAAGGGAGAAAGCCAGCAGTGAGATAACTGTCTCAGCTAACTCCAGCTGGACTTTCTGAAGCCATGAATGCTTTGAGAGCTTTAGAGCAGAGTCGGCACAATCCCAAGTCCTTAAAACCCCCACCGTTGAGCCCAAAGACAGTGAAGCTCCATGTGAAACTGCCGGCTTAGTCCGTAGATCCTGTTCTTTTGCCCTTGTGTCCCATGGGGTCGTTTTTGCAGAGGCTCCTTCTGTCCACCTGTCTTGCAGTTTGAGGTGTTGACTGGCCACTGGCCACGCCCCAGCAGAATGCTGAACCACTGGGCTGCCTCACTGGGACAAGAGGACGTGGAATTAAAAACCACAACAGTAAATCCAACAAGGGTTATAAAATTTGTTTTCTTATTCAATTTAATTTATCATAATAAATAATATCAATAATATAATTAATATGCTATAAATATTAACATTCATAATATCAAAATTATTTTATAATTCAAAAGAATTTATTTTCTAAGACGATTAAAGAATCAATTTGTTTCCTTTAAAGGAGAGGAAACCCCAACCTCCTCCCCGCCGCAACTAACAGGTTTCAGTACTCTGAGCTTCTGTCCTGGGCAGAGTCCGGCTCCCCAAGCAGCCATCAGAGGTGAGCTGAGTTAGCCTGGGCTCTTTGCCACAGCACCTGGCAGGCCTGCCCCATCCAAGGGGACAGCTCCAGGACAACAACAGACCTCGCTCATCTCACAGCCCAGCTCAGGGCTGGAAGGGCTGGGGCAGCAGCAGAGCACAGGACCCCTAATCCTGAGGTGGGGAGTTGGAGCCCCGAGCTGCGCACTGAGACGAGGACTGTTGCTGTCCGGGCGCTGCGCCCAAGCGCCTCTCTCCTCTCTCCAACGAGCCCCTTGGCTGGGGCAGGGGTGCCCCACGAAGCTGCACTCGTATGTGCCTGTATGTTTGTTGCCTTTACCTGTTGCCACACATCCACCTGATCACTTGTCCTGTCGTTACGAGATGTTCCATTGTTCAGACAGACTTGTTTGAGGGCAGCAGTTAATGTCACTTGCACTTTTTATTCTGGCACCTCATAGTTTCTCTGTCAATCTGAATTGACTAAATCTAAATCTGGGGGAAAGGAAACAACAGTTCTCATCAGTCCGTGGAATTTCTCACATCACAACATTGTGATTGCTGTGATTGATCTGTATGTCACTATAGATTTCATGGAATATTTAGATACCTTGTAGATCACGATTCAAAGGTCGATTGAAACAAGTTGCCAGGAGGTTTCAACTGGTTTCTCTCAGTCCAAATTCTCTCACAGATTTACACAGCAGTCATTGCTAAGGCAACATTATGAAATGCTCTTCAGAAATATTGACTCAATTGTGATTTTGAGATTTTGGGGCACAACTAGTGCATTACAGGGAGTATTCTAAGTTTTCAAAGTTTCATTTGTGCTTGTTTGATTACACATATTTGCTGGGTTGATCCCTTTAGATACAAATCAGAAAGCTGCTCTTCCAGTTTAAAAAAATCCAGAAACAGGAAAATGCAAAAAGGAAAGAGAAGCTGGCTGCTTCTCCCAGAAGCCCCCCACCCCGCAGCCACCCCTCCTCCACTGCAACAGAGCCATGTCCAGCTTCAGTCTGGGCACTCAGCTGCAGCAGGAATTCCTCTGCTGGGAGTCTGCAAAGTGCCATGCTGAAGGCTCTGCTTCTCTACAAAGCTTCCTCCCCAGGCCTTTATTCTGCATTCTTCTGGCTTCTTCCAGTGTGGAGCTGCCACATCCCACTGATGGTGCAGGAGAGGCAACAGCCCCTGTGGTTCTGGCTCCGCAGCTTTCCCCCGCCCTCCACCCAGTAAAGCTTCCAGCTCTCCTAGCCGCGCTCCCGCCTTCCAGCCACGAATATTTCGGCCAAGCAAAGACTAAAACACAGCCCAGAAAACCTCCTGGCAACACCACCACCACCGCTCATTATCCCTCCTCTAACAAAGCACATTCTGTTCCCTAAAGCAATCGAGCCCTCGGTTGTCCCTCCCGAGCGCAGGGCTGTTGAGGGAAACACAGGCCAGGCGGTGCGATAATCCATTGTGGGATGCGGCGCTTTGTGTCCCACCAGACGCCGACCCCGACCGCGCCGGCGAAACCGCACAGCAAAGACGTTGACGTTTCTCCAACCCAGCGGCACGTCCCGCAGGATGAACGGGCAGCGGAACAAAAGTGTTCCCATTCCTTATTGGGAATCTTGAGCTCGGGATTTAGGGATTCCATACGGATTCATCGGCAACACGCGCGCGAGGGGGGCAGCGCTCCCTGTTTCGCGCCCCAGGCCGTTAAATACAGGAATTGCTCAGCGATCGCCCCCTTTTCCCAACCCCCAACGGGGCAACAAGCCAGGGCCGAGGGCGTCTGATTTCCCATCCAAGCAGAGGCCGAGCGCTCCTTTAAAAAATAGAACCAGACATGCAAGAGATTTTATTCATAAAAACTGCTAATTTCGGCCAGCTACACGGGCAATTTGATCTTCAAGAGAGGGTCCATCTCCTCCAGCAGGTCAAACTTTTTCTCCTCTGCCTCCTCCTCTTTTCTGTTGTCAAACACTCTGCAAGGCAGAAAACCAATGGGGATTTCTATATGGAGTTCCTTTAAATCACTTTTTCCCCACAAGCCCCGCTAAACACAGCTTCATTCTTGCTGCTCCAGGGGCCTCCTGGCCAGCACAACGCCACTTTGGCCATAAATCAGCCAGTCTCCCCAGCCGCAGGGGTGTTGGTGGTTCAACCAGCAAGATTTTTGGGTGGAAAACAACCAAAAAAGCCCTGGGGTAACTTTAATCCCGCTCCCTCCTCTGCCCCCGTGACAGCTTTCAGAGTTTAAATCCCTTTCAGCCCAAACCCGGCAGGTTTCTCCAAGGACAACAGCTACCTTTCCTGCTCCTCCCATGGAAATGGGTCCCGATGGGGTGGGACTTCAGCCGGGGCCGGTGCAGCACTTGGGTGGATGGAGAGCACTTCTGTGCTGCTGGGAACCTCTGGGTTACTCTTTCGCTTTTTGACTTTGTTTCCCTTCGAGGGAAGGCGGCGGCGCTTCTTTGGGTTGCAGCCAGCCTGTAAAATCAGAGAGGCTTTAGCAAATGTTCCCTGCTCTGCAGAGAGCTGGACAGTTACGTAAAAAGCCAAAAGAATCCCAAAAAGAGCTTAAAATTCCCCCCTGACCTTCCTAAAAATGATAAAAAACCAACTCAGAGGCAACGAGGCTGCGCAAAAATGTAGAGCCCAGCCCCAGTCTGCCCAGGTGAGCTTCTCCGAATGCTAAAGAGCCGAGACACCCCGCTTTAAAAACCCACCCCCAGGACGGGGCGCAAACTGGGACCACGTTGTTGGCATTTCCATACGCAGAGCGATGTTCCCCTCCCTGGTAGGACTGCCGAGTGTTGAAATGGACCCGGTTCTCACCACAAAGGAACAAGCTTTGCAAACCCAACCTCCTGTTTGCCGGCCACGGGAGGTTCCGGTGATCCTTGCGGAGAGCAGGGGAAGCAGCAGCTCCTTTTACAGAGTGCCAGGAATTTCTCGTGTCCCCCCCCCCGAAAGTCGCCAGCAACGCCAATGGCTTTTATCAGCCACCAGAAACTCTCCCGGCAGCTCCCGCTGCCCCTCTCGGGGCGGTTTTCGCACGGAGAGGCATCTTGCACGGTTTTCCTACCTCTTCTTCAGGGTTTTCCACCTCGCCCTTGGGTCTTTTGGTATTTTCTCTCCTGACTTGAGGCTGTCTGCGGCCGAATTTGACTTTTTTCTTCCAGGTATAATAATATTCGACGCACTGCGCCACGGTCTTGGTCTGGACCTGTTGGGAGAGAAACATCGCGCGTTTCTAACCGGCCGTCAGCACGATGGGTCGTTAATGCTGTTTGTATCTCCGGGGTTTCACTACCAGAGATGTACAATATCCCCGTGCGGTCACACATCGGGGCAAATCATCTTGGTTTCAAAGAACAGGGGGGGAGGACAGACAGCAAAAGGTATGACTTCCCAGGTTAAAAGCCTCAGCCGCCCCACCCTGATGTCTTTACCTTCTTCTGAATCAGGTGGAAGTCCTTCCTGTGCTGGCAGAAAGCCTCTCTGAAGAGCTGCTCCTCGACAGGGCTCCAAGAATCCGACCCTGGGAATTGAGTGAGGAGAAGCTGATGAGGTTTGTTATTTGCCTGGCGAGGCGGCCTTTGTTCCCGTGTGAAAAGAAAAACCCCATCAAGCCAAACCCCACGTCAAGGGGTGAGAACCAAAGCGTTTCCACCCCTCCACAGTGGAACGGCAACAGCTTTGTAAAACCAAATCCTCGCCAGCCAGAGGTTGAAAGGGGAGGCACCGGCCACGCCGGCGAAGGAACGGGCTCCCCGCTTACCTGTGTAATGATAATCAGCCAGTGGATGGGATCCGGACTTCTGAGGCATCCCGAAAAGCAGCATGTCCAGAGCATCCTGCAGGGTTTGATATTGAAAAACACCCAAAGAGAGGAGATGTTGGATTCCCCCCTCGGGAGGGGGAAAAGGCGCAAAACTTTCCCTTTCGATGCCTTCGACTCGGCCCACCTGTCGCAGTTCTGCGTGGCTGGGTTCTAATGGAGAAGAGGGGCTGCAGGGGGGGCTGCTGCAAGAAGCAGCTAGAAGCCAGAAGCAGCAGATAAGAAGGAAGACGACTTGGGAAGAACGGACTGAAAACCACCATTCCCCCATTCCCTGCCCCTCTCTGTGCCATGATGGGGTGGGAAAAAGGAGTGAAATTATGACTAAAGTCTGCTAAGAAGGGAGGGGTGGGGGGAAGGTGCTTTAAGATCCGGTCGCACTTCTCATTACCCGACTCTGCTGTCACTGGGGGTGCAGTGTGGTTGTAAGAAATTAGTTCTCTTTCCTTTATTCTGCACTGAGTCCATTTTGCCCTTGACACTAATCACAGAGTGATCCCTCTCTGTCTTTACCTCGAATCCTAAGCCTCTCAATATATATTTTCTCCCCTTTCCAGCTGAAAAGGGATCCCCTCTCGCCCCCATGCCCCAGAAGAAGACTCTTCTGTGCAGCTTCCCTGGGGCTAACAAAGCCTGAGCCAGCCCGTTAACTACATACAGGTGAAGATATTGTTCCTTACCATGACGTTGCCCTGCGCTTCGTGCAGGCAGTGCAACGCTTGCTCCTGGTTCATCGGGCCCCCCGGCATGGCACTGGAGCAGGCCACCTTGAGCAGTTGGCTTACTGCAAATGCAATGAAAAACAAGGGAAAGTCAAGTTTCTGCCCAAGGGAAGAGGAAAAAACTCGATGGGAGACAAGAGGGAGGGGGAGGAACAGGTTCCACCAAGAACCAAGCGAGATCCCCTTCCCTTAACGCCTGCAGAGGAGGTGAAGGAAAAGCGGGGAAGCTGCGGTGGGGAGGCCGACCCATCAGAACTGGGGAAGCCGTGGGGACGGGTGAGGAAGAAAAGCATTAAAGGAAAAACCTCTGTCCTGCGTTTCGGGGTTCGACTCGATGTCTCCCCACGGCTTCCACACCAGCGTCGCACCATGGTCGTCGTTGTCTGCCTGCGACCTGTCGTGCAGCTCTGGCAGCTCTGCTTGAAACTGGCTGCCAACATTGATGTGCCTGAAGTTGAGGAGGAAAAGAGGAGGTGAGGAAGACAAGCTGGGAATGGTGATGGCACAAAGAGTGGCAATTCCCTTCTGGCCGGTGCAGGGCATTCCCCGAGCCCCGAGCCACGGTCCCCTCATCGCCCCCTTCTCTTAATTCCGATTGCCACGGCGAGGACTCACGGCTCCACACTGATGTCTTCCTCCAGAGAAGATCCAAGGTCCCCCTCCATTCTGCCTGGAAAAAGAAAACACCCGCTCAAGATAGAAACCGCTTTGCCGAGATCGTCCTCCAGCCTCACTTCTCCCTCCCTTGCTGCAAATCACTGAGCTTGTCCCGGAATCCCCCAAATTTCAGGGAAATTGCTGGGTCTTTGTCTCCCCTCCACTCGGAATATGGGCACCGGGACATCATTTCACAGCACAGCTCAGAAATCAGCCGTGGGGATGGAGCAGGGGCTGCAAAAACCAGCAGCGAAGCAAAACCCCGGAACAGTGTTTGCACACAAGACCTAAATCTTTTACTTGAGGGGGGGTGTTTCAAGCTTTTCTGGGGCCCATATTTGTAGGCACAGCTCCCCAACTCGGCTGCAATCTCCCAAAAATTACAGCTGACAAAACAGTGGGAGGAAGTGGGGAGCAAAAAAATTATCCACAAACTCTTCTTGGGCACAAGAGCTTCCTTTGAGGTTCTCCTTATCCAGGATCACCTGGGGGAAGGATTCCAAAAGACAACACCCTCAAAGTTAGAGGCGCCTGAAAACCCCCAGTGGCATCGGATCATTAGCTGCCCCTCAAAACTCATGCAGGGAGGGAGGTGTGGGGTGCAGTTAGGGGCTCTGCAGGGATTTTGTAGTCAGGGAGAGCTGAAAGGAATAAAAGTAACCCAAAAAACTGTGGAGTCGCCATGAAATTCATTAAACTGCCTGGTAAAATCGCAGTCATTCCCTCAGGCTCTAACACCACAATCTATCCCACATGGCACAGCTGCCGTGAGTCGAACTCCCGCCACCTGCAGTGTTCCCCGCAGCCCAGGGGGATTAAACAGGGCACGTATTTCCCAAGACAGCACCAGGGCGGACCCTGGACCCGTTACCAAACCCCGTAACACAGTGGACCATTGTGGCGGCCTAACCTGAGCGCAGTTCAGGGGGTTCCAGCCGCCCGAGCTCTCTGCTGATGGCCAAGGTGGTGAGAATTGACCACGGCGATGTCGCTAACTGGAGAGTTTTTGCCAAGCCACGAACCCACTGCAGAGCTGGAGGCACCACTCACCTCCTTCCCTCCACCTGAGTCTGTTACTGGTACAGGACCGGTATCACCAGGGGCAACGCTGTGACGTCATCGTCTCCCAGCATGCCAAGCACAGGGGAGAAGGTTCCACCTGTACTTCTCCCTTTTACCTGCCGGTTCTCCTTCCCTCGTGGCAAACGCCATCACTTACCACGAACACGCCGACAGTTCTCGGGCCCCGTCTCAGTATAAAGCTGCTGGGCACAGATTTTAGGGAGAAAGCCACTTTGGGAGCCACTGCCATCAGCAGGAGTGGCACCCATCCTACTCCTAAGCCAAAAGCCGGGACTGGGGGACAGAGGTTTCAGCCCAGGAATGTAGTTCAGTTTTCTAAGCTTTGGTTTCAGAGCTTCTCTTGGACATTTACCATGTTTGCAAGCAAAAGCTGGTACAGCTGAGAAATGACACAGGGCACAGTTAGCACTGCTCCCTGAGCTATATAGCAAGGAACCCCAAGGTCTGAGAGGCTGCTCGCGTGATACTGGGAAATCTTTCACCACAGCAACATATTTCATTCATCGCACCTTTGGTTTGAGAGTTACTGCAGGACATTTAGCATGTTTGCAAGCAGAAGCTGCTACAGCCCAGACATGGCATCGTGCAACTACAGCACTGTTCCCTGAGCTATACAGCAAAGAATCCCAAGGTCTGAGGGGCTGCTCCGTGATGGAGTGGGAGCTATCAGTATAGGAATGTATTTCAGTCTTGGCACCTTTTGGGTTGTCTTTGTTCCCCGTCTCTCTGCCCCTGGGGGTGCAGATGTGTCTCCAGGCTGTGGTGACACGGGTGCTGGAGCCAGTGCTGTGTGGCCGTGCTGGGGAGCTGTCACCCAGCGGCTGCAGCTGGCTCTGCACTGGTTGTTCCGTGCTCTCGGCTGAGAGCTGGTGCTGTCTGTGTGACGCGTGGGAACAGCTCCCTTGGGGTGAGCAAAAGGGGGGCCACTGGCCACCCCCCAGCAGAATGCTGAACCACTGGGCTGCCTCACTGGGACAAGAGGACGTGGAATTAAAAACCAGTAGTTTTTCATTAAGTCTAATTAGTAGTAGTAAATCCAACAAGGGTTATAAAATTTGTTTTCTTATTCAATTTTATTTATTATAATAAATATAAATATTGTAATTACTATAATTAATACAATAAATAAATAATTTAATTAAGAATATCCAAAATACTATTTTATTCTAGTATCACAATAGTATATATTACCACAATAGTAAATCCAACAAGGATTATAAAATTTTGTTTTCTTATTTAATTTTATTTATTATAATATATACAAATAATATCATTACTATAATTACTATATTATAATTATCAATATCAAAAATTTAATTGTATTCTAGCGCCACAATAGTATATATTACCACAATAGTAAATCCCACAACTATTTTCTTTTCTTATTCAATTTTATTTATTAATAGAAATATTATTATTAATATAATTAATATGCTATAAATATTATCACTTGTAATATCCAAAATATTATTTTATTATTCAAAATCATTTATTTTCTAAGACAATCTAAGAATTAATTTGTTTCCTTAGGGGAGGAAACCCCCACACCACCGCAACTAACAGGTTTCAGTACTCTGAGCTTCTGTCCTGGGCAGAGTCCGACTCCCCAAGCAGCCATCAGAGCTGAGCTGAGTTAGCCTGGGCTCTTTGCCACAGCACCTGACAGTCCTGCCCCATCCAAGGGGACAGCTCCAGGACAACAACAGACCTCGCTCATCTCACAGCCCAGCTCGGGGCTGGAAGGGCTGGGGCAGCAGCAGAGCACAGGACCCCTAATCCTGAGGTGGGGAGTTGGAGCCCCGAGCTGCGCACTGAGACGAGGACTGTTGCTGTCCAGGCGCTGCGCCCAAGCGCCTCTCTCCTCTCTCCAACGAGCCCCTTGGCTGGGGCAGGGGTGCCCCATGAAGCTGCACTCGTATGTGCCTGTATGTTTGTTGCCTTTACCTGTTGCCACACATCCACCTGATCACTTGTCCTGTCGTTACGAGATGTTCCATTGCTCAGACAGACTTGTTTGAGGGCAGCAGTTAATGTCACTTGCACTTTTTATTCTGGCACCTCATAGTTTCTCTGTCAATCTGAATTGACTAAATCTAAATCTGGGGGAAAGGAAACAACAGTTCTCATCAGTCCGTGGAATTTCTCACGTCACAACATTGTGATTGCTGTGATTGATCTGTATGTCACTATAGATTTCATGGAATATTTAGATACCTTGTAGATCACGATTCAAAGGTCGATTGAAACAAGTTGCCAGGAGGTTTCAATTGGTTTCTCTCAGTCCAAATTCTCTCACAGATTTACACAGCAGTCATTGCTCAGGCAACATTATGAAATGCTCTTCAGAAATATTGACTCAATTGTGATTTTGAGATTTTGGGGCACAACTAGTGCATTACAGGGAGTATTCTAAGTTTCCAAAGTTTCAGTTGTGCTTGTTTGATTACACATATTTGCTGGGTTGATCCCTTTAGATACAAATCAGAAAGCTGCTCTTCCAGTTTAAAAATATCCAGAAACAGGAAAATGCAAAAAGGAAAGAGAAGCTGGCTGCTTCTCCCAGAAGCCCCCCACCCCGCAGCCACCCCTCCTCCACTGCAACACAGCCATGTCCAACTTCAGTCTGGGCACTCAGCTGCAGCAGGAATTCCTCTGCTGGGAGTCTGCAAAGTGCCATGCTGAAGGCTCTGCTTCTCTACAAAGCTTCCTCCCCCACGCCTTTCTTCTGCTACACTAAATGACTTATTCGTAGCTGTGTGTCGGGCATGTGACCAGTCAATCCAGGCTGCCTGGTTTGTTCAGGGCTCTTGCTCCGGTCTAGCTGCAGGTATTAACTTTGCATCCCAATTCCCCCCATTCCTGGAGCCAACTTAAAGCATTCCTCTATTTCCCAGGGATCTTTCAAGATATTTCCCAGGTTTCACTCGTTTGTTTTGGGGTTTCTTCCATAAAAATAGATGGGAGATTGAAGTGCAAGTAATTTCTTTATATTACTTTCTGCAAGTTCTCTGCTGTACATATACCTTGGTTTGGGTGAGCAGACTTGGTGTGGAGTGAAAGTTGGATGAGCTGACTGTTAGAAATGCCAAAGGTCCTAAGAAAGGACTGGCAGCAGATGTACTAGTGAAGCAGTAATTTATGATACATTCTTGCAGGAGCGGGTGTCTTAGTGAAGTATGCACACCTGTGGGCAGATTTTGCAGCATTTTTATACCCTATTCCCATCCGAAATCCCTCCCTTGTTTACCTATGAATTAGGTATTTCCAAGGTTTACAGGCTGAACCGAGGCGCCTTCTTCACAATAGAACATAACATAATACACATCCCATGTCTGGCAGGTTCCTGCTTTCCATTAATAGTTATGGCCTTACTAAGTTACCATTCAGTCCATTCAAGATTCAAAATCAAAGGTTAAATCCTAGCAGCACTTAATGATGGACTAATTCCGAGATTCACAAGTACTTTGTAATGCCGACAATTTAAGTCATCACTGCATCTTTCTTGATTCTACTAACCAGAAATAACCAGAAAGACTTTACTAGGAATGCAGTGACCATTTATGGGCATTCCATTATGACCTACAGAATTTAATGTACTTAATTAAATAACTCAGATAATACAATGTTATGTGAATTTAAGAAGAAAAATATGATTAATCAAGGAAAATGGATGCACAGAAGCAACATTCTTCTCCTAGAGCAGCACAGAGCCCCCCTTGCTGCAGAAAAAGAATATCCATTCCCCTTCTACAATGAGTTTCAATGAGGAGACAAGGGGTGGGAGGGGAATCCACTCCCCTTCCATCCTTATCTGTTTGAGAACAAATTCCTTATGGATTTATTTATTACAGAAGTAAATTCACCTTAGTGATATCATAGCCAGAACTTTACAAGACATAAAAATACAAACTAAGTTGGTGCAGGAGCAGCAAATCAGATTGCACAATTAATGCCAACCATGTAATCGCCACACTGTGCGTCTCTTCAAGGCTGATTGAGTATTATTTTGCTGCTTCTATCTCCTTAAGTGTCATTAACTCCAGCAGTCTCTAGACATTTTTAATCCTCAGGGGGGGATTTTCTGTAGAAGTGAAGGAGCAGTAACTTTCTTCCTCCTGTGGAGCACTCAAGAAAACCAGCATGTGTGGAATACAGACTGTGATGGTTCTTTCCACATTAAGTTTTCTAGCTTCTTGTATCACCATTACTGTTGCTGCCACTGTGCGTGGGCAAGAGGGACACCCCTTGCTTATGGAGTCCAATTGCTTGGAAAAGTATCCCACTGGTCTTTTCCAGCTTCCCATTCTCTGGGTCAGAACTCCCACGGCAAGATGAAGCTGTTCCTGGGCAAACAAGTGAAGTCTTTAGTTTCTGATAATCCCAAGGCTGGTGCTGTCATGAAGACTAATCTGAGTTTCCAAAAAAGCCTCTTGTTGCTGTTGATCGCATATAAAAAGAGTAGACTTCTGGGCTTCACACAGTGGCTGTTAGACCATAATGCATGATCCAGAGCCGACAACACCCTGCCCTTCCCAGAAGTGCTCTCAGCTCACATACAGCTCGAGGCTCTGGAATAGCACAAATTCCCTCTTTTCAGCCCGTCCTCGGCCCTCGTTGTCCTTCTAGTTTATTTCTGGCACCACTGGGAACCGGCAGCCTCAGGAGCAGCTTTCCAGGCAGGTTTGTGCAAGGTATGTGGTTCTGGAGGGGAGGAAGGTGGGTTATGCTGGGAGATGAAGTGAGCAAAGTAAGCATGACTTGGAGAAGCTGAACTGAGGAGATAGCTTGGACTTTGGGATCTGCTCATCCTCAGTGGCAGGTGAGGTGCGGATCTGTCTGGTGGGCCAGCAGCCCTGGGGTACAGCTCAAGTTTCGGGGGGCCATGGTATGGTATGGCCAAAACAAGACAAAAAGAAAGTGCCCCTTGCTGCCCCCAAGTGCTGGAATTATTTCCTTCCAGGTATACCCCAAATGAGCAACATTTCTAGCCAAAATGAGGAAGTGTTCCTGTTCATGTGCTAGAGCCAGGTGAGATTGCCTCTGAAACCTCCTGTACAAGCGCTGTTGCAAAAGGGTGAGCTGACCCTGGAACAGCTGCTGGAAAGAGCAGCTTCCTTGTCCTTGAGCAGGGAGAGCAGTCTCAGGTGAGGGAAGGAGCAGAGGAGGGCTCCTTCAGCCTATCTCAGCCAAGACACTCCTCTGATAGGAATCCAGCATGCAGCAGAATGCAGGTCATTGAAATGGAACAGTGAATTGGAAATGCTGAATGACTGCAGCCATGGGGGTGCCAGAAAACCTGCCATCACATGGCTTTAGGTGAGCCCACCCTGGCCATGTGGTCTCCAGCAGAGCCAGCACTTGACAGCAGTCCAGAGGCTGTATTAGGCTGCATGTCACCACCTCTCATTCACTGAAACTTGAAAGCAGTTATTAAGAGCAACTTTCCCTCCATGGAGATTCCTGGCTCCGTGTTACGCTACAGCCAGTGACATGTATCTGCAACATCAGCTCACCCTGACCAAAAATGACCTGTGACACATCCCTATGCTGGCAGGTGTTTGCTTTGCTGGACTAGGAGGAAAAACCCAATATGATGCAAAATAAAGGCCTGTGGGTCTTTCACAGTCTGACTTACGGCTCTTGCACTTATCTCTCCTTGCCATGAGTTTTCCATACTGGTACAATGGGCGTGTTATCTTCTGATTTGTGCTCTTCTAAGATCTTCTGTATCAAGACTTTATTGATCAACTCATGAATTTCCTGTTTTGCCTTAGGTTTAATCGGGTACTGTTAATCCTAACTGGTTTTGCACCTTTCTTCCATTCAGCTTTTACTGGCTGTACTGGTGTGGATTTCCCTGGGATGTTGGTTTCCCATCCCATAGAGAGCACCACGTGACTGACTTCTGGGGGGATTTCTTGTCATTTTGGCTTTTCTTGTAGCATGAGGATTTCTCCTGATTTGATTCAGGTCCCTTTAACAACAATTCCCCATCTCCAAAACCAATCTGGGCATTCCATTTAGGTAAGACATCCCTTCCCATGAAGGGAATTGGACATTCTGGACATACAGGAATGAACCTGCTCTAATTTTGTTTCCAAACTGTAAATTCAGGGGTTGTAAGAACGGCTGGCTTTCCTCTCTCCCTGTGGCTCCCTCAATATTTGCTGGTTTAGCTCCTATCTTCATTTGCTGGTTTAGCTGGTTTAGCTCCCCTTTTTCCCCTGCTTAATGTCGTACAGTGTAGACCAATCTATAGCTTTAGGCACAGCATTTTGGACACCCTATAAAATCCACCGCTGGTATCTTTTCAGTCTCTGTCTGTGTTCATGTGGATTCAGACCCCCTTGAGGAGCCCCTGGGGAAAAGGTTTGGTCTCTGGTGCCATCTACTGCCTGAGCACAGACATCCTCCTCTGCTCGCCTTCTCGTGGTTCTCGAGCTTTATTTCCCTTCGTGGAGAAGCCTCTCAAACGAGTGGCTCTTTGTAGAGCAACGACTCTTTTCTCAACACTATTTCTAGCTGTCTTCTGATAGTTGATGTGCAATGAATCCAGTGGTTGTACCTAAGTACAACCTATACTACTACATCTACAGTTGTACTATAGAAGGAGGGAAGAATGTCCTGATAGCCAAGTATTCCTTACAACCCTGCTGCTTTAGAGCTTGGCTAGGAGGACTCAGAAGAATTGCATTTGCCAGCTGAATGCATGGAAGGAGGTGCTGAAGAGCTTTTTTCAAAGATGATCATTCGATCTAAACCATTTTTAACAGAGAGAAGTTCACAGGATGAGGGTCAGCTTTCCTGAGCCCATACCCAGTGTGCTTTCTGTCAGTGCCCTCTGTGTGTTTAAGGTGTGAATGAGACTTTGTGTTCCAGAGACAATCGGTGTCTGTAACTGGCTGGGTTGGGTTTTTTTGCCTTTGATTGGTCCAGTTTGTACCTGAGGAATCTGCTTCAGGATGGCAAATCTATAGATGCTTCTCTGGTGTCCTGAAGCAGAGCAGTCCTATCTGTAAGATTCCAAACTGTCACTGCAGAAGTCAGTGCCGTTGGGTGGAAGGGGAACTGAAACACAGAATCACAGCTTGTCTTTTCTCAAAGCAGCCCAAGGCCAACCCACGGCAGCCGGTAACTTCGGCTCCCCATTTTACAAGGCCTTGCTTTAGCACTGTTGCTGAGAGCTGGACTTCTCCCAGGACCTGAGATGTGGCCAACTTTGGCCTGGTCACAGCCCCTGGATCTGTAGGAGGCAGTGAAAGCCCAGGAAAGTTCTTAACATCTGATGGCTCCAAAATGTCCCATGTTGAAGTTTGGTTTGGAAACTGAAGTGTTTGGCAATCCACAGCTTCTTGTTTTCTGGACAGAGCTTTTTCCACTTGGGTGTTTTGGCTGTAGTAACCGTAGGAGAAGAGCACATCTTTGGGGGAGTGGAATGACATTCAGGGAGGTGTCTTTGAGCATGTTTTGGGTTGGCATGGCAGGTTTTTGCTAGCGGGGCTGCTACAGTGGTGGTTTCTGGGAAAAGATGCCAGCAGCTTCCCCACAGCGGCAGTGACCCCTGATGGGGCTCCTCTGGGTTCGGGCAGAGGATAGGTGAGCGCAGGCAGCAAGAGAGTCCCCGTTTGCTTTGGAGCCAGTAAGCCTGACCTGAAGGTGATGTGACCTCCCCAAGGCTGGACACCGTGTTGCTATTGGAGCTGTGTGGGGGAGCGTTTGTCCCCTGGGCTCAGCCGTGGCAGTGTTGTGCTGCATGTGTGCAGCTGCTGCTGCTGCTCTGGAGGCCCACGTTAGCTCCAAGGCCTGTGGGAGGTTCTGAACCAAACTGAAGATGTGCTTTTGTCCCTTTTATGTAGTTCACACCGAAACTGGGGGCCACATCATAGAGTCCTAGAGGGCTTTAGGTTGGAAGTGACCTTTCCAGGTCATCTAGTGCAACCCCCTGCAGTGAGCAGGGAGCCCACCAGATCGGGTTGCTCAGAGCTTTATGGAGCCTGACCTCCAATGCCTCCCGGGCTGGGGCCTCCACCACCTCTCTGGGCAACCTGTGCCAGTGACTCACCACTACGAATTAGGAAGAGCTTCTTTGTACTGTTCGATTTAACCTGCCCTGCTCTAGTTTAGACCATTGTTCCTTGTCCCATCACTCCAGGCCCTTGCAAACAGTCCCTGCCAGGTGTCCTATAGGCCCCTTCAGGGACTGGAAGGTTGCTCTAAAGGCTACCCTGAGCCTTATCCTCTCCAGGCCAAACAAGCCCAACTCTCTCAGGCCATCTTTGTAGGATGGGGTGCTGCAGACTTGTGATCATCCACGCAGCCTCCTCTGGACCCGCTCCAAGAGGTCCATGTCACTGTTCTCCTCGGGACTCCAGAGCTGGAGGCAGTACTGCAGGTGGGGTCTCAGCCAAGCAGAGCAGAGGGGAAGAAGCCCCTCTCTCGACCTGCTGGACACACTTCTTTTGTTGGAAGCCAGGATGCAATTGGTCTCCTGGCCTGCAAAGTGAAGCCTTTGGAAGCTGTGGAGGTGCCGTAAGTCCTGCTGTTCCTAATGGCACTTTATAGCCTGTGAGCATTTAGGTAGGACAGCCTGGCAGAGGAACCAAGCTGCGGCATGGAGAGCTGGGCTTTGTCTGACAGGGTAAGGCAGTGGCAGGGGCAGACACTCAGTTCTTGTCCCTTCTGCTTTCTTGGGGACGTTTTTAACGCCTTAAGCAATGGGGAGTGCCTGGCTTCCCTTGGGAAGCGATCTTCTTAACCAGGCACAATTGCCACTGGTGTTTTCCCTGGGTATTCATCCTATGCAGAGACTGAAGAACGTGGAACCGAATCCCTGCTTAATGCCCTAGTTCCACCCACTGTGGGACCCCCATTCCTTGTTTGAAAGTACCAGGTCCAAAGAGATCTACATTTGTGTGTTTAAGGGTATTTGGTGCTGGCCTTTCCTTGAAGGTAATGGGAACTCGGCCCTCCACCCCCTCTAAGCACACTCTCTCCTTGGCCTTAAGCTGTGCCTGTCACTTTACTGAAACAAGAAGGGAGAAAGCCAGCAGTGAGATAACTGTCTCAGCTAACTCCAGCTGGACTTTCTGAAGCCATGAATGCTTTGAGAGCTTTAGAGCAGAGTCGGCACAATCCCAAGTCCTTAAAACCCCCACCGTTGAGCCCAAAGACAGTGAAGCTCCATGTGAAACTGCCGGCTTAGTCCGTAGATCCTGTTCTTTTGCCCTTGTGTCCCATGGGGTCGTTTTTGCAGAGGCTCCTTCTGTCCACCTGTCTTGCAGTTTGAGGTGTTGACTGGCCACTGGCCATGCCCCAGCAGAATGCTGAACCACTGGGCTGCCTCACTGGGACAAGAGGACGTGGAATTAAAAAACACAACAGTAAATCCAACAAGGGTTATAAAATTTGTTTTCTTATTCAATTTAATTTATCATAATAAATAATATCAATAATATAATTAATATGCTATAAATATTAACATTCATAATTATTTTTTTATTCAAAAGAATTTATTTTCTAAGACGATTAAAGAATCAATTTGTTTCCTTTAAGGAGAGGAAACCCCAACCTCCTCCCCGCCGCAACTAACAGGTTTCAGTACTCTGAGCTTCTGTCCTGGGCAGAGTCCGACTCCCCAAGCAGCCATCAGAGCTGAGCTGAGTTAGCCTGGGCTCTTTGCCACAGCACCTGACAGTCCTGCCCCATCCAAGGGGACAGCTCCAGGAAAACAACACACCTCGCTCATCTCACAGCCCAGCTCGGGGCTGGAAGGGCTGGGGCAGCAGCAGAGCACAGGACCCCTAATCCTGAGGTGGGGAGTTGGAGCCCCAAGCTGCGCACTGAGACGAGGACTGTCCCTGTCCGGCGCTGCACCCAAGCGCCTCTCTCCTCTCTCCAACGAGCCCCTTGGCTGGGGCAGGGGTGCCCCATGAAGCTCCACTCGTATATGCCTGTATGTTTCTTGCCTTTACCTGTTGCCACACATCCACCTGATCACTTGTCCTGTCATTACGAGATGTTCCATTGTTCAGACAGACTTGTTTGAGGGCAGCAGTTAATGTCACTTGCACTTTTTATTCTGGCACCTCATAGTTTCTCTGTCAATCAGAATTGACTAAATCTGGGGGAAAGGATACAACAGTTCTCATCAGTCCGTGGAATTTCTCACATCACAACATTGTGATTGCTGTGATTGATCTGTATGACACTATAGATTTCATGGAATATTTAGATACCTTGTAGATCACGATTCAAAGGTCGATTGAAACAAGTTGCCAGGAGGTTTCAATTGGTTTCTCTCAGTCCAAATTCTCTCACACATTTACACAGCAGTCATTGCTCAGGCAACATTATGAAATGCTCTTCAGAAATATTGACTCAATTGTGATTTTGAGATTTTGGGGCACAACTAGTGCATTACAGGGAGTATTCTAAGTTTTCAAAGTTTCAGTTGTGCTTGTTTGATTACACATATTTGCTGGGTTGATCCCTTTAGATAGAAATCAGAAAGCTGCTCTTCCAGTTTAAAAATATCCAGAAACAGGAAAATGCAAAAAGGAAAGAGAAGCTTCCTGCAGATTTTGCAGCATTTTTATACCGTATTCCCATCTGAAATCCCTCCCTGGTTTAACCTATGAATTAGGTATTTCCAAGGTTTACACGCTGAATCGAGGCGCCTTCTTCATAATAGAACATAACATAATACACATCCCATGTCTGGCAGGTTCCTGCTTTCCATTAATAGTTATGGCCTTACTAAGTTACCATTCAGTCCATTCAAGATTCAAAATCAAAGGTTAAATCCTAGCAGCACTTAATGATGGACTAATTCCGAGATTCACAAGTACTTTGTAATGCCGACAATTTAAGTCATCACTGCATCTTTCTTGATTCTAATAACCAGAAATAACCAGAAAGACTTTACTAGGAATGCAGTGACCATTTATGGGCATTCCATTAAGACCTACAGAATTTAATGTACTTAATTAAATAACTCAGATAATACAATGTTATGTGAATTTAAGAAGAAAAATATGATTAATCAAGGAAAATGGATGCACAGAAGCAACATTCTTCTCCTAGAGCAGCACAGAGGCCCCCTTGCTGCAGAAAAAGAATATCCATTCCCCTTCTACAATGAGTTTCAATGAGGAGACAAGGGGTGGGAGGGGAATCCACTCCCCTTCCATCCTTATCTGTTTGAGAACAAATTCCTTATGGATTTATTTATTACAGAAGTAAATTCACCTTAATGATATCATAGCCAGAACTTTACAAGACATAAAAATACAAACTAAGTTGGTGCAGGAGCAGCAAATCAGATTGCACAATTAATGCCAACTATGTAATCGCCACACTGTGCGTCTCTTCAAGGCTGATTGAGCATTATTTTGCTGCTTCTATCTCCTTAAGTGTCATTAACTCCAGCAGTCTCTAGACATTTTTAATCCTCAGGGGGGGATTTTCTGTAGAAGTGAAGGAGCAGTAACTTTCTTCCTCCTGTGAAGCACTCAAGAAAACCAGCATGTGTGGAACACAGACTGTGATGGTTCTTTCCACATTAAGTTTTCTAGCTTCTTGTATCACCATTACTGTTGCTGCCACTGTGCGTGGGCAAGAGGGACACCCCTTGCTTATTGAGTCCAATTGCTTGGAAAAGTATCCCACTGGTCTTTTCCAGCTTCCCATTCTCTGGGTCAGAACTCCCAAGGCAAGATGCAGCTGTTCCTGGGCAAATAAGTGAAGTCTTTAGTTTCTGATAATCCCAAGGCTGGTGCTGTCATGAAGGCTAATCTGAGTTTCCAAAAAAGCCTCTTGTTGCTGTTGATCCCATATAAAAGGAGTAGACTTCTGGGCTTCACACAGTGGCTTGGCTGCTAGACCATAATGCATGATCCAGAGCCGACAACACCCTGCCCTTCCCAGAAGTGCTCTCAGCTCACATACAGCTCGAGGCTCCGGAATAGCACAAATTCCCTCTTTTCAGCCTGTCCTCGGCCCTCGTTGTCCTTCTAGTTTATTTCTGGCACCACTGGGAACCGGCAGCCTCAGGAGCAGCTTTCCGGGCAGGTTTGTGCAAGGTATGTGGTACTGAGGGGGAGGAAGGTGGGTTATGCTGGGAGATGAAGTGAGCAAAGTAAGCATGACTTGGAGAAGCTGAATTGAGGAGATAGCTTGGACTTTGGTATCTGCTCATCCTCAGTGGCAGGTGAGGTGCGGATCTGTCTGGTGGGCCAGCAGCCCTGGGGTACAGCTCAAGGTTCGGGTGGCCATGGTATGGTATGGCCAAAACAAGACAAAAAGAAAGTGCCCCTTGCTGCCCCCAAGTGCTGGAATTATTTCCTTCCAGGTATACCCCAAATGAGCAACATTTCTAGCCAAAATGAGGAGGTGTTCCTGTTCATGTGCTAGAGCCAGGTGAGATTGCCTCTGAAACCTCCTGTGCAAGCGCTGTTGCAAAAGGGTGAGCTGACCCTGGAACAGCTGCTGGAAAGAGCAGCTTCCTTGTCCTTGAGCAGGGAGAGCAGTCTCAGGTGAGGGAAGGAGCAGAGGAGGGCTCCTTCAGCCTATCTCAGCCAAGACACTCCTCTGATAGGAATTCAGCATGCAGCAGAATGCAGGCCATTGAAATGGAACAGTGAATTGAAAATGCTGAATGACTGCAGCCATGGGGGTGCCAGAAAACCTGCCATCACATGGCTTTAGGTGAGTCCACCCTGGCCATGTGGTCTCCCACCCTGGCCATGTGGTCTCCAGCAGAGCCAGCACTTGACAGCAGTCCCCAGGCTGTATTAGGCTGCATGCCACCACCCCCCAACTCACTGAAACTTGAAAGTAGTTATTAAGAGCAACTTTCCCTCCATGGAGATTCCTGGCTCCGTCTTACGCTGCAGCCAGTGACATGTATCTGCAACCTCAGCTCACCCTGACCAAAAATGACCTGTGACACATCCCTATGCTGGCAGGTGTTTGCTTTGCTGGAATAGGAGGAAAAACCCAATATGATGCAAAATAAAGGCCTGTGGGTCTTTCACAGTCTGACTTACGGCTCTTGCACTAATCTCTCCTCGCCATGTGGTTTCCATACTGGTACAATGGGCGTGTTATCTTCTGATTTGTGCTCTTCTAAGATCTTCTGTATCAAGACTTTATTGATCAACTCATGAATTCCCTGTTTTGCCTTAGGTTTAATTGGGTACTGTTAATCCTAACTGGTTTTGCACCTTCCTTCCATTCAGCTTTTACTGGCTGTACTGGTGTGGATTTCCCTGGGATGGTGGTTTCCCATCCCATAGAGAGCTCCACGTGACTGACTTCTGGGGGGATTTCTTGTCATTTTGGCTTTTCTTGTAGCATGAGGATTTCTCCTGATTTGATTCAGGTCCCTTTAACAACAATTCCCCATCTCCAAAACCAATCTGGGCATTCCATTTAGGTAAGACATCCCTTCCCATGAAGGGAATTGGACATTCTGGAACATACAGGAATGAACCTGCTCTAATTTTGTTTCCAAACTGTAAATTCAGGGGTTGTAAGAACAGCTGGCTTTCCTCTCTCCCTGTGGCTCCCTCAATATTTGCTGGTTTAGCTGGTTTAGCTCCCCTTTTTCCCCTGCTTAATGTCGTACAGTGTAGACCAATCTATAGCTTTAGGCACAGCATTTTGGACCCCCTATAAAATCCACCGCTGATACCTTTTCAGTCTCTGTCTGTGTTCATCTGGATTCAGACCCCCTTGAGGAGCCCCTGGGGAAAAGGTTTGGTCTCTGGTGCCATCTACTGCCTGAGCACAGACATCCTCCTCTGCTCGCCTTCTCGTGGTTCTCGAGCTTTATTTCCCTTCGTGGAGAAGCCTCTCAAACGAGTGGCTCTTTGTAGAGCAACGACTCTTTTCTCAACACTATTTCTAGCTGTCTTCTGATAGTTGATGTGCAATGAATCCAGTGGTTGTACCTAAGTACAACCTATACTACTACATCTACAGTTGTACTATAGAAGGAGGGAAGAATGTCCTGATAGCCAGTCTTCCTTACAACCCTGCTGCTTTAGAGCTTGGCTAGGAGGACTCAGAAGAATTGCATTTGCCAGCTGGATGCATGGAAGGAGGTGCTGAAGAGCTTTTTTCAAAGATGATCATTCGATCTAAACCATTTTTAACATAGAGAAGTTCACTGGATGAGGGTCAGCTTTCCTGAGCCCAAACCCAGTGTGTTTTCTGTCAGTGCCCTCTGTGTGTTCAAGGTGTGAATGAGACTTTGTGTTCCAGAGACAATCAGTGTCTGTAACTGGCTGGGTTGGGGTTTTTTTGCCTTTGATTGGTCCAGTTTGTACCTGAGGAATCTGCTTCAGGATGGCAAATCTATAGATGCTTCTCTGGTGTCCTGAAGCAGAGCAGTCCTATCTGTAAGATTCCAAACTGTCACTGCAGAAGTCAGTGCCGTTGGGTGGAAGGGGAACTGAAACACAGAATCACAGCTTGTCTTTTCTCAAAGCAGCCCAAGGCCAACCCACGGCAGCCGGTAACTTCGGCTCCCCATTTTACAAGGCCTTGCTTTAGCACTGTTGCTGAGAGCTGGACTTCTCCCAGGACCTGAGATGTGGCCAACTTTGGCCTGGTCACAGCCCCTGGATCTGTAGGAGGCAGTGAAAGCCCAGGAAAGTTCTTAACATCTGATGGCTCCAAAATGTCCCATGTTGAAGTTTGGTTTGGAAACTGAAGTGTTTGGCAATCCACAGCTTCTTGTTTTCTGGACAGAGCTTTTTCCACTCGGGTGTTTTGGCTGTAGTAACCGTAGGAGAAGAGCACATCTTTGGGGGAGTGGAATGACATTCAGGGAGGTGTCTTTGAGCATGTTTTGGGTTGGCATGGCAGGTTTTTGCTAGCGGGGCTGCTACAGTGGTGGTTTCTGGGAAAAGATGCCAGCAGCTTCCCCACAGCGGCAGTGACCCCTGATGGGGCTCCTCTGGGTTCGGGCAGAGGATAGGTGAGCGCAGGCAGCAAGAGAGTCCCCGTTTGCTTTGGAGCCAGTAAGCCTGACCTGAAGGTGATGTGACCTCCCCAAGGCTGGACACCGTGTTGCTATTGGAGCTGTGTGGGGGAGCGTTTGTCCCCTGGGCTCAGCCGTGGCAGTGTTGTGCTGCATGTGTGCAGCTGCTGCTGCTGCTCTGGAGGCCCACGTTAGCTCCAAGGCCTGTGGGAGGTTCTGAACCAAACTGAAGATGTGCTTTTGTCCCTTTTATGTAGTTCACACCCAAACTGGAGGCCAGATCATAGAGTCCTAGAGTGCTTTAGGTTGGAAGGGACCTTTCCAGGTCATCTAGTGCAACCCCCTGCAGTGAGCAGGGAGCCCACCAGATCGGGTTGCTCAGAGCTTTATCGAGCCTGACCTCCAATGCCTCCCGGGCTGGGGCCTCCACCACCTCTCTGGGCAACCTGTGACAGTGACTCACCACTACGAATTAGGAAGAGCTTCTTTGTACTGTTCGATTTAACCTGCCCTGCTCTAGTTTTGACCACTGTTCCTTGTCCCATCACTCCAGGCCCTTGCAAACAGTCCCTGCCAGGTGTCCTATAGGCCCCTTCAGGGACTGGAAGGCTGCTCTAAAGGCTACCCTGAGCCTTATCCTCTCCAGGCCAAACAAGCCCAACTCTCTCAGGCCATCTTTGTAGGATGGGGTGCTCCAGACTTGTGATCATCCACACAGCCTCCTCTGGACCCGCTCCAAGAGGTCCATGTCACTGTTCTCCTCGGGACTCCAGAGCTGGAGGCAGTACTGCAGGTGGGGTCTCAGCCAAGCAGAGCAGAGGGGAAGAAGCCCCTCTCTCGACCTGCTGGACACACTTCTTTTGTTGGAAGCCAGGATGCAATTGGTCTCCTGGCCTGCAAAGTGAAGCCTTTGGAAGCTGTGGAGGTGCCGTAAGTCCTGCTGTTCCTAATGGCACTTTATAGCCTGTGAGCATTTAGGTAGGACAGCCTGGCAGAGGAACCAAGCTGCGGCATGGAGAGCTGGGCTTTGTCTGACAGGATAAGGCAGTGGCAGGGGCAGACACTCAGTTCTTGTCCCTTCTGCTTTCTTGGGGACATTTTTAATACCTTAAGCAGTGGGGAGTGCCTGGCTTCCCTTGGGAAGCGATCTTCTTAACCAGGCAGAATTGCCACTGGTGTTTTCCCTGGGTATTCATCCTATGCAGAGACTGAAGAACGTGGAACCGAATCCCTGCTTAATGCCCTAGTTCCACCCACTGTGGGACCCCCATTCCTTGTTTGAAAGTACCAGGTCCAAAGAGATCTACATTTGTGTGTTTAAGGGTATTTGGTGCTGGCCTTTCCTTGAAGGTAATGGGAACTCGGCCCTCCACCCCCTCTAAGCACACTCTCTCCTTGGCCTTAAGCTGTGCCTGTCACTTTACTGAAACAAGAAGGGAGAAAGCCAGCAGTGAGATAACTGTCTCAGCTAACTCCAGCTGGACTTTCTGAAGCCATGAATGCTTTGAGAGCTTTAGAGCAGAGTCGGCACAATCCCAAGTCCTTAAAACCCCCACCGTTGAGCCCAAAGACAGTGAAGCTCCATGTGAAACTGCCGGCTTAGTCCGTAGATCCTGTTCTTTCGCCCTTGTGTCCCATGGGGTCGTTTTTGCAGAGGCTCCTTCTGTCCACCTGTCTTGCAGTTTGAGGTGTTGACTGGCCACTGGCCACGCCCCAGCAGAATGCTGAACCACTGGGCTGCCTCACTGGGACAAGAGGACGTGGAATTAAAAACCACAACAGTAAATCCAACAAGGGTTATAAAATTTGTTTTCTTATTCAATTTAATTTATCATAATAAATAATATCAATAATATAATTAATATGCTATAAATATTAACATTCATAATATCAAAATTATTTTATTATTCAAAAGAATTTATTTTCTAAGACGATTAAAGAATCAATTTGTTTCCTTTAAGGAGAGGAAACCCCAACCTCCTCCCCGCCGCAACTAACAGGTTTCAGTACTCTGAGCTTCTGTCCTGGGCAGAGTCCGGCTCCCCAAGCAGCCATCAGAGGTGAGCTGAGTTAGCCTGGGCTCTTTGCCACAGCACCTGACAGGCCTGCCCCATCCAAGGGGACAGCTCAGGACAACAACACACCTCGCTCATCTCACAGCCCAGCTCGGGGCTGGAAGGGCTGGGGCAGCAGCAGAGCACAGGACCCCTAATCCTGAGGTGGGGAGTTGGAGCCCCAAGCTGCGCACTGAGACGAGGACTGTTGCTGTCCAGGCGCTGCACCCAAGTGCCTCTCTCCTCTTTCCAACAAGCCCCTTGGCTGGGGCAGGGGTGCCCCATGAAGCTGCACTCGTATGTGCCTGTATGTTTGTTGCCTTTACCTGTTGCCACACATCCACCTGATCACTTGTCCTGTCGTTACGAGATGTTCCATTGTTCAGACAGACTTGTTTGAGGGCAGCAGTTAATGTCACTTGCACTTTTTATTCTGGCACCTCATAGTTTCTCTGTCAATCTGAATTGACTAAATCTAAATCTGGGGGAAAGGAAACAACAGTTCTCATCAGTCCGTGGAATTTCTCACATCACAACATTGTGATTGCTGTGATTGATCTGTATGTCACTATAGATTTCATGGAATATTTAGATACATTGTAGATCACGATTCAAAGGTCGATTGAAACAAGTTGCCAGGAGGTTTCAACTGGTTTCTATCAGTCCAAATTCTCTCACAGATTTACACAGCAGTCATTGCTCAGGCAACATTATGAAATGCTCTTCAGAAATATTGACTCAATTGTGATTTTGAGATTTTGGGGCACAGCTAGTGCATTACAGGGAGTATTCTAAGTTTCCAAAGTTTCAGTTGTGCTTGTTTGATTACACATATTTGCTGGGTTGATCCCTTTAGATACAAATCAGAAAGCTGCTCTTCCAGTTTAAAAATATCCAGAAACAGGAAAATGCAGAAAGGAAAGAGAAGCTGGCTGCTTCTCCCAGAAGCCCCCCACCCCGCAGCCACCCCTCCTCCACTGCAACACAGCCATGTCCAACTTCAGTCTGGGCACTCAGCTGCAGCAGGAATTCCTCTGCTGGGAGTCTGCAAAGTGCCATGCTGAAGGCTCTGCTTCTCTACAAAGCTTCCTCCCCCACGCCTTTCTTCTGCTACACTAAATGACTTATTCGTAGCTGTGTGTCAGGCATGTGACCAGTCAATCCAGGCTGCCTGGTTTGTTCAGGGCTCTTGCTCTGGTCTAGCTGCAGGTATTAACTTTGCATCCCAATTCCCCCCATTCCTGGAGCCAACTTAAAGCATTCCTCTATTTCCCAGGGATCTTTCAAGATATTTCCCAGGTTTCACTCGTTTGTTTTGGGGTTTCTTCCATAAAAATAGATGGGAGATTGAAGTGCAAGTAATTTCTTTATATTACTTTCTGCAAGTTCTCTGCTGTACATGTACCTTGGTTTGGGTGAGCAGACTTGGTGTGGAGTGAAAGTTGGATGAGCTGACTGTTAGAAATGCCAAAGGTCCTAAGAAAGGACTGGCAGCAGATGTACTAGTGAAGCAGTAATTTATGATACATTCTTGCAGGAGCAGGTGTCTTAGTGAAGTAGGCACACCTGTGGGCAGATTTTGCATAATTTTTATACCCTATTCCCATCCGAAATCCCTCCCTTGTTTACCTATGAATTAGGTATTTCCAAGGTTTACAGTCTCAACCGAGGCGCCTTCTTCACAATAGAACATAACATAATACACATCCCATGTCTGGCAGGTTCCTGCTTTCCATTAATAGTTATGGCCTTACTAAGTTACCATTCAGTCCATTCAAGATTCAAAATCAAAGGTTAAATCCTAGCAGCACTTAATGATGGACTAATTCCGAGATTCACAAGTACTTTGTAATGCCGACAATTTAAGTCATCACTGCATCTTTCTTGATTCTAATAACCAGAAATAACCAGAAAGACTTTCCTAGGAATGCAGTGACCATTTATGGGCATTCCATTAAGACCTACAGAATTTAATGTACTTAATTAAATAACTCAGATAATACAATGTTATGTGAATTTAAGAAGAGAAATATGAATAATCAAGGAAAATGGATGCACAGAAGCAACATTCTTCTCCTAGAGCAGCACAGAGCCCCCCTTGCTGCAGAAAAAGAATATCCATTCCCCTTCTACAATGAGTTTCAATGAGGAGACAAGGGGCGGGAGGGGAATCCACTCCCCTTCCATCCTTATCTGTTTGAGAACAAATTCCTTATGGATTTATTTATTACAGAAGTAAATTCACCTTAATGATATCATAGCCAGAACTTTACAAGACATAAAAATACAAACTAAGTTGGTGCAGGAGCAGCAAATCAGATTGCACAATTAATGCCCACCATGTAATCGCCACACTGTGCGTCTCTTCAAGGCTGATTGAGTATTTTTTTGCTGCTTCTATCTCCTTAAGTGTCATTAACTCCAGCAGTCTCTAGACATTTTTAATCCTCAGGGGGGGATTTTCTGTAGAAGTGAAGGAGCAGTAACTTTCTTCCTCCTGTGGAGCACTCAAGAAAACCGGCATGTGTGGAACACAGACTGTGATGGTTCTTTCCACATTAAGTTTTCTAGCTTCTTGTATCACCATTACTGTTGCTGCCACTGTGCGTGGGCAAGAGGGACACCCCTTGCTTATTGAGTCCAATTGCTTGGAAAAGTATCCCACTGGTCTTTTCCAGCTTCCCATTCTCTGGGTCAGAACTCCCAAGGCAAGATGCAGCTGTTCCTGGGCAAACAAGTGAAGTCTTTAGTTTCTGATAATTCCAAGGCTGGTGCTGTCATGAAGACTATTCTGAGTTTCCAAAAAAGCCTCTTGTTGCTGTTGATCCCATATAAAAGGAGTAGACTTCTGGGCTTCACACAGTGGCTTGGCTGCTAGACCATAATGCATGATCCAGAGCCGACAACACCCTGCCCTTCCCAGAAGTGCTCTCAGCTCACATACAGCTCGAGGCTCTGGAATAGCACAAATTCCCTCTTTTCAGCCCGTCCTCGGCCCTCGTTGTCCTTCTAGTTTATTTCTGGCACCACTGGGAACCGGCAGCCTCAGGAGCAGCTTTCCGGGCAGGTTTGTGCGAGGTATGTGGTTCTGGGGGGGGTAGGAAGGTGGGTTATGCTGGGAGATGAAGTGAGCAAAGTAAGCATGACTTGGAGAAGCTGAATTGAGGAGATAGCTTGGACTTTGGGATCTGCTCATCCTCAGTGGCAGGTGAGGTGCGAATCTGTCTGGTGGGCCAGCAGCCCTGGGGTACAGCTCAAGTTTCAGGGGCCATGGTATGGTATGGCCAAAACAAGACAAAAAGAAAGTGCCCCTTGCTGCCCCCAAGTGCTGGAATTATTTCCTGCCAGGTATACCCCAAATGAGCAACATTTCTAGCCAAAATGAGGAGGTGTTCCTGTTCATGTGCTAGAGCCAGGTGAGATTACCTCTGAAACCTCCTGTACAAGCGCTGTTGCAAAAGGGTGAGCTGACCCTGGAACAGCTGCTGGAAAGAGCAGCTTCCTTGTCCTTGAGCAGGGAGAGCAGTCTCAGGTGAGGGAAGGAGCAGAGGAGAGCTCCTTCAGCCTATCTCAGCCAACACACTCCTCTGATAGGAATTCAGCATGCAGCGGAACGCAGGCCATTGGAATGGAACAGTGAATTGGAAATGCTGAATGACTGCAGCCATGGGGGTGCCAGAAAACCTGCCATCACATGGCTTTAGGTGAGCCCACCCTGGCCATGTGGTCTCCAGCAGAGCCAGCACTTGACAGCAGTCCAGAGGCTGTATTAGGCTGCATGCCACCACCCCCCACTCACTGAAACTTGAAAGCAGTTATTAAGAGCAACTTTCCCTCCATGGAGATTCCTGGCTCCGTGTTACGCTACAGCCAGTGACATGTATCTGCAACCTCAGCTCACCCTGACCAAAAATGACCTGTGACACATCCCTATGCTGGCAGGTGTTTGCTTTGCTGGACTAAGAGGAAAAACCCAATATGATGCAAAATAAAGGCCTGTGGGTCTTTCACAGTCTGACTTACGGCTCTTGCACTAATCTCTCCTCGCCATGTGGTTTCCATACTGGTACAATGGGCGTGTTATCTTCTGATTTGTGCTCTTCTAAGATCTTCTGTATCAAGACTTTATTGATCAACTCATGAATTTCCTGTTTTGCCTTAGGTTTAATCGGGTACTGTTAATCCTAACTGGTTTTGCACCTTTCTTCCATTCAGCTTTTACTGGCTGTACTGGTGTGGATTTCCCTGGGATGTTGGTTTCCCATCCCATAGAGAGCACCACGTGACTGACTTCTGGGGGGATTTCTTGTCATTTTGGCTTTTCTTGTAGCATGAGGATTTCTCCTGATTTGATTCAGGTCCCTTTAACAACAATTCCCCATCTCCAAAACCAATCTGGGCATTCCATTTAGGTAAGACATCCCTTCCCATGAAGGGAATTGGACATTCTGGAACATACAGGAATGAACCTGCTCTAATTTTGTTTCCAAACTGTAAATTCAGGGGTTGTAAGAACGGCTGGCTTTCCTCTCTCCCTGTGGCTCCCTCAATATTTGCTGGTTTAGCTCCTATCTTCATTTGCTGGTTTAGCTGGTTTAGCTCCCCTTTTTCCCCTGCTTAATGTCGTACAGTGTAGACCAATCTATAGCTTTAGGCACAGCATTTTGGACCCCCTATAAAATCCACCGCTGATACCTTTTCAGTCTCTGTCTGTGTTCATCTGGATTCAGACCCCCTTGAGGAGCCCCTGGGGAAAAGGTTTGGTCTCTGGTGCCATCTACTGCCTGAGCACAGACATCCTCCTCTGCTCGCCTTCTCGTGGTTCTCGAGCTTTATTTCCCTTCGTGGAGAAGCCTCTCAAACGAGTGGCTCTTTGTAGAGCAACGACTCTTTTCTCAACACTATTTCTAGCTGTCTTCTGATAGTTGATGTGCAATGAATCCAGTGGTTGTACCTAAGTACAACCTATACTACTACATCTACAGTTGTACTACAGAAGGAGGGAAGAATGTCCTGATAGCCAAGTATTCCTTACAACCCTGCTGCTTTAGAGCTTGGCTAGGAGGACTCAGAAGAATTGCATTTGCCAGCTGGATGCATGGAAGGAGGTGCTGAAGAGCTTTTTTCAAAGATGATCATTCGATCTAAACCATTTTTAACAGAGAGAAGTTCACTGGATGAGGGTCAGCTTTCCTGAGCCCAAACCCAGTGTGTTTTCTGTCAGTGCCCTCTGTGTGTTCAAGGTGTGAATGAGACTTTGTGTTCCAGAGACAATCAGTGTCTGTAACTGGCTGGGTTGGGGTTTTTTTGCCTTTGATTGGTCCAGTTTGTACCTGAGGAATCTGCTTCAGGATGGCAAATCTATAGATGCTTCTCTGGTGTCCTGAAGCAGAGCAGTCCTATCTGTAAGATTCCAAACTGTCACTGCAGAAGTCAGTGCCGTTGGGTGGAAGGGGAACTGAAACACAGAATCACAGCTTGTCTTTTCTCAAAGCAGCCCAAGGCCAACCCACGGCAGCCGGTAACTTCGGCTCCCCATTTTACAAGGCCTTGCTTTAGCACTGTTGCTGAGAGCTGGACTTCTCCCAGGACCTGAGAGGTGGCCAACTTTGGCCTGGTCACAGCCCCTGGATCTGTAGGAGGCAGTGAAAGCCCAGGAAAGTTCTTAACATCTGATGGCTCCAAAATGTCCCATGTTGAAGTTTGGTTTGGAAACTGAAGTGTTTGGCAATCCACAGCTTCTTGTTTTCTGGACAGAGCTTTTTCCACTTGGGTGTTTTGGCTGTAGTAACCGTAGGAGAAGAGCACATCTTTGGGGGAGTGGAATGACATTCAGGGAGGTGTCTTTGAGCATGTTTTGGGTTGGCATGGCAGGTTTTTGCTAGCGGGGCTGCTACAGTGGTGGTTTCTGGGAAAAGATGCCAGCAGCTTCCCCACAGCGGCAGTGACCCCTGATGGGGCTCCTCTGGGTTCGGGCAGAGGATAGGTGAGCGCAGGCAGCAAGAGAGTCCCCGTTTGCTTTGGAGCCAGTAAGCCTGACCTGAAGGTGATGTGACCTCCCCAAGGCTGGACACCGTGTTGCTATTGGAGCTGTGTGGGGGAGCGTTTGTCCCCTGGGCTCAGCCGTGGCAGTGTTGTGCTGCATGTGTGCAGCTGCTGCTGCTGCTCTGGAGGCCCACGTTAGCTCCAAGGCCTGTGGGAGGTTCTGAACCAAACTGAAGATGTGCTTTTGTCCCTTTTATGTAGTTCACACCCAAACTGGGGGCCAGATCATAGAGTCCTAGAGTGCTTTAGGTTGGAAGGGACCTTTCCAGGTCATCTAGTGCAACCCCCTGCAGTGAGCAGGGAGCCCACCAGATCGGGTTGCTCAGAGCTTTATCGAGCCTGACCTCCAATGCCTCCCGGGCTGGGGCCTCCACCACCTCTCTGGGCAACCTGTGCCAGTGACTCACCACTACGAATTAGGAACAGCTTCTTTGTACTGTTCGATTTAACCTGCCCTGCTCTAGTTTCGACCACTGTTCCTTGTCCCATCACTCCAGGCCCTTGCAAACAGTCCCTGCCAGGTGTCCTATAGGCCCCTTCAGGCACTGGAAGGCTGCTCTAAAGGCTACCCTGAGCCTTATCCTCTCCAGGCCAAACAAGCCCAACTCTCTCAGGCCATCTTTGTAGGATGGGGTGCTGCAGACTTGTGATCATCCACGCAGCCTCCTCTGGACCCGCTCCAAGAGGTCCATGTCACTGTTCTCCTCGGGACTCCAGAGCTGGAGGCAGTAGTGCAGGTGGGGTCTCAGCCAAGCAGAGCAGAGGGGAAGAAGCCCCTCTCTCGACCTGCTGGACACACTTCTTTTGGTGGAAGCCAGGATGCAATTGGTCTCCTGGCCTGCAAAGTGAAGCCTTTGGAAGCTGTGGAGGTGCCGTAAGTCCTGCTGTTCCTAATGGCACTTTATAGCCTGTGAGCATTTAGGTAGGACAGCCTGGCAGAGGAACCAAGCTGCGACATGGAGAGCTGGGCTTTGTCTGACAGGATAAGGCAGTGGCAGAGGCAGACACTCAGTTCTTGTCCCTTCTGCTTTCTTGGGGACGTTTTTAATACCTGAAGCAGTGGGGAGTGCCTGGCTTCCCTTGGGAAGCGATCTTCTTAACCAGGCACAATTGCCACTGGTGTTTTCCCTGGGTATTCATCCTATGCAGAGACTGAAGAACGTGGAACCGAATCCCTGCTTAATGCCCTAGTTCCACCCACTGTGGTACCCCCATTCCTTGTTTGAAAGTACCAGGTCCAAAGAGATCTACATTTGTGTGTTTAAGGGTATTTGGTGCTGGCCTTTCCTTGAAGGTAATGGGAACTCGGCCCTCCACCCCCTCTAAGCACACTCTCTCCTTGGCCTTAAGCTGTGCCTGTCACTTTACTGAAACAAGAAGGGAGAAAGCCAGCAGTGAGATAACTGTCTCAGCTAACTCCAGCTGGACTTTCTGAAGCCATGAATGCTTTGAGAGCTTTAGAGCAGAGTCGGCACAATCCCAAGTCCTTAAAACCCCCACCGTTGAGCCCAAAGACAGTGAAGCTCCATGTGAAACTGCCGGCTTAGTCCGTACGTCCTGTTCTTTTGCCCTTGTGTCCCATGGGGTCGTTTTTGCAGAGGCTCCTTCTGTCCACCTGTCTTGCAGTTTGAGGTGTTGACTGGCCACTGGCCACGCCCCAGCAGAATGCTGAACCACTGGGCTGCCTCACTGGGACAAGAGGACGTGGAATTAAAAACCACAACAGTAAATCCAACAAGGGTTATAAAATTTGTTTTCTTATTCAATTTAATTTATCATAATAAATAATATCAATAATATAATTAATATGCTATAAATATTAACATTCATAATATCAAAATTATTTTATAATTCAAAAGAATTTATTTTCTAAGACGATTAAAGAATCAATTTGTTTCCTTTAAAGGAGAGGAAACCCCAACCTCCTCCCCGCCGCAACTAACAGGTTTCAGTACTCTGAGCTTCTGTCCTGGGCAGAGTCCGGCTCCCCAAGCAGCCATCAGAGGTGAGCTGAGTTAGCCTGGGCTCTTTGCCACAGCACCTGGCAGTCCTGCCCCATCCAAGGGGACAGCTCTAGGACAACAACACACCTCGCTCATCTCAGAGCCCAGCTCAGGGCTGGAAGGGCTGGGGCAGCAGCAGAGCACAGGACCCCTAATCCTGAGGTGGGGAGTTGGAGCCCCGAGCTGCGCACTGAGACGAGGACTGTTGCTGTCCGGGCGCTGCGCCCAAGCGCCTCTCTCCTCTCTCCAACGAGCCCCTTGGCTGGGGCAGGGGTGCCCCATGAAGCTGCACTCGTATGTGCCTGTATGTTTGTTGCCTTTACCTGTTGCCACACATCCACCTGATCACTTGTCCTGTCGTTACGAGATGTTCCATTGTTCAGACAGACTTGTTTGAGGGCAGCAGTTAATGTCACTTGCACTTTTTATTCTGGCACCTCATAGTTTCTCTGTCAATCTGAATTGACTAAATCTAAATCTGGGGGAAAGGAAACAACAGTTCTCATCAGTCCGTGGAATTTCTCACATCACAACATTGTGATTGCTGTGATTGATCTGTATGTCACTATAGATTTCATGGAATATTTAGATACGTTGTAGATCACGATTCAAAGGTCGATTGAAACAAGTTGCCAGGAGGTTTCAACTGGTTTCTATCAGTCCAAATTCTCTCACAGATTTACACAGCAGTCATTGCTAAGGCAACATTATGAAATGCTCTTCAGAAATATTGACTCAGTTGTGATTTTGAGATTTTTTGGGCACAACTAGTGCATTACAGGGAGTATTCTAAGTTTTCAAAGTTTCAGTTGTGCTTGTTTGATTACACATATTTGCTGGGTTGATCCCTTTAGATACAAATCAGAAAGCTGCTCTTCCAGTTTAAAAATATCCAGAAACAGGAAAATGCAAAAAGGAAAGAGAAGCTGGCTGCTTCTCCCAGAAGCCCCCCACCCCGCAGCCACCCCTCCTCCACTGCAACAGAGCCATATCCAACTTCAGTCTGGGCACTCAGCTGCAGCAGGAATTCCTCTGCTGGGAGTCTGCAAAGTGCCATGCTGAAGGCTCTGCTTCTCTACAAAGCTTCCTCCCCAGGCCTTTATTCTGCATTCTTCTGGCTTCTTCCAGTGTGGAGCTGCCACATCCCACTGCTGGTGCAGGAGAGGCAACAGCCCCTGTGGTTCTGGCTCCGCAGCTTTCCCCCGCCCTCCACCCAGTAAAGCTTCCAGCTCTCCTAGCCGCGCTCCCGGCTTCCAGCCACGAATATTTTGGCCAAGCAAAGACTAAAACACAGCCCAGAAAACCTCGTGGCAACACCACCACCACTGCTCATTATCCCTCCTCTAACAAAGCACATTCTGTTCCCTAAAGCAATCGAGCCCTCGGTTGTCCCTCCCGAGCGCAGGGCTGTTGAGGGAAACACAGGCCAGGCGGTGCGATAATCCATTGTGGGATGCGGCGCTTTGTGTCCCACCAGACGCCGACCCCGACCGCGCCGGCGAAACCGCACAGCAAAGACGTTGACGTTTCTCCAACCCAGGGGCACGTCCCGCGGGATGAACGGGCAGCGGAACAAAAGTGTTCCCATTCCTTATTGGGAATCTTGAGCTCGGGATTTAGGGATTCCATACGGATTCATCGGCAACACGCGCGCGAGGGGGGCAGCGCTCCCTGTTTCGCGCCCCAGGCCGTTAAATACAGGAATTGCTCAGCGATCGCCCCCTTTTCCCAACCCCGAACGGGGCAACAAGCCAGGGCCGAGGGCGTCTGATTTCCCATCCAAGCAGAGGCCGAGCGCTCCTTTAAACAATAGAACCAGACATGCAAGAGATTTTATTCATAAAAACTGCTAATTTCGGCCAGCTACACAGGCAATTTGATCTTCAAGAGAGGGTCCATCTCCTCCAGCAGGTCAAACTTTTTCTCCTCTGCCTCCTCCTCTTTTCTGTTGTCAAACACTCTGCAAGGCAGAAAACCAATGGGGATTTCTATATGGAGTTCCTTTAAATCACTTTTTTCCCCCACAAGCCCCGCTAAACACAGCTTCATTCTTGCTGCTCCAGGGGCCTCCTGGCCAGCACAACGCCACTTTGGCCATAAATCAGCCAGTCTCCCCAGCCACAGGGGTGTTGGTGGTTCAACCAGCAAGATTTTTGGGTGGAAAACAACCAAAAAAGCCCTGGGGTAACTTTAATCCCGCTCCCTCCTCCGCCCCCGTGACAGCTTTCAGAGTTTAAATCCCTTTCAGCCCAAACCCGGCAGGTTTCTCCAAGGACAACAGCTACCTTTCCTGCTCCTCCCATGGAAATGGGTCCCGATGGGGTGGGACTTCAGCCGGGACCGGTGCAGCACTTGGGTGGATGGAGAGCACTTCTGTGCTGCTGGGAACCTCTGGGTTACTCTCTGGCTTTTTCACTTTGTTTCCCTTTGAGGGAAGGCGGCGGCGCTTCTTTGGGTTGCAGCCAGCCTGTAAAATCAGAGAGGCTTTAGCAAATGTTCCCTGCTCTGCAGAGAGCTGGACAGTTATGTAAAAAGCCAAAAGAATCCCAAAAAGAGCTTAAAATTACCCCCTAACCTTCGTAAAAATGATAAAAAAACAACTCAGAGGCAACGAGGCTGCGCAAAAATGTAGAGCCCAGCCCCAGGCTGCCCAGGTGAGCTTCTCCGAATGCTAAAGAGCCGAAACACCCCGCTTTAATAACCCACCCCCAGGACGGGGCGCAAACTGGGACCACGTTGTTGGCATTTCCATACGCAGAGCGATGTTCCCCTCCCTGGTAGGATTGCCGAGTGTTGAAATGAACCCGGTTCTCACCACAAAGGAACAAGCTTTGCAAACCCAACCTCCTGTTTGCCGGCCATGGGAGGTTCCGGTGATCCTTGCGGAGAGCAGGGGAAGCAGCAGCTCCTTTTACAGAGTGCCAGGAATTTCTCGTGTCCCCCCCCGAAAGTTGCCAGCAACGCCAATGGCTTTTATCAGCCACCAGAAACTCTCCCAGCAGCTCCCGCTGCCCCTCTCGGGGCGGTTTCCTCACGCAGAGGCATCTTGCACGGTTTTCCTACCTCTTCTTCAGTGTTTTCCACCTCGCCCTTGGGTCTTTTGACATTTTTGCTCTTGACTTGAGGCTGTCTGCGGCCGAATTTGACTTTTTTCTTCCATATATAATAATATTCAACGCACTGCGCCACGGTCTTGGTCTGGACCTGTTGGGAGAGAAACATCGCGCGTTTCTAACCGGCCGTCAGCACGATGGGTCATTAATGCTGTTTGTATCTCCGGGGTTTCACTACCAGAGATGTTCAATATCCCCGTGCGGTCACACATCGGGGCAAATAATCTTGGTTTCAAAGAACGGGGGGGAGGACAGACAGCAAAAGGTACGACTTCCCAGGTTAAACGCCTCAGCCGCCCCACCCTGATGTCTTTACCTTCTTCTGAATCAGGTGAAAGTCCTTCCTGTGCTGGCAGAAAGCCTCTCTGAAGAGCTGCTCCTCGACAGGGCTCCAAGAATCCGACCCTGGGAATTGAGTGAGGAAAAACTCCGAGGTTTGTTATTTGCCTGGCGAGGCGGCCTTTGTTCCCGTGTGAAAAGAAAAACCCCATCAAGCCAAACCCCATGTCAAGGGCTGAGAACCAAAGCGTTTCCACCCCTCCCCAGGGAATGGCAACAGCTTTGTAAAACCAAATCCTCGCCAGCCAGAGGTAGAAAGGGGAGGCACCGGCCACACCGGCGAAGGAACGGGCTCCCCGCTTACCTGTGTAATGATAATCAGCCAGTGGATGGGATCCGGACTTCTGAGGCATCCCGAAAAGCAGCATGTCCAGAGCATCCTGCAGGGTTTGATATTGAAAAACACCCAAAGAGAGGAGATGTTGGATTCCCCCCTCAGGACGGGGAAAAGGGGCAAAACTTTCCCTTTCGATGCCTTCGACTCGGCCCACCTGTCGCAGTTCTGCGTGGCTGGGTTCTAATGGAGAAGGGGGCTGCAGGGGTGGCTGCTGCAAGAAGCAGCTACAAGCCAGAAGCAGCAGATAAGAAGGAAGACAACTTGGGAGGAACGGACTGAAAACCCCCATTCCCCCATTCCCTGCCCCTCCCTGTGCCGTGAAGGGGTGGGAAAAGGGAGTGAAATTATGACTAAAGTCTGCTAAGAAGGGAGGGGTGGGGGGAAGGTGCTTTAAGATCCGGCTGCACTTCTCATTACCCGACTCTGGTGTCACTGGGGGTGCAGTGTAGTTGTAAGAAACTAGTTCTCTTTCCTTTACTCTGCACTGAGTCCATTTTGCCCATGACACTAATCACAGAGTGATCCCTCTCTGTCTTTACCTCGAATCCTAAGCCTCTCAGTATATATTTTCTCCCCTTTCCAGCTGAAAAGGGATCCCCTCTCGCCCCCATGCCCCAGAAGAAGACTCTTCTGTGCAGCTTCCCTGGGGCTAACAAAGCCTGAGCCAGCCCGTTAACTACATACAGGTGAAGATATTGTTCCTTACCATGACGTTGCCCTGCGCTTCGTGCAGGCAGTGCAACGCTTGCTCCTGGTTCATCGGGCCCCCCGGCATGGCACTGGAGCAGGCCACCTTGAGCAGTTGGCTTACTGCAAACGCAATGAAAACCAAGGGAAAGTCAAGTTTCTGCCCAAGGGAAGAGGAAAAAACTCCATGGGAGACAAGAGGGAGGGGGAGGAACAGGTTTCACCAAGAACCAAGCAAGACCCCCTTCCCTTAACGCCTGCAGAGGAGGTGAAGGAAAAGCAGGGAAGCTGCGGTGGGGACGCCGACCCATCAGACCTGGGGAAGCCGTGGGGACGGGTGAGGAAGAAAAGCATTAAAGGAAAAACCTCTGTCCTGCGTTTCGGGGTTCGACTCGATGTCTCCCCACGGCTTCCAGACCAACGTCGCACCATGGTCGTCGTTGTCTGCCTGCGACCTGTCGTGCAGCTCTGGCAGCTCTGCTTGAAACTGGCTGCCGACCTTGATGTGCCTGAAGTTGAGGAGGAAAAGAGGAGGTGAGGAAGACAAGCTGGGAATGGCGATGGCACAAAGAGTGGCAATTCCCTTCTAGCCGGTGCAGGGCATTCCCCGAGCCCCGAGCCACGGTCCCCTCATCGCCCCCTTCTCTTAATTCCGATTCCCACGGCGAGGACTCACGGCTCCACACTGATGTCTTCCTCCAGAGAAGATCCAAGGTCCCCCTCCATTCTGCCTGGAAAAAGAAAACACCCACTCAAGATAGAAACCGCTTTGCCGAGATCATCCTCCAGCCTCAATTCTCCCTCCCTTGCTGCAAATCACTGAGCTTGTCCCGGAATCCCCCAAATTTCAGGGAAATTGCTGGGTCTTTGTCTCCCCTCCACTAGGAATATGGGCACCGGGACATCATTTCACAGCACAGCTCAGAAATCAGCCGTGGGGATGGAGCAGGGGCTGCAAAAACCAGCAGCAAAGCAAAACCCCGGAACAGTGTTCGCACACAAGACCATAATCTTTTACTTGAGGGGGGGTGTTTCAAGCTTTTCTGGGGCCCGTATTTGTAGGCACAGCTCCCCAACTCAGCTGCAATCTCCCAAAAATTACAGCTGACAAACCAGTGGGAGGAAGCGGGGAGCTAAAATCTTAACCACAACCCTTTCTTGGGCACATGAGGTTCCTTTGAGGTTCTCCTTATCCAGGATCACCTGGGGGAAGGATTCCAAAAGATAACCCCTCAAATCCCTGGTTCCAGGTGAGTTAGAGGCACCTGAAAACCCCCAGTGGCATCGGATCATTAGCTGCCCCTCAAAACTCATGCGGGGAGGGAGGCGTGGGGTGCAGTTAGGGGCTCTGCAGGGATTTTGCAGTCAGGGAGAGCTGAAAGGAATAAAAGTAACCCAAAAACCTGTGGAGTCGCCATGAAATTCATTAAACTGCCTGGTAAAATCGCAGTCATTCCCTCAGGCTCTAACACCACAATCTATCCCACACGGCGTGGCTGCCATGAGTCAAACTCCCACCACCCGCGGTGTTCCCCGCAGCCCAGGGGGATTAAACAGGGCACGTATTTCCCAAGACAGCACCAGGACGGACCCTGGACCCGTTACCAAACCCCGTAACACAGCGGACCGTTGTGGCGGCCTAACCTGAGCGCAGTTCAGGGGGTTCCAGGCGCCCGAGCTCTCTGCTGATGGCCAAGGCGGTGAGAATTGACCACGGCGATGTCGCTACCCAGAGAGTTTTTGCCAAGCCACGAAACCACTGCAGAGCTGGAGGCACCACTCACCTCCTTCCCTCCACCTGAGTCTGTTACTGGTACAGGACCGGTATCACCAGGGGCAACGCTGTGACGTCATCGTCTCCCAGCATGCCAAGCACAGGGGAGAAGGTTCCACCTGTACTTCTCCCTTTTACCTGCCGGTTCTCCTTCCCTCGTGGCAAACGCCATCACTTACCACGAACACGCCGACAGTTCTCGGGCCCCGTCTCAGTATAAAGCTGCTGGGCACAGATTTTAGGGAGAAAACACTTCGGGAGCCACTGCCATCAGCAGGAGTGGCACCCATCCTACTCCTAAGCCAAAAGCCGGGACTGGGGGACAGAGGGTTCAGCCCAGGAATGTAGTTCAGTTTTCTAAGCTTTGGTTTCAGAGCTTCTCTTGGACATTTACCATGTTTGCAAGCAAAAGCTGGTACAGCTGAGAAATGACACAGGACACAGTTAGCACTGTTCCCTGAGCTATATAGCAAGGAACCCCAAGGTCTGAGAGGCTGCTCGCGTGATACTGGGAAATCTTTCACCACAGCAACATATTTCATTCATCGCACCTTTGGTTTGAGAGTTACTGCAGGACATTTAGCATGTTTGCAAGCAGAAGCTGCTACAGCCCAGACATGGCATCGTGCAACTACAGCACTGTTCCCTGAGCTATACAGCAAAGAATCCCAAGGTCTGAGGGGCTGCTCCGTGATGGAGTGGGAGCTATCAGTATAGGAATGTATTTCAGTCTTGGCACCTTTTGGGTTGTCTTTGTTCCCCGTCTCTCTGCCCCTGGGGGTGCAGATGTGTCTCCAGGCTGTGGTGACACGGGTGCTGGAGCCAGTGCTGTGTGGCCGTGCTGGGGAGCTGTCACCCAGCGGCTGCAGCTGGCTCTGCACTGGTTGTTCCGTGCTCTCGGCTGAGAGCTGGTGCTGTCTGTGTGACGCGTGGCAACAGCTCCCTTGGGGTGAGCAAAAGGGGGGCCACTGGCCACCCCCCAGCAGAATGCTGAACCACTGGGCTGCCTCACTGGGACAAGAGGACGTGGAATTAAAAAACAGTAGTTTTTAATTAAGTCTAATTAGTAGTAGTAAATCCAACAAGGGTTATAAAATTTGTTTTCTTATTCAATTTTATTTATTATAATAAATATAAACATTGTAATTACTATAATTAATACAATAAATAAATAATTTAATTAAGAATATCCAAAATACTATTTTATTCTAGTATCACAATAGTATATATTACCACAATAGTAAATCCAACAAGGATTATAAAATTTTGTTTTCTTATTTAATTTTATTTATTATAATATATACAAATAATATCATTACTATAATTACTATATTATAATTATCAATATCAAAAATTTAATTCTATTCTAGTGCCACAATAGTATATATTACCACAATAGTAAATCCCACAACTATATTATTTTCTTATTCAATTTTATTTATTAATAGAAATATTATTATTAATATAATTAATATGCTATAAATTTTATCATTTGTAATATCCAAAATATTGTTTTATTATTCAAAATCATTTATTTTCTAAGACAATCTAAGAATTAATTTGTTTCCTTTAAAGGGGAGGAAACCCCCACACCACCGCAACTAACAGGTTTCAGTACTCTGAGCTTCTGTCCTGGGCAGAGTCCGGCTCCCCAAGCAGCCATCAGAGGTGAGCTGAGTTAGCCTGGGCTCTTTGCCACAGCACCTGACAGGCCTGCCCCATCCAAGGGGACAGCTCTAGGACAACAACACACCTCGCTCATCTCACAGCCCAGCTCGGGGCTGGAAGGGCTGGGGCAGCAGCAGAGCACAGGACCCCTAATCCTGAGGTGGGGAGTTGGAGCCCCAAGCTGCGCACTGAGACGAGGACTGTTGCTGTCCGGGCGCTGCGCCCAAGCGCCTCTCTCCTCTCTCCAACAAGCCCCTTGGCTGGGGCAGGGGTGCCCCACGAAGCTGCACTCGTATGTGCCTGTATGTTTGTTGCCTTTACCTGTTGCCACACATCCACCTGATCACTTGTCCTGTCGTTACGAGATGTTCCATTGTTCAGACAGACTTGTTTGAGGGCAGCAGTTAATGTCACTTGCACTTTTTATTCTGACACCTCATAGTTTCTCTGTCAATCTGAATTGACTAAATCTAAATCTGGGGGAAAGGAAACAACAGTTCTCATCAGTCCGTGGAATTTCTCACATCACAACATTGTGATTGCTGTGATTGATCTGTATGTCACTATAGATTTCATGGAATATTTAGATACGTTGTAGATCACGATTCAAAGGTCGATTGAAACAAGTTGCCAGGAGGTTTCAACTGGTTTCTATCAGTCCAAATTCTCTCACAGATTTACACAGCAGTCATTGCTCAGGCAACATTATGAAATGCTCTTCAGAAATATTGACTCAATTGTGATTTTGAGATTTTGGGGCACAACTAGTGCATTACAGGGAGTATTCTAAGTTTCCAAAGTTTCATTTGTGCTTGTTTGATTACACATATTTGCTGGGCTGATCCCTTTAGATACAAATCAGAAAGCTGCTCTTCCAGTTTAAAAATATCCAGAAACAGGAAAATGCAAAAAGGAAAGAGAAGCTGGCTGCTTCTCCCAGAAGCCCCCCACCCCGCAGCCACCCCTCCTCCACTGCAACAGAGCCATGTCCAACTTCAGTCTGGGCACTCAGCTGCAGCAGGAATTCCTCTGCTGGGAGTCTGCAAAGTGCCATGCTGAAGGCTCTGCTTCTCTACAAAGCTTCCTTCCCCATGCCTTTCTTCTGCTTTCATCTGGCTTCTTACAGGTATTCCGGTGCGGAGCTGCCATCCCTCCCTTGTTTATCTATGAATTAGGTATTTCCAAGGTTTACAGGCTGAACCAAGGCGCCTTCTTCATAATAGAACATAACATAATACACATCCCATGTCTGGCAGGTTCCTGCTTTCCATTAATAGTTATGGCCTTACTAAGTTACCATTCAGTCCATTCAAGATTCAAAATCAAAGGTTAAATCCTAGCAGCACTTAATGATGGACTAATTCCGAGATTCACAAGTACTTTGTAATGCCAACAATTTAAGTCATCACTGCATCTTTCTTGATTCTAATAACCAGAAATAACCAGAAAGACTTTACTAGGAATGCAGTGACCATTTATGGGCATTCCATTAAGACCTACAGAATTTAATGTACTTAATTAAATAACTCAGATAATACAATGTTATGTGAATTTAAGAAGAGAAATATGATTAATCAAGGAAAATGGATGCACAGAAGCAACATTCTTCTCCTAGAGCAGCACAGAGGCCCCCTTGCTGCAGAAAAAGAATATCCATTCCCCTTCTACAATGAGTTTCAATGAGGAGACAAGGGGTGGGAGGGGAATCCACTCCCCTTCCATCCTTATCTGTTTGAGAACAAATTCCTTATGGATTTATTTATTACAGAAGTAAATTCACCTTAATGATATCATAGCCAGAACTTTACAAGACATAAAAATACAAACTAAGTTGGTGCAGGAGCAGCAAATCAGATTGCACAATTAATGCCAACCATGTAATCGCCACACTGTGCGTCTCTTCAAGGCTGATTGAGCATTATTTTGCTGCTTCTATCTCCTTAAGTGTCATTAACTCCAGCAGTCTCTAGACATTTTTAATCCTCGGGGGGGGATTTTCTGTAGAAGTGAAGGAGCAGTAACTTTCTTCCTCCTGTGAAGCACTCAAGAAAACCAGCATGTGTGGAACACAGACTGTGATGGTTCTTTCCACATTAAGTTTTCTAGCTTCTTGTATCACCATTACTGTTGCTGCCACTATTTGTGGGCAAGAGGGACACCCCTTGCTTATTGAGTCCAATTGCTTGGAAAAGTATCCCACTGGTCTTTTCCAGCTTCCCATTCTCTGGGTCAGAACTCCAACGGCAAGATGAAGCTGCTCCTGGGCAAACAAGTGAAGTCTTTAGTTTCTGATAATCCCAAGGCTGGTGCTGTCATGAAGACTATTCTGTGTTTCCAAAAAAGCCTCTTGTTGCTGTTGATCCCATATAAAAGGAGTAGACTTCTGGGCTTCACACAGTGGCTTGGCTGTTAGACCATAATGCATGATCCAGAGCCAACAACACCCTGCCCTTCCCAGAAGTGCTCTCAGCTCACATACAGCTCGAGGCTCTGGAATAGCACAAATTCCCTCTTTTCAGCCTGTCCTCAGCCCTCGTTGACCTTCTAGTTTATTTCTGGCACCACTGGGAACCGGCAGCCTCAGGAGCAGCTTTCCAGGCAGGTTTGTGCAAGGTATGTGGTTCTGGGGGGGGAGGAAGGTGGGTCATACTGGGAGGTGAAGTGAGCAAAGTAAGCATGACTTGGAGAAGCTGAATTGAGGAGATAGCTTGGACTTTGGGATCTGCTCATCCTCAGTGGCAGGTGAGGTGCAGATCTGTCTGGTGGGCCAGCAGCCCTGGGGTACAGCTCAAGGTTCAGGTGGCCATGGTATGGTAAGGCCAAAACAAGACAAAAAGAAAGTGCCCCTTGCTGCCCCCAAGTGCTGGAATTAATTCCTGCCAGGTATACCCCAAATGAGCAACATTTCTAGCCAAAATGAGGAGGTGTTCCTGTTCATGTGCTAGAGCCAGGTGAGATTGCCTCTGAAACCTCCTGTACAAGCGCTGTTGCAAAAGGGTGAGCTGACCCTGGAACAGCTGCTGGAAAGAGCAGCTTCCTTGTCCTTGAGCAGGGAGAGCAGTCTCAGGTGAGGGAAGGAGCAGAGGAGGGCTCCTTCAGCCTATCTCAGCCAAGACACTCCTCTGATAGGAATTCAGCATGCAGCGGGATGCAGGCCATTGAAATGGAACAGTGAATTGGAAATGCTGAATGACTGCAGCCATGGGGGTGCCAGAACACCTGCCATCACATGGCTTTAGGTGAGCCCACCCTGGCCATGTGGTCTCCAGCAGAGCCAGCACTTGACAGCAGTCAGAGGCTGTATTAGGCTGCATGTCACCACCTCTCATTCACTGCAACTTGAAAGCAGTAGTTAAGGGCAGCTTTCCCTCCATGGAGATTCCTGGCTCCGTCTTACGCTGCAGCCAGTGACATGTATCTGCAACCTCAGCTCACCCTGACCAAAATTGACCTGTGACACATCCCTATGCTGGCAGGTGTTTGCTTTGCTGGAATAGTTGGAAAAACCCAATATGATGCAAAATAAAGGCCTGTGGGTCTTTCACAGTCTGACTTACGGCTCTTGCACTTATCTCTCCTTGCCATGAGGTTTCCATACTGGTACAATGGGCATGTTATCTTCTGATTTGTGCTCTTCTAAAATCTTCTGTCTCAAGACTTTATTGATCAACTCATGAATTCCCTGTTTTGCCTTAGGTTTAATCGGGTACTGTTAATCCTAACTGGTTTTGCACCTTCTTTACATTCAGCTTTTACTGGCTGTACTGGTGTGGATTTCCCTGGGATGGTGGTTTCCCATCCCATAGAGAGCACCACGTGACTGACTTCTGGGGGGATTTCTTGTCATTTTGGCTTTTCTTGTAGCATGAGGATTTCTCCTGATTTGATTCAGGTCCCTTTAACAACAATTCCCCATCTCCAAAACCAATCTGGGCATTCCATTTAGGTAAGACATCCCTTCCCATGAAGGGAATTGGACATTCTGGAACATACAGGAATGAACCTGCTCTAATTTTGTTTCCAAACTGTAAATTCAGGGGTTGTCAGAACGGCTGGCTTTCCTCTCTCCCTGTGGCTCCCTCAATATTTGCTGGTTTAGCTGGTTTAGCTCCCCTTTTTCCCCTGCTTAATGTCGTACAGTGTAGACCAATCTATAGCTTTAGGCACAGCATTTTGGACCCCCTATAAAATCCACCGCTGGTATCTTTTCAGCCTCTGTCTGTGTTCATCTGGATTCAGACCCCCTTGAGGAGCCCCTGGGGAAAAGGTTTGGTCTCTGGTGCCATCTACTGCCTGAGCACAGACATCCTCCTCTGCTCGCCTTCTCGTGGTTCTCGAGCTTTATTTCCCTTCGTGGAGAAGCCTCTCAAACGAGTGGCTCTTTGTAGAGCAACGACTCTTTTCTCAACACTATTTCTAGCTGTCTTCTGATAGTTGATGTGCAATGAATCCAGTGGTTGTACCTAAGTACAACCTATACTACTACATCTACAGTTGTACTATAGAAGGGGGGAAGAATGTCCTGATAGCCAGTATTCCTTACAACCCTGCTGCTTTAGAGCTTGGCTAGGAGGACTCAGAAGAATTGCATTTGCCAGCTGGATGCATGGAAGGAGCTGCTGAAGAGCTTTTTTCAAAGATGATCATTCGATCTAAACCATTTTTAACAGAGAGAAGTTCACAGGATGAGGGTCAGCTTTCCTGAGCCCAAACCCAGTGTGTTTTCTGTCAGTGCCCTCTGTGTGTTTAAGGTGTGAATGAGACTTTGTGTTCCAGAGACAGTGTCTGTAAGTGGCTGGGTTGAGGTTTTTTGCCTTTGATTGGTCCAGTTTGTACCTGAGGAATCTGCTTCAGGATGGCAAATCTATAGATGCTTCTCTGGTGTCCTGAAGCAGAGCAGTCCTATCTGTAAGATTCCAAACTGTCACTGCAGAAGTCAGTGCCGTTGGGTGGAAGGGGAACTGAAACACAGAATCACAGCTTGTCTTTTCTCAAAGCAGCCCAAGGCCAACCCACGGCAGCCGGTAACTTCGGCAGCCCATTTTACAAGGCCTTGCTTTAGCACTGTTGCTGAGAGCTGGACTTCTCCCAGGACCTGAGATGTGGCCAACTTTGGCCTGGTCACAGCCCCTGGATCTGTAGGAGGCAGTGAAAGCCCATGAAAGTTCTTAACATCTGATGGCTCCAAAATGTCCCATGTTCAAGTCTGGTTTGGAAATTGAAGTGTTTGGGGCCAGATCATAGAATCCTAGAGTGCTTTAGGTTGGAAGGGACCTTTCCAGGTCATCTAGTGCAACCCCCTGCAGTGAGCAGGGAGCCCACCAGATCGGGTTGCTCAGAGCTTTATCGAGCCTGACCTCCAATGCCTCCCGGGCTGGGGCCTCCACCACCTCTCTGGGCAACCTGTGACAGTGACTCACCACTACGAATTAGGAAGAGCTTCTTTGTACTGTTCGATTTAACCTGCCCTGCTCTAGTTTCGACCACTGTTCCTTGTCCCATCACTCCAGGCCCTTGCAAACAGTCCCTGCCAGGTGTCCTATAGGCCCCTTCAGGGACTGGAAGGCTGCTCTAAAGGCTACCCTGAGCCTTATCCTCTCCAGGCCAAACAAGCCCAACTCTCTCAGGCCATCTTTGTAGGATGGGGTGCTGCAGACTTGTGATCATCCACGCAGCCTCCTCTGGACCCGCTCCAAGAGGTCCATGTCACTGTTCTCCTCGGGACTCCAGAGCTGGAGGCAGTACTGCAGGTGGGGTCTCAGCCAAGCAGAGCAGAGGGGAAGAAGCCCCTCTCTCGACCTGCTGGACACACTTCTTTTGTTGGAAGCCAGGATGCAATTGGTCTCCTGGCCTGCAAAGTGAAGCCTTTGGAAGCTGTGGAGGTGCCGTAAGTCCTGCTGTTCCTAATGGCACTTTATAGCCTGTGAGCATTTAGGTAGGACAGCCTGGCAGAGGAACCAAGCTGCAGCATGGAGAGCTGGGCTTTGTCTGACAGGGTAAGGCAGTGGCAGAGGCAGACACTCAGTTCTTGTCCCTTCTGCTTTCTTGGGGACGTTTTTAATACCTTAAGCAGTGGGGAGTGCCTGGCTTCCCTTGGGAAGCGATCTTCTTAACCAGGCACAATTGCCACTGGTGTTTTCCCTGGGTATTCATCCTATGCAGAGACTGAAGAACGTGGAACCGAATCCCTGCTTAATGCCCTAGTTCCACCCACTGTGGTACCCCCATTCCTTGTTTGAAAGTACCAGGTCCAAAGAGATCTACATTTGTGTGTTTAAGGGTATTTGGTGCTGGCCTTTCCTTGAAGGTAATGGGAACTCGGCCCTCCACCCCCTCTAAGCACACTCTCTCCTTGGCCTTAAGCTGTGCCTGTCACTTTACTGAAACAAGAAGGGAGAAAGCCAGCAGTGAGATAACTGTCTCAGCTAACTCCAGCTGGACTTTCTGAAGCCATGAATGCTTTGAGAGCTTTAGAGCAGAGTCGGCACAATCCCAAGTCCTTAAAACCCCCACCGTTGAGCCCAAAGACAGTGAAGCTCCATGTGAAACTGCCGGCTTAGTCCGTAGATCCTGTTCTTTTGCCCTTGTGTCCCATGGGGTCGTTTTTGCAGAGGCTCCTTCTGTCCACCTGTCTTGCAGTTTGAGGTGTTGACTGGCCACTGGCCACGCCCCAGCAGAATGCTGAACCACTGGGCTGCCTCACTGGGACAAGAGGACGTGGAATTAAAAAACACAACAGTAAATCCAACAAGGGTTATAAAATTTGTTTTCTTATTCAATTTAATTTATCATAATAAATAATATCAATAATATAATTAATATGCTATAAATATTAACATTCATAATATCAAAATTATTTTATAATTCAAAAGAATTTATTTTCTAAGACGATTAAAGAATCAATTTGTTTCCTTTAAAGGAGAGGAAACCCCAACCTCCTCCCCGCCGCAACTAACAGGTTTCAGTACTCTGAGCTTCTGTCCTGGGCAGAGTCCGGCTCCCCAAGCAGCCATCAGAGGTGAGCTGAGTTAGCCTGGGCTCTTTGCCACAGCACCTGGCAGGCCTGCCCCATCCAAGGGGACAGCTCCAGGACAACAACACACCTCGCTCATCTCAGAGCCCAGCTCAGGGCTGGAAGGGCTGGGGCAGCAGCAGAGCACAGGACCCCTAATCCTGAGGTGGGGAGTTGGAGCCCCGAGCTGCGCACTGAGACGAGGACTGTTGCTGTCCGGGCGCTGCGCCCAAGCGCCTCTCTCCTCTCTCCAACGAGCCCCTTGGCTGGGGCAGGCGTGCCCCATGAAGCTGCACTCGTATGTGCCTGTATGTTTGTTGCCTTTACCTGTTGCCACACATCCACCTGATCACTTGTCCTGTCGTTACGAGATGTTCCATTGTTCAGACAGACTTGTTTGAGGGCAGCAGTTAATGTCACTTGCACTTTTTATTCTGGCACCTCATAGTTTCTCTGTCAATCTGAATTGACTAAATCTAAATCTGGGGGAAAGGAAACAACAGTTCTCATCAGTCCGTGGAATTTCTCACATCACAACATTGTGATTGCTGTGATTGATCTGTATGTCACTATAGATTTCATGGAATATTTAGATACGTTGTAGATCACGATTCAAAGGTCGATTGAAACAAGTTGCCAGGAGGTTTCAACTGGTTTCTCTCAGTCCAAATTCTCTCACACATTTACACAGCAGTCATTGCTAAGGCAACATTATGAAATGCTCTTCAGAAATATTGACTCAGTTGTGATTTTGAGATTTTGGGGCACAACTAGTGCATTACAGGGAGTATTCTAAGTTTTCAAAGTTTCATTTGTGCTTGTTTGATTACACATATTTGCTGGGTTGATCCCTTTAGATACAAATCAGAAAGCTGCTCTTCCAGTTTAAAAATATCCAGAAACAGGAAAATGCAAAAAGGAAAGAGAAGCTGGCTGCTTCTCCCAGAAGCCCCCCACCCCGCAGCCACCCCTCCTCCACTGCAACAGAGCCATGTCCAGCTTCAGTCTGGGCACTCAGCTGCAGCAGGAATTCCTCTGCTGGGAGTCTGCAAAGTGCCATGCTGAAGGCTCTGCTTCTCTACAAAGCTTCCTCCCCAGGCCTTTATTCTGCATTCTTCTGGCTTCTTCCAGTGTGGAGCTGCCACATCCCACTGCTGGTGCAGGAGAGGCAACAGCCCCTGTGGTTCTGGCTCCGCAGCTTTCCCCCGCCCTCCACCCAGTAAAGCTTCCAGCTCTCCTAGCCGCGCTCCCGGCTTCCAGCCACGAATATTTTGGCCAAGCAAAGACTAAAACACAGCCCAGAAAACCTCGTGGCAACACCACCACCACTGCTCATTATCCCTCCTCTAACAAAGCACATTCTGTTCCCTAAAGCAATCGAGCCCTCGGTTGTCCCTCCCGAGCGCAGGGCTGTTGAGGGAAACACAGGCCAGGCGGTGCGATAATCCATTGTGGGATGCGGCGCTTTGTGTCCCACCAGACGCCGACCCCGACCGCGCCGGCGAAACCGCACAGCAAAGACGTTGACGTTTCTCCAACCCAGGGGCACGTCCCGCGGGATGAACGGGCAGCGGAACAAAAGTGTTCCCATTCCTTATTGGGAATCTTGAGCTCGGGATTTAGGGATTCCATACGGATTCATCGGCAACACGCGCGCGAGGGGGGCAGCGCTCCCTGTTTCGCGCCCCAGGCCGTTAAATACAGGAATTGCTCAGCGATCGCCCCCTTTTCCCAACCCCGAACGGGGCAACAAGCCAGGGCCGAGGGCGTCTGATTTCCCATCCAAGCAGAGGCCGAGCGCTCCTTTAAACAATAGAACCAGACATGCAAGAGATTTTATTCATAAAAACTGCTAATTTCGGCCAGCTACACAGGCAATTTGATCTTCAAGAGAGGGTCCATCTCCTCCAGCAGGTCAAACTTTTTCTCCTCTGCCTCCTCCTCTTTTCTGTTGTCAAACACTCTGCAAGGCAGAAAACCAATGGGGATTTCTATATGGAGTTCCTTTAAATCACTTTTTTCCCCCACAAGCCCCGCTAAACACAGCTTCATTCTTGCTGCTCCAGGGGCCTCCTGGCCAGCACAACGCCACTTTGGCCATAAATCAGCCAGTCTCCCCAGCCACAGGGGTGTTGGTGGTTCAACCAGCAAGATTTTTGGGTGGAAAACAACCAAAAAAGCCCTGGGGTAACTTTAATCCCGCTCCCTCCTCCGCCCCCGTGACAGCTTTCAGAGTTTAAATCCCTTTCAGCCCAAACCCGGCAGGTTTCTCCAAGGACAACAGCTACCTTTCCTGCTCCTCCCATGGAAATGGGTCCCGATGGGGTGGGACTTCAGCCGGGACCGGTGCAGCACTTGGGTGGATGGAGAGCACTTCTGTGCTGCTGGGAACCTCTGGGTTACTCTCTGGCTTTTTCACTTTGTTTCCCTTCGAGGGAAGGCGGCGGCGCTTCTTTGGGTTGCAGCCAGCCTGTAAAATCAGAGAGGCTTTAGCAAATGTTCCCTGCTCTGCAGAGAGCTGGACAGTTATGTAAAAAGCCAAAAGAATCCCAAAAAGAGCTTAAAATTACCCCCTAACCTTCGTAAAAATGATAAAAAAACAACTCAGAGGCAACGAGGCTGCGCAAAAATGTAGAGCCCAGCCCCAGGCTGCCCAGGTGAGCTTCTCCGAATGCTAAAGAGCCGAAACACCCCGCTTTAATAACCCACCCCCAGGACGGGGCGCAAACTGGGACCACGTTGTTGGCATTTCCATACGCAGAGCGATGTTCCCCTCCCTGGTAGGATTGCCGAGTGTTGAAATGAACCCGGTTCTCACCACAAAGGAACAAGCTTTGCAAACCCAACCTCCTGTTTGCCGGCCACGGGAGGTTCCGGTGATCCTTGCGGAGAGCAGGGGAAGCAGCAGCTCCTTTTACAGAGTGCCAGGAATTTCTCGTGTCCCCCCCCGAAAGTTGCCAGCAACGCCAATGGCTTTTATCAGCCACCAGAAACTCTCCCAGCAGCTCCCGCTGCCCCTCTCGGGGCGGTTTCCTCACGCAGAGGCATCTTGCACGGTTTTCCTACCTCTTCTTCAGTGTTTTCCACCTCGCCCTTGGGTCTTTTGACATTTTTGCTCTTGACTTGAGGCTGTCTGCGGCCGAATTTGACTTTTTTCTTCCATATATAATAATATTCAACGCACTGCGCCACGGTCTTGGTCTGGACCTGTTGGGAGAGAAACATCGCGCGTTTCTAACCGGCCGTCAGCACGATGGGTCATTAATGCTGTTTGTATCTCCGGGGTTTCACTACCAGAGATGTTCAATATCCCCGTGCGGTCACACATCGGGGCAAATCATCTTGGTTTCAAAGAACGGGGGGGAGGACAGACAGCAAAAGGTACGACTTCCCAGGTTAAACGCCTCAGCCGCCCCACCCTGATGTCTTTACCTTCTTCTGAATCAGGTGAAAGTCCTTCCTGTGCTGGCAGAAAGCCTCTCTGAAGAGCTGCTCCTCGACAGGGCTCCAAGAATCCGACCCTGGGAATTGAGTGAGGAAAAACTCCGAGGTTTGTTATTTGCCTGGCGAGGCGGCCTTTGTTCCCGTGTGAAAAGAAAAACCCCAGCAAGCCAAACCCCATGTCAAGGGCTGAGAACCAAAGCGTTTCCACCCCTCCCCAGGGAATGGCAACAGCTTTGTAAAACCAAATCCTCGCCAGCCAGAGGTAGAAAGGGGAGGCACCGGCCACACCGGCGAAGGAACGGGCTCCCCGCTTACCTGTGTAATGATAATCAGCCAGTGGATGGGATCCGGACTTCTGAGGCATCCCGAAAAGCAGCATGTCCAGAGCATCCTGCAGGGTTTGATATTGAAAAACACCCAAAGAGAGGAGATGTTGGATTCCCCCCTCAGGACGGGGAAAAGGGGCAAAACTTTCCCTTTCGATGCCTTCGACTCGGCCCACCTGTCGCAGTTCTGCGTGGCTGGGTTCTAATGGAGAAGGGGGCTGCAGGGGTGGCTGCTGCAAGAAGCAGCTAGAAGCCAGAAGCAGCAGATAAGAAGGAAGACAACTTGGGAGGAACGGACTGAAAACCCCCATTCCCCCATTCCCTGCCCCTCCCTGTGCCGTGAAGGGGTGGGAAAAGGGAGTGAAATTATGACTAAAGTCTGCTAAGAAGGGAGGGGTGGGGGGAAGGTGCTTTAAGATCCGGCTGCACTTCTCATTACCCGACTCTGCTGTCACTGGGGGTGCAGTGTAGTTGTAAGAAACTAGTTCTCTTTCCTTTACTCTGCACTGAGTCCATTTTGCCCATGACACTAATCGCAGAGTGATCCCTCTCTGTCTTTACCTCGAATCCTAAGCCTCTCAGTATATATTTTCTCCCCTTTCCAGCTGAAAAGGGATCCCCTCTCGACCCCGTGCCCCAGAAGAAGACTCTTCTGTGCAGCTTCCCTAGGGCTAACAAAGCCTGAGCCAGCCCGTTAACTACATACAGGTGAAGATATTGTTCCTTACCATGACGTTGCCCTGCGCTTCGTGCAGGCAGTGCAACGCTTGCTCCTGGTTCATCGGGCCCCCCGGCATGGCACTGGAGCAGGCCACCTTGAGCAGTTGGCTTACTGCAAACGCAATGAAAACCAAGGGAAAGTCAAGTTTCTGCCCAAGGGAAGAGGAAAAAACTCCATGGGAGACAAGAGGGAGGGGGAGGAACAGGTTTCACCAAGAACCAAGCGAGATCCCCTTCCCTTAACGCCTGCAGAGGAGGTGAAGGAAAAGCGGGGAAGCTGCGGTGGGGATGCCGACCCATCAGACCTGGGGAAGCCGTGGGGACGGGTGAGGAAGAAAAGCATTAAAGGAAAAACCTCTGTCCTGCATTTCGGGGTTCGACTCGATGTCTCCCCACGGCTTCCAGACCAACGTCGCACCATGGTCGTCGTTGTCTGCCTGCGACCTGTCGTGCAGCTCTGGCAGCTCTGCTTGAAACTGGCTGCCGACCTTGATGTGCCTGAAGTCGAGGAGGAAAAGAGGAGGTGAGGAAGACAAGCTGGGAATGGCGATGGCACAAAGAGTGGCAATTCCCTTCTAGCCGGTGCAGGGCATTCCCCGAGCCCCGAGCCACGGTCCCCTCATCGCCCCCTTCTCTTAATTCCGATTGCCACGGCGAGGACTCACGGCTCCACACTGATGTCTTCCTCCAGAGAAGATCCAAGGTCCCCCTCCATTCTGCCTGGAAAAAGAAAACACCCACTCAAGATAGAAACCGCTTTGCCGAGATCATCCTCCAGCCTCAATTCTCCCTCCCTTGCTGCAAATCACTGAGCTTGTCCCGGAATCCCCCAAATTTCAGGGAAATTGCTGGGTCTTTGTCTCCCCTCCACTAGGAATATGGGCACCGGGACATCATTTCACAGCACAGCTCAGAAATCAGCCGTGGGGATGGAGCAGGGGCTGCAAAAACCAGCAGCAAAGCAAAACCCCGGAACAGTGTTCGCACACAAGACCATAATCTTTTACTTGAGGGGGGGTGTTTCAAGCTTTTCTGGGGCCCGTATTTGTAGGCACAGCTCCCCAACTCAGCTGCAATCTCCCAAAAATTACAGCTGACAAACCAGTGGGAGGAAGCGGGGAGCTAAAATCTTAACCACAACCCTTTCTTGGGCACATGAGGTTCCTTTGAGGTTCTCCTTATCCAGGATCACCTGGGGGAAGGATTCCAAAAGATAACCCCTCAAATCCCTGGTTCCAGGTGAGTTAGAGGCACCTGAAAACCCCCAGTGGCATCGGATCATTAGCTGCCCCTCAAAACTCATGCGGGGAGGGAGGCGTGGGGTGCAGTTAGGGGCTCTGCAGGGATTTTGCAGTCAGGGAGAGCTGAAAGGAATAAAAGTAACCCAAAAACCTGTGGAGTCGCCATGAAATTCATTAAACTGCCTGGTAAAATCGCAGTCATTCCCTCAGGCTCTAACACCACAATCTATCCCACACGGCGTGGCTGCCATGAGTCAAACTCCCACCACCCGCGGTGTTCCCCGCAGCCCAGGGGGATTAAACAGGGCACGTATTTCCCAAGACAGCACCAGGACGGACCCTGGACCCGTTACCAAACCCCGTAACACAGCGGACCGTTGTGGCGGCCTAACCTGAGCGCAGTTCAGGGGGTTCCAGGCGCCCGAGCTCTCTGCTGATGGCCAAGGCGGTGAGAATTGACCACGGCGATGTCGCTACCCAGAGAGTTTTTGCCAAGCCACGAAACCACTGCAGAGCTGGAGGCACCACTCACCTCCTTCCCTCCACCTGAGTCTGTTACTGGTACAGGACCGGTATCACCAGGGGCAACGCTGTGACGTCATCGTCTCCCAGCATGCCAAGCACAGGGGAGAAGGTTCCACCTGTACTTCTCCCTTTTACCTGCCGGTTCTCCTTCCCTCGTGGCAAACGCCATCACTTACCACGAACACGCCGACAGTTCTCGGGCCCCGTCTCAGTATAAAGCTGCTGGGCACAGATTTTAGGGAGAAAACACTTCGGGAGCCACTGCCATCAGCAGGAGTGGCACCCATCCTACTCCTAAGCCAAAAGCCGGGACTGGGGGACAGAGGGTTCAGCCCAGGAATGTAGTTCAGTTTTCTAAGCTTTGGTTTCAGAGCTTCTCTTGGACATTTACCATGTTTGCAAGCAAAAGCTGGTACAGCTGAGAAATGACACAGGGCACAGTTAGCACTGTTCCCTGAGCTATATAGCAAGGAACCCCAAGGTCTGAGAGGCTGCTCGCGTGATACTGGGAAATCTTTCACCACAGCAACATATTTCATTCATCGCACCTTTGGTTTGAGAGTTACTGCAGGACATTTAGCATGTTTGCAAGCAGAAGCTGCTACAGCCCAGACATGGCATCGTGCAACTACAGCACTGTTCCCTGAGCTATACAGCAAAGAATCCCAAGGTCTGAGGGGCTGCTCCGTGATGGAGTGGGAGCTATCAGTATAGGAATGTATTTCAGTCTTGGCACCTTTTGGGTTGTCTTTGTTCCCCGTCTCTCTGCCCCTGGGGGTGCAGATGTGTCTCCAGGCTGTGGTGACACGGGTGCTGGAGCCAGTGCTGTGTGGCCGTGCTGGGGAGCTGTCACCCAGCGGCTGCAGCTGGCTCTGCACTGGTTGTTCCGTGCTCTCGGCTGAGAGCTGGTGCTGTCTGTGTGACGCGTGGGAACAGCTCCCTTGGGGTGAGCAAAAGGGGGGCCACTGGCCACCCCCCAGCAGAATGCTGAACCACTGGGCTGCCTCACTGGGACAAGAGGACGTGGAATTAAAAAACAGTAGTTTTTAATTAAGTCTAATTAGTAGTAGTAAATCCAACAAGGGTTATAAAATTTGTTTTCTTATTCAATTTTATTTATTATAATAAATATAAACATTGTAATTACTATAATTAATACAATAAATAAATAATTTAATTAAGAATATCCAAAACACTATTTTATTCTAGTATCACAATAGTATATATTACCACAATAGTAAATCCAACAAGGATTATAAAATTTTGTTTTCTTATTTAATTTTATTTATTATAATATATACAAATAATATCATTACTATAATTACTATATTATAATTATCAATATCAAAAATTTAATTCTATTCTAGTGCCACAATAGTATATATTACCACAATAGTAAATCCCACAACTATATTATTTTCTTATTCAATTTTATTTATTAATAGAAATATTATTATTAATATAATTAATATGCTATAAATTTTATCATTTGTAATATCCAAAATATTGTTTTATTATTCAAAATCATTTATTTTCTAAGACAATCTAAGAATTAATTTGTTTCCTTTAAAGGGGAGGAAACCCCCACACCACCGCAACTAACAGGTTTCAGTACTCTGAGCTTCTGTCCTGGGCAGAGTCCGGCTCCCCAAGCAGCCATCAGAGGTGAGCTGAGTTAGCCTGGGCTCTTTGCCACAGCACCTGACAGGCCTGCCCCATCCAAGGGGACAGCTCTAGGACAACAACAGACCTCGCTCATCTCACAGCCCAGCTCGGGGCTGGAAGGGCTGGGGCAGCAGCAGAGCACAGGACCCCTAATCCTGAGGTGGGGAGTTGGAGCCCCGAGCTGCGCACTGAGACGAGGACTGTTGCTGTCCAGGCGCTGCGCCCAAGCGCCTCTCTCCTCTCTCCAACGAGCCCCTTGGCTGGGGCAGGGGTGCCCCACGAAGCTGCACTCGTATGTGCCTGTATGTTTGTTGCCTTTACCTGTTGCCACACATCCACCTGATCACTTGTCCTGTCGTTACGAGATGTTCCATTGTTCAGACAGACTTGTTTGAGGGCAGCAGTTAATGTCACTTGCACTTTTTATTCTGACACCTCATAGTTTCTCTGTCAATCTGAATTGACTAAATCTAAATCTGGGGGAAAGGAAACAACAGTTCTCATCAGTCCGTGGAATTTCTCACATCACAACATTGTGATTGCTGTGATTGATCTGTATGACACTATAGATTTCATGGAATATTTAGATACCTTGTAGATCACGATTCAAAGGTCGATTGAAACAAGTTGCCAGGAGGTTTCAATAGGTTTCTCTCAGTCCAAATTCTCTCACACATTTACACAGCAGTCATTGCTCAGGCAACATTATGAAATGCTCTTCAGAAATATTGACTCAATTGTGATTTTGAGATTTTGGGGCACAACTAGTGCAATACAGGGAGTATTCTAAGTTATCAAAGTTTCAGTTGTGCTTGTTTGATTACACATATTTGCTGGGCTGATCCCTTTAGATACAAATCAGAAAGCTGCTCTTCCAGTTTAAAAATATCCAGAAACAGGAAAATGCAAAAAGGAAAGAGAAGCTGGCTGCTTCTCCCAGAAGCCCCCCACCCCGCAGCCACCCCTCCTCCACTGCAACAGAACCATTTCCAACTTCAGTCTGGGCACTCAGCTGCAGCAGGAATTCCTCTGCTGGGAGTCTGCAAAGTGCCATGCTGAAGGCTCTGCTTCTCTACAAAGCTTCCTCTCCCAGGCCTTTCTTCTGCTACACTAAATGACTTATTCGTAGCTGTGTGTCAGGCATGTGACCAGTCAATCCAGGCTGCCTGGTTTGTTCAGGGCTCTTGCTCCAGTCTAGCTGCAGGTATTAACTTTGCATCCCAATTCCCCCCATTCCTGGAGCCAACTTAAAGCATTCCTCTATTTCCCAGGGATCTTTCAAGATATTTCCCAGGTTTCACTCGTTTGTTTTGGGGTTTCTTCCATAAAAATAGATGGGAGATTGAAGTGCAAGTAATTTCTTTATATTACTTTCTGCAAGTTCTCTGCTGTACATATACCTTGGTTTGGGTGAGCAGACTTGGTGTGGAGTGAAAGTTGGATGAGCTGACTGTTAGAAATGCCAAAGGTCCTAAGAAAGGACTGGCAGCAGATGTACTAGTGAAGCAGTAATTTATGATACATTCTTGCAGGAGCAGGTGTCTTAGTGAAGTAGGCACACCTGTGGGCAGATTTTGCAGCATTTTTATACCCTATTCCCATCCGAAATCCCTCCCTTGTTTACCTATGAATTAGGTATTTCCAAGGTTTACAGGCTGAACCGAGGCGCCTTCTTCACAATAGAACATAACATAATACACATCCCATGTCTGGCAGGTTCCTGCTTTCCATTAATAGTTATGGCCTTACTAAGTTACCATTCAGTCCATTCAAGATTCAAAATCAAAGGTTAAATCCTAGCAGCACTTAATGATGGACTAATTCCGAGATTCACAAGTACTTTGTAATGCCAACAATTTAAGTCATCACTGCATCTTTCTTGATTCTAATAACCAGAAATAACCAGAAAGACTTTACTAGGAATGCAGTGACCATTTATGGGCATTCCATTAAGACCTACAGAATTTAATGTACTTAATTAAATAACTCAGATAATACAATGTTATGTGAATTTAAGAAGAGAAATATGATTAATCAAGGAAAATGGATGCACAGAAGCAACATTCTTCTCCTAGAGCAGCACAGAGCCCCCCTTGCTGCAGAAAAAGAATATCCATTCCCCTTCTACAATGAGTTTCAATGAGGAGACAAGGGGTGGGAGGGGAATCCACTCCCCTTCCATCCTTATCTGTTTGAGAACAAATTCCTTATGGATTTATTTATTACAGAAGTAAATTCACCTTAATGATATCATAGCCAGAACTTTACAAGACATAAAAATACAAACTAAGTTGGTGCAGGAGCAGCAAATCAGATTGCACAATTAATGCCAACCATGTAATCGCCACACTGTGCGTCTCTTCAAGGCTGATTGAGCATTATTTTGCTGCTTCTATCTCCTTAAGTGTCATTAACTCCAGCAGTCTCTAGACATTTTTAATCCTCAGGGGGGGATTTTCTGTAGAAGTGAAGGAGCAGTAACTTTCTTCCTCCTGTGAAGCACTCAAGAAAACCAGCATGTGTGGAACACAGACTGTGATGGTTCTTTCCACATTAAGTTTTCTAGCTTCTTGTATCACCATTACTGTTGCTGCCACTATTTGTGGGCAAGAGGGACACCCCTTGCTTATTGAGTCCAATTGCTTGGAAAAGTATCCCACTGGTCTTTTCCAGCTTCCCATTCTCTGGGTCAGAACTCCCAAGGCAAGATGCAGCTTGCATCTTGCAAAGACTTCACTTGTTTGCTGTTCCTAGGCAAAAAAGTGAAGTCTTTAGTTTCTGATAATCCCAAGGCTGGTGCTGTCATGAAGACTAATCTGAGTTTCCAAAAAAGCCTCTTGTTGCTGTTGATCCCATATAAAAGGAGTAGACTTCTGGGCTTCACACAGTGGCTTGGTAGCTAGACCATAATGCATGATCCAGAGCCGACAACACCCTGCCCTTCCCAGAAGTGCTCTCAGCTCACATACAGCTCGAGGCTCTGGAATAGCACAAATTCCCTCTTTTCAGCCTGTCCTCGGCCCTCGTTGTCCTTCTAGTTTATTTCTGGCACCACTTGGAACCGGCAGCCTCAGGAGCAGCTTTCCAGGCAGTTTTGTGCGAGGTATGTGGTTCTGGGGCGGGGGGAGGAAGGTGGGTTATGCTGGGAGGTGAAGTGAGCAAAGTAAGCATGACTTGGAGAAGCTGAACTGAGGAGATAGCTTGGACTTTGGTATCTGCTCATCCTCAGTGGCGGGTGAGGTGCGGATCTGTCTGGTGGGCCAGCAGCCCTGGGGTACAGCTCAAGTTTTGGAGGGCCATGGTATGGTATGGCCAAAACAAGACAAAAAGAAAGTGCCCCTTGCTGCCCCCAAGTGCTGGAATTATTTCCTGCCAGGTATACCCCAAATGAGCAACATTTCTAGCCAAAATGAGGAGGTGTTCCTGTTCATGTGCTAGAGCCAGGTGAGATTACCTCTGAAACCTCCTGTACAAGTGCTGTTGCAAAAGGGTGAGCTGACCCTGGAACAGCAGCTGGAAAGAGCAGCTTCCTTGTCCTTGAGCAGGGAGAGCAGTCTCAGGTGAGGGAAGGAGCAGAGGAGGGCTCCTTCAGCCTATCTCAGCCAAGACACTCCTCTGATAGGAATTCAGCATGCAGCAGAATGCAGGCCATTGGAATGGAACAGTGAATTGGAAATGCTGAATGACTGCAGCCATGGGGGTGCCAGAAAACCTGCCATCACATGGCTTTAGGTGAGTCAGCCCTGGCCATGTGGTCTCCCACCCTGGGCATGTGGTCTCCAGCAGAGCCAGCACTTGACAGCAGTCAGAGGCTGTATTAGGCTGCATGCCACCACCCCCCAACTCACTGAAACTTGAAAGCAGTAGTTAAGGGCAACTTTCCCTCCATGGAGATTCCTGGCTCCGTGTTATGCTGCAGCCAGTGACATGTATCTGCAACCTCAGCTCACCCTGACCAAAAATGACCTGTGACACATCCCTATGCTGGCAGGTGTTTGCTTTGCCGGAATAGTTGTAAAAACCCAATATGATGCAAAATAAAGGCTTGTGGGTCTTTCACAGTCTGACTTACGGCTCTTGCACTAATCTCTCCTCTCCATGAGTTTTCCATACTGGTACAATGGGCGTGTTATCTTCTGATTTGTGCTCTTCTAAAATCTTCTGTCTCAAGACTTTATTGATCAACTCATGAATTTCCTGTTTTGCCTTATGTTTAATCGGGTACTGTTAATCCTAACTGGTTTTGCACCTTTCTTCCATTCAGCTTTTACTGGCTGTACTGGTGTGGATTTCCCTGGGCTATTGGTTTCCCATCCCATAGAGAGCACCGCGTGACTGACTTCTGGGGGAATTTCTTGTCATTTTGGCTTTTCTTGTAGCATGAGGATTTCTCCTGATTTGATTCAGGTCCCTTTAACAACAATTCCCCATCTCCAAAACCAATCTGGGCATTCCATTTAGGTAAGACATCCCTTCCCATGAAGGGAATTGGACATTCTGGAACATACAGGAATGAACCTGCTCTAATTTTGTTTCCAAACTGTAAATTCAGGGGTTGTAAGAACGGCTGGCTTTCCTCTCTCCCTGTGGCTCCCTCAATATTTGCTGGTTTAGCTTCTATCTTCATTTGCTGGTTTAGCTGGTTTAGCTCCCCTTTTTCCCCTGCTTAATGTCGTACAGTGTAGACCAATCTATAGCTTTAGGCACAGCATTTTGGACCCTGTATAAAATCCACCGCTGGTATCTTTTCAGTCTCTGTCTGTGTTCATGTGGATTCAGACCCCCTTGAGGAGCCCCTGTGGAAAAGGTTTGGTCTCTGGTGCCATCTACTGCCTGAGCACAGACATCCTCCTCTGCTCGCCTTCTCGTGGTTCTCGAGCTTTATTTCCCTTCGTGGAGAAGCCTCTAAAACGAGTGGCTCTTTGTAGAGCAACGACTCTTTTCTCAACACTATTTCTAGCTGTCTTCTGATAGTTGATGTGCAATGAATCCAGTGGTTGTACCTAAGTACAACCTATACTACTACATCTACAGTTGTACTATAGAAGGAGGGAAGAATGTCCTGATAGCCAGTCTTCCTTACAACCCTGCTGCTTTAGAGCTTGGCTAGAAGGACTCAGAAGAATTGCATTTGCCAGCTGGATGCATGGAAGGAGCTGCTGAAGAGCTTTTTTCAAAGATGATCATTCGATCTAAACCATTTTTAACAGAGAGAAGTTCACTGGATGAGGGTCAGCTTTCCTGAGCCCAAACCCAGTGTGTTTTCTGTCAGTGCCCTCTGTGTGTTTAAGGTGTGAATGAGACTTTGTGTTCCAGAGACAATCAGTGTCTGTAACTGGCTGAGTTGGGGTTTTTTTGCCTTTGATTGGTCCAGTTTGTAGCTGAGGAATCTGCTTCAGGATGGCAAATCTATAGATGCTTCTCTGGTGTCCTGAAGCAGAGCAGTCCTATCTGTAAGATTCCAAACTGTCACTGCAGAAGTCAGTGCCGTTGGGTGGAAGGGGAACTGAAACACAGAATCACAGCTTGTCTTTTCTCAAAGCAGCCCAAGGCCAACCCACGGCAGCCGGTAACTTCGGCTCCCCATTTTACAAGGCCTTGCTTTAGCACTGTTGCTGAGAGCTGGACTTCTCCCAGGACCTGAGATGTGGCCAACTTTGGCCTGGTCACAGCCCCTGGATCTGTAGGAGGCAGTGAAAGCCCAGGAAAGTTCTTAACATCTGATGGCTCCAAAATGTCCCATGTTGAAGTTTGGTTTGGAAACTGAAGTGTTTGGCAATCCACAGCTTCTTGTTTTCTGGACAGAGCTTTTTCCACTTGGGTGTTTTGGCTGTAGTAACCGTAGGAGAAGAGCACATCTTTGGGGGAGTGGAATGACATTCAGGGAGGTGTCTTTGAGCATGTTTTGGGTTGGCATGGCAGGTTTTTGCTAGCGGGGCTGCTACAGTGGTGGTTTCTGGGAAAAGATGCCAGCAGCTTCCCCACAGCGGCAGTGACCCCTGATGGGGCTCCTCTGGGTTCGGGCAGAGGATAGGTGAGCGCAGGCAGCAAGAGAGTCCCCGTTTGCTTTGGAGCCAGTAAGCCTGACCTGAAGGTGATGTGACCTCCCCAAGGCTGGACACCGTGTTGCTATTGGAGCTGTGTGGGGGAGCGTTTGTCCCCTGGGCTCAGCCGTGGCAGTGTTGTGCTGCATGTGTGCAGCTGCTGCTGCTGCTCTGGAGGCCCACGTTAGCTCCAAGGCCTGTGGGAGGTTCTGAACCAAACTGAAGATGTGCTTTTGTCCCTTTTATGTAGTTCACACCCAAACTGGGGGCCAGATCATAGAGTCCTAGAGTGCTTTAGGTTGGAAGGGACCTTTCCAGGTCATCTAGTGCAACCCCCTGCAGTGAGCAGGGAGCCCACCAGATCGGGTTGCTCAGAGCTTTATCGAGCCTGACCTCCAATGCCTCCCGGGCTGGGGCCTCCACCACCTCTCTGGGCAACCTGTGCCAGTGACTCACCACTACGAATTAGGAAGGGCTTCTTTGCACTGTTCGATTTAACCTGCCCTGCTCTAGTTTCGACCACTGTTCCTTGTCCCATCACTCCAGGCCCTTGCAAACAGTCCCTGCCAGGTGTCCTATAGGTCCCTTCAGGGACTGGAAGGCTGCTCTAAAGGCTACCCTGGGCCTTATCCTCTCCAGGCCAAACAAGCCCAACTCTCTCAGGCCATTTTCGTAGGATGGGGTGCTGCAGACTTGTGATCATCCACGCAGCCTCCTCTGGACCCGCTCCAAGAGGTCCATGTCACTGTTCTCCTCGGGACTCCAGAGCTGGAGGCAGTAGTGCAGGTGGGGTCTCAGCCAAACAGAGCAGAGGGGAAGAAGCCCCTCTCTCGACCTGCTGGACACACTTCTTTTGGTGGAAGCCAGGATGCAATTAGTCTCCTGGCCTGCAAAGTGAAGCCTTTGGAAGCTGTGGAGGTGCCGGAAGTCCTGCTGTTCCTAATGGCACTTTGTAGCGTGTGAGTGTCACAGGCTGTTACATGGCACTTTATAGCCTATGAGGGTCACAAGAGGGGAGAAAGCCAGCAGTGAGATAACTGTCTCAGCTAACTCCAGCTGGACTTTCTGAAGCCATGAATGCTTTGAGAGCTTTAGAGCAGAGTCGGCACAATCCCAAGTCCTTAAAACCCCCACCGTTGAGCCCAAAGACAGTGAAGCTCCATGTGAAACTGCCGGCTTAGTCCGTAGATCCTGTTCTTTTGCCCTTGTGTCCCATGGGGTCGTTTTTGCAGAGGCTCCTTCTGTCCACCTGTCTTGCAGTTTGAGGTGTTGACTGGCCACTGGCCACGCCCCAGCAGAATGCTGAACCACTGGGCTGCCTCACTGGGACAAGAGGACGTGGAATTAAAAAACACAACAGTAAATCCAACAAGGGTTATAAAATTTGTTTTCTTATTCAATTTAATTTATCATAATAAATAATATCAATAATATAATTAATATGCTATAAATATTAACATTCATAATATCAAAATTATTTTATTATTCAAAAGAATTTATTTTCTAAGACGATTAAAGAATCAATTTGTTTCCTTTAAGGACAGGAAAACCCAACCTCCTCCCCGCCGCAACTAACAGGTTTCAGTACTCTGAGCTTCTGTCCTGGGCAGAGTCCGACTCCCCAAGCAGCCATCAGAGCTGAGCTGAGTTAGCCTGGGCTCTTTGCCACAGCACCTGACAGGCCTGCCCCATCCAAGGGGACAGCTCCAGGACAACAACACACCTCGCTCATCTCACAGCCCAGCTCGGGGCTGGAAGGGCTGGGGCAGCAGCAGAGCACAGGACCCCTAATCCTGAGGTGGGGAGTTGGAGCCCCGAGCTGCGCACTGAGACGAGGACTGTTGCTGTCCGGGCGCTGCGACCAAGCGCCTCTCTCCTCTCTCCAACGAGCCCCTTGGCTGGGGCAGGGGTGCCCCATGAAGCTGCACTCGTATGTGCCTGTATGTTTGTTGCCTTTACCTGTTGCCACACATCCACCTGATCACTTGTCCTGTCGTTACGAGATGTTCCATTGCTCAGACAGACTTGTTTGAGGGCAGCAGTTAATGTCACTTGCACTTTTTATTCTGGCACCTCATAGTTTCTCTGTCAATCAGAATTGACTAAATCTGGGGGAAAGGATACAACAGTTCTCATCAGTCCGTGGAATTTCTCACGTCACAACATTGTGATTGCTGTGATTGATCTGTATGACACTATAGATTTCATGGAATATTTAGATACGTTGTAGATCACGATTCAAAGGTCGATTGAAACAAGTTGCCAGGAGGTTTCTCTCAGTCCAAATTCTCTCACACATTTACACAGCAGTCATTGCTAAGGCAACATTATGAAATGCTCTTCAGAAATATTGACTCAATTGTGATTTTGAGATTTTGGGGCACAACTAGTGCATTACAGGGAGTATTCTAAGTTTCCAAAGTTTCATTTGTGCTTGTTTGATTACACATATTTGCTGGGTTGATCCCTTTAGATAGAAATCAGAAAGCTGCTCTTCCAGTTTAAAAATATCCAGAAACAGGAAAATACAGAAAGGAAAGAGAAGCTGGCTGCTTCTCCCAGAAGCCCCCCACCCCGCAGCCACCCCTCCTCCACTGCAACAGAGCCATGTCCAACTTCAGTCTGGGCACTCAGCGGCAGCAGGAATTCCTCTGCTGGGAGTCTGCAAAGTGCCATGCTGAAGGCTCTGCTTCTCTACAAAGCTTCCTCCCCCACGCCTTTCTTCTGCTACACTAAATGACTTATTCGTAGCTGTGTGTCGGGCATGTGACCAGTCAATCCAGGCTGCCTGGTTTGTTCAGGGCTCTTGCTCCGGTCTAGCTACAGGTATTAACTTTGCATCCCAATTCCCCCCATTCCTGGAGCCAACTTAAAGCATTCCTCTATTTCCCAGGGATCTTTCAAGATATTTCCCAGGTTTCACTCGTTTGTTTTGGGGTTTCTTCCATAAAAATAGATGGGAGATTGAAGTGCAAGTAATTTCTTTATATTACTTTCTGCAAGTTCTCTGCTGTACATATACCTTGGTTTGGGTGAGCAGACTTGGTGTGGAGTGAAAGTTGGATGAGCTGACTGTTAGAAATGCCAAAGGTCCTAAGAAAGGACTGGCAGCAGATGTACTAGTGAAGCAGTAATTTATGATACATTCTTGCAGGAGCAGGTGTCTTAGTGAAGTAGGCACACCTGTGGGCAGATTTTGCAGCATTTTTATACCCTATTCTCATCCGAAATCCCTCCCTTGTTTACCTATGAATTAGGTATTTCCAAGGTTTACAGGCTGAACCGAGGCGCCTTCTTCACAATAGAACATAACATAATACACATCCCATGTCTGGCAGGTTCCTGCTTTCCATTAATAGTTATGGCCTTACTAAGTTACCATTCAGTCAATTCAAGATTCAAAATCAAAGGTTAAATCCTAGCAGCACTTAATGATGGACTAATTCCGAGATTCACAAGTACTTTGTAATGCCGACAATTTAAGTCATCACTGCATCTTTCTTGATTCTAATAACCAGAAATAACCAGAAAGACTTTACTAGGAATGCAGTGACCATTTATGGGCATTCCATTAAGACCTACAGAATTTAATGTACTTAATTAAATAACTCAGATAATACAATGTTATGTGAATTTAAGAAGAGAAATATGAATAATCAAGGAAAATGGATGCACAGAAGCAACATTCTTCTCCTAGAGCAGCACAGAGCCCCCCTTGCTGCAGAAAAAGTATATCATTTCCCCTTCCACAAGGATTTTCAATGAGGAGACAAGGGGCGGGAGGGGAATCCACTCCCCTTCCATCCTTATCTGTTTGAGAACAAATTCCTTATGGATTTATTTATTACAGAAGTAAATTCACCTTAGTGATATCGTAGCCAGAACTTTACAAGACATAAAAATACAAACTAAGTTGGTGCAGGAGCAGCAAATCAGATTGCACAATTAATGCCCACCATGTAATCGCCACACTGTGCGTCTCTTCAAGGCTGATTGAGTATTATTTTGCTGCTTCTATCTCCTTAAGTGTCATTAACTCCAGCAGTCTCTAGACATTTTTAATCCTCGGGGGGGGATTTTCTGTAGAAGTGAAGGAGCAGTAACTTTCTTCCTCCTGTGAAGCACTCAAGAAAACCAGCATGTGTGGAACACAGACTGTGATGGTTCTTTCCACATTAAGTTTTCTAGCTTCTTGTATCACCATTACTGTTGCTGCCACTATTTGTGGGCAAGAGGGACACCCCTTGCTTATTGAGTCCAATTGCTTGGAAAAGTATCCCACTGGTCTTTTCCAGCTTCCCATTCTCTGGGTCAGAACTCCAACGGCAAGATGAAGCTGCTCCTGGGCAAACAAGTGAAGTCTTTAGTTTCTGATAATCCCAAGGCTGGTGCTGTCATGAAGACTATTCTGTGTTTCCAAAAAAGCCTCTTGTTGCTGTTGATCCCATATAAAAGGAGTAGACTTCTGGGCTTCACACAGTGGCTTGGCTGTTAGACCATAATGCATGATCCAGAGCTGACAACACCCTGCCCTTCCCAGAAGTGCTCTCAGCTCACATACAGCTCGAGGCTCTGGAATAGCACAAATTCCCTCTTTTCAGCCTGTCCTCAGCCCTCGTTGACCTTCTAGTTTATTTCTGGCACCGCTGGGAACCGGCAGCCTCAGGAGCAGCTTTCCAGGCAGGTTTGTGCAAGGTATGTGGTTCTGGGGGGGGAGGAAGGTGGGTCATACTGGGAGGTGAAGTGAGCAAAGTAAGCATGACTTGGAGAAGCTGAATTGAGGAGATAGCTTGGACTTTGGGATCTGCTCATCCTCAGTGGCGGGTGAGGTGCGGATCTGTCTGGTGGGCCAGCAGCCCTTGGGTACAGCTCAAGGTTCAGGTGGCCATGGTATGGTTTGGCAAAAACAAGACAAAAAGAAAGTGCCCCTTGCTGCCCCCAAGTGCTGGAATTATTTCCTTCCAGGTATACCCCAAATGAGCAACATTTCTAGCCAAAATGAGGAGGTGTTCCTGTTCATGTGCTAGAGCCAGGTGAGATTGCCTCTGAAACCTCCTGTACAAGCGCTGTTGCAAAAGGGTGAGCTGACCCTGGAACAGCTGCTGGAAAGAGCAGCTTCCTTGTCCTTGAGCAGGGAGAGCAGTCTCAGGTGAGGGAAGGAGCAGAGGAGGGCTCCTTCAGCCTACCTCAGCCAAGACACTCCTCTGATAGGAATTCAGCATGCAGCGGGATGCAGGCCATTGGAATGGAACAGTGAATTGGAAATGCTGAATGACTGCAGCCATGGGGGTGCCAGAACACCTGCCATCACATGGCTTTAGGTGAGCCCACCCTGGGCATGTGGTCTCCAGCAGAGCCAGCACTTGACAGCAGTCAGAGGCTGTATTAGGCTGCATGTCACCACCTCTCATTCACTGCAACTTGAAAGCAGTAGTTAAGGGCAGCTTTCCCTCCATGGAGATTCCTGGCTCCGTGTTACGCTGCAGCCAGTGACATGTATCTGCAACCTCAGCTCACCCTGACCAAAATTGACCTGTGACACATCCCTATGCTGGCAGGTGTTTGCTTTGCTGGAATAGTTGGAAAAACCCAATATGATGCAAAATAAAGGCCTGTGGGTCTTTCACAGTCTGACTTATGGCTCTTGCACTTATCTCTCCTTGCCATGAGGTTTCCATACTGGTACAATGGGCATGTTATCTTCTGATTTGTGCTCTTCTAAAATCTTCTGTCTCAAGACTTTATTGATCAACTCATGAATTCCCTGTTTTGCCTTAGGTTTAATCGGGTACTGTTAATCCTAACTGGTTTTGCACCTTCTTTACATTCAGCTTTTACTGGCTGTACTGGTGTGGATTTCCCTGGGATGGTGGTTTCCCATCCCATAGAGAGCACCACGTGACTGACTTCTGGGGGGATTTCTTGTCATTTTGGCTTTTCTTGTAGCATGAGGATTTCTCCTGATTTGATTCAGGTCCCTTTAACAACAATTCCCCATCTCCAAAACCAATCTGGGCATTCCATTTAGGTAAGACATCCCTTCCCATGAAGGGAATTGGACATTCTGGAACATACAGGAATGAACCTGCTCTAATTTTGTTTCCAAACTGTAAATTCAGGGGTTGTCAGAACGGCTGGCTTTCCTCTCTCCCTGTGGCTCCCTCAATATTTGCTGGTTTAGCTGGTTTAGCTCCCCTTTTTCCCCTGCTTAATGTCGTACAGTGTAGACCAATCTATAGCTTTAGGCACAGCATTTTGGACCCTGTATAAAATCCACCGCTGGTATCTTTTCAGCCTCTGTCTGTGTTCATCTGGATTCAGACCCCCTTGAGGAGCCCCTGTGGAAAAGGTTTGGTCTCTGGTGCCATCTACTGCCTGAGCACAGACACCCTCCTCTGCTCGCCTTCTCGTGGTTCTCGAGCTTTATTTCCCTTCGTGGAGAAGCCTCTCAAACGAGTGGCTCTTTGTAGAGCAACGACTCTTTTCTCAACACTATTTCTAGCTGTCTTCTGATAGTTGATGTGCAATGAATCCAGTGGCTGTACCTAAGTACAACCTATACTACTACATCTACAGTTGTACTATAGAAGGGGGGAAGAATGTCCTGATAGCCAGTATTCCTTACAACCCTGCTGCTTTAGAGCTTGGCTAGGAGGACTCAGAAGAATTGCATTTGCCAGCTGGATGCATGGAAGGAGGTGCTGAAGAGCTTTTTTCAAAGATGATCATTCGATCTAAACCATTTTTAACAGAGAGAAGTTCACTGGATGAGGGTCAGCTTTCCTGAGCCCAAACCCAGTGTGTTTTCTGTCAGTGCCCTCTGTGTGTTTAAGGTGTGAATGAGACTTTGTGTTCCAGAGACAATCGGTGTCTGTAACTGGCTGGGTTGGGGTTTTTTTGCCTTTGATTGGTCCAGTTTGTAGCTGAGGAATCTGCTTCAGGATGGCAAATCTATAGATGCTTCTCTGGTGTCCTGAAGCAGAGCAGTCCTATCTGTAAGATTCCAAACTGTCACTGCAGAAGTCAGTGCCGTTGGGTGGAAGGGGAACTGAAACACAGAATCACAGCTTGTCTTTTCTCAAAGCAGCCCAAGGCCAACCCACGGCAGCCGGTAACTTCGGCAGCCCATTTTACAAGGCCTTGCTTTAGCACTGTTGCTGAGAGCTGGACTTCTCCCAGGACCTGAGATGTGGCCAACTTTGGCCTGGTCACAGCCCCTGGATCTGTAGGAGGCAGTGAAAGCCCAGGAAAGTTCTTAACATCTGATGGCTCCAAAATGTCCCATGTTCAAGTCTGGTTTGGAAATTGAAGTGTTTGGGGCCAGATCATAGAATCCTAGAGTGCTTTAGGTTGGAAGAGCCCTTTCCAGGTCATCTAGTGCAACCCCCTGCAGTGAGCAGGGAGCCCACCAGATCGGGTTGCTCAGAGCTTTATCGAGCCTGACCTCCAATGCCTCCCGGGCTGGGGCCTCCACCACCTCTCTGGGCAACCTGTGCCAGTGACTCACCACTACGAATTAGGAAGAGCTTCTTTGTACTGTTCGATTTAACCTGCCCTGCTCTAGTTTCGACCACTGTTCCTTGTCCCATCACTCCAGGCCCTTGCAAACAGTCCCTGCCACGTGTCCTATAGGCCCCTTCAGGCACTGGAAGGCTGCTCTAAAGGCTACCCTGAGCCTTATCCTCTCCAGGCCAAACAAGCCCAACTCTCTCAGGCCATCTTTGTAGGATGGGGTACTCCAGACTTGTGATCTTCCACGCAGCCTCCTCTGGACCCGCTCCAAGAGGTCCATGTCACTGTTCTCCTCGGGACTCCAGAGCTGGAGGCAGTACTGCAGGTGGGGTCTCAGCCAAGCAGAGCAGAGGGGAAGAAGCCCCTCTCTCAACCTGCTGGACACACTTCTTTTGTTGGAAGCCAGGATGCAATTGGTCTCCTGGCCTGCAAAGTGAAGCCTTTGGAAGCTGTGGAGGTGCCGTAAGTCCTGCTGTTCCTAATGGCACTTTATAGCCTGTGAGCATTTAGGTAGGACAGCCTGGCAGAGGAACCAAGCTGCGGCATGGAGAGCTGGGCTTTGTCTGACAGGGTAAGGCAGTGGCAGAGGCAGACACTCAGTTCTTGTCCCTTCTGCTTTCTTGGGGACGTTTTTAATACCTGAAGCAGTGGGGAGTGCCTGGCTTCCCTTGGGAAGCGATCTTCTTAACCAGGCACAATTGCCACTGGTGTTTTCCCTGGGTATTCATCCTATGCAGAGACTGAAGAACGTGGAACCGAATCCCTGCTTAATGCCCTAGTTCCACCCACTGTGGTACCCCCATTCCTTGTTTGAAAGTACCAGGTCCAAAGAGATCTACATTTGTGTGTTTAAGGGTATTTGGTGCTGGCCTTTCCTTGAAGGTAATGGGAACTCGGCCCTCCACCCCCTCTAAGCACACTCTCTCCTTGGCCTTAAGCTGTGCCTGTCACTTTACTGAAACAAGAAGGGAGAAAGCCAGCAGTGAGATAACTGTCTCAGCTAACTCCAGCTGGACTTTCTGAAGCCATGAATGCTTTGAGAGCTTTAGAGCAGAGTCGGCACAATCCCAAGTCCTTAAAACCCCCACCGTTGAGCCCAAAGACAGTGAAGCTCCATGTGAAACTGCCGGCTTAGTCCGTAGATCCTGTTCTTTTGCCCTTGTGTCCCATGGGGTCGTTTTTGCAGAGGCTCCTTCTGTCCACCTGTCTTGCAGTTTGAGGTGTTGACTGGCCACTAGCCACGCCCCAGCAGAATGCTGAACCACTGGGCTGCCTCACTGGGACAAGAGGACGTGGAATTAAAAAACACAACAGTAAATCCAACAAGGGTTATAAAATTTGTTTTCTTATTCAATTTAATTTATCATAATAAATAATATCAATAATATAATTAATATGCTATAAATATTAACATTCATAATATCAAAATTATTTTATTATTCAAAAGAATTTATTTTCTAAGACGATTAAAGAATCAATTTGTTTCCTTTAAAGGAGAGGAAACCCCAACCTCCTCCCCGCCGCAACTAACAGGTTTCAGTACTCTGAGCTTCTGTCCTGGGCAGAGTCCGGCTCCCCAAGCAGCCATCAGAGGTGAGCTGAGTTAGCCTGGGCTCTTTGCCACAGCACCTGGCAGTCCTGCCCCATCCAAGGGGACAGCTCCAGGACAACAACAGACCTCGCTCATCTCACAGCCCAGCTCAGGGCTGGAAGGGCTGGGGCAGCAGCAGAGCACAGGACCCCTAATCCTGAGGTGGGGAGTTGGAGCCCCGAGCTGCGCACTGAGACGAGGACTGTTGCTGTCCGGGCGCTGCGCCCAAGCGCCTCTCTCCTCTCTCCAACGAGCCCCTTGGCTGGGGCAGGGGTGCCCCATGAAGCTGCACTCGTATGTGCCTGTATGTTTGTTGCCTTTACCTGTTGCCACACATCCACCTGATCACTTGTCCTGTCGTTACGAGATGTTCCATTGCTCAGACAGACTTGTTTGAGGGCAGCAGTTAATGTCACTTGCACTTTTTATTCTGACACCTCATAGTTTCTCCGTCAATCTGAATTGACTAAATCTAAATCTGGGGGAAAGGAAACAACAGTTCTCATCAGTCCGTGGAATTTCTCACATCACAACATTGTGATTGCTGTGATTGATCTGTATGACACTATAGATTTCATGGAATATTTAGATACCTTGTAGATCACGATTCAAAGGTCGATTGAAACAAGTTGCCAGGAGGTTTCAACTGGTTTCTCTCAGTCCAAATTCTCTCACAGATTTACACAGCAGTCATTGCTAAGGCAACATTATGAAATGCTCTTCAGAAATATTGACTCAGTTGTGATTTTGAGATTTTTTGGGCACAACTAGTGCATTACAGGGAGTATTCTAAGTTTTCAAAGTTTCATTTGTGCTTGTTTGATTACACATATTTGCTGGGTTGATCCCTTTAGATACAAATCAGAAAGCTGCTCTTCCAGTTTAAAAAAATCCAGAAACAGGAAAACGCAAAAAGGAAAGAGAAGCTGGCTGCTTCTCCCAGAAGCCCCCCACCCCGCAGCCACCCCTCCTCCACTGCAACAGAGCCATGTCCAGCTTCAGTCTGGGCACTCAGCTGCAGCAGGAATTCCTCTGCTGGGAGTCTGCAAAGTGCCATGCTGAAGGCTCTGCTTCTCTACAAAGCTTCCTCCCCAGGCCTTTATTCTGCATTCTTCTGGCTTCTTACAGTGTGGAGCTGCCACATCCCACTGATGGTGCAGGAGAGGCAACAGCCCCTGTGGTTCTGGCTCCGCAGCTTTCCCCCGCCCTCCACCCAGTAAAGCTTCCAGCTCTCCTAGCCGCGCTCCCGGCTTCCAGCCACGAATATTTTGGCCAAGCAAAGACTAAAACACAGCCCAGAAAACCTCCTGGCAACACCACCACCACTGCTCGTTATCCCTCCTCTAACAAAGCACATTCTGTTCCCTAAAGCAATCGAGCCCTCGGTTGTCCCTCCCGAGCGCAGGGCTGTTGAGGGAAACACAGGCCAGGCGGTGCGATAATCCATTGTGGGATGCGGCGCTTTGTGTCCCACCAGACGCCGACCCCGACCGCGCCGGCGAAACCGCACAGCAAAGACGTTGACGTTTCTCCAACCCAGGGGCACGTCCCGCGGGATGAACGGGCAGCGGAACAAAAGTGTTCCCATTCCTTATTGGGAATCTTGAGCTCGGGATTTAGGGATTCCATACGGATTCATCGGCAACACGCGCGCGAGGGGGGCAGCGCTCCCTGTTTCGCGCCCCAGGCCGTTAAATACAGGAATTGCTCAGCGATCGCCCCCTTTTCCCAACCCTCAACGGGGCAACAAGCCAGGGCCGAGGGCGTCTGATTTCCCATCCAAGCAGAGGCCGAGCGCTCCTTTAAACAATAGAACCAGACATGCAAGAGATTTTATTCATAAAAACTGCTAATTTCGGCCAGCTACACGGGCAATTTGATCTTCAAGAGAGGGTCCATCTCCTCCAGCAGGTCAAACTTTTTCTCGTCTGCCTCCTCCTCTTTTCTGTTGTCAAACACTCTGCAAGGCAGAAAACCAATGGGGATTTCTATATGGAGTTCCTTTAAATCACTTTTTTCCCCCACAAGCCCCGCTAAACACAGCTTCATTCTTGCTGCTCCAGGGGCCTCCTGGCCAGCACAACGCCACTTTGGCCATAAATCAGCCAGTCTCCCCAGCCACAGGGGTGTTGGTGGTTCAACCAGCAAGATTTTTGGGTGGAAAACAACCAAAAAAGCCCTGGGGTAACTTTAATCCCGCTCCCTCCTCCGCCCCCGTGACAGCTTTCAGAGTTTAAATCCCTTTCAGCCCAAACCCGGCAGGTTTCTCCAAGGACAACAGCTACCTTTCGTGCTCCTCCCATGGAAATGGGTCCCGATGGGGTGGGACTTCAGCCGGGACCGGTGCAGCACTTGGGTGGATGGAGAGCACTTCTGTGCTGCTGGGAACCTCTGGGTTACTCTCTGGCTTTTTCACTTTGTTTCCCTTTGAGGGAAGGCGGCGGCGCTTCTTTGGGTTGCAGCCAGCCTGTAAAATCAGAGAGGCTTTAGCAAATGTTCCCTGCTCTGCAGAGAGCTGGACAGTTATGTAAAAAGCCAAAAGAATCCCAAAAAGAGCTTAAAATTACCCCCTAACCTTCGTAAAAATGATAAAAAAACAACTCAGAGGCAACGAGGCTGCGCAAAAATGTAGAGCCCAGCCCCAGGCTGCCCAGGTGAGCTTCTCCAAATGCTAAAGAGCCGAAACACCCCGCTTTAATAACCCACCCCCAGGACGGGGCGCAAACTGGGACCACGTTGTTGGCATTTCCATACGCAGAGCGATGTTCCCCTCCCTGGTAGGATTGCCGAGTGTTGAAATGAACCCGGTTCTCACCACAAAGGAACAAGCTTTGCAAACCCAACCTCCTGTTTGCCGGCCATGGGAGGTTCCGGTGATCCTTGCGGAGAGCAGGGGAAGCAGCAGCTCCTTTTACAGAGTGCCAGGAATTTCTCGTGTCCCCCCCCAAAAGTTGCCAGCAACGCCAATGGGTTTTATCAGCCACCAGAAACTCTCCCAGCAACTCCCGTTGCCCCTCTCGGGGCGGTTTCCTCACGCAGAGGCATCTTGCACGGTTTTCCTACCTCTTCTTCAGTGTTTTCCACCTCGCCCTTGGGTCTTTTGACATTTTTGCTCTTGACTTGAGGCTGTCTGCGGCCGAATTTGACTTTTTTCTTCCATATATAATAATATTCAACGCACTGCGCCACGGTCTTGGTCTGGACCTGTTGGGAGAGAAACATCGCGCGTTTCTAACCGGCCGTCAGCACGATGGGTCGTTAATGCTGTTTGTATCTCCGGGGTTTCACTACCAGAGATGTTCAATATCCCCGTGCGGTCACACATCGGGGCAAATCATCTTGGTTTCAAAGAACAGGGAGGGTGACAGACAGCAAAAGGTACGACTTCCCGGGTTAAAAGCCTCAGCCGCCCCACCCTGATGTCTTTACCTTCTTCTGAATCAGGTGAAAGTCCTTCCTGTGCTGGCAGAAAGCCTCTCTGAACAGCTGCTCCTCGACAGGGCTCCAAGAATCCGACCCTGGGAATTGAGTGAGGAGAAGCTGCCGAGGTTTGTTATTTGCCTGGCGAGGCGGCCTTTGTTCCCGTGTGAAAAGAAAAACCCCAGCAAGCCAAACCCCACGTCAAGGGGTGAGAACCAAAGCGTTTCCACCCCTCCACAGGGAATGGCAACAGCTTTGTAAAACCAAATCCTCGCCAGCCAGAGGTAGAAAGGGGAGGCACCGGCCACACCGGCGAAGGAACGGGCTCCCCGCTTACCTGTGTAATGATAATCAGCCAGTGGATGGGATCCGGACTTCTGAGGCATCCCGAAAAGCAGCATGTCCAGAGCATCCTGCAGGGTTTGATATTGAAAAACACCCAAAGAGAGGAGATGTTGGATTCCCCCCTCGGGAGGGGGAAAAGGGGCAAAACTTTCCCTTTCGATGCCTTCGACTCGGCCCACCTGTCGCAGTTCTGCGTGGCTGGGTTCTAATGGAGAAGGGGGGCTGCAGGGGGGGGCTGCTGCAAGAAGCAGCTAGAAGCCAGAAGCAGCAGATAAGAAGGAAGACGACTTGGGAGGAACGGACTGAAAACCCCCATTCTCCCATTCCCTGCCCCTCCCTGTGCCATGATGGGGTGGGAAAAGGGAGTGAAATTATGACTAAAGTCTGCTAAGAAGGGAGGGGTGGGGGGAAGGTGCTTTAAGATCCGGCCGCACTTCTCATTACCTGACTCTGGTGTCACTGGGGGTGCAGTGTAGTTGTAAGAAACTAGATCTCTTTCCTTTATTCTGCACTGAGTCCATTTTGCCCATGACACTAATCACAGAGTGATCCCTCTCTGTCTTTACCACGAATCCTAAGCCTCTCAGTATATATTTTCTCCCCTTTCCAGCTGAAAAGGGATCCCCTCTCGACCCCGTGCCCCAGAAGAAGACTCTTCTGTGCAGCTTCCCTGGGGCTAACAAAGCCTGAGCCAGCCCGTTAACTACATACAGGTGAAGATATTGTTCCTTACCATGACGTTGCCCTGCGCTTCGTGCAGGCAGTGCAACGCTTGCTCCTGGTTCATCGGGCCCCCCGGCATGGCACTGGAGCAGGCCACCTTGAGCAGTTGGCTTACTGCAAACGCAATGAAAACCAAGGGAAAGTCAAGTTTCTGCCCAAGGGAAGAGGAAAAAACTCGATGGGAGACAATTGGGAAGGGGAGGAGCAGGTTCCACCAAGAACCAAGCGAGATCCCCTTCCCTTAACGCCTGCAGAGGAGGTGAAGGAAAAACGGGGAAGCTGCGGTGGGGACGCTGACCCATCAGACCTGGGGAAGCCGTGGGGACGGGTGAGGAAGAAAAGCATTAAAGGAAAAACCTCTGTCCTGCGTTTCGGGGTTCGACTCGATGTCTCCCCACGGCTTCCACACCAGCGTCGCACCATGGGCGTCGTTGTCTGCCTGCGACCTGTCTTGCAGCTCTGGCAGCTCTGCTTGAAACTGGCTGCCGACCTTGATGTGCCTGAAGTCGAGGAGGAAAAGAGGAGGTGAGGAAGACAAGCTGGGAATGGCGATGGCACAAAGAGTGGCAATTCCCTTCTGGCCAGTGCAGGGCATTCCCCGAGCCCCGAGCCACGGTCCCCTCATCGCCCCCTTCTCTTAATTCCGATTGCCACAGCGAGTACTCACGGCTCCACACTGATGTCTTCCTCCAGAGAAGATCCAAGGTCCCCCTCCATTCTGCCTGGAAAAAGAAAACACCCGCTCAAGATAGAAACCGCTTTGCCGAGATCATCCTCCAGCCTCACTTCTCCCTCGCTGCTGCAAACCACCGAGCTTGTCCCGGAATCCCCCAAATTTCAGGTAAATTGCTGGGTCTTTGTCTCCCCTCCACTCGGAATATGAGCACCGGGACATCATTTCACAGCACAGCTCAGAAATCAGCCGTGGGGATGGAGCAGGGGCTGCAAAAACCAGCAGCAAAGCAAAACCCCGGAACAGTGTTCGCACACAAGACCATAATCTTTTACTTGAGGGGGGGGTGTTTCAAGCTTTTCTGGGGCCCGTATTTATAGGCACAGCTCCCCAACTCAGCTGCAATCTCCCAAAAATTACAGCTGACAAACCAGTGGGAGGAAGCAGGGAGCAAAAATCTTAACCACAATCCTTTCTTGGGCACATGAGGTTCCTTTGAGGTTCTCCTTATCCAGGATCACCTAGGGGAAGGATTCCAAAAGATAACCCCTCAAATCCCTGGTTCCAGGTGAGTTAGAGGCACCTGAAAACCCCGAGTGGCATCGGATCATTAGCTGCCCCTCAAAACTCATGCAGGGAGGGAGGCGTGGGGTGCAGTTAGGGGCTCTGCAGGGATTTTGCAGTCAGGGAGAGCTGAAAGGAATAAAAGTAACCCAAAAACCTCTGGAGTCGCCATGAAATTCATTAAACTGCCTGGTAAAATCGCAGTCATTCCCTCAGGCTCTAACACCACAATCTATCCCACACGGCGCGGCTGCCGTGAGTCGAACTCCCACCACCCGCGGTGTTCCCCGCAGCCCAGGGGGGTTAAACAGGGCACGTATTTCCCAAGACAGCACCAGGACGGACCCTGGACCCGTTACCAAACCCCGTAACACAGCGGACCGTTGTGGCGGCCATACCTGAGCTCAGTTCAGGGGGTTCCAGGCGCCCGAGCTCTCTGCTGATGGCCAAGGCAGTGAGAATTGACCACGGCGATGTCGCTACCCAGAGAGTTTTTGCCAAGGCACGAAACCACTGCAGAGCTGGAGGCACCACTCACTCCCTTCCCTCCACCTCAGTGTGTTACTGGTACAGGACCGGTATCACCAGGGGCAACACTGTGACGTCATCGTCTCCCAGCATGCCAAGCACAGGGGAGAAGGTTCCACCTGTACTTCTCCCTTTTACCTGCCGGTTCTCCTTCCCTCGTGGCAAACGCCATCACTTACCACGAACACGCCGACAGTTCTCGGGCCCCGTCTCAGTATAAAGCTGCTGGGCACAGATTTTAGGGAGAAAACACTTCGGGAGCCACTGCCATCAGCAGGAGTGGCACCCATCCTACTCCTAAGCCAAAAGCCGGGACTGGGGGACAGAGGTTTCAGCCCAGGAATGTAGTTCAGTTTTCTAACCTTTGGTTTCAGAGCTTCTCTTGGACATTTACCATGTTTGCAAGCAAAAGCTGGTACAGCTGAGAAATGACATAGGGCACAGTTAGCACTGTTCCCTGAGCTATATAGCAAGGAACCCCAAGGTCTGAGAGGCTGCTCGCGTGATACTGGGAAATCTTTCACCACAGCAACATATTTCATTCATCGCACCTTTGGTTTGAGAGTTACTGCAGGACATTTAGCATGTTTGCAAGCAGAAGCTGCTACAGCCCAGACATGGCATCGTGCAACTACAGCACTGTTCCCTGAGCTATACAGCAAAGAATCCCAAGGTCTGAGGGGCTGCTCCGTGATAGAGTGGGAGCTATCAGTATAGGAATGTATTTCAGTCTTGGCACCTTTTGGGTTGTCTTTGTTCCCCGTCTCTCTGCCCCTGGGGGTGCAGATGTGTCTCCAGGCTGTGGTGACACGGGTGCTGGAGCCAGTGCTGTGTGGCCGTGCTGGGGAGCTGTCACCCAGCGGCTGCAGCTGGCTCTGCACTGGTTGTTCCGTGCTCTCGGCTGAGAGCTGGTGCTGTCTGTGTGACGCGTGGGAACAGCTCCCTTGGGGTGAGCAAAAGGGGGGCCACTGGCCACCCCCCAGCAGAATGCTGAACCACTGGGCTGCCTCACTGGGACAAGAGGACGTGGAATTAAAAACCAGTAGTTTTTCATTAAGTCTAATTAGTAGTAGTAAATCCAACAAGGGTTATACAATTTGTTTTCTTATTCAATTTTATTTATTATAATAAATATAAATATTGTAATTACTATAATTAATACAATAAATAAATAATTTAATTAAGAATATCCAAAATACTACTTTATTCTAGTATCACAATATTATATATTACCACAATAGTAAATCCAACAAGGATTATAAAATTTTGTTTTCTTATTTAATTTTATTTATTATAATATATACAAATAATATCATTACTATAATTACTATATTATAATTATCAATATCAAAAATGTAATGGTATTCTAGTACCACAATAGTATATATTACCACAATAGTAAATCCCACAACTATTTTCTTTTCTTATTCAATTTTATTTATTAATAGAAATATTATTAATAATATAATTAATGTGCTATAAATATTATCATTTGTAATATCCCAAATATTATTTTATTATTCAAAATCATTTATTTTCTAAGACAATCTAAGAATTAATTTGTTTCCTTTAAAGGGGAGGAAACCCCCACACCACCGCAACTAACAGGTTTCAGTACTCTGAGCTTCTGTCCTGGGCAGAGTCCGACTCCCCAAGCAGCCATCAGAGCTGAGCTGAGTTAGCCTGGGCTCTTTGCCACAGCACCTGGCAGTCCTGCCCCATCCAAGGGGACAGCTCCAGGACAACAACACACCTCGCTCAGCTCAGAGCCCAGCTCAGGGCTGGAAGGGCTGGGGCAGCAGCAGAGCACAGGACCCCTAATCCTGAGGTGGGGAGTTGGAGCCCCGAGCTGCGCACTGAGACGAGGACTGTTGCTGTCCAGGCGCTGCACCCAAGCGCCTCTCTCCTCTCTCCAACGAGCCCCTTGGCTGGGGCAGGGGTGCCCCACGAAGCTGCACTCGTATGTGCCTGTATGTTTGTTGCCTTTACCTTTTGCCACACATCCACCTGATCACTTGTCCTGTCGTTACGAGATGTTCCATTGTTCAGACAGACTTGTTTGAGGGCAGCAGTTAATGTCACTTGCACTTTTTATTCTGGCACCTCATAGTTTCTCTGTCAATCTGAATTGACTAAATCTAAATCTGGGGGAAAGGAAACAACAGTTCTCATCAGTCCGTGGAATTTCTCACATCACAACATTGTGATTGCTGTGATTGATCTGTATGACACTATAGATTTCATGGAATATTTAGATACCTTGTAGATCACGATTCAAAGGTCGATTGAAACAAGTTGCCAGGAGGTTTCTCTCAGTCCAAATTCTCTCACACATTTACACAGCAGTCATTGCTAAGGCAACATTATGAAATGCTCTTCAGAAATATTGACTCAATTGTGATTTTGAGATTTTGGGGCACAACTAGTGCATTACAGGGAGTATTCTAAGTTTCCAAAGTTTCATTTGTGCTTGTTTGATTACACATATTTGCTGGGTTGATCCCTTTAGATACAAATCAGAAAGCTGCTCTTCCAGTTTAAAAATATCCAGAAACAGGAAAATACAGAAAGGAAAGAGAAGCTGGCTGCTTCTCCCAGAAGCCCCCCACCCTGCAGCCACCCCTCCTCCACTGCAACAGAGCCATGTCCAACTTCAGTCTGGGCACTCAGCGGCAGCAGGAATTCCTCTGCTGGGAGTCTGCAAAGTGCCATGCTGAAGGCTCTGCTTCTCTACAAAGCTTCCTCCCCCACGCCTTTCTTCTGCTACACTAAATGACTTATTCGTAGCTGTGTGTCGGGCATGTGACCAGTCAATCCAGGCTGCCTGGTTTGTTCAGGGCTCTTGCTCTGGTCTAGCTACAGGTATTAACTTTGCATCCCAATTCCCCCCATTCCTGGAGCCAACTTAAAGCATTCCTCTATTTCCCAGGGATCTTTCAAGATATTTCCCAGGTTTCACTCGTTTGTTTTGGGGTTTCTTCCATAAAAATAGATGGGAGATTGAAGTGCAAGTATTTTCTTTATATTACTTTCTGCAAGTTCTCTGCTGTACATATACCTTGGTTTGGGTGAGCAGACTTGGTGTGGAGTGAAAGTTGGATGAGCTGACTGTTAGAAATGCCAAAGGTCCTAAGAAAGGACTGGCAGCAGATGTACTAGTGAAGCAGTAATTTATGATACATTCTTGCAGGAGCAGGTGTCTTAGTGAAGTAGGCACACCTGTGGGCAGATTTTGCAGCATTTTTATACCCTATTCCCATCCGAAATCCCTCCCTTGTTTACCTATGAATTAGGTATTTCCAAGGTTTACAGGCTGAACCGAGGCGCCTTCTTCACAATAGAACATAACATAATACACATCCCATGTCTGGCAGGTTCCTGCTTTCCATTAATAGTTATGGCCTTACTAAGTTACCATTCAGTCAATTCAAGATTCAAAATCAAAGGTTAAATCCTAGCAGCACTTAATGATGGACTAATTTAGAGATTGACAAGTACTTTATAATGCCGACAATTTAAGTCATCACTGCATCTTTCTTGATTCTAATAACCAGAAATAACCAGAAAGACTTTACTAGGAATGCAGTGACCATTTATGGGCATTCCATTATGACCTACAGAATTTAATGTACTTAATTAAATAACTCAGTTAATACAATGTTATGTGAATTTAAGAAGAGAAATATGATTAATCAAGGAAAATGGATGCACAGAAGCAACATTCTTCTCCTAGAGCAGCACAGAGGCCCCCTTGCTGCAGAAAAAGAATATCCATTCCCCTTCTACAATGAGTTTCAATGAGGAGACAAGGGGTGGGAGGGGAATCCACTCCCCTTCCATCCTTATCTGTTTGAGAACAAATTCCTTATGGATTTATTTATTACAGAAGTAAATTCACCTTTGTGATATCGTAGCCAGAACTTTACAAGACATAAAAATACAAACTAAGTTGGTGCAGGAGCAGCAAGTCAGATTGCACAATTAATGCCAACCATGTAATCGCCACACTGTGCGTCTCTTCAAGGCTGATTGAGTATTTTTTTGCTGCTTCTATCTCCTTAAGTGTCATTAACTCCAGCAGTCTCTAGACATTTTTAATCCTCAGGGGGGATTTTCTGTAGAAGTGAAGGAGCAGTAACTTTCTTCCTCCTGTGGAACACTCAAGAAAACCAGCATGTGTGGAACACAGACTGTGATGGTTCTTTCCACATTAAGTTTTCTAGCTTCTTGTATCACCATTACTGTTGCTGCCACTGTTCGTGGGCAAGAGGGACACCCCTTGCTTATTGAGTCCAATTGCTTGGAAAAGTATCCCACTGGTCTTTTCCAGCTTCCCATTCTCTGGGTCAGAACTCCCAAGGCAAGATGCAGCTGTTCCTGGGCAAACAAGTGAAGTCTTTAGTTTCTGATAATCCCAAGGCTGGTGCTGTCATGAAGGCTAATCTGAGTTTCCAAAAAAGCCTCTTGTTGCTGTTGATCCCATATAAAAGGAGTAGACTTCTGGGCTTCACACAGTGGCTTGGTTGCTAGACCATAATGCATGATCCAGATCCGACAACACCCTGCCTTTCCCAGAAGTGCTCTCAGCTCACATACAGCTAGAGGCTCTGGAATAGCACAAATTCCCTCTTTTCAGCCTGTCCTCAGCCCTCGTTGTCCTTCTAGTTTATTTCTGGCACCACTGGGAACCGGCAGCCTCAGGAGCAGCTTTCCGGGCAGGTTTGTGCAAGGTATGTGGTTCTGGGGGGGAGGAAGGTGGGTTATGCTGGGAGGTGAAGTGAGCAAAGTAAGCATGACTTGGAGAAGCTGAACTGAGGAGATAGCTTGGACTTTGGTATCTGCTCATCCTCAGTGGCGGGTGAGGTGCGGATCTGTCTGGTGGGCCAGCAGCCCTTGGGTACAGCTCAAGTTTTGGGGGGCCATGGTATGGTATGGCCAAAACAAGACAAAAAGAAAGTGCCCCTTGCTGCCCCCAAGTGCTGGAATTATTTCCTTCCAGGTATACCCCAAATGAGCAACATTTCTAGCCAAAAAAAGGAGGTGTTCCTGTTCATGTGCTAGAGCCAGGTGAGATTGCCTCTGAAACCTCCTCTACAAGCGCTGTTGCAAAAGGGTGAGCTGACCCTGGAACAGCAGCTGGAAAGAGCAGCTTCCTTGTCCTTGAGCAGGGAGAGCAGTCTCAGGTGAGGGAAGGAGCAGAGGAGAGCTCCTTCAGCCTATCTCAGCCAAGACACTCCTCTGATAGGAATTCAGCATTCAGCAGAATGCAGGTCATTGGAATGGAACAGTGAATTGGAAATGCTGAATGACTGCAGCCATGGGGGTGCCAGAAAACCTGCCATCACATGGCTTTAGGTGAGTCAGCCCTGGCCATGTGGTCTCCCACCCTGGCCATGTGGTCTCCAGCAGAGCCAGCACTTGACAGCAGTCAGAGGCTGTATTAGGCTGCATGCCACCACCCCCCAACTCACTGAAACTTGAAAGCAGTAGTTAAGGGCAACTTTCCCTCCATGGAGATTCCTGGCTCCGTCTTACGCTGCAGCCAGTGACATGTATCTGCAACCTCAGCTCACCCTGACCAAAAATGACCTGTGACACATCCCTATGCTGGCAGGTGTTTGCTTTGCTGGAATAGGAGGAAAAACCCAATATGATGCAAAATAAAGGCCTGTGGGTCTTTCACAGTCTGACTTACGGCTCTTGCACTAATCTCTCCTCGCCATGTGGTTTCCATACTGGTACAATGGGCGTGTTATCTTCTGATTTGTGCTCTTCTAAGATCTTCTGTATCAAGACTTTATTGATCAACTCATGAATTTCCTGTTTTGCCTTAGGTTTAATTGGGTACTGTTAATCCTAACTGGTTTTGCACCTTTCTTCCATTCAGCTTTTACTGGCTGTACTGGTGTGGATTTCCCTGGGATGGTGGTTTCCCATCCCATAGAGAGCACCACGTGACTGACTTCTGGGGGGATTTCTTGTCATTTTGGCTTTTCTTGTAGCATGAGGATTTCTCCTGATTTGGTTCAGGTCCCTTTAACAACAATTCCCCATCTCCAAAACCAATCTGGGCATTCCATTTAGGTAAGACATCCCTTCCCATGAAGGGAATTGGACATTCTGGAACATACAGGAATGAACCTGCTCTAATTTTGTTTCCAAACTGTAAATTCAGGGGTTGTAAGAACGGCTGGCTTTCCTCTCTCCCTGTGGCTCCCTCAATATTTGCTGGTTTAGCTCCTATCTTCATTTGCTGGTTTAGCTGGTTTAGCTCCCCTTTTTCCCCTGCTTAATGTCGTACAGTGTAGACCAATCTATAGCTTTAGGCACAGCATTTTGGACCCCCTATAAAATCCACCGCTGATACCTTTTCGGTCTCTGTCTGTGTTCATGTGGATTCAGACCCCCTAGAGGAGCCCCTGTGGAAAAGGTTTGGTCTCTGGTGCCATCTACTGCCTGAGCACAGACATCCTCCTCTGCTCGCCTTCTCGTGGTTCTCGAGCTTTATTTCCCTTCGTGGAGAAGCCTCTAAAACGAGTGGCTCTTTGTAGAGCAACGACTCTTTTCTCAACACTATTTCTAGCTGTCTTCTGATAGTTGATGTGCAATGAATCCAGTGGTTGTACCTAAGTACAACCTATACTACTACATCTACAGTTGTACTACAGAAGGAGGGAAGAATGTCCTGATTGCCAGTCTTCCTTACAACCCTGCTGCTTTAGAGCTTGGCTAGAAGGACTCAGAAGAATTGCATTTGCCAGCTGGATGCATGGAAGGAGCTGCTGAAGAGCTTTTTTCAAAGATGATCATTCGATCTAAACCATTTTTAACAGAGAGAAGTTCACTGGATGAGGGTCAGCTTTCCTGAGCCCAAACCCAGTGTGTTTTCTGTCAGTGCCCTCTGTGTGTTTAAGGTGTGAATGAGACTTTGTGTTCCAGAGACAATCAGTGTCTGTAACTGGCTGGGTTGGGGTTTTTTTGCCTTTGATTGGTCCAGTTTGTACCTGAGGAATCTGCTTCAGGATGGCAAATCTATAGATGCTTCTCTGGTGTCCTGAAGCAGAGCAGTTCTATCTGTAAGATTCCAAACTGTCACTGCAGAAGTCAGTGCCGTTGGGTGGAAGGGGAACTGAAACACAGAATCACAGCTTGTCTTTTCTCAAAGCAGCCCAAGGCCAACCCACGGCAGCCGGTAACTTCGGCTCCCCATTTTACAAGGCCTTGCTTTAGCACTGTTGCTGAGAGCTGGACTTCTCCCAGGACCTGAGATGTGGCCAACTTTGGCCTGGTCACAGCCCCTGGATCTGTAGGAGGCAGTGAAAGCCCAGGAAAGTTCTTAACATCTGATGGCTCCAAAATGTCCCATGTTGAAGTTTGGTTTGGAAACTGAAGTGTTTGGCAATCCACAGCTTCTTGTTTTCTGGACAGAGCTTTTTCCACTCGGGTGTTTTGGCTGTAGTAACCGTAGGAGAAGAGCACATCTTTGGGGGAGTGGAATGACATTCAGGGAGGTGTCTTTGAGCATGTTTTGGGTTGGCATGGCAGGTTTTTGCTAGCGGGGCTGCTACAGTGGTGGTTTCTGGGAAAAGATGCCAGCAGCTTCCCCACAGCAGCAGTGACCCCTGATGGGGCTCCTCTGGGTTCGGGCAGAGGATAGGTGAGCGCAGGCAGCAAGAGAGTCCCCGTTTGCTTTGGAGCCAGTAAGCCTGACCTGAAGGTGATGTGACCTCCCCAAGGCTGGACACCGTGTTGCTATTGGAGCTGTGTGGGGGAGCGTTTGTCCCCTGGGCTCAGCCGTGGCAGTGTTGTGCTGCATGTGTGCAGCTGCTGCTGCTGCTCTGGAGGCCCACGTTAGCTCCAAGGCCTGTGGGAGGTTCTGAACCAAACTGAAGATGTGCTTTTGTCCCTTTTATGTAGTTCACACCCAAACTGGAGGCCACATCATAGAGTCCTAGAGGGCTTTAGGTTGGAAGGGACCTTTCCAGGTCATCTAGTGCAACCCCCTGCAGTGAGCAGGGAGCCCACCAGATCGGGTTGCTCAGAGCTTTATCGAGCCTGACCTCCAATGCCTCCCGGGCTGGGGCCTCCACCACCTCTCTGGGCAACCTGTGCCAGTGACTCACCACTACGAATTAGGAAGAGCTTCTTTGTACTGTTCAATTTAACCTGCCCTGCTCTAGTTTTGACCTCTGTTCCTTGTCCCATCACTCCAGGCCCTTGCAAACAGTCCCTGCCAGGTGTCCTATAGGCCCCTTCAGGCACTGGAAGGCTGCTCTAAAGTCTCCCCTAAGCCTTATCCTCTCCAGGCCAAACAAGCACAACTCTCTCAGGCCATTTTCGTAGGATGGGGTGCTCCAGACTTTTGATCATCCTCGTGGCCTCCTCTGGACCCGCTCCAAGAGGTCCATGTCACTGTTCTCCTCGGGACTCCGGGGCTGGAGGCAGTACTGCAGGTGGGGTCTCAGCCAAGCAGAGCAGAGGGGAAGAAGCCCCTCTCTCGACCTGCTGGACACACTTCTTTTGGTGGAAGCCAGGATGCAATTGGTCTCCTGGCCTGCAAAGTGAAGCCTTTGGAAGCTGTGGAGGTGCCGTAAGTCCTGCTGTTCCTTATGGCACTTTATAGCCTGTGAGCATTTAGGTAGGACAGCCTGGCAGAGGAACCAAGCTGCGGCATGGAGAGCTGGGCTTTGTCTGACAGGGTAAGGCAGTGGCAGGGGCAGACACTCAGTTCTTGTCCCTTCTGCTTTCTTGGGGACGTTTTTAACGCCTTAAGCAGTGGGGAGTGCCTGGCTTCCCTTGGGAAGCGATCTTCTTAACCAGGCACAATTGCCACTGGTGTTTTCCCTGGGTATTCATCCTATGCAGAGACTGAAGAACGTGGAACCGAATCCCTGCTTAATGCCCTAGTTCCACCCACTGTGGTACCCCCATTCCTTGTTTGAAAGTACCAGGTCCAAAGAGATCTACATTTGTGTGTTTAAGGGTATTTGGTGCTGGCCTTTCCTTGAAGGTAATGGGAACTCGGCCCTCCACCCCCTCTAAGCACACTCTCTCCTTGGCCTTAAGCTGTGCCTGTCACTTTACTGAAACAAGAAGGGAGAAAGCCAGCAGTGAGATAACTGTCTCAGCTAACTCCAGCTGGACTTTCTGAAGCCATGAATGCTTTGAGAGCTTTAGAGCAGAGTCGGCACAATCCCAAGTCCTTAAAACCCCCACCGTTGAGCCCAAAGACAGTGAAGCTCCATGTGAAACTGCCAGCTTAGTCCGTAGATCCTGTTCTTTTGCCCTTGTGTCCCATGGGGTCGTTTTTGCAGAGGCTCCTTCTGTCCACCTGTCTTGCAGTTTGAGGTGTTGACTGGCCACTGGCCACGCCCCAGCAGAATGCTGAACCACTGGGCTGCCTCACTGGGACAAGAGGACGTGGAATTAAAAAACACAACAGTAAATCCAACAAGGGTTATAACATTTGTTTTCTTATTCAATTTAATTTATCATAATAAATAATATCAATAATATAATTAATATGCTATAAATATTAACATTCATAATATCAAAATTATTTTATTATTCAAAAGAATTTATTTTCTAAGACGATTAAAGAATCAATTTGTTTCCTTTAAGGAGAGGAAACCCCAACCTCCTCCCCGCCGCAACTAACAGGTTTCAGTACTCTGAGCTTCTGTCCTGGGCAGAGTCCGGCTCCCCAAGCAGCCATCAGAGCTGAGCTGAGTTAGCCTGGGCTCTTTGCCACAGCACCTGACAGTCCTGCCCCATCCAAGGGGACAGCTCAGGACAACAACACACCTCGCTCATCTCAGAGCCCAGCTCAGGGCTGGAAGGGCTGGGGCAGCAGCAGAGCACAGGACCCCTAATCCTGAGGTGGGGAGTTGGAGCCCCGAGCTGCGCACTGAGACGAGGACTGTTGCTGTCCAGGCGCTGCGCCCAAGCGCCTCTCTCCTCTCTCCAACGAGCCCCTTGGCTGGGGCATCCGATTTCCCATCCAAGCAGAGGCCGAGCGCTCCTTTAAACAATAGAACAAGACACTCAACAGATTTTATTCATAAGAACTGCTAATTTCGGCCAGCTCCTCGGGCAATTTGATCTTCAAGAGAGGGTCCATCTCCTCCAGCAGGTCAAACTTTTTCTCCTCTGCCTCCTCCTCTTTTCTGTTGTCAAACACTCTGCAAGGCAGATAACCAATGGGGATTTCTATATGGAGTTCCTTTAAATCACTTTTTTCCCCCACAAGCCCCGCTAAACACAGCTTCATTCTTGCTGCTCCAGGGGCCTCCTGGCCAGCACAACGCCACTTTGGCCATAAATCAGCCAGTCTCCCCAGCCGCAGGGGTGTTGGTGGTTCAACCAGCAAGATTTTTGGGTGGAAAACAACCAAAAAAGCCCTGGGGTAACTTTAATCCCGCTCCCTCCTCCGCCCCCGTGACAGCTTTCAGAGTTTAAATCCCTTTCAGCCCAAACCCGGCAGGTTTCTCCAAGGACAACAGCTACCTTTCCTGCTCCTCCCATGGAAATGGGTCCCGATGGGGTGGGACTTCAGCCGGGGCCGGTGCAGCACTTGGGTGGATGGAGAGCACTTCTGTGCTGCTGGGAACCTCTGGGTTACTCTTTGGCTTTTTGACTTTGTTTCCCTTCGAGGGAAGGCGGCGGCGCTTCTTTGGGTTGCAGCCAGCCTGTAAAATCAGAGAGGCTTTAGCAAATGTTCCTTACTCTGCAGAGACCTGGAAAGTTACATAAAAAGCCAAAAGAATCCCAAAAAGAGCTTTAAATTCCCCCCTAAACTTCCTAAAAATGATAAAAATCCACCTCGGAAGCAACGAGGCTGCGCAAAAATGTAGAGCCCAGCCCCAGGCTGCCCAGGTGAGCTTCTCCGAATGCTAAAGAGCCGAAACACCCCGCTTTAATAACCCACCCCCAGGACAGGGAGCAAACAGGGACCACGTTGTTGGCATTTCCATATGCAGAGCGATGTTTCCCTCCCTGGTAGGATTGCCGAGTGTTGAAATGAACCCGGTTCTCACCACAAAGGAACAAGCTTTGCAAACCCAACCTCCCGTTTGCCGGCCACGGGAGGTTCCGGTGATCCTTGCGGAGAGCAGGGGAAGCAGCAGCTCCTTTTACAGAGTGCCAGGAATTTCTCGTGTCCCCCCCCGAAAGTTGCCAGCAATGCCAATGGCTTTTATCAGCCACCAGAAACTCTCCCGGCAGCTCCCGCTGCCCCTCTCGGGGCGGTTTCCTCACGCAGAGGCATCTTGCACGGTTTTTCTACCTCTTCTTCAGGGTTTTCCACCTCGCCCTTGGGTCTTTTGGTATCTTCTCTCCTGACTTGAGGCTGTCTGCGGCCGAATTTGACTTTTTTCTTCCATATATAATAATATTCAACGCACTGCGCCACGGTCTTGGTCTGGACCTGTTGGGAGAGAAACATCGCGCGTTTCTAACCGGCCGTCAGCACGATGGGTCGTTAATGCTGTTTGTATCTCCGGGGTTTCACTACCAGAGATGTTCAATATCCCCGTGCGGTCACACATCGGGGCAAATCATCTTGGTTTCAAAGAACAGGGGGGGAGGACAGACAGCAAAAAGTACGCCTTCCCGGGTTAAAAGCCTCAGCCGCCCCACCCTGATGTCTTTACCTTCTTCTGAATCAGGTGGAAGTCCTTCCTGTGCTGGCAGAAAGCCTCTCTGAAGAGCTGCTCCTCGACAGGGCTCCAAGAATCCGACCCTGGGAATTGAGTGAGGAGAAGCTGCCGAGGTTTGTTATTTGCCTGGCGAGGCGGCCTTTGTTCCCGTGTGAAAAGAAAAACCCCATCAAGCCAAACCCCACGTCAAGGGGTGAGAACCAAAGCGTTTCCACCCCTCCACAGGGGAACGGCAACAGCTTTGTAAAACCAAATCCTCGCCAGCCAGAGGTAGAAAGGGGAGGCACCGGCCACGCCGGCGAAGGAACGGGCTTCCCGCTTACCTGTGTAATGATAATCAGCCAGTGGATGGGATCCGGACTTCTGAGGCATCCCGAAAAGCAGCATGTCCAGAGCATCCTGCAGGGTTTGATATTGAAAAACACCCAAAGAGAGGAGATGTTGGATTCCCCACTCGGGAGGGGGAAAAGGGGCAAAACTTTCCCTTTCGATGCCTTCGACTCGGCCCACCTGTCACAGTTCTGCGTGGCTGGGTTCTAATGGAGAAGGGGGGCTGCAGGGGTGGCTGCTGCAAGAAGCAGCTAGAAGCCAGAAGCAGCAGATAAGAAGGAAGACAACTTGGGAAGAACTGACTGAAAACCCCCATTCTCCCATTCCCTGCCCCTCCCTGTGCCATGATGGACGGGGAAAAGGGAGTGAAATTATGACTAAAGTCTGCTAAGAAGGGAGGGGTGGGGGGAAGGTGCTTTAAGATCCGGTCGCACTTCTCATTACCCGACTCTGGTGTCACTGGGGGTGCAGTGTAGTTGTAAGAAACTAGTTCTCTTTCCTTTACTCTGCACTGAGTCCATTTTGCCCATGACACTAATCGCAGAGTGATCCCTCTCTGTCTTTACCTCGTATCCTAAGCCTCTCAGTATATATTTTCTCCCCTTTCCAGCTGAAAAAGGATCCCCTCTCGCCCCCGTGCCCCAGAAGAAGACTCTTCTGTGCAGCTTCCCTGGGGCTAACAAAGCCTGAGCCAGCCCGTTAACTACATACAGGTGAAGTTATTGTTCCTTACCATGACGTTGCCCTGCGCTTCGTGCAGGCAGTGCAACGCTTGCTCCTGGTTCATCGGGCCCCCCGGCATGGCACTGGAGCAGGCCACCTTGAGCAGTTGGGTTACTGCAAACGCAATGAAAACCAAGGGAAAGTCAAGTTTCTGCCCAAGGGAAGAGGAAAAAACTCCATGGGAGACAAGAGGGAGGGGGAGGAACAGGTTCCACCAAGAACCAAGCGAGATCCCCTTCCCTTAACGCCTGCAGAGGAGGTGAAGGAAAAGCGGGGAAGCTGCGGTGGGGAGGCCGACCCATCAGACCTGGGGAAGCCGTGGGGACGGGTGAGGAAGAAAAGCATTAAAAGAAAAACCTCTGTCCTGCGTTTCGGGGTTCGACTCGATGTCTCCCCACGGCTTCCACACCAACGTCGCACCATGGTCGTCGTTGTCTGCCTGCGACCTGTCGTGCAGCTCTGGCAGCTCTGCTTGAAACTGGCTGCCAACCTTGATGTGCCTGAAGTTGAGGAGGAAAAGAGGAGGTGAGGAAGACAACCTGGGAATGGCAATGGCACAAAGAGTGGCAATTCCCTTCTGGCCGGTGCAGGGCATTCCCCGAGCCCCGAGCCACGGTCCCCTCATCGCCCCCTTCTCTTAATTCCGATTCCCACGGCGAGGACTCACGGCTCCACACTGATGTCTTCCTCCAGAGAAGATCCAAGGTCCCCCTCCATTCTGCCTGGAAAAAGAAAACACCCGCTCAAGATAGAAACCGCTTTGCCGAGATCGACCTCCAGCCTCACTTCTCCCTCCCTTGCTGCAAATCACTGAGCTTGTCCCGGAATCCCCCAAATTTCAGGGAAATTGCTGGGTCTTTGTCTCCCCTCCACTCGGAATATGGGCACCGGGACATCATTTCACAGCACAGCTCAGAAATCAGACGTGGGGATGGAGCAGGGGCTGCAAAAACCAGCAGCAAAGCAAAACCCCGGAACAGTGTTCGCACACAAGACCTAAATCTTTTACTTGAGGGGGGGTGTTTCAAGCTTTTCTGGGGCCCATATTTGTAGGCACAGCTCCCCAACTCGGCTGCAATCTCCCAAAAATTACAGCTGACAAACCAGTGGGAGGAAGTGGGGAGCAAAAAAATTATCCACAAACTCTTCTTGGGCACAAGAGCTTCCTTTGAGATTCTCCTTATCCAGGATCACCTGGACGAAGGATTCCAAAAGACAACCCCCTCAAAGTTAGAGGCGCCTGAAAATCCCCAGTGGCATCGGATCATTAGCTGCCCCTCAAAACTCATGCGGGGAGGGAGGTGTGGGGTGCAGTTAGGGGCTCTGCAGGGATTTTGTAGTCAGGGAGAGCTGAAAGGAATAAAAGTAACCCAAAAAACTGTGGAGTCGCCATGAAATTCATTAAACTGCCTGGTAAAATCGCAGTCATTCCCTCAGGCTCTAACGCCACAATCTATCCCACACGGCACAGCTGCCGTGAGTCGAACTCCCGCCACCCGCGGTGTTCCCCGCAGCCCAGGGGGATTAAACAGGGCACGTATTTCCCAAGACAGCACCAGGGCGGACCCTGGACCTGTTACCAAACCCCGTAACACAGTGGACCGTTGTGGCGGCCTAACCTGAGCGCAGTTCAGGGGGTTCCAGCCGCCCGAGCTCTCTGCTGATGGCCAAGGTGGTGAGAATTGACCACGGCGATGTCGCTACCCAGAGAGTTTTTGCCAAGCCACGAAACCACTGCAGAGCTGGAGGCACCACTCACTCCCTTCCCTCCACCTGAGTCTGTTACTGGTACAGGACCGGTATCACCAGGGGCAACGCTGTGACGTCATCGTCTCCCAGCATGCCAAGCACAGGGGAGAAGGTTCCACCTGTACTTCTCCCTTTTACCTGCCGGTTCTCCTTCCCTCGTGGCAAACGCCATCACTTACCACGAACACGCAGACAGTTCTCGGGCCCCGTCTCAGTATAAAGCTGCTGGGCACAGATTTTAGGGAGAAAGCCACTTCGGGAGCCACTGCCATCAGCAGGAGTGGCACCCATCCTACTCCTAAGCCAAAAGCCGGGACTGGGGGACAGAGGTTTCAGCCCAGGAATGTAGTTCAGTTTTCTAAGCTTTGGTTTCAGAGCTTCTCTTGGACATTTACCATGTTTGCAAGCAAAAGCTGGTACAACTGAGAAATGACATAGGGCACAGTTAGCACTGTTCCCTGAGCTATATAGCAAGGAACCCCAAGGTCTGAGAGGCTGCTCGCGTGATACTGGGAAATCTTTCACCACAGCAACATATTTCATTCATCGCACCTTTGGTTTGAGAGTTACTGCAGGACATTTAGCATGTTTGCAAGCAGAAGCTGCTACAGCCCAGACATGGCATCGTGCAACTACAGCACTGTTCCCTGAGCTATACAGCAAAGAATCCCAAGGTCTGAGGGGCTGCTCCGTGACAGAGTGGGAGCTATCAGTATAGGAATGTATTTCAGTCTTGGCACCTTTTGGGTTGTCTTTGTTCCCCGTCTCTCTGCCCCTGGGGGTGCAGATGTGTCTCCAGGCTGTGGTGACACGGGTGCTGGAGCCAGTGCTGTGTGGCCGTGCTGGGGAGCTGTCACCCAGCGGCTGCAGCTGGCTCTGCACTGGTTGTTCCGTGCTCTCGGCTGAGAGCTGGTGCTGTCTGTGTGACGCGTGGGAACAGCTCCCTTGGGGTGAGCAAAAGGGGGGCCACTGGCCACCCCCCAGCAGAATGCTGAACCACTGGGCTGCCTCACTGGGACAAGAGGACGTGGAATTAAAAACCAGTAGTTTTTCATTAAGTCTAATTAGTAGTAGTAAATCCAACAAGGGTTATACAATTTGTTTTCTTATTCAATTTTATTTATTATAATAAATATAAATATTGTAATTACTATAATTAATACAATAAATAAATAATTTAATTAAGAATATCCAAAACACTATTTTATTCTAGTATCACAATAGTATATATTACCACAATAGTAAATCCAACAAGGATTATAAAATTTTGTTTTCTTATTTAATTTTATTTATTATAATATATACAAATAATATCATTATTATAACTAGTATATTATAATTATCAATATCAAAAATTTAATTGTATTCTAGTGCCAAAATAGTATATATTACCACAATAGTAAATCCCACAACTATTTTATTTTCTTATTCAATTTTATTTATTAATAGAAATATTATTATTAATATAATTAATATGCTATAAATATTATCATTTGTAATATCCCAAATATTTGTTTTCTTATTCAAAATCATTTATTTTCTAAGACAATCTAAGAATTAATTTGTTTCCTTTAAAGGGGAGGAAACCCCCACACCACCGCAACTAACAGGTTTCAGTACTCTGAGCTTCTGTCCTGGGCAGAGTCCGGCTCCCCAAGCAGCCATCAGAGCTGAGCTGAGTTAGCCTGGGCTCTTTGTCACAGCACCTGACAGTCCTGCCCCATCCAAGGGGACAGCTCAGGACAACAACACACCTCGCTCATCTCACAGCCCAGCTCGGGGCTGGAAGGGCTGGGGCAGCAGCAGAGCACAGGACCCCTAATCCTGAGGTGGGGAGTTGGAGCCCCGAGCTGCGCACTGAGACGAGGACTGTTGCTGTCCAGGCGCTGCGACCAAGCGCCTCTCTCCTCTCTCCAACGAGCCCCTTGGCTGGGGCAGGCGTGCCCCATGAAGCTGCACTCGTATGTGCCTGTATGTTTGTTGCCTTTACCTGTTGCCACACATCCACCTGATCACTTGTCCTGTCGTTACGAGATGTTCCATTGTTCAGACAGACTTGTTTGAGGGCAGCAGTTAATGTCACTTGCACTTTTTATTCTGGCACCTCATAGTTTCTCCGTCAATCTGAATTGACTAAATCTAAATCTGGGGAAAAGGAAACAACAGTTCTCATCAGTCCGTGGAATTTCTCACATCACAACATTGTGATTGCTGTGATTGATCTGTATGTCACTATAGATTTCATGGAATATTTAGATACCTTGTAGATCACGATTCAAAGGTCGATTGAAACAAGTTGCCAGGAGGTTTCAACTGGTTTCTCTCAGTCCAAATTCTCTCACAGATTTACACAGCAGTCATTGCTCAGGCAACATTATGAAATGCTCTTCAGAAATATTGACTCAATGGTGATTTTGAGATTTTGGGGCACAACTAGTGCATTACAGGGAGTATTCTAAGTTTTCAAAGTTTCAGTTGTGCTTGTTTGATTACACATATTTGCTGGGTTGATCCCTTTAGATAGAAATCAGAAAGATGCTCTTCCAGTTTAAAAAAATCCAGAAACAGGAAAATGCAAAAAGGAAAGAGAAGCTGGCTGCTTCTCCCAGAAGCCCCCCACCCCGCAGCCACCCCTCCTCCACTGCAACAGAGCCATGTCCAACTTCAGTCTGGGCACTCAGCTGCAGCAGGAATTCCTCTGCTGGGAGTCTGCAAAGTGCCATGCTGAAGGCTCTGCTTCTCTACAAAGCTTCCTCCCCCAGGCCTTTCTTCTGCTACACTAAATGACTTATTCGTAGCTGTGTGTCGGGCATGTGACCAGTCAATCCAGGCTGCCTGGTTTGTTCAGGGCTCTTGCTCTGGTCTAGCTACAGGTATTAACTTTGCATCCCAATTCCCCCCATTCCTGGAGCCAACTTAAAGCATTCCTCTATTTCCCAGGGATCTTTCAAGATATTTCCCAGGTTTCACTCGTTTGTTTTGGGGTTTCTTCCATAAAAATAGATGGGAGATTGAAGTGCAAGTATTTTCTTTATATTACTTTCTGCAAGTTCTCTGCTGTACATATACCTTGGTTTGGGTGAGCAGACTTGGTGTGGAGTGAAAGTTGGATGAGCTGACTGTTAGAAATGCCAAAGGTCCTAAGAAAGGACTGGCAGCAGATGTACTAGTGAAGCAGTAATTTATGATACATTCTTGCAGGAGCAGGTGTCTTAGTGAAGTAGGCACACCTGTGGGCAGATTTTGCAGCATTTTTATACCCTATTCCCATCCGAAATCCCTCCCTTGTTTACCTATGAATTAGGTATTTCCAAGGTTTACAGGCTGAACCGAGGCGCCTTCTTCACAATAGAACATAACATAATACACATCCCATGTCTGGCAGGTTCCTGCTTTCCATTAATAGTTATGGCCTTACTAAGTTACCATTCAGTCAATTCAAGATTCAAAATCAAAGGTTAAATCCTAGCAGCACTTAATGATGGACTAATTTAGAGATTGACAAGTACTTTATAATGCCGACAATTTAAGTCATCACTGCATCTTTCTTGATTCTAATAACCAGAAATAACCAGAAAGACTTTACTAGGAATGCAGTGACCATTTATGGGCATTCCATTATGACCTACAGAATTTAATGTACTTAATTAAATAACTCAGTTAATACAATGTTATGTGAATTTAAGAAGAGAAATATGATTAATCAAGGAAAATGGATGCACAGAAGCAACATTCTTCTCCTAGAGCAGCACAGAGGCCCCCTTGCTGCAGAAAAAGAATATCCATTCCCCTTCTACAATGAGTTTCAATGAGGAGACAAGGGGTGGGAGGGGAATCCACTCCCCTTCCATCCTTATCTGTTTGAGAACAAATTCCTTATGGATTTATTTATTACAGAAGTAAATTCACCTTTGTGATATCGTAGCCAGAACTTTACAAGACATAAAAATACAAACTAAGTTGGTGCAGGAGCAGCAAGTCAGATTGCACAATTAATGCCAACCATGTAATCACCACACTGTGCGTCTCTTCAAGGCTGATTGAGTATTTTTTTGCTGCTTCTATCTCCTTAAGTGTCATTAACTCCAGCAGTCTCTAGACATTTTTAATCCTCAGGGGGGATTTTCTGTAGAAGTGAAGGAGCAGTAACTTTCTTCCTCCTGTGGAACACTCAAGAAAACCAGCATGTGTGGAACACAGACTGTGATGGTTCTTTCCACATTAAGTTTTCTAGCTTCTTGTATCACCATTACTGTTGCTGCCACTGTTCGTGGGCAAGAGGGACACCCCTTGCTTATTGAGTCCAATTGCTTGGAAAAGTATCCCACTGGTCTTTTCCAGCTTCCCATTCTCTGGGTCAGAACTCCCAAGGCAAGATGCAGCTGTTCCTGGGCAAACAAGTGAAGTCTTTAGTTTCTGATAATCCCAAGGCTGGTGCTGTCATGAAGGCTAATCTGAGTTTCCAAAAAAGCCTCTTGTTGCTGTTGATCCCATATAAAAGGAGTAGACTTCTGGGCTTCACACAGTGGCTTGGTTGCTAGACCATAATGCATGATCCAGATCCGACAACACCCTGCCTTTCCCAGAAGTGCTCTCAGCTCACATACAGCTAGAGGCTCTGGAATAGCACAAATTCCCTCTTTTCAGCCTGTCCTCAGCCCTCGTTGTCCTTCTAGTTTATTTCTGGCACCACTGGGAACCGGCAGCCTCAGGAGCAGCTTTCCGGGCAGGTTTGTGCAAGGTATGTGGTTCTGGGGGGGAGGAAGGTGGGTTATGCTGGGAGGTGAAGTGAGCAAAGTAAGCATGACTTGGAGAAGCTGAACTGAGGAGATAGCTTGGACTTTGGTATCTGCTCATCCTCAGTGGCGGGTGAGGTGCGGATCTGTCTGGTGGGCCAGCAGCCCTTGGGTACAGCTCAAGTTTTGGGGGGCCATGGTATGGTATGGCCAAAACAAGACAAAAAGAAAGTGCCCCTTGCTGCCCCCAAGTGCTGGAATTATTTCCTTCCAGGTATACCCCAAATGAGCAACATTTCTAGCCAAAAAAAGGAGGTGTTCCTGTTCATGTGCTAGAGCCAGGTGAGATTGCCTCTGAAACCTCCTCTACAAGCGCTGTTGCAAAAGGGTGAGCTGACCCTGGAACAGCAGCTGGAAAGAGCAGCTTCCTTGTCCTTGAGCAGGGAGAGCAGTCTCAGGTGAGGGAAGGAGCAGAGGAGAGCTCCTTCAGCCTATCTCAGCCAAGACACTCCTCTGATAGGAATTCAGCATTCAGCAGAATGCAGGTCATTGGAATGGAACAGTGAATTGGAAATGCTGAATGACTGCAGCCATGGGGGTGCCAGAACACCTGCCATCACATGGCTTTAGGTGAGTCAGCCCTGGCCATGTGGTCTCCCACCCTGGCCATGTGGTCTCCAGCAGAGCCAGCACTTGACAGCAGTCAGAGGCTGTATTAGGCTGCATGCCACCACCCCCCACTCACTGAAACTTGAAAGCAGTAGTTAAGGGCAACTTTCCCTCCATGGAGATTCCTGGCTCCGTCTTACGCTGCAGCCAGTGACATGTATCTGCAACCTCAGCTCACCCTGACCAAAAATGACCTGTGACACATCCCTATGCTGGCAGGTGTTTGCTTTGCTGGAATAGGAGGAAAAACCCAATATGATGCAAAATAAAGGCCTGTGGGTCTTTCACAGTCTGACTTACGGCCCTTGCACTAATCTCTCCTCGCCATGTGGTTTCCATACTGGTACAATGGGCATGTTATCTTCTGATTTGTGCTCTTCTAAGATCTTCTGTATCAAGACTTTATTGATCAACTCATGAATTTCCTGTTTTGCCTTAGGTTTAATTGGGTACTGTTAATCCTAACTGGTTTTGCACCTTTCTTCCATTCAGCTTTTACTGGCTGTACTGGTGTGGATTTCCCTGGGATGGTGGTTTCCCATCCCATAGAGAGCACCACGTGACTGACTTCTGGGGGGATTTCTTGTCATTTTGGCTTTTCTTGTAGCATGAGGATTTCTCCTGATTTGGTTCAGGTCCCTTTAACAACAATTCCCCATCTCCAAAACCAATCTGGGCATTCCATTTAGGTAAGACATCCCTTCCCATGAAGGGAATTGGACATTCTGGAACATACAGGAATGAACCTGCTCTAATTTTGTTTCCAAACTGTAAATTCAGGGGTTGTAAGAACGGCTGGCTTTCCTCTCTCCCTGTGGCTCCCTCAATATTTGCTGGTTTAGCTCCTATCTTCATTTGCTGGTTTAGCTGGTTTAGCTCCCCTTTTTCCCCTGCTTAATGTCGTACAGTGTAGACCAATCTATAGCTTTAGGCACAGCATTTTGGACCCCCTATAAAATCCACCGCTGATACCTTTTCGGTCTCTGTCTGTGTTCATGTGGATTCAGACCCCCTTGAGGAGCCCCTGTGGAAAAGGTTTGGTCTCTGGTGCCATCTACTGCCTGAGCACAGACATCCTCCTCTGCTCGCCTTCTCGTGGTTCTCGAGCTTTATTTCCCTTCGTGGAGAAGCCTCTAAAACGAGTGGCTCTTTGTAGAGCAACGACTCTTTTCTCAACACTATTTCTAGCTGTCTTCTGATAGTTGATGTGCAATGAATCCAGTGGTTGTACCTAAGTACAACCTATACTACTACATCTACAGTTGTACTACAGAAGGAGGGAAGAATGTCCTGATTGCCAGTCTTCCTTACAACCCTGCTGCTTTAGAGCTTGGCTAGAAGGACTCAGAAGAATTGCATTTGCCAGCTGGATGCATGGAAGGAGCTGCTGAAGAGCTTTTTTCAAAGATGATCATTCGATCTAAACCATTTTTAACAGAGAGAAGTTCACTGGATGAGGGTCAGCTTTCCTGAGCCCAAACCCAGTGTGTTTTCTGTCAGTGCCCTCTGTGTGTTTAAGGTGTGAATGAGACTTTGTGTTCCAGAGACAATCAGTGTCTGTAACTGGCTGGGTTGGGGTTTTTTTGCCTTTGATTGGTCCAGTTTGTACCTGAGGAATCTGCTTCAGGATGGCAAATCTATAGATGCTTCTCTGGTGTCCTGAAGCAGAGCAGTCCTATCTGTAAGATTCCAAACTGTCACTGCAGAAGTCAGTGCCGTTGGGTGGAAGGGGAACTGAAACACAGAATCACAGCTTGTCTTTTCTCAAAGCAGCCCAAGGCCAACCCACGGCAGCCGGTAACTTCGGCTCCCCATTTTACAAGGCCTTGCTTTAGCACTGTTGCTGAGAGCTGGACTTCTCCCAGGACCTGAGATGTGGCCAACTTTGGCCTGGTCACAGCCCCTGGATCTGTAGGAGGCAGTGAAAGCCCAGGAAAGTTCTTAACATCTGATGGCTCCAAAATGTCCCATGTTGAAGTTTGGTTTGGAAACTGAAGTGTTTGGCAATCCACAGCTTCTTGTTTTCTGGACAGAGCTTTTTCCACTCGGGTGTTTTGGCTGTAGTAACCGTAGGAGAAGAGCACATCTTTGGGGGAGTGGAATGACATTCAGGGAGGTGTCTTTGAGCATGTTTTGGGTTGGCATGGCAGGTTTTTGCTAGCGGGGCTGCTACAGTGGTGGTTTCTGGGAAAAGATGCCAGCAGCTTCCCCACAGCAGCAGTGACCCCTGATGGGGCTCCTCTGGGTTCGGGCAGAGGATAGGTGAGCGCAGGCAGCAAGAGAGTCCCCGTTTGCTTTGGAGCCAGTAAGCCTGACCTGAAGGTGATGTGACCTCCCCAAGGCTGGACACCGTGTTGCTATTGGAGCTGTGTGGGGGAGCGTTTGTCCCCTGGGCTCAGCCGTGGCAGTGTTGTGCTGCATGTGTGCAGCTGCTGCTGCTGCTCTGGAGGCCCACGTTAGCTCCAAGGCCTGTGGGAGGTTCTGAACCAAACTGAAGATGTGCTTTTGTCCCTTTTATGTAGTTCACACCCAAACTGGAGGCCACATCATAGAGTCCTAGAGGGCTTTAGGTTGGAAGGGACCTTTCCAGGTCATCTAGTGCAACCCCCTGCAGTGAGCAGGGAGCCCACCAGATCGGGTTGCTCAGAGCTTTATCGAGCCTGACCTCCAATGCCTCCCGGGCTGGGGCCTCCACCACCTCTCTGGGCAACCTGTGCCAGTGACTCACCACTACGAATTAGGAAGAGCTTCTTTGTACTGTTCAATTTAACCTGCCCTGCTCTAGTTTTGACCTCTGTTCCTTGTCCCATCACTCCAGGCCCTTGCAAACAGTCCCTGCCAGGTGTCCTATAGGCCCCTTCAGGCACTGGAAGGCTGCTCTAAAGTCTCCCCTAAGCCTTATCCTCTCCAGGCCAAACAAGCACAACTCTCTCAGGCCATTTTCGTAGGATGGGGTGCTCCAGACTTTTGATCATCCTCGTGGCCTCCTCTGGACCCGCTCCAAGAGGTCCATGTCACTGTTCTCCTCGGGACTCCGGGGCTGGAGGCAGTACTGCAGGTGGGGTCTCAGCCAAGCAGAGCAGAGGGGAAGAAGCCCCTCTCTCGACCTGCTGGACACACTTCTTTTGGTGGAAGCCAGGATGCAATTGGTCTCCTGGCCTGCAAAGTGAAGCCTTTGGAAGCTGTGGAGGTGCCGTAAGTCCTGCTGTTCCTAATGGCACTTTATAGCCTGTGAGCATTTAGGTAGGACAGCCTGGCAGAGGAACCAAGCTGCGGCATGGAGAGCTGGGCTTTGTCTGACAGGGTAAGGCAGTGGCAGGGGCAGACACTCAGTTCTTGTCCCTTCTGCTTTCTTGGGGACGTTTTTAACGCCTTAAGCAGTGGGGAGTGCCTGGCTTCCCTTGGGAAGCGATCTTCTTAACCAGGCACAATTGCCACTGGTGTTTTCCCTGGGTATTCATCCTATGCAGAGACTGAAGAACGTGGAACCGAATCCCTGCTTAATGCCCTAGTTCCACCCACTGTGGGACCCCCATTCCTTGTTTGAAAGTACCAGGTCCAAAGAGATCTACATTTGTGTGTTTAAGGGTATTTGGTGCTGGCCTTTCCTTGAAGGTAATGGGAACTCGGCCCTCCACCCCCTCTAAGCACACTCTCTCCTTGGCCTTAAGCTGTGCCTGTCACTTTACTGAAACAAGAAGGGAGAAAGCCAGCAGTGAGATAACTGTCTCAGCTAACTCCAGCTGGACTTTCTGAAGCCATGAATGCTTTGAGAGCTTTAGAGCAGAGTCGGCACAATCCCAAGTCCTTAAAACCCCCACCGTTGAGCCCAAAGACAGTGAAGCTCCATGTGAAACTGCCAGCTTAGTCCGTAGATCCTGTTCTTTTGCCCTTGTGTCCCATGGGGTCGTTTTTGCAGAGGCTCCTTCTGTCCACCTGTCTTGCAGTTTGAGGTGTTGACTGGCCACTGGCCACGCCCCAGCAGAATGCTGAACCACTGGGCTGCCTCACTGGGACAAGAGGACGTGGAATTAAAAAACACAACAGTAAATCCAACAAGGGTTATAAAATTTGTTTTCTTATTCAATTTAATTTATCATAATAAATAATATCAATAATATAATTAATATGCTATAAATATTAACATTCATAATATCAAAATTATTTTATTATTCAAAAGAATTTATTTTCTAAGACGATTAAAGAATCAATTTGTTTCCTTTAAGGAGAGGAAACCCCAACCTCCTCCCCGCCGCAACTAACAGGTTTCAGTACTCTGAGCTTCTGTCCTGGGCAGAGTCCGGCTCCCCAAGCAGCCATCAGAGCTGAGCTGAGTTAGCCTGGGCTCTTTGCCACAGCACCTGACAGTCCTGCCCCATCCAAGGGGACAGCTCAGGACAACAACACACCTCGCTCATCTCAGAGCCCAGCTCAGGGCTGGAAGGGCTGGGGCAGCAGCAGAGCACAGGACCCCTAATCCTGAGGTGGGGAGTTGGAGCCCCGAGCTGCGCACTGAGACGAGGACTGTTGCTGTCCAGGCGCTGCGCCCAAGCGCCTCTCTCCTCTCTCCAACGAGCCCCTTGGCTGGGGCATCCGATTTCCCATCCAAGCAGAGGCCGAGCGCTCCTTTAAACAATAGAACAAGACACTCAACAGATTTTATTCATAAGAACTGCTAATTTCGGCCAGCTCCTCGGGCAATTTGATCTTCAAGAGAGGGTCCATCTCCTCCAGCAGGTCAAACTTTTTCTCCTCTGCCTCCTCCTCTTTTCTGTTGTCAAACACTCTGCAAGGCAGATAACCAATGGGGATTTCTATATGGAGTTCCTTTAAATCACTTTTTTCCCCCACAAGCCCCGCTAAACACAGCTTCATTCTTGCTGCTCCAGGGGCCTCCTGGCCAGCACAACGCCACTTTGGCCATAAATCAGCCAGTCTCCCCAGCCGCAGGGGTGTTGGTGGTTCAACCAGCAAGATTTTTGGGTGGAAAACAACCAAAAAAGCCCTGGGGTAACTTTAATCCCGCTCCCTCCTCCGCCCCCGTGACAGCTTTCAGAGTTTAAATCCCTTTCAGCCCAAACCCGGCAGGTTTCTCCAAGGACAACAGCTACCTTTCCTGCTCCTCCCATGGAAATGGGTCCCGATGGGGTGGGACTTCAGCCGGGGCCGGTGCAGCACTTGGGTGGATGGAGAGCACTTCTGTGCTGCTGGGAACCTCTGGGTTACTCTTTGGCTTTTTGACTTTGTTTCCCTTCGAGGGAAGGCGGCGGCGCTTCTTTGGGTTGCAGCCAGCCTGTAAAATCAGAGAGGCTTTAGCAAATGTTCCTTACTCTGCAGAGACCTGGAAAGTTACATAAAAAGCCAAAAGAATCCCAAAAAGAGCTTTAAATTCCCCCCTAAACTTCCTAAAAATGATAAAAATCCACCTCGGAAGCAACGAGGCTGCGCAAAAATGTAGAGCCCAGCCCCAGGCTGCCCAGGTGAGCTTCTCCGAATGCTAAAGAGCTGAAACACCCCGCTTTAATAACCCACCCCCAGGACAGGGAGCAAACAGGGACCACGTTGTTGGCATTTCCATATGCAGAGCGATGTTTCCCTCCCTGGTAGGATTGCCGAGTGTTGAAATGAACCCGGTTCTCACCACAAAGGAACAAGCTTTGCAAACCCAACCTCCCGTTTGCCGGCCACGGGAGGTTCCGGTGATCCTTGCGGAGAGCAGGGGAAGCAGCAGCTCCTTTTACAGAGTGCCAGGAATTTCTCGTGTCCCCCCCCGAAAGTTGCCAGCAATGCCAATGGCTTTTATCAGCCACCAGAAACTCTCCCGGCAGCTCCCGCTGCCCCTCTCGGGGCGGTTTCCTCACGCAGAGGCATCTTGCACGGTTTTCCTACCTCTTCTTCAGGGTTTTCCACCTCGCCCTTGGGTCTTTTGATATTTTTTCTCCTGACTTGAGGCTGTCTGCGGCCAAATTTGACTTTTTTCTTCCATATATAATAATATTCGACGCACTGCGCCACGGTCTTGGTCTGGACCTGTTGGGAGAGAAACATTGCGCGTTTCTAACCGGCCATCAGCACGATGGGTCGTTAATGCTGTTTGTATCTCCGGGGTTTCACTACCAGAGATGTTCAATATCCCCGTGCGGTCACACATCGGGGCAAATCATCTTGGTTTCAAAGAACAGGGGGGGAGGACAGACAGCAAAAGGTACGCCTTCCCAGGTTAAAAGCCTCAGCCGCCCCACCCTGATGTCTTTACCTTCTTCTGAATCAGGTGAAAGTCCTTCCTGTGCTGGCAGAAAGCCTCTCTGAACAGCTGCTCCTCGACAGGGCTCCAAGAATCCGACCCTGGGAATTGAGTGAGGAGAAGCTGATGAGGTTTGTTATTTGCCTGGCGAGGCGGCCTTTGTTCCCGTGTGAAAAGAAAAACCCCATCAAGCCAAACCCCACGTCAAGGGGTGAGAACCAAAGCGATTCCAACCTTCCCCAGGGAATGGCAACAGCTTTGTAAAACCAAATCCTCGCCAGCCAGAGGTAGAAAGGGGAGGCACCGGCCACGCCGGCGAAGGAACGGGCTCCCCTCTTACCTGTGTAATGATAATCAGCCAGTGGATGGGATCCGGACTTCTGAGGCATCCCGAAAAGCAGCATGTCCAGAGCATCCTGCAGGGTTTGATATTGAAAAACACCCAAAGAGAGGAGATGTTGGATTCCCCACTCGGGAGGGGGAAAAGGGGCAAAACTTTCCCTTTCGATGCCTTCGACTCGGCCCACCTGTCGCAGTTCTGCGTGGCTGGGTTCTAATGGAGAAGGGGGGCTGCAGGGGGGGCTGCTGCAAGAAGCAGCTAGAAGCCAGAAGCAGCAGATAAGAAGGAAGACAACTTGGGAGGAACGGACTGAAAACCCCCATTCTCCCATTCCCTGCCCCTCCCTGTGCCGTGATGGACGGGGAAAAGGGAGTGAAATTATGACTAAAGTCTGCTAAGAAGGGAGGGGTGGGGGGAAGGTGCTTTAAGATCCGGCCGCACTTCTCATTACCCGACTCTGGTGTCACTGGGGGTGCAGTGTAGTTGTAAGAAACTAGTTCTATTTCCTTTACTCTGCACTGAGTCCATTTTGCCCATGACACTAATCGCAGAGTGATCCCTCTCTGTCTTTACCTCGAATCCTAAGCCTCTCAGTATATATTTTCTCCCCTTTCCAGCTGAAAAAGGATCCCCTCTCGCCCCCGTGCCCCAGAAGAAGACTCTTCTGTGCAGCTTCCCTAGGGCTAACAAAGCCTGAGCCAGCCCGTTAACTACATACAGGTGAAGATATTGTTCCTTACCATGACGTTGCCCTGCGCTTCGTGCAGGCAGTGCAACGCTTGCTCCTGGTTCATCGGGCCCCCCGGCATGGCACTGGAGCAGGCCACCTTGAGCAGTTGGCTTACTGCAAACGCAATGAAAACCAAGGGAAAGTCAAGTTTCTGCCCAAGGGAAGAGGAAAAAACTCCATGGGAGACAAGAGGGAGGGGGAGGAACAGGTTTCACCAAGAACCAAGCAAGACCCCCTTCCCTTAACGCCTGCAGAGGAGGTGAAGGAAAAGCAGGGAAGCTGCGGTGGGGACGCCGACCCATCAGACCTGGGGAAGCCGTGGGGACGGGTGAGGAAGAAAAGCATTAAAGGAAAAACCTCTGTCCTGCGTTTCGGGGTTCGACTCGATGTCTCCCCACGGCTTCCAGACCAACGTCGCACCATGGTCGTCGTTGTCTGCCTGCGACCTGTCGTGCAGCTCTGGCAGCTCTGCTTGAAACTGGCTGCCGACCTTGATGTGCCTGAAGTTGAGGAGGAAAAGAGGAGGTGAGGAAGACAAGCTGGGAATGGCGATGGCACAAAGAGTGGCAATTCCCTTCTAGCCGGTGCAGGGCATTCCCCGAGCCCCGAGCCACGGTCCCCTCATCGCCCCCTTCTCTTAATTCCGATTCCCACGGCGAGGACTCACGGCTCCACACTGATGTCTTCCTCCAGAGAAGATCCAAGGTCCCCCTCCATTCTGCCTGGAAAAAGAAAACACCCACTCAAGATAGAAACCGCTTTGCCGAGATCATCCTCCAGCCTCAATTCTCCCTCCCTTGCTGCAAATCACTGAGCTTGTCCCGGAATCCCCCAAATTTCAGGGAAATTGCTGGGTCTTTGTCTCCCCTCCACTAGGAATATGGGCACCGGGACATCATTTCACAGCACAGCTCAGAAATCAGCCGTGGGGATGGAGCAGGGGCTGCAAAAACCAGCAGCAAAGCAAAACCCCGGAACAGTGTTCGCACACAAGACCATAATCTTTTACTTGAGGGGGGGTGTTTCAAGCTTTTCTGGGGCCCGTATTTGTAGGCACAGCTCCCCAACTCAGCTGCAATCTCCCAAAAATTACAGCTGACAAACCAGTGGGAGGAAGCGGGGAGCTAAAATCTTAACCACAACCCTTTCTTGGGCACATGAGGTTCCTTTGAGGTTCTCCTTATCCAGGATCACCTGGGGGAAGGATTCCAAAAGATAACCCCTCAAATCCCTGGTTCCAGGTGAGTTAGAGGCACCTGAAAACCCCCAGTGGCATCGGATCATTAGCTGCCCCTCAAAACTCATGCGGGGAGGGAGGCGTGGGGTGCAGTTAGGGGCTCTGCAGGGATTTTGCAGTCAGGGAGAGCTGAAAGGAATAAAAGTAACCCAAAAACCTGTGGAGTCGCCATGAAATTCATTAAACTGCCTGGTAAAATCGCAGTCATTCCCTCAGGCTCTAACACCACAATCTATCCCACACGGCGTGGCTGCCATGAGTCAAACTCCCACCACCCGCGGTGTTCCCCGCAGCCCAGGGGGATTAAACAGGGCACGTATTTCCCAAGACAGCACCAGGACGGACCCTGGACCCGTTACCAAACCCCGTAACACAGCGGACCGTTGTGGCGGCCTAACCTGAGCGCAGTTCAGGGGGTTCCAGGCGCCCGAGCTCTCTGCTGATGGCCAAGGCGGTGAGAATTGACCACGGCGATGTCGCTACCCAGAGAGTTTTTGCCAAGCCACGAAACCACTGCAGAGCTGGAGGCACCACTCACCTCCTTCCCTCCACCTGAGTCTGTTACTGGTACAGGACCGGTATCACCAGGGGCAACGCTGTGACGTCATCGTCTCCCAGCATGCCAAGCACAGGGGAGAAGGTTCCACCTGTACTTCTCCCTTTTACCTGCCGGTTCTCCTTCCCTCGTGGCAAACGCCATCACTTACCACGAACACGCCGACAGTTCTCGGGCCCCGTCTCAGTATAAAGCTGCTGGGCACAGATTTTAGGGAGAAAACACTTCGGGAGCCACTGCCATCAGCAGGAGTGGCACCCATCCTACTCCTAAGCCAAAAGCCGGGACTGGGGGACAGAGGGTTCAGCCCAGGAATGTAGTTCAGTTTTCTAAGCTTTGGTTTCAGAGCTTCTCTTGGACATTTACCATGTTTGCAAGCAAAAGCTGGTACAGCTGAGAAATGACACAGGGCACAGTTAGCACTGTTCCCTGAGCTATATAGCAAGGAACCCCAAGGTCTGAGAGGCTGCTCGCGTGATACTGGGAAATCTTTCACCACAGCAACATATTTCATTCATCGCACCTTTGGTTTGAGAGTTACTGCAGGACATTTAGCATGTTTGCAAGCAGAAGCTGCTACAGCCCAGACATGGCATCGTGCAACTACAGCACTGTTCCCTGAGCTATACAGCAAAGAATCCCAAGGTCTGAGGGGCTGCTCCGTGATGGAGTGGGAGCTATCAGTATAGGAATGTATTTCAGTCTTGGCACCTTTTGGGTTGTCTTTGTTCCCCGTCTCTCTGCCCCTGGGGGTGCAGATGTGTCTCCAGGCTGTGGTGACACGGGTGCTGGAGCCAGTGCTGTGTGGCCGTGCTGGGGAGCTGTCACCCAGCGGCTGCAGCTGGCTCTGCACTGGTTGTTCCGTGCTCTCGGCTGAGAGCTGGTGCTGTCTGTGTGACGCGTGGGAACAGCTCCCTTGGGGTGAGCAAAAGGGGGGCCACTGGCCACCCCCCAGCAGAATGCTGAACCACTGGGCTGCCTCACTGGGACAAGAGGACGTGGAATTAAAAACCAGTAGTTTTTCATTAAGTCTAATTAGTAGTAGTAAATCCAACAAGGGTTATACAATTTGTTTTCTTATTCAATTTTATTTATTATAATAAATATAAATATTGTAATTACTATAATTAATACAATAAATAAATAATTTAATTAAGAATATCCAAAACACTATTTTATTCTAGTATCACAATAGTATATATTACCACAATAGTAAATCCAACAAGGATTATAAAATTTTGTTTTCTTATTTAATTTTATTTATTATAATATATACAAATAATATCATTATTATAACTAGTATATTATAATTATCAATATCAAAAATTTAATTGTATTCTAGTGCCAAAATAGTATATATTACCACAATAGTAAATCCCACAACTATTTTATTTTCTTATTCAATTTTATTTATTAATAGAAATATTATTATTAATATAATTAATATGCTATAAATATTATCATTTGTAATATCCCAAATATTTGTTTTCTTATTCAAAATCATTTATTTTCTAAGACAATCTAAGAATTAATTTGTTTCCTTTAAAGGGGAGGAAACCCCCACACCACCGCAACTAACAGGTTTCAGTACTCTGAGCTTCTGTCCTGGGCAGAGTCCGGCTCCCCAAGCAGCCATCAGAGCTGAGCTGAGTTAGCCTGGGCTCTTTGCCACAGCACCTGACAGTCCTGCCCCATCCAAGGGGACAGCTCAGGACAACAACACACCTCGCTCATCTCACAGCCCAGCTCGGGGCTGGAAGGGCTGGGGCAGCAGCAGAGCACAGGACCCCTAATCCTGAGGTGGGGAGTTGGAGCCCCGAGCTGCGCACTGAGACGAGGACTGTTGCTGTCCAGGCGCTGCGACCAAGCGCCTCTCTCCTCTCTCCAACGAGCCCCTTGGCTGGGGCAGGCGTGCCCCATGAAGCTGCACTCGTATGTGCCTGTATGTTTGTTGCCTTTACCTGTTGCCACACATCCACCTGATCACTTGTCCTGTCGTTACGAGATGTTCCATTGTTCAGACAGACTTGTTTGAGGGCAGCAGTTAATGTCACTTGCACTTTTTATTCTGACACCTCATAGTTTCTCCGTCAATCTGAATTGACTAAATCTAAATCTGGGGAAAAGGAAACAACAGTTCTCATCAGTCCGTGGAATTTCTCACATCACAACATTGTGATTGCTGTGATTGATCTGTATGTCACTATAGATTTCATGGAATATTTAGATACCTTGTAGATCACGATTCAAAGGTCGATTGAAACAAGTTGCCAGGAGGTTTCAACTGGTTTCTCTCAGTCCAAATTCTCTCACAGATTTACACAGCAGTCATTGCTCAGGCAACATTATGAAATGCTCTTCAGAAATATTGACTCAATGGTGATTTTGAGATTTTGGGGCACAACTAGTGCATTACAGGGAGTATTCTAAGTTTTCAAAGTTTCAGTTGTGCTTGTTTGATTACACATATTTGCTGGGTTGATCCCTTTAGATAGAAATCAGAAAGATGCTCTTCCAGTTTAAAAAAATCCAGAAACAGGAAAATGCAAAAAGGAAAGAGAAGCTGGCTGCTTCTCCCAGAAGCCCCCCACCCCGCAGCCACCCCTCCTCCACTGCAACAGAGCCATGTCCAACTTCAGTCTGGGCACTCAGCTGCAGCAGGAATTCCTCTGCTGGGAGTCTGCAAAGTGCCATGCTGAAGGCTCTGCTTCTCTACAAAGCTTCCTCCCCCAGGCCTTTCTTCTGCTACACTAAATGACTTATTCGTAGCTGTGTGTCGGGCATGTGACCAGTCAATCCAGGCTGCCTGGTTTGTTCAGGGCTCTTGCTCTGGTCTAGCTACAGGTATTAACTTTGCATCCCAATTCCCCCCATTCCTGGAGCCAACTTAAAGCATTCCTCTATTTCCCAGGGATCTTTCAAGATATTTCCCAGGTTTCACTCGTTTGTTTTGGGGTTTCTTCCATAAAAATAGATGGGAGATTGAAGTGCAAGTATTTTCTTTATATTACTTTCTGCAAGTTCTCTGCTGTACATATACCTTGGTTTAGGTGAGCAGACTTGGTGTGGAGTGAAAGTTGGATGAGCTGACTGTTAGAAATGCCAAAGGTCCTAAGAAAGGACTGGCAGCAGATGTACTAGTGAAGCAGTAATTTATGATACATTCTTGCAGGAGCAGGTGTCTTAGTGAAGTAGGCACACCTGTGGGCAGATTTTGCAGCATTTTTATACCCTATTCCCATCCGAAATCCCTCCCTTGTTTACCTATGAATTAGGTATTTCCAAGGTTTACAGGCTCAACCGAGGCGCCTTCTTCACAATAGAACATAACATAATACACATCCCATGTCTGGCAGGTTCCTGCTTTCCATTAATAGTTATGGCCTTACTAAGTTACCATTCAGTCAATTCAAGATTCAAAATCAAAGGTTAAATCCTAGCAGCACTTAATGATGGACTAATTCCGAGATTCACAAGTACTTTGTAATGCCGACAATTTAAGTCATCACTGCATCTTTCTTGATTCTAATAACCAGAAATAACCAGAAAGACTTTACTAGGAATGCAGTGACCATTTATGGGCATTCCATTATGACCTACAGAATTTAATGTACTTAATTAAATAACTCAGTTAATACAATGTTATGTGAATTTAAGAAGAGAAATATGATTAATCAAGGAAAATGGATGCACAGAAGCAACATTCTTCTCCTAGAGCAGCACAGAGGCCCCCTTGCTGCAGAAAAAGAATATCCATTCCCCTTCTACAATGAGTTTCAATGAGGAGACAAGGGGTGGGAGGGGAATCCACTCCCCTTCCATCCTTATCTGTTTGAGAACAAATTCCTTATGGATTTATTTATTACAGAAGTAAATTCACCTTTGTGATATCGTAGCCAGAACTTTACAAGACATAAAAATACAAACTAAGTTGGTGCAGGAGCAGCAAGTCAGATTGCACAATTAATGCCAACCATGTAATCGCCACACTGTGCGTCTCTTCAAGGCTGATTGAGTATTTTTTTGCTGCTTCTATCTCCTTAAGTGTCATTAACTCCAGCAGTCTCTAGACATTTTTAATCCTCAGGGGGGATTTTCTGTAGAAGTGAAGGAGCAGTAACTTTCTTCCTCCTGTGGAACACTCAAGAAAACCAGCATGTGTGGAACACAGACTGTGATGGTTCTTTCCACATTAAGTTTTCTAGCTTCTTGTATCACCATTACTGTTGCTGCCACTGTTCGTGGGCAAGAGGGACACCCCTTGCTTATTGAGTCCAATTGCTTGGAAAAGTATCCCACTGGTCTTTTCCAGCTTCCCATTCTCTGGGTCAGAACTCCCAAGGCAAGATGCAGCTGTTCCTGGGCAAACAAGTGAAGTCTTTAGTTTCTGATAATCCCAAGGCTGGTGCTGTCATGAAGGCTAATCTGAGTTTCCAAAAAAGCCTCTTGTTGCTGTTGATCCCATATAAAAGGAGTAGACTTCTGGGCTTCACACAGTGGCTTGGCTGCTAGACCATAATGCATGATCCAGATCCGACAACACCCTGCCTTTCCCAGAAGTGCTCTCAGCTCACATACAGCTAGAGGCTCTGGAATAGCACAAATTCCCTCTTTTCAGCCTGTCCTCAGCCCTCGTTGTCCTTCTAGTTTATTTCTGGCACCACTGGGAACCGGCAGCCTCAGGAGCAGCTTTCCGGGCAGGTTTGTGCAAGGTATGTGGTTCTGGGGGGGAGGAAGGTGGGTTATGCTGGGAGGTGAAGTGAGCAAAGTAAGCATGACTTGGAGAAGCTGAACTGAGGAGATAGCTTGGACTTTGGTATCTGCTCATCCTCAGTGGCGGGTGAGGTGCGGATCTGTCTGGTGGGCCAGCAGCCCTTGGGTACAGCTCAAGTTTTGGGGGGCCATGGTATGGTATGGCCAAAACAAGACAAAAAGAAAGTGCCCCTTGCTGCCCCCAAGTGCTGGAATTATTTCCTTCCAGGTATACCCCAAATGAGCAACATTTCTAGCCAAAATGAGGAGGTGTTCCTGTTCATGTGCTAGAGCCAGGTGAGATTGCCTCTGAAACCTCCTCTACAAGCGCTGTTGCAAAAGGGTGAGCTGACCCTGGAACAGCAGCTGGAAAGAGCAGCTTCCTTGTCCTTGAGCAGGGAGAGCAGTCTCAGGTGAGGGAAGGAGCAGAGGAGAGCTCCTTCAGCCTATCTCAGCCAAGACACTCCTCTGATAGGAATTCAGCATTCAGCAGAATGCAGGTCATTGGAATGGAACAGTGAATTGGAAATGCTGAATGACTGCAGCCATGGGGGTGCCAGAACACCTGCCATCACATGGCTTTAGGTGAGTCAGCCCTGGCCATGTGGTCTCCCACCCTGGCCATGTGGTCTCCAGCAGAGCCAGCACTTGACAGCAGTCAGAGGCTGTATTAGGCTGCATGCCACCACCCCCCACTCACTGAAACTTGAAAGCAGTAGTTAAGGGCAACTTTCCCTCCATGGAGATTCCTGGCTCCGTCTTACGCTGCAGCCAGTGACATGTATCTGCAACCTCAGCTCACCCTGACCAAAAATGACCTGTGACACATCCCTATGCTGGCAGGTGTTTGCTTTGCTGGAATAGGAGGAAAAACCCAATATGATGCAAAATAAAGGCCTGTGGGTCTTTCACAGTCTGACTTACGGCCCTTGCACTAATCTCTCCTCGCCATGTGGTTTCCATACTGGTACAATGGGCATGTTATCTTCTGATTTGTGCTCTTCTAAGATCTTCTGTATCAAGACTTTATTGATCAACTCATGAATTTCCTGTTTTGCCTTAGGTTTAATTGGGTACTGTTAATCCTAACTGGTTTTGCACCTTTCTTCCATTCAGCTTTTACTGGCTGTACTGGTGTGGATTTCCCTGGGATGGTGGTTTCCCATCCCATAGAGAGCACCACGTGACTGACTTCTGGGGGGATTTCTTGTCATTTTGGCTTTTCTTGTAGCATGAGGATTTCTCCTGATTTGGTTCAGGTCCCTTTAACAACAATTCCCCATCTCCAAAACCAATCTGGGCATTCCATTTAGGTAAGACATCCCTTCCCATGAAGGGAATTGGACATTCTGGAACATACAGGAATGAACCTGCTCTAATTTTGTTTCCAAACTGTAAATTCAGGGGTTGTAAGAACGGCTGGCTTTCCTCTCTCCCTGTGGCTCCCTCAATATTTGCTGGTTTAGCTCCTATCTTCATTTGCTGGTTTAGCTGGTTTAGCTCCCCTTTTTCCCCTGCTTAATGTCGTACAGTGTAGACCAATCTATAGCTTTAGGCACAGCATTTTGGACCCCCTATAAAATCCACCGCTGATACCTTTTCGGTCTCTGTCTGTGTTCATGTGGATTCAGACCCCCTTGAGGAGCCCCTGTGGAAAAGGTTTGGTCTCTGGTGCCATCTACTGCCTGAGCACAGACATCCTCCTCTGCTCGCCTTCTCGTGGTTCTCGAGCTTTATTTCCCTTCGTGGAGAAGCCTCTAAAACGAGTGGCTCTTTGTAGAGCAACGACTCTTTTCTCAACACTATTTCTAGCTGTCTTCTGATAGTTGATGTGCAATGAATCCAGTGGTTGTACCTAAGTACAACCTATACTACTACATCTACAGTTGTACTACAGAAGGAGGGAAGAATGTCCTGATTGCCAGTCTTCCTTACAACCCTGCTGCTTTAGAGCTTGGCTAGAAGGACTCAGAAGAATTGCATTTGCCAGCTGGATGCATGGAAGGAGCTGCTGAAGAGCTTTTTTCAAAGATGATCATTCGATCTAAACCATTTTTAACAGAGAGAAGTTCACTGGATGAGGGTCAGCTTTCCTGAGCCCAAACCCAGTGTGTTTTCTGTCAGTGCCCTCTGTGTGTTTAAGGTGTGAATGAGACTTTGTGTTCCAGAGACAATCAGTGTCTGTAACTGGCTGGGTTGGGGTTTTTTTGCCTTTGATTGGTCCAGTTTGTACCTGAGGAATCTGCTTCAGGATGGCAAATCTATAGATGCTTCTCTGGTGTCCTGAAGCAGAGCAGTCCTATCTGTAAGATTCCAAACTGTCACTGCAGAAGTCAGTGCCGTTGGGTGGAAGGGGAACTGAAACACAGAATCACAGCTTGTCTTTTCTCAAAGCAGCCCAAGGCCAACCCACGGCAGCCGGTAACTTCGGCTCCCCATTTTACAAGGCCTTGCTTTAGCACTGTTGCTGAGAGCTGGACTTCTCCCAGGACCTGAGATGTGGCCAACTTTGGCCTGGTCACAGCCCCTGGATCTGTAGGAGGCAGTGAAAGCCCAGGAAAGTTCTTAACATCTGATGGCTCCAAAATGTCCCATGTTGAAGTTTGGTTTGGAAACTGAAGTGTTTGGCAATCCACAGCTTCTTGTTTTCTGGACAGAGCTTTTTCCACTCGGGTGTTTTGGCTGTAGTAACCGTAGGAGAAGAGCACATCTTTGGGGGAGTGGAATGACATTCAGGGAGGTGTCTTTGAGCATGTTTTGGGTTGGCATGGCAGGTTTTTGCTAGCGGGGCTGCTACAGTGGTGGTTTCTGGGAAAAGATGCCAGCAGCTTCCCCACAGCAGCAGTGACCCCTGATGGGGCTCCTCTGGGTTCGGGCAGAGGATAGGTGAGCGCAGGCAGCAAGAGAGTCCCCGTTTGCTTTGGAGCCAGTAAGCCTGACCTGAAGGTGATGTGACCTCCCCAAGGCTGGACACCGTGTTGCTATTGGAGCTGTGTGGGGGAGCGTTTGTCCCCTGGGCTCAGCCGTGGCAGTGTTGTGCTGCATGTGTGCAGCTGCTGCTGCTGCTCTGGAGGCCCACGTTAGCTCCAAGGCCTGTGGGAGGTTCTGAACCAAACTGAAGATGTGCTTTTGTCCCTTTTATGTAGTTCACACCCAAACTGGAGGCCACATCATAGAGTCCTAGAGGGCTTTAGGTTGGAAGGGACCTTTCCAGGTCATCTAGTGCAACCCCCTGCAGTGAGCAGGGAGCCCACCAGATCGGGTTGCTCAGAGCTTTATCGAGCCTGACCTCCAATGCCTCCCGGGCTGGGGCCTCCACCACCTCTCTGGGCAACCTGTGACAGTGACTCACCACTACGAATTAGGAAGAGCTTCTTTGTACTGTTCAATTTAACCTGCCCTGCTCTAGTTTTGACCTCTGTTCCTTGTCCCATCACTCCAGGCCCTTGCAAACAGTCCCTGCCAGGTGTCCTATAGGCCCCTTCAGGCACTGGAAGGCTGCTCTAAAGTCTCCCCTAAGCCTTATCCTCTCCAGGCCAAACAAGCACAACTCTCTCAGGCCATTTTCGTAGGATGGGGTGCTCCAGACTTTTGATCATCCTCGTGGCCTCCTCTGGACCCGCTCCAAGAGGTCCATGTCACTGTTCTCCTCGGGACTCCGGGGCTGGAGGCAGTACTGCAGGTGGGGTCTCAGCCAAGCAGAGCAGAGGGGAAGAAGCCCCTCTCTCGACCTGCTGGACACACTTCTTTTGGTGGAAGCCAGGATGCAATTGGTCTCCTGGCCTGCAAAGTGAAGCCTTTGGAAGCTGTGGAGGTGCCGTAAGTCCTGCTGTTCCTAATGGCACTTTATAGCCTGTGAGCATTTAGGTAGGACAGCCTGGCAGAGGAACCAAGCTGCGGCATGGAGAGCTGGGCTTTGTCTGACAGGGTAAGGCAGTGGCAGGGGCAGACACTCAGTTCTTGTCCCTTCTGCTTTCTTGGGGACGTTTTTAACGCCTTAAGCAGTGGGGAGTGCCTGGCTTCCCTTGGGAAGCGATCTTCTTAACCAGGCACAATTGCCACTGGTGTTTTCCCTGGGTATTCATCCTATGCAGAGACTGAAGAACGTGGAACCGAATCCCTGCTTAATGCCCTAGTTCCACCCACTGTGGGACCCCCATTCCTTGTTTGAAAGTACCAGGTCCAAAGAGATCTACATTTGTGTGTTTAAGGGTATTTGGTGCTGGCCTTTCCTTGAAGGTAATGGGAACTCGGCCCTCCACCCCCTCTAAGCACACTCTCTCCTTGGCCTTAAGCTGTGCCTGTCACTTTACTGAAACAAGAAGGGAGAAAGCCAGCAGTGAGATAACTGTCTCAGCTAACTCCAGCTGGACTTTCTGAAGCCATGAATGCTTTGAGAGCTTTAGAGCAGAGTCGGCACAATCCCAAGTCCTTAAAACCCCCACCGTTGAGCCCAAAGACAGTGAAGCTCCATGTGAAACTGCCAGCTTAGTCCGTAGATCCTGTTCTTTTGCCCTTGTGTCCCATGGGGTCGTTTTTGCAGAGGCTCCTTCTGTCCACCTGTCTTGCAGTTTGAGGTGTTGACTGGCCACTGGCCACGCCCCAGCAGAATGCTGAACCACTGGGCTGCCTCACTGGGACAAGAGGACGTGGAATTAAAAAACACAACAGTAAATCCAACAAGGGTTATAAAATTTGTTTTCTTATTCAATTTAATTTATCATAATAAATAATATCAATAATATAATTAATATGCTATAAATATTAACATTCATAATATCAAAATTATTTTATTATTCAAAAGAATTTATTTTCTAAGACGATTAAAGAATCAATTTGTTTCCTTTAAGGAGAGGAAACCCCAACCTCCTCCCCGCCGCAACTAACAGGTTTCAGTACTCTGAGCTTCTGTCCTGGGCAGAGTCCGGCTCCCCAAGCAGCCATCAGAGCTGAGCTGAGTTAGCCTGGGCTCTTTGCCACAGCACCTGACAGTCCTGCCCCATCCAAGGGGACAGCTCAGGACAACAACACACCTCGCTCATCTCAGAGCCCAGCTCAGGGCTGGAAGGGCTGGGGCAGCAGCAGAGCACAGGACCCCTAATCCTGAGGTGGGGAGTTGGAGCCCCGAGCTGCGCACTGAGACGAGGACTGTTGCTGTCCAGGCGCTGCGCCCAAGCGCCTCTCTCCTCTCTCCAACGAGCCCCTTGGCTGGGGCATCCGATTTCCCATCCAAGCAGAGGCCGAGCGCTCCTTTAAACAATAGAACAAGACACTCAACAGATTTTATTCATAAGAACTGCTAATTTCGGCCAGCTCCTCGGGCAATTTGATCTTCAAGAGAGGGTCCATCTCCTCCAGCAGGTCAAACTTTTTCTCCTCTGCCTCCTCCTCTTTTCTGTTGTCAAACACTCTGCAAGGCAGATAACCAATGGGGATTTCTATATGGAGTTCCTTTAAATCACTTTTTTCCCCCACAAGCCCCGCTAAACACAGCTTCATTCTTGCTGCTCCAGGGGCCTCCTGGCCAGCACAACGCCACTTTGGCCATAAATCAGCCAGTCTCCCCAGCCGCAGGGGTGTTGGTGGTTCAACCAGCAAGATTTTTGGGTGGAAAACAACCAAAAAAGCCCTGGGGTAACTTTAATCCCGCTCCCTCCTCCACCCCCGTGACAGCTTTCAGAGTTTAAATCCCTTTCAGCCCAAACCCGGCAGGTTTCTCCAAGGACAACAGCTACCTTTCCTGCTCCTCCCATGGAAATGGGTCCCGATGGGGTGGGACTTCAGCCGGGGCCGGTGCAGCACTTGGGTGGATGGAGAGCACTTCTGTGCTGCTGGGAACCTCTGGGTTACTCTTTGGCTTTTTCACTTTGTTTCCCTTCGAGGGAAGGCGGCGGCGCTTCTTTGGGTTGCAGCCAGCCTGTAAAATCAGAGAGGCTTTAGCAAATGTTCCTTACTCTGCAGAGACCTGGAAAGTTACATAAAAAGCCAAAAGAATCCCAAAAAGAGCTTTAAATTCCCCCCTAAACTTCCTAAAAATGATAAAAATCCACCTCGGAAGCAACGAGGCTGCGCAAAAATGTAGAGCCCAGCCCCAGGCTGCCCAGGTGAGCTTCTCCGAATGCTAAAGAGCCGAGACACCCCGCTTTAATAACCCACCCCCAGGACAGGGAGCAAACAGGGACCACGTTGTTGGCATTTCCATATGCAGAGCGATGTTTCCCTCCCTGGTAGGATTGCCGAGTGTTGAAATGAACCCGGTTCTCACCACAAAGGAACAAGCTTTGCAAACCCAACCTCCCGTTTGCCGGCCACGGGAGGTTCCGGTGATCCTTGCGGAGAGCAGGGGAAGCAGCAGCTCCTTTTACAGAGTGCCAGGAATTTCTCGTGTCCCCCCCCGAAAGTTGCCAGCAATGCCAATGGCTTTTATCAGCCACCAGAAACTCTCCCGGCAGCTCCCGCTGCCCCTCTCGGGGCGGTTTCCTCACGCAGAGGCATCTTGCACGGTTTTCCTACCTCTTCTTCAGGGTTTTCCACCTCGCCCTTGGGTCTTTTGATATTTTTTCTCCTGACTTGAGGCTGTCTGCGGCCAAATTTGACTTTTTTCTTCCATATATAATAATATTCGACGCACTGCGCCACGGTCTTGGTCTGGACCTGTTGGGAGAGAAACATTGCGCGTTTCTAACCGGCCATCAGCACGATGGGTCGTTAATGCTGTTTGTATCTCCGGGGTTTCACTACCAGAGATGTTCAATATCCCCGTGCGGTCACACATCGGGGCAAATCATCTTGGTTTCAAAGAACAGGGGGGGAGGACAGACAGCAAAAGGTACGCCTTCCCAGGTTAAAAGCCTCAGCCGCCCCACCCTGATGTCTTTACCTTCTTCTGAATCAGGTGAAAGTCCTTCCTGTGCTGGCAGAAAGCCTCTCTGAACAGCTGCTCCTCGACAGGGCTCCAAGAATCCGACCCTGGGAATTGAGTGAGGAGAAGCTGATGAGGTTTGTTATTTGCCTGGCGAGGCGGCCTTTGTTCCCGTGTGAAAAGAAAAACCCCATCAAGCCAAACCCCACGTCAAGGGGTGAGAACCAAAGCGATTCCAACCTTCCCCAGGGAATGGCAACAGCTTTGTAAAACCAAATCCTCGCCAGCCAGAGGTAGAAAGGGGAGGCACCGGCCACGCCGGCGAAGGAACGGGCTCCCCTCTTACCTGTGTAATGATAATCAGCCAGTGGATGGGATCCGGACTTCTGAGGCATCCCGAAAAGCAGCATGTCCAGAGCATCCTGCAGGGTTTGATATTGAAAAACACCCAAAGAGAGGAGATGTTGGATTCCCCACTCGGGAGGGGGAAAAGGGGCAAAACTTTCCCTTTCGATGCCTTCGACTCGGCCCACCTGTCACAGTTCTGCGTGGCTGGGTTCTAATGGAGAAGGGGGGCTGCAGGGGGGGCTGCTGCAAGAAGCAGCTAGAAGCCAGAAGCAGCAGATAAGAAGGAAGACAACTTGGGAGGAACGGACTGAAAACCCCCATTCTCCCATTCCCTGCCCCTCCCTGTGCCGTGATGGACGGGGAAAAGGGAGTGAAATTATGACTAAAGTCTGCTAAGAAGGGAGGGGTGGGGGGAAGGTGCTTTAAGATCCGGCCGCACTTCTCATTACCCGACTCTGCTGTCACTGGGGGTGCAGTGTAGTTGTAAGAAACTAGTTCTATTTCCTTTACTCTGCACTGAGTCCATTTTGCCCATGACACTAATCGCAGAGTGATCCCTCTCTGTCTTTACCTCGTATCCTAAGCCTCTCAGTATATATTTTCTCCCCTTTCCAGCTGAAAAAGGATCCCCTCTCGCCCCCGTGCCCCAGAAGAAGACTCTTCTGTGCAGCTTCCCTGGGGCTAACAAAGCCTGAGCCAGCCCGTTAACTACATACAGGTGAAGATATTGTTCCTTACCATGACGTTGCCCTGCGCTTCGTGCAGGCAGTGCAACGCTTGCTCCTGGTTCATCGGGCCCCCCGGCATGGCACTGGAGCAGGCCACCTTGAGCAGTTGGCTTACTGCAAACGCAATGAAAACCAAGGGAAAGTCAAGTTTCTGCCCAAGGGAAGAGGAAAAAACTCCATGGGAGACAAGAGGGAGGGGGAGGAACAGGTTTCACCAAGAACCAAGCAAGACCCCCTTCCCTTAACGCCTGCAGAGGAGGTGAAGGAAAAGCAGGGAAGCTGCGGTGGGGACGCCGACCCATCAGACCTGGGGAAGCCGTGGGGACGGGTGAGGAAGAAAAGCATTAAAGGAAAAACCTCTGTCCTGCATTTCGGGGTTCGACTCGATGTCTCCCCACGGCTTCCACACCAACGTCGCACCATGGTCGTCGTTGTCTGCCTGCGACCTGTCGTGCAGCTCTGGCAGCTCTGCTTGAAACTGGCTGCCGACCTTGATGTGCCTGAAGTTGAGGAGGAAAAGAGGAGGTGAGGAAGACAAGCTGGGAATGGCGATGGCACAAAGAGTGGCAATTCCCTTCTGGCCGGTGCAGGGCATTCCCCGAGCCCCGAGCCACGGTCCCCTCATCGCCCCCTTCTCTTAATTCCGATTCCCACGGCGAGGACTCACGGCTCCACACTGATGTCTTCCTCCAGAGAAGATCCAAGGTCCCCCTCCATTCTGCCTGGAAAAAGAAAACACCCACTCAAGATAGAAACCGCTTTGCCGAGATCATCCTCCAGCCTCACTTCTCCCTCGCTGCTGCAAACCACCGAGCTTGTCCCGGAATCCCCCAAATTTCAGGGAAATTGCTGGGTCTTTGTCTCCCCTCCACTAGGAATATGGGCACCGGGACATCATTTCACAGCACAGCTCAGAAATCAGCCGTGGGGATGGAGCAGGGGCTGCAAAAACCAGCAGCAAAGCAAAACCCCGGAACAGTGTTCGCACACAAGACCATAAACTTTTACTTGAGGGGGGGTGTTTCAAGCTTTTCTGGGGCCCGTATTTGTAGGCACAGCTCCCCAACTCAGCTGCAATCTCCCAAAAATTACAGCTGACAAACCAGTGGGAGGAAGCGGGGAGCTAAAATCTTAACCACAACCCTTTCTTGGGCACATGAGGTTCCTTTGAGGTTCTCCTTATCCAGGATCACCTGGGGGAAGGATTCCAAAAGATAACCCCTCAAATCCCTGGTTCCAGGTGAGTTAGAGGCACCTGAAAACCCCCAGTGGCATCGGATCATTAGCTGCCCCTCAAAACTCATGCGGGGAGGGAGGCGTGGGGTGCAGTTAGGGGCTCTGCAGGGATTTTGCAGTCAGGGAGAGCTGAAAGGAATAAAAGTAACCCAAAAACCTGTGGAGTCGCCATGAAATTCATTAAACTGCCTGGTAAAATCGCAGTCATTCCCTCAGGCTCTAACACCACAATCTATCCCACACGGCGTGGCTGCCATGAGTCAAACTCCCACCACCCGCGGTGTTCCCCGCAGCCCAGGGGGATTAAACAGGGCACGTATTTCCCAAGACAGCACCAGGACGGACCCTGGACCCGTTACCAAACCCCGTAACACAGCGGACCGTTGTGGCGGCCATACCTGAGCGCAGTTCAGGGGGTTCCAGGCGCCCGAGCTCTCTGCTGATGGCCAAGGCGGTGAGAATTGACCACGGCGATGTCGCTACCCAGAGAGTTTTTGCCAAGCCACGAAACCACTGCAGAGCTGGAGGCACCACTCACCTCCTTCCCTCCACCTGAGTCTGTTACTGGTACAGGACCGGTATCACCAGGGGCAACGCTGTGACGTCATCGTCTCCCAGCATGCCAAGCACAGGGGAGAAGGTTCCACCTGTACTTCTCCCTTTTACCTGCCGGTTCTCCTTCCCTCGTGGCAAACGCCATCACTTACCACGAACACGCAGACAGTTCTCGGGCCCCGTCTCAGTATAAAGCTGCTGGGCACAGATTTTAGGGAGAAAACACTTCGGGAGCCACTGCCATCAGCAGGAGTGGCACCCATCCTACTCCTAAGCCAAAAGCCGGGACTGGGGGACAGAGGGTTCAGCCCAGGAATGTAGTTCAGTTTTCTAACCTTTGGTTTCAGAGCTTCTCTTGGACATTTACCATGTTTGCAAGCAAAAGCTGGTACAGCTGAGAAATGACACAGGGCACAGTTAGCACTGTTCCCTGAGCTATATAGCAAGGAACCCCAAGGTCTGAGAGGCTGCTCGCGTGATACTGGGAAATCTTTCACCACAGCAACATATTTCATTCATCGCACCTTTGGTTTGAGAGTTACTGCAGGACATTTAGCATGTTTGCAAGCAGAAGCTGCTACAGCCCAGACATGGCATCGTGCAACTACAGCACTGTTCCCTGAGCTATACAGCAAAGAATCCCAAGGTCTGAGGGGCTGCTCCGTGATGGAGTGGGAGCTATCAGTATAGGAATGTATTTCAGTCTTGGCACCTTTTGGGTTGTCTTTGTTCCCCGTCTCTCTGCCCCTGGGGGTGCAGATGTGTCTCCAGGCTGTGGTGACACGGGTGCTGGAGCCAGTGCTGTGTGGCCGTGCTGGGGAGCTGTCACCCAGCGGCTGCAGCTGGCTCTGCACTGGTTGTTCCGTGCTCTCGGCTGAGAGCTGGTGCTGTCTGTGTGACGCGTGGGAACAGCTCCCTTGGGGTGAGCAAAAGGGGGGCCACTGGCCACCCCCCAGCAGAATGCTGAACCACTGGGCTGCCTCACTGGGACAAGAGGACGTGGAATTAAAAACCAGTAGTTTTTCATTAAGTCTAATTAGTAGTAGTAAATCCAACAAGGGTTATACAATTTGTTTTCTTATTCAATTTTATTTATTATAATAAATATAAATATTGTAATTACTATAATTCATACAATGAATAAATAATTTAATTAAGAATATCCAAAATACTATTTTATTCTAGTATCACAATAGTATATATTACCACAATAGTAAATCCAACAAGGATTATAAAATTTTGTTTTCTTATTTAATTTTATTTATTATAATATATACAAATAATATCATTACTATATTTACCAAATTATAATTATCAATATCAAAAATTTAATTGTATTCTAGTGCCACAATAGTATATATTACCACAATAGTAAATCCCACAACTATTTTATTTTCTTATTCAATTTTATTTATTAATAGAAATATTATTATTAATATAATTAATATGCTATAAATATTATCACTTGTAATATCCAAAATATTATTTTATTATTCAAAATCATTTATTTTCTAAGACAATCTAAGAATTAATTTGTTTCCTTTAAAGGGGAGGAAACCCCCACACCACCGCAACTAACAGGTTTCAGTACTCTGAGCTTCTGTCCTGGGCAGAGTCCGACTCCCCAAGCAGCCATCAGAGCTGAGCTGAGTTAGCCTGGGCTCTTTGCCACAGCACCTGACAGTCCTGCCCCATCCAAGGGGACAGCTCCAGGACAACAACAGACCTCGCTCATCTCACAGCCCAGCTCGGGGCTGGAAGGGCTGGGGCAGCAGCAGAGCACAGGACCCCTAATCCTGAGGTGGGGAGTTGGAGCCCCGAGCTGCGCACTGAGACGAGGACTGTTGCTGTCCGGGCGCTGCGACCAAGCGCCTCTCTCCTCTCTCCAACGAGCCCCTTGGCTGGGGCAGGGGTGCCCCACGAAGCTGCACTCGTATGTGCCTGTATGTTTGTTGCCTTTACCTGTTGCCACACATCCACCTGATCACTTGTCCTGTCGTTACGAGATGTTCCATTGTTCAGACAGACTTGTTTGAGGGCAGCAGTTAATGTCACTTGCACTTTTAATTCTGGCACCTCATAGTTTCCCTGTCAATCTGAATTGACTAAATCTAAATCTGGGGGAAAGGATACAACAGTTCTCATCAGTCCGTGGAATTTCTCACATCACAACATTGTGATTGCTGTGATTGATCTGTATGTCACTATAGATTTCATGGAATATTTAGATACATTGTAGATCACGATTCAAAGGTCGATTGAAACAAGTTGCCAGGAGGTTTCAACTGGTTTCTCTCAGTCCAAATTCTCTCACAGATTTACACAGCAGTCATTGCTCAGGCAACATTATGAAATGCTCTTCAGAAATATTGACTCAATTGTGATTTTGAGATTTTGGGGCACAACTAGTGCATTACAGGGAGTATTCTAAGTTTCCAAAGTTTCAGTTGTGCTTGTTTGATTACACATATTTGCTGGGTTGATCCCTTTAGATACAAATCAGAAAGCTGCTCTTCCAGTTTAAAAATATCCAGAAACAGGAAAATGCAAAAAGGAAAGAGAAGCTTCCTGCAGATTTTGCAGCATTTCTATACCGTATTCCCATCTGAAATCCCTCCCTGGTTTACCTATGGATTAGGTATTTCCAAGGTTTACACGCTGAATCGAGGCGCCTTCTTCATAATAGAACATAACATAATACACATCCCATGTCTGGCAGGTTCCTGCTTTCCATTAATAGTTATGGCCTTACTAAGTTACCATTCAGTCCATTCAAGATTCAAAATCAAAGGTTAAATCCTAGCAGCACTTAATGATGGACTAATTCCGAGATTCACAAGTACTTTGTAATGCCAACAATTTAAGTCATCACTGCATCTTTCTTGATTCTAATAACCAGAAATAACCAGAAAGACTTTACTAGGAATGCAGTGACCATTTATGGGCATTCCATTAAGACCTACAGAATTTAATGTACTTAATTAAATAACTCAGATAATACAATGTTATGTGAATTTAAGAAGAGAAATATGATTAATCAAGGAAAATGGATGCACAGAAGCAACATTCTTCTCCTAGAGCAGCACAGAGGCCCCCTTGCTGCAGAAAAAGAATATCCATTCCCCTTCTACAATGAGTTTCAATGAGGAGACAAGGGGTGGGAGGGGAATCCACTCCCCTTCCATCCTTATCTGTTTGAGAACAAATTCCTTATGGCTTTATTTATTACAGAAGTAAATTCACCTTAATGATATCATAGCCAGAACTTTACAAGACATAAAAATACAAACTAAGTTGGTGCAGGAGCAGCAAATCAGATTGCACAATTAATGCCAACCATGTAATCACCACACTGTGCGTCTCTTCAAGGCTGATTGAGCATTATTTTGCTGCTTCTATCTCCTTAAGTGTCATTAACTCCAGCAGTCTCTAGACATTTTTAATCCTCAGGGGGGATTTTCTGTAGAAGTGAAGGAGCAGTAACTTTCTTCCTCCTGTGGAACACTCAAGAAAACCAGCATGTGTGGAACACAGACTGTGATGGTTCTTTCCACATTAAGTTTTCTAGCTTCTTGTATCACCATTACTGTTGCTGCCACTGTGCGTGGGCAAGAGGGACACCCCTTGCTTATTGAGTCCAATTGCTTGGAAAAGTATCCCACTGGTCTTTTCCAGCTTCCCATTCTCTGGGTCAGAACTCCCAAGGCAAGATGCAGCTGTTCCTGGGCAAACAAGTGAAGTCTTTAGTTTCTGATAATCCCAAGGCTGGTGCTGTCATGAAGGCTAATCTGAGTTTCCAAAAAAGCCTCTTGTTGCTGTTGATCCCATATAAAAGGAGTAGACTTCTGGGCTTCACACAGTGGCTTGGCTGCTAGACCATAATGCATGATCCAGAGCCGACAACACCCTGCCCTTCCCAGAAGTGCTCTCAGCTCACATACAGCTCGAGGCTCTGGAATAGCACAAATTCCCTCTTTTCAGCCCGTCCTCAGCCCTCGTTGTCCTTCTAGTTTATTTCTGGCACCACTGGGAACCGGCAGCCTCAGGAGCAGCTTTCCGGGCAGGTTTGTGCGAGGTATGTGGTTCTGGGGGGGAGGAAGATGGATCATACTGGGAGGTGAAGTGAGCAAAGTAAGCATGACTTGGAGAAGCTGAACTGAGGAGATAGCTTGGACTTTGGTATCTGCTCATCCTCAGTGGCAGGTGAGGTGCGAATCTGTCTGGTGGGCCAGCAGCCCTGGGGTACAGCTCAAGTTTCGGGGGGCCATGGTATGGTATGGCCAAAACAAGACAAAAAGAAAGTGCCCCTTGCTGCCCCCAAGTGCTGGAATTATTTCCTGCCAGGTATACCCCAAATGAGCAACATTTCTAGCCAAAATGAGGAGGTGTTCCTGTTCATGTGCTAGAGCCAGGTGAGATTGCCTCTGAAACCTCCTGTACAAGCGCTGTTGCAAAAGGGTGAGCTGACCCTGGAACAGCTGCTGGAAAGAGCAGCTTCCTTGTCCTTGAGCAGGGAGAGCAGTCTCAGGTGAGGGAAGGAGCAGAGGAGAGCTCCTTCAGCCTATCTCAGCCAAGACACTCCTCTGATAGGAATTCAGCATGCAGCAGAATGCAGGTCATTGGAATGGAACAGTGAATTGGAAATGCTGAATGACTGCAGCCATGGGGGTGCCAGAACACCTGCCATCACATGGCTTTAGGTGAGTCAGCCCTGGCCATGTGGTCTCCCACCCTGGCCATGTGGTCTCCAGCAGAGCCAGCACTTGACAGCAGTCAGAGGCTGTATTAGGCTGCATGCCACCACCCCCCACTCACTGAAACTTGAAAGCAGTAGTTAAGGGCAACTTTCCCTCCATGGAGATTCCTGGCTCCGTCTTACGCTACAGCCAGTGACATGTATCTGCAACCTCAGCTCACCCTGACCAAAAATGACCTGTGACACATCCCTATGCTGGCAGGTGTTTGCTTTGCTGGAATAGGAGGAAAAACCCAATATGATGCAAAATAAAGGCCTGTGGGTCTTTCACAGTCTGACTTACGGCTCTTGCACTAATCTCTCCTCGCCATGAGGTTTCCATACTGGTACAATGGGCGTGTTATCTTCTGATTTGTGCTCTTCTAAGATCTTCTGTATCAAGACTTTATTGATCAACTCATGAATTCCCTGTTTTGCCTTAGGTTTAATTGGGTACTGTTAATCCTAACTGGTTTTGCACCTTTCTTCCATTCAGCTTTTACTGGCTGTACTAGTGTGGATTTCCCTGGGATGGTGGTTTCCCATCCCATAGAGAGCACCACGTGACTGACTTCTGGGGGGATTTCTTGTCATTTTGGCTTTTCTTGTAGCATGAGGATTTCTCCTGATTTGATTCAGGTCCCTTTAACAACAATTCCCCATCTCCAAAACCAATCTGGGCATTCCATTTAGGTAAGACATCCCTTCCCATGAAGGGAATTGGACATTCTGGAACATACAGGAATGAACCTGCTCTAATTTTGTTTCCAAACTGTAAATTCAGGGGTTGTAAGAACAGCTGGCTTTCCTCTCTCCCTGTGGCTCCCTCAATATTTGCTGGTTTAGCTTCTATCTTCATTTGCTGGTTTAGCTGGTTTAGCTCCCCTTTTTCCCCTGCTTAATGTCGTACAGTGTAGACCAATCTATAGCTTTAAGCACAGCATTTTGGACCCTGTATAAAATCCACCGCTGGTATCTTTTCAGTCTCTGTCTGTGTTCATGTGGATTCAGACCCCCTTGAGGAGCCCCTGGGGAAAAGGTTTGGTCTCTGGTGCCATCTACTGCCTGAGCACAGACATCCTCCTCTGCTGGCGTTCTCGTGGTTCTCGAGCTTTATTTCCCTTGGTGGAGAAGCCTCTAAAACGAGTGGCTCTTTGTAGAGCAACGACTCTTTTCTCAACACTATTTCTAGCTGTCTTCTGATAGTTGATGTGCAATGAATCCAGTGGTTGTACCTAAGTACAACCTATACTACTACATCTACAGTTGTACTACAGAAGGAGGGAAGAATGTCCTGATTGCCAGTCTTCCTTACAACCCTGCTGCTTTAGAGCTTGGCTAGAAGGACTCAGAAGAATTGCATTTGCCAGCTGGATGCATGGAAGGAGGTGCTGAAGAGCTTTTTTCAAAGATGATCATTCAATCTAAACCATTTTTAACAGAGAGCAGTTCACTGGATGAGGGTCAGCTTTCCTGAGCCCAAACCCAGTGTGCTTTCTGTCAGTGCCCTCTGTGTGTTTAAGGTGTGAATGAGACTTTGTGTTCCAGAGACAATCAGTGTCTGTAACTGGCTGGGTTGGGGTTTTTTTGCCTTTGATTGGTCCAGTTTGTACCTGAGGAATCTGCTTCAGGATGGCAAATCTATAGATGCTTCTCTGGTGTCCTGAAGCAGAGCAGTCCTATCTGTAAGATTCCAAACTGTCACTGCAGAAGTCAGTGCCGTTGGGTGGAAGGGGAACTGAAACACAGAATCACAGCTTGTCTTTTCTCAAAGCAGCCCAAGGCCAACCCACGGCAGCCGGTAACTTCGGCTCCCCATTTTACAAGGCCTTGCTTTAGCACTGTTGCTGAGAGCTGGACTTCTCCCAGGACCTGAGATGTGGCCAACTTTGGCCTGGTCACAGCCCCTGGATCTGTAGGAGGCAGTGAAAGCCCAGGAAAGTTCTTAACATCTGATGGCTCCAAAATGTCCCATGTTGAAGTTTGGTTTGGAAACTGAAGTGTTTGGCAATCCACAGCTTCTTGTTTTCTGGACAGAGCTTTTTCCACTCGGGTGTTTTGGCTGTAGTAACCGTAGGAGAAGAGCACATCTTTGGGGGAGTGGAATGACATTCAGGGAGGTGTCTTTGAGCATGTTTTGGGTTGGCATGGCAGGTTTTTGCTAGCGGGGCTGCTAGAGTGGTGGTTTCTGGGAAAAGATGCCAGCAGCTTCCCCACAGCGGCAGTGACCCCTGATGGGGCTCCTCTGGGTTCGGGCAGAGGATAGGTGAGCGCAGGCAGCAAGAGAGTCCCCGTTTGCTTTGGAGCCAGTAAGCCTGACCTGAAGGTGATGTGACCTCCCCAAGGCTGGACACCGTGTTGCTATTGGAGCTGTGTGGGGGAGCGTTTGTCCCCTGGGCTCAGCCGTGGCAGTGTTGTGCTGCATGTGTGCAGCTGCTGCTGCTGCTCTGGAGGCCCACGTTAGCTCCAAGGCCTGTGGGAGGTTCTGAACCAAACTGAAGATGTGCTTTTGTCCCTTTTATGTAGTTCACACCCAAACTGGAGGCCGCATCATAGAGTCCTAGAGGGCTTTAGGTTGGAAGGGACCTTTCCAGGTCATCTAGTGCAACCCCCTGCAGTGAGCAGGGAGCCCACCAGATCGGGTTGCTCAGAGCTTTATCGAGCCTGACCTCCAATGCCTCCCGGGCTGGGGCCTCCACCACCTCTCTGGGCAACCTGTGCCAGTGACTCACCACTACGAATTAGGAAGAGCTTCTTTGTACTGTTCAATTTAACCTGCCCTGCTCTAGTTTCGACCACTGTTCCTTGTCCCATCACTCCAGGCCCTTGCAAACAGTCCCTGCCAGGTGTCCTATAGGCCCCTTCAGGGACTGGAAGGCTGCTCTAAAGGCTACCCTGAGCCTTATCCTCTCCAGGCCAAACAAGCCCAACTCTCTCAGGCCATCTTTGTAGGATGGGGTGCTGCAGACTTGTGATCATCCACGCAGCCTCCTCTGGACCCGCTCCAAGAGGTCCATGTCACTGTTCTCCTCGGGACTCCAGAGCTGGAGGCAGTACTGCAGGTGGGGTCTCAGCCAAGCAGAGCAGAGGGGAAGAAGCCCCTCTCTCGACCTGCTGGACACACTTCTTTTGGTGGAAGCCAGGATGCAATTGGTCTCCTGGCCTGCAAAGTGAAGCCTTTGGAAGCTGTGGAGGTGCCGTAAGTCCTGCTGTTCCTAATGGCACTTTGTAGCGTGTGAGTGTCACAGGCTGTTACATGGCACTTTATAGCCTATGAGGGTCACAAGAGGGGAGAAAGCCAGCAGTGAGATAACTGTCTCAGCTAACTCCAGCTGGACTTTCTGAAGCCATGAATGCTTTGAGAGCTTTAGAGCAGAGTCGGCACAATCCCAAGTCCTTAAAACCCCCACCGTTGAGCCCAAAGACAGTGAAGCTCCATGTGAAACTGCCGGCTTAGTCCGTAGATCCTGTTCTTTTGCCCTTGTGTCCCATGGGGTCGTTTTTGCAGAGGCTCCTTCTGTCCACCTGTCTTGCAGTTTGAGGTGTTGACTGGCCACTGGCCACGCCCCAGCAGAATGCTGAACCACTGGGCTGCCTCACTGGGACAAGAGGACGTGGAATTAAAAAACACAACAGTAAATCCAACAAGGGTTATAAAATTTGTTTTCTTATTCAATTTAATTTATCATAATAAATAATATCAATAATATAATTAATATGCTATAAATATTAACATTCATAATATCAAAATTATTTTATTATTCAAAAGAATTTATTTTCTAAGACGATTAAAGAATCAATTTGTTTCCTTTAAGGACAGGAAAACCCAACCTCCTCCCCGCCGCAACTAACAGGTTTCAGTACTCTGAGCTTCTGTCCTGGGCAGAGTCCGACTCCCCAAGCAGCCATCAGAGCTGAGCTGAGTTAGCCTGGGCTCTTTGCCACAGCACCTGACAGGCCTGCCCCATCCAAGGGGACAGCTCCAGGACAACAACACACCTCGCTCATCTCACAGCCCAGCTCGGGGCTGGAAGGGCTGGGGCAGCAGCAGAGCACAGGACCCCTAATCCTGAGGTGGGGAGTTGGAGCCCCGAGCTGCGCACTGAGACGAGGACTGTTGCTGTCCGGGCGCTGCGCCCAAGCGCCTCTCTCCTCTCTCCAACGAGCCCCTTGGCTGGGGCAGGGGTGCCCCATGAAGCTGCACTCGTATGTGCCTGTATGTTTGTTGCCTTTACCTGTTGCCACACATCCACCTGATCACTTGTCCTGTCGTTACGAGATGTTCCATTGCTCAGACAGACTTGTTTGAGGGCAGCAGTTAATGTCACTTGCACTTTTTATTCTGGCACCTCATAGTTTCTCTGTCAATCTGAATTGACTAAATCTAAATCTGGGGGAAAGGAAACAACAGTTCTCATCAGTCCGTGGAATTTCTCACATCACAACATTGTGATTGCTGTGATTGATCTGTATGACACTATAGATTTCATGGAATATTTAGATACCTTGTAGATCACGATTCAAAGGTCGATTGAAACAAGTTGCCAGGAGGTTTCAACTGGTTTCTCTCAGTCCAAATTCTCTCACAGATTTACACAGCAGTCATTGCTCAGGCAACATTATGAAATGCTCTTCAGAAACACTGACTCAATTGTGATTTTGAGATTTTGGGGCACAACTAGTGCATTACAGGGAGTATTCTAAGTTTCCAAAGTTTCAGTTGTGCTTGTTTGATTACACATATTTGCTGGGTTGATCCCTTTAGATACAAATCAGAAAGCTGCTCTTCCAGTTTAAAAAAATCCAGAAACAGGAAAATGCAAAAAGGAAAGAGAAGCTGGCTGCTTCTCCCAGAAGCCCCCCACCCCGCAGCCACCCCTCCTCCACTGCAACACAGCCATGTCCAACTTCAGTCTGGGCACTCAGCTGCAGCAGGAATTCCTCTGCTGGGAGTCTGCAAAGTGCCATGCTGAAGGCTCTGCTTCTCTACAAAGCTTCCTCCCCCAGGTCTTTCTTCTGCTTTCTTCTGGCTTCTTACAGGAATTCCAGTGTGGAGCTGCCACATCCCACTGCTGGTGCAGGACAGGCAACAGCCCCTGTGGTTCTGGCTCCGCAGCTTTCCCCCGCCCTCCACCCAGTAAAGCTTCCAGCTCTCCTAGCCGCGCTCCCGGCTTCCAGCCACGAATATTTCGGCCAAGCAAAGACTAAAACACAGCCCAGAAAACCTCATGGCAACACCACCACCACCGCTCATTATCCCTCCTCTAACAAAGCACATTCTGTTCCCTAAAGCAATCGAGCCCTCGGTTGTGCCTCCAGAGCGCAGGGCTGTTGAGGGAAACACAGGCCAGGCGGTGCGATAATCCATTGTGGGATGCGGCGCTTTGTGTCCCACCAGACGCCGACCCCGACCGCGCCGGCGAAACCGCAGAGCAAAGACGTTGACGTTTCTCCAACCCAGCGGCACGTCCCGCGGGATGAACGGGCAGCGGAACAAAAGTGTTCCCATTTCCTATTGGGAATCTTGAGCTCGGGATTTAGGGATTCCATACAGATTCATCGGCAACACGCGCGCGAGGGGGGCAGCGCTCCCTGTTTCGCGCCCCAGGCCGTTAAATACAGGAATTGCTCAGCGATCGCCCCCTTTTCCCAACCCTCAACGGGGCAACAAGCCAGGGCCGAGGGCGTCTGATTTCCCATCCAAGCAGAGGCCGAGCGCTCCTTTAAAAAATAGAACCAGACATGCAAGAGATTTTATTCATAAAAACTGCTAATTTCGGCCAGCTACACGGGCAATTTGATCTTCAAGAGAGGGTCCATCTCCTCCAGCAGGTCAAACTTTTTCTCCTCTGCCTCCTCCTCTTTTCTGTTGTCAAACACTCTGCAAGGCAGAAAACCAATGGGGATTTCTATATGGAGTTCCTTTAAATCACTTTTTTCCCCCACAAGCCCCGCTAAACACAGCTTCATTCTTGCTGCTCCAGGGGCCTCCTGGCCAGCACAACGCCACTTTGGCCATAAATCAGCCAGTCTCCCCAGCCACAGGGGTGTTGGTGGTTCAACCAGCAAGATTTTTGGGTGGAAAACAACCAAAAAAGCCCTGGGGTAACTTTAATCCCGCTCCCTCCTCCGCCCCCGTGACAGCTTTCAGAGTTTAAATCCCTTTCAGCCCAAACCCGGCAGGTTTCTCCAAGGACAACAGCTACCTTTCCTGCTCCTCCCATGGAAATGGGTCCCGATGGGGTGGGACTTCAGCCGGGGCCGGTGCAGCACTTGGGTGGATGGAGAGCACTTCTGTGCTGCTGGGAACCTCTGGGTTACTCTCTGGCTTTTTCACTTTGTTTCCCTTCGAGGGAAGGCGGCGGCGCTTCTTTGGGTTGCAGCCAGCCTGTAAAATCAGAGAGGCTTTAGCAAATGTTCCCTGCTCTGCAGAGAGCTGGACAGTTACGTAAAAAGCCAAAAGAATCCCAAAAAGAGCTTTAAATTACCCCCTAACCTTCGTAAAAATGATAAAAATCCACCTTGGAGGCAACGAGGCTGCGCAAAAATGTAGAGCCCAGCCCCAGGCTGCCCAGGTGAGCTTCTCCGAATGCTAAAGAGCCGAAACACCCCGCTTTAAAAACCCACCCCCAGGACAGGGAGCAAACAGGGACCACGTTGTTGGCATTTCCATACGCAGAGAGATGTTCCCCTCCCTGGTAGGATTGCCGAGTGTTGAAATGAACCAGGTTCTCACCACAAAGGAACAAGCTTTGCAAACCCAACCTCCCGTTTGCCGGCCACGGGAGGTTCCGGTGATCCTTGCGGAGAGCAGGGGAAGCAGCAGCTCCTTTTACAGAGTGCCAGGAATTTCTCATGCCCCCCCCCCCCCCCACCCCGAAAGTCGCAAGCAACGCCAATGGCTTTTATCAGCCACCAGAAACTCTCCCGGCAGCTCCCGCTGCCCCTCTCAGGGCGGTTTTCGCACGGAGAGGCATCTTGCACGGTTTTCCTACCTCTTCTTCAGGGTTTTCCACCTCGCCCTTGGGTCTTTTGGTATTTTCTCTCCTGACTTGAGGCTGTCTGCGGCCGAATTTGACTTTTTTCTTCCAGGTATAATAATATTCGACGCACTGCGCCACGGTCTTGGTCTGGACCTGTTGGGAGAGAAACATCGCGCGTTTCTAACCGGCCGTCAGCACGATGGGTCGTTAATGCTGTTTGTATCTCCGGGGTTTCACTACCAGAGATGTTCAATATCCCCGTGTGGTCACACATCGGGGCAAATCATCTTGGTTTCAAAGAACAGGGCGGGTGACAGACAGCAAAAGGTACGACTTCCCGGGTTAAAAGCCTCAGCCGCCCCACCCTGATGTCTTTACCTTCTTCTGAATCAGGTGAAAGTCCTTCCTGTGCTGGCAGAAAGCCTCTCTGAACAGCTGCTCCTCGACAGGGCTCCAAGAATCCGACCCTGGGAATTGAGTGAGGAGAAGCTGCCGAGGTTTGTTATTTGCCTGGCGAGGCGGCCTTTGTTCCCATGTGAGAAGAAAAACCCCATCAAGCCAAACCCCACGTCAAGGGGTGAGAACCAAAGCGTTTCCACCCCTCCACAGGGGAACGGCAACAGCTTTGTAAAACCAAATCCTCGCCAGCCAGAGGTAGAAAGGGGAGGCACCGGCTACACCGGCGAAGGAACGGGCTCCCCGCTTACCTGTGTAATGATAATCAGCCAGTGGATGGGATCCGGACTTCTGAGGCATCCCGAAAAGCAGCATGTCCAGAGCATCCTGCAGGGTTTGATATTGAAAAACACCCAATGAGAGGAGATTTTGGATTCCCCACTCGGGAGGGGGAAAAGGGGCAAAACTTTCCCTTTCAATGCCTTCGACTCGGCCCACCTGTCGCAGATCTGCGTGGCTGGGTTCTAATGGAGAAGGGGGGCTGCAGGGGTGGCTGCTGCAAGAAGCAGCTAGAAGCCAGAAGCAGCAGATAAGAAGGAAGACAACTTGGGAAGAACTGACTGAAAACTCCCATTCTCCCATTCCCTGCCCCTCCCTGTGCTGTGATGGACGGGGAAAAGGGAGTGAAATTATGACTAAAGTCTGCTAAGAAGGGAGGGGTGGGGGGAAGGTGCTTTAAGATCCAGTCGCACTTCTCATTACCTGACTCTGCTGTCACTGGGGGTGCAGTGTAGTTGTAAGAAATAAGTTCTCTTTCCTTTACTCTGCACTGAGTCCATTTTGCCCTTGACACTAATCACAGAGTGATCCCTCTCTGTCTTTACCTCGAATCCTAAGCCTCTCAATATATATTTTCTCCCCTTTCCAGCTGAAAAGGGATCCCCTCTCGCCCCTGTGCCCCAGAAGAAGACTCTTCTGTGCAGCTTCCCTGGGGCTAACAAAGCCTGAGCCAGCCCGTTAACTACATACAGGTGAAGATATTGTTCCTTACCATGACGTTGCCCTGCGCTTCGTGCAGGCAGTGCAATGCTTGCTCCTGGTTCATCGGGCCCCCCGGCATGGCACTGGAGCAGGCCACCTTGAGCAGTTGGCTTACTGCAAATGCAATGAAAACCAAGGGAAAGTCAAGTTTCTGCCCAAGGGAAGAGGAAAAAACTCGATGGGAGACAAGAGGGAGGGGGAGGAACAGGTTCCACCAAGAACCAAGCGAGATCCCCTTCCCTTAACGCCTGCAGAGGAGATAAAGGTAAAGCAGGGAAGCTGCGGTGGGGACACCGACCCATCAGACCTGGGGAAGCCGTGGGGACGGGTGAGGAAGAAAAGCATTAAAGGAAAAACCTCTGTCCTGCGTTTCGGGGTTCGACTCGATGTCTCCCCACGGCTTCCACACCAACGTCGCACCATGGTCGTCGTTGTCTGCCTGCGACCTGTCGTGCAGCTCTGGCAGCTCTGCTTGAAACTGGCTGCCAACCTTGATGTGCCTGAAGTCGAGGAGGAAAAGAGGAGGTGAGGAAGACAAGCTGGGAATGGCGATGGCACAAAGAGTGGCAATTCCCTTCTGGCCGGTGCAGGGCATTCCCCGAGCCCCGAGCCACGGTCCCCTCATCGCCCCCTTCTCTTAATTCCGATTGCCACGGCGAGGACTCACGGCTCCACACTGATGTCTTCCTCCAGAGAAGATCCAAGGTCCCCCTCCATTCTGCCTGGAAAAAGAAAACACCCGCTCAAGATAGAAACCGCTTTGCCGAGATCGTCCTCCAGCCTCAATTCTCCCTCCCTTGCTGCAAATCACTGAGCTTGTCCTGGAATCCCCCAAATTTCAGGGAAATTGCTGGGTCTTTGTGTCCCCTCCACTAGGAATATGGGCACCGGGACATCATTTCACAGCACAGCTCAGAAATCAGCCGTGGGGATGGAGCAGGGGCTGCAAAAACCAGCAGCGAAGCAAAACCCCGGAACAGTGTTCGCACACAAGACCATAATCTTTTACTTGAGGGGGGGTGTTTCAAGCTTTTCTGGGGCCCATATTTGTAGGCACAGCTCCCCAACTCGGCTGCAATCTCCCAAAAATTACAGCTGACAAACCAGTGGGAGGAAGCAGGGAGCAAAAAAATTATCCACAAACTCTTCTTGGGCACAAGAGCTTCCTTTGAGGTTCTCCTTATCCAGGATCACCTGGGGGAAGGATTCCAAAAGACAACCCCCTCAAAGTTAGAGGCGCCTGAAAACCCCCAGTGGCATCGGATCATTAGCTGCCCCTCAAAACTCATGCGGGGAGGGAGGTGTGGGGTGCAGTTAGGGGCTCTGCAGGGATTTTGCAGTCAGGGAGAGCTGAAAGGAATAAAAGTAACCCAAAAACCTGTGGAGTCGCCATGGAATTCATTAAACTGCCTGGTAAAATCGCAGTCATTCCCTCAGGCTCTAACACCACAATCTATCCCACACGGCGCGGCTGCCATGAGTCAAACTCCCACCACCCGCGGTGTTCCCCGCAGCCCAGGGGGATTAAACAGGGCACGTATTTCCCAAGACAGCACCAGGACGGACCCTGGACCCGTTACCAAACCCCGTAACACAGCGGACCGTTGTGGCGGCCATACCTGAGCGCAGTTCAGGGGGTTCCAGGCGCCCGAGCTCTCTGCTGATGGCCAAGGTGGTGAGAATTGACCACGGCGATGTCGCTACCCAGAGAGTTTTTGCCAAGCCACGAAACCACTGCAGAGCTGGAGGCACCACTCACCTCCTTCCCTCCACCTGAGTCTGTTACTGGTACAGGACCGGTATCACCAGGGGCAACGCTGTGACGTCATCGTCTCCCAGCATGCCAAGCACAGGGGAGAAGGTTCCACCTGTACTTCTCCCTTTTACCTGCCGGTTCTCCTTCCCTCGTGGCAAACACCATCACTTACCACGAACACGCCGACAGTTCTCGGGCCCCGTCTCAGTATAAAGCTGCTGGGCACAGATTTTAGGGAGAAAACACTTCGGGAGCCACTGCCATCAGCAGGAGTGGCACCCATCCTACTCCTAAGCCAAAAGCCGGGACTGGGGGACAGAGGGTTCAGCCCAGGAATGTAGTTCAGTTTTCTAACCTTTGGTTTCAGAGCTTCTCTTGGACATTTACCATGTTTGCAAGCAAAAGCTGGTACAGCTGAGAAATGACACAGGGCACAGTTAGCACTGTTCCCTGAGCTATATAGCAAGGAACCCCAAGGTCTGAGAGGCTGCTCGCGTGATACTGGGAAATCTTTCACCACAGCAACATATTTCATTCATCGCACCTTTGGTTTGAGAGTTACTGCAGGACATTTAGCATGTTTGCAAGCAGAAGCTGCTACAGCCCAGACATGGCATCGTGCAACTACAGCACTGTTCCCTGAGCTATACAGCAAAGAATCCCAAGGTCTGAGGGGCTGCTCCGTGATAGAGTGGGAGCTATCAGTATAGGAATGTATTTCAGTCTTGGCACCTTTTGGGTTGTCTTTGTTCCCCGTCTCTCTGCCCCTGGGGGTGCAGATGTGTCTCCAGGCTGTGGTGACACGGGTGCTGGAGCCAGTGCTGTGTGGCCGTGCTGGGGAGCTGTCACCCAGCGGCTGCAGCTGGCTCTGCACTGGTTGTTCCGTGCTCTCGGCTGAGAGCTGGTGCTGTCTGTGTGACGCGTGGGAACAGCTCCCTTGGGGTGAGCAAAAGGGGGGCCACTGGCCACCCCCCAGCAGAATGCTGAACCACTGGGCTGCCTCACTGGGACAAGAGGACGTGGAATTAAAAACCAGTAGTTTTTCATTAAGTCTAATTAGTAGAAGTAAATCCAACAAGGGTTATACAATTTGTTTTCTTATTCAATTTTATTTATTATAATAAATATAAATATTGTAATTACTATAATTAATACAATAAATAAATAATTTAATTAAGAATATCCAAAATACTATTTTATTCTAGTATCACAATAGTATATATTACCACAATAGTAAATCCAACAAGGATTATAAAATTTTGTTTTCTTATTTAATTTTATTTATTATAATATATACAAATAATATCATTACTATAATTACTATATTATAATTATCAATATCAAAAATTTAATTGTATTCTAGTGCCACAATAGTATATATTACCACAATAGTAAATCCCACAACTATTTTATTTTCTTATTCAATTTTATTTATTAATAGAAATATTATAATTAATATGCTATAAATATTATCATTTGTAATATCCAAAATATTATTTTATTATTCAAAATCATTTATTTTCTAAGACAATCTAAGAATTAATTTGTTTCCTTTAAAGGGGAGGAAACCCCCACACCACCGCAACTAACAGGTTTCAGTACTCTGAGCTTCTGTCCTGGGCAGAGTCCGGCTCCCCAAGCAGCCATCAGAGGTGAGCTGAGTTAGCCTGGGCTCTTTGCCACAGCACCTGACAGGCCTGCCCCATCCAAGGGGACAGCTCCAGGACAACAACACACCTCGCTCATCTCACAGCCCAGTTCGGGGCTGGAAGGGCTGGGGCAGCAGCAGAGCACAGGACCCCTAATCCTGAGGTGGGGAGTTGGAGCCCCAAGCTGCGCACTGAGACGAGGACTGTTGCTGTCCGGGCGCTGCGCCCAAGCGCCTCTCTCCTCTCTCCAACGAGCCCCTTGGCTGGGGCAGGGGTGCCCCACGAAGCTGCACTCGTATGTGCCTGTATGTTTGTTGCCTTTACCTGTTGCCACACATCCACCTGATCACTTGTCCTGTCGTTACGAGATGTTCCATTGCTCAGACAGACTTGTTTGAGGGCAGCAGTTAATGTCACTTGCACTTTTTATTCTGGCACCTCATAGTTTCTCCGTCAATCTGAATTGACTAAATCTGGGGGAAAGGAAACAACAGTTCTCATCAGTCCGTGGAATTTCTCACATCACAACATTGTGATTGCTGTGATTGATCTGTATGTCACTATAGACTTCATGGAATATTTAGATACCTTGTAGATCACGATTCAAAGGTCGATTGAAACAAGTTGCCAGGAGGTTTCAATTGGTTTCTCTCAGTCCAAATTCTCTCACACATTTACACAGCAGTCATTGCTAAGGCAACATTATGAAATGCTCTTCAGAAATATTGACTCAATTGTGATTTTGAGATTTTGGGGCACAACTAGTGCATTACAGGGAGTATTCTAAGTTTCCAAAGTTTCAGTTGTGCTTGTTTGATTACACATATTTGCTGGGTTGATCCCTTTAGATACAAATCAGAAAGCTGCTCTTCCAGTTTAAAAATATCCAGAAACAGGAAAATGCAAAAAGGAAAGAGAAGCTGGCTGCTTCTCCCAGAAGCCCCCCACCCCGCAGCCACCCCTCCTCCACTGCAACACAGCCATGTCCAACTTCAGTCTGGGCACTCAGCTGCAGCAGGAATTCCTCTGCTGGGAGTCTGCAAAGTGCCATGCTGAAGGCTCTGCTTCTCTACAAAGCTTCCTCCCCCAGGCCTTTCTTCTGCTTTCTTCTGGCTTCTTACAGGTATTCCGGTGCGGAGCTGCCATCCCTCCCTTGTTTATCTATGAATTAGGTATTTCCAAGGTTTACAGGCTGAACCAAGGCGCCTTCTTCATAATAGAACATAACATAATACACATCCCATGTCTGGCAGGTTCCTGCTTTCCATTAATAGTTATGGCCTTACTAAGTTACCATTCAGTCCATTCAAGATTCAAAATCAAAGGTTAAATCCTAGCAGCACTTAATGATGGACTAATTCCGAGATTCACAAGTACTTTGTAATGCCAACAATTTAAGTCATCACTGCATCTTTCTTGATTCTAATAACCAGAAATAACCAGAAAGACTTTACTAGGAATGCAGTGACCATTTATGGGCATTCCATTAAGACCTACAGAATTTAATGTACTTAATTAAATAACTCAGATAATACAATGTTATGTGAATTTAAGAAGAAAAATACGATTAATCAAGGAAAATGGATGCACAGAAGCAACATTCTTCTCCTAGAGCAGCACAGAGCCCCCCTTGCTGCAGAAAAAGAATATCAATTCCCCTTCTATAATGACTTTCAATGAGGATACAAGGGGCAGGAGGGGAATCCACTTCCATCCTTATCTGTTTGAGAACAAATTCCTTATGAATGTATTTATTACAGAAGTAAATTCACCTTAGTGATACCAGAACTTTACAAGACATAAAAATACAGACTAAGTTGGTGCAGGAGCAGCAAATCAGATTGCACAATTAATGCCAACCATGTAATCGCCACACTGTGCGTCTCTTCAAGGCTGATTGAGCATTATTTTGCTGCTTCTATCTCCTTAAGTGTCATTAACTCCAGCAGTCTCTAGACATTTTTAATCCTCAGGGGGGATTTTCTGTAGAAGTGAAGGAGCAGTAACTTTCTTCCTCCTGTGGAGCACTCAAGAAAACCAGCATTTGTGGAACACAGACTGTGATGGTTCTTTCCACATTAAGTTTTCTAGCTTCTTGTATCACCATTACTGTTGCTGCCACTATTTGTGGGCAAGAGGGACACCCCTTGCTTATTGAGTCCAATTGCTTGGAAAAGTATCCCACTGGTCTTTTCCAGCTTCCCATTCTCTGGGTCAGAACTCCCACGGCAAGATGCAGCTGTTCCTGGGCAAACAAGTGAAGTCTTTAGTTTCTGATAATCCCAAGGCTGGTGCTGTCATGAAGGCTAATCTGAGTTTCCAAAAAAGCCTCTTGTTGCTGTTGATCCCATATAAAAGGAGTAGACTTCTGGGCTTCACACAGTGGCTTGGCTGCTAGACCATAATGCATGATCCAGAGCCGACAACACCCTGCCCTTCCCAGAAGTGCTCTCAGCTCACATACAGCTCGAGGCTCTGGAATAGCACAAATTCCCTCTTTTCAGCCTGTCCTCAGCCCTCGTTGTCCTTCTAGTTTATTTCTGGCACCACTGGGAACCGGCAGCCTCAGGAGCAGCTTTCCGGGCAGGTTTGTGCAAGGTATGTGGTTCTGGGGGGGGGAGGAAGGTGGGTCATACTGGGAGGTGAAGTGAGCAAAGTAAGCATGACTTGGAGAAGCTGAATTGAGGAGATAGCTTGGACTTTGGTATCTGCTCATCCTCAGTGGCAGGTGAGGTGCGGATCTGTCTGGTGGGCCAGCAGCCCTGGGGTACAGCTCAAGTTTCGGGGGGCCATGGTATGGTATGGCCAAAACAAGACAAAAAGAAAGTGCCCCTTGCTGCCCCCAAGTGCTGGAATTAATTCCTTCCAGGTATACCCCAAATGAGCAACATTTCTAGCCAAAATGAGGAGGTGTTCCTGTTCATGTGCTAGAGCCAGGTGAGATTGCCTCTGAAACCTCCTGTACAAGCGCTGTTGCAAAAGGGTGAGCTGACCCTGGAACAGCTGCTGGAAAGAGCAGCTTCCTTGTCCTTGAGCAGGGAGAGCAGTCTCAGGTGAGGGAAGGAGCAGAGGAGGGCTCCTTCAGCCTATCTCAGCCAAGACACTCCTCTGATAGGAATTCAGCATGCAGCAGAATGCAGGTCATTGAAATGGAACAGTGAATTGGAAATGCTGAATGACTGCAGCCATGGGGGTGCCAGAACACCTGCCATCACATGGCTTTAGGTGAGTCAGCCCTGACCATGTGGTCTCCCACCCTGGCCATGTGGTCTCCAGCAGAGCCAGCACTTGACAGCAGTCAGAGGCTGTATTAGGCTGCATGCCACCACCCCCCACTCACTGAAACTTGAAAGCAGTAGTTAAGGGCAACTTTCCCTCCATGGAGATTCCTGGCTCCGTGTTACGCTACAGCCACTGACATGTATCTGCAACCTCAGCTCACCCTGACCAAAAATGACCTGTGACACATCCCTATGCTGGCAGGTGTTTGCTTTGCTGGAATAGGAGGAAAAACCCAATATGATGCAAAATAAAGGCCTGTGGGTCTTTCACAGTCTGACTTACGGCTCTTGCACTAATCTCTCCTCGCCATGTGGTTTCCATACTGGTACAATGGGCGTGTTATCTTCTGATTTGTGCTCTTCTAAGATATTCTATATTAAGACTTTATTGATCAACTCATGAATTCCCTGTTTTGCCTTAGGTTTAATTGGGTACTGTTAATCCTAACTGGTTTTGCACCTTCCTTCCATTCAGCTTTTACTGGCTGTACTGGTGTGGATTTCCCTGGGATGGTGGTTTCCCATCCCATAGAGAGCACCACGTGACTGACTTCTGGGGGGATTTCTTGTCATTTTGGCTTTTCTTGTAGCATGAGGATTTCTCCTGATTTGGTTCAGGTCCCTTTAACAACAATTCCCCATCTCCAAAACCAATCTGGGCATTCCATTTAGGTAAGACATCCCTTCCCATGAAGGGAATTGGACATTCTGGAACATACAGGAATGAACCTGCTCTAATTTTGTTTCCAAACTGTAAATTCAGGGGTTGTAAGAACGGCTGGCTTTCCTCTCTCCCTGTGGCTCCCTCAATATTTGCTGGTTTAGCTTCTATCTTCATTTGCTGGTTTAGCTGGTTTAGCTCCCCTTTTTCCCCTGCTTAATGTCGTACAGTGTAGACCAATCTATAGCTTTAGGCACAGCATTTTGGACCCCCTATAAAATCCACCGCTGATACCTTTTCGGTCTCTGTCTGTGTTCATCGGGATTCAGACCCCCTTGAGGAGCCCCTGGGGAAAAGGTTTGGTCTCTGGTGCCATCTACTGCCTGAGCACAGACATCCTCCTCTGCTCGCCTTCTCGTGGTTCTCGAGCTTTATTTCCCTTCGTGGGGAAGCCTCTCAAACGAGTGGCTCTTTGTAGAGCAACGACTCTTTTCTCAACACTATTTCTAGCTGTCTTCTGATAGTTGATGTGCAATGAATCCAGTGGTTGTACCTAAGTACAACCTATACTACTACATCTACAGTTGTACTATAGAAGGAGGGAAGAATGTCCTGATAGCCAAGTATTCCTTACAACCCTGCTGCTTTAGAGCTTGGCTAGGAGGACTCAGAAGAATTGCATTTGCCAGATGAATGTATGGAGGGAGGTGCTGAAGAGCTTTTTTCAATCATCATTCGATCTAAACCATTTTTAACAGAGAGAAGTTCACTGGATGAGGGTCAGCTTTCCTGAGCCCAAACCCAGTGTGTTTTCTGTCAGTGCCTTCTGTGTGTTTAAGGTGTGAATGAGACTTTGTGTTCCAGAGACAATCAGTGTCTGTAACTGGCTGGGTTGGGGTTTTTTTGCCTTTGATTGGTCCAGTTTGTACCTGAGGAATCTACTTCAGGATGGCAAATCTATAGATGCTTCTCTGGTGTCCTGAAGCAGAGCAGTCCTATCTGTAAGATTCCAAACTGTCACTGCAGAAGTCAGTGCCGTTGGGTGGAAGGGGAACTGAAACACAGAATCACAGCTTGTCTTTTCTCAAAGCAGCCCAAGGCCAACCCACGGCAGCCGGTAACTTCGGCAGCCCATTTTACAAGGCCTTGCTTTAGCACTGTTGCTGAGAGCTGGACTTCTCCCAGGACCTGAGATGTGGCCAACTTTGGCCTGGTCACAGCCCCTGGATCTGTAGGAGGCAGTGAAAGCCCAGGAAAGTTCTTAACATCTGATGGCTCCAAAATGTCCCATGTTGAAGTTTGGTTTGGAAACTGAAGTGTTTGGCAATCCACAGCTTCTTGTTTTCTGGACAGAGCTTTTTCCACTTGGGTGTTTTGGCTGTAGTAACCGTAGGAGAAGAGCACATCTTTGGGGGAGTAGAATGACATTCAGGGAGGTGTCTTTGAGCATGTTTTGGGTTGGCATGGCAGGTTTTTGCTAGCGGGGCTGCTACAGTGGTGGTTTCTGGGAAAAGATGCCAGCAGCTTCCCCACAGCAGCAGTGACCCCTGATGGGGCTCCTCTGGGTTCGGGCAGAGGATAGGTGAGCGCAGGCAGCAAGAGAGTCCCCGTTTGCTTTGGAGCCAGTAAGCCTGACCTGAAGGTGATGTGACCTCCCCAAGGCTGGACACCGTGTTGCTATTGGAGCTGTGTGGGGGAGCGTTTGTCCCCTGGGCTCAGCCGTGGCAGTGTTGTGCTGCATGTGTGCAGCTGCTGCTGCTGCTCTGGAGGCCCACGTTAGCTCCAAGGCCTGTGGGAGGTTCTGAACCAAACTGAAGATGTGCTTTTGTCCCTTTTATGTAGTTCACACCCAAACTGGGGGCCAGATCATAGAGTCCTAGAGTGCTTTAGGTTGGAAGGGACCTTTCCAGGTCATCTAGTGCAACCCCCTGCAGTGAGCAGGGAGCCCACCAGATCGGGTTGCTCAGAGCTTTATCGAGCCTGACCTCCAATGCCTCCCGGGCTGGGGCCTCCACCACCTCTCTGGGCAACCTGTGCCAGTGACTCACCACTACGAATTAGGAAGAGCTTCTTTGTACTGTTCAATTTAACCTGCCCTGCTCTAGTTTTGACCTCTGTTCCTTGTCCCATCACTCCAGGCCCTTGCAAACAGTCCCTGCCAGGTGTCCTATAGGCCCCTTCAGGCACTGGAAGGCTGCTCTAAAGGCTACCCTGAGCCTTATCCTCTCCAGGCCAAACAAGCCCAACTCTCTCAGGCCATCTTTGTAGGATGGGGTGCTGCAGACTTGTGATCATCCACGCAGCCTCCTCTGGACCCGCTCCAAGAGGTCCATGTCACTGTTCTCCTCGGGACTCCAGAGCTGGAGGCAGTACTGCAGGTGGGGTCTCAGCCAAGCAGAGCAGAGGGGAAGAAGCCCCTCTCTCGACCTGCTGGACACACTTCTTTTGGTGGAACCCAGGATGCAATTGGTCTCCTGGCCTGCAAAGTGAAGCCTTTGGAAGCTGTGGAGGTGCCATAAGTCCTGCTGTTCCTAATGGCACTTTATAACCTGTGAGAATTTAGGTAGGACAGCCTGGCAGAGGAACCAAGCTGCGGCATGGAGAGCTTGGATTTGTCTTACAGGGTAAGGCAGTGTCAGGGGCAGACACTCAGTTCTTGTCCCTTCTGCTTTCTTGGGGACGTTTTTAATACCTTAAGCAGTGGGGAGTGCCTGGCTTCCCTTGGGAAGCGATCTTCTTAACCAGGCACAATTGCCACTGGTGTTTTCCCTGGGTATTCATCCTATGCAGAGACTGAAGAACGTGGAACCGAATCCCTGCTTAATGCCCTAGTTCCACCCACTGTGGTACCCCCATTCCTTGTTTGAAAGTACCAGGTCCAAAGAGATCTACATTTGTGTGTTTAAGGGTATTTGGTGCTGGCCTTTCCTTGAAGGTAATGGGAACTCGGCCCTCCACCCCCTCTAAGCACACTCTCTCCTTGGCCTTCAGCTGTGCCTGTCACTTTACTGAAACAAGAAGGGAGAAAGCCAGCAGTGAGATAACTGTCTCAGCTAACTCCAGCTGGACTTTCTGAAGCCATGAATGCTTTGAGAGCTTTAGAGCAGAGTCGGCACAATCCCAAGTCCTTAAAACCCCCACCGTTGAGCCCAAAGACAGTGAAGCTCCATGTGAAACTGCCGGCTTAGTCCATAGATCCTGTTCTTTTGCCCTTGTGTCCCATGGGGTCGTTTTTGCAGAGGCTCCTTCTGTCCACCTGTCTTGCAGTTTGAGGTGTTGACTGGCCACTGGCCACGCCCCAGCAGAATGCTGAACCACTGGGCTGCCTCACTGGGACAAGAGGACGTGGAATTAAAAACCACAACAGTAAATCCAACAAGGGTTATAACATTTGTTTTCTTATTCAATTTAATTTATCATAATAAATAATATCAATAATATAATTAATATGCTATAAATATTAACATTCATAATATCAAAATTATTTTATTATTCAAAAGAATTTATTTTCTAAGACGATTAAAGAATCAATTTGTTTCCTTTAAGGAGAGGAAACCCCAACCTCCTCCCCGCCGCAACTAACAGGTTTCAGTACTCTGAGCTTCTGTCCTGGGCAGAGTCCGGCTCCCCAAGCAGCCATCAGAGCTGAGCTGAGTTAGCCTGGGCTCTTTGCCACAGCACCTGACAGGCCTGCCCCATCCAAGGGGACAGCTCCAGGACAACAACACACCTCGCTCATCTCACAGCCCAGCTCGGGGCTGGAAGGGCTGGGGCAGCAGCAGAGCACAGGACCCCTAATCCTGAGGTGGGGAGTTGGAGCCCCGAGCTGCGCACTGAGACGAGGACTGTTGCTGTCCGGGCGCTGCGACCAAGCGCCTCTCTCCTCTCTCCAACGAGCCCCTTGGCTGGGGCAGGGGTGCCCCATGAAGCTGCACTCGTATGTGCCTGTATGTTTGTTGCCTTTACCTGTTGCCACACATCCACCTGATCACTTGTCCTGTCGTTACGAGATGTTCCATTGTTCAGACAGACTTGTTTGAGGGCAGCAGTTAATGTCACTTGCACTTTTTATTCTGGCACCTCTCAGTTTCTCTGTCAATCTGAATTGACTAAATCTAAATCTGGGGGAAAGGATACAACAGTTCTCATCAGTCCGTGGAATTTCTCACATCACAACATTGTGATTGCTGTGATTGATCTGTATGTCACTATAGATTTCATGGAATATTTAGATACCTTGTAGATCACGATTCAAAGGTCGATTGAAACAAGTTGCCAGGAGGTTTCAACTGGTTTCTCTCAGTCCAAATTCTCTCACAGATTTACACAGCAGTCATTGCTAAGGCAACATTATGAAATGCTCTTCAGAAATATTGACTCAATTGTGATTTTGAGATTTTGGGGCACAGCTAGTGCATTACAGGGAGTATTCTAAGTTTTCAAAGTTTCAGTTGTGCTTGTTTGATTACACATATTTGCTGGGCTGATCCCTTTAGATACAAATCAGAAAGCTGCTCTTCCAGTTTAAAAAAATCCAGAAACAGGAAAATGCAAAAAGGAAAGAGAAGCTTCCTGCAGATTTTGCAGCATTTTTATACCCTATTCCCATCTGAAATCCCTCCCTGGTTTACCTATGAATTAGGTATTTCCAAGGTTTACAGGCTGAATCGAGGCGCCTTCTTCATAATAGAACATAACATAATACACATCCCATGTCTGGCAGGTTCCTGCTTTCCATTAATAGTTATGGCCTTACTAAGTTACCATTCAGTCCATTCAAGATTCAAAATCAAAGGTTAAATCCTAGCAGCACTTAATGATGGACTAATTCCGAGATTCACAAGTACTTTGTAATGCCGATAATTTAAGTCATCACTGCATCTTTCTTGATTCTAATAACCAGAAATAACCAGAAAGACTTTACTAGGAATGCAGTGACCATTTATGGGCATTCCATTAAGACCTACAGAATTTAATGTACTTAATTAAATAACTCAGATAATACAATGTTATGTGAATTTAAGAAGAAAAATATGATTAATCAAGGAAAATGGATGCACAGAAGCAACATTCTTCTCCTAGAGCAGCACAGAGGCCCCCTTGCTGCAGAAAAAGAATATCCATTCCCCTTCTACAATGAGTTTCAATGAGGAGACAAGGGGTGGGAGGGGAATCCACTCCCCTTCCATCCTTATCTGTTTGAGAACAAATTCCTTATGGATTTATTTATTACAGAAGTAAATTCACCTTAATGATATCATAGCCAGAACTTTACAAGACATAAAAATACAAACTAAGTTGGTGCAGGAGCAGCAAATCAGATTGCACAATTAATGCCAACCATGTAATCACCACACTGTGCGTCTCTTCAAGGCTGATTGAGCATTATTTTGCTGCTTCTATCTCCTTAAGTGTCATTAACTCCAGCAGTCTCTAGACATTTTTAATCCTCGGGGGGGATTTTCTGTAGAAGTGAAGGAGCAGTAACTTTCTTCCTCCTGTGAAGCACTCAAGAAAACCAGCATGTGTGGAACACAGACTGTGATGGTTCTTTCCACATTAAGTTTTCTAGCTTCTTGTATCACCATTACTGTTGCTGCCACTGTGCGTGGGCAAGAGGGACACCCCTTGCTTATTGAGTCCAATTGCTTGGAAAAGTATCCCACTGGTCTTTTCCAGCTTCCCATTCTCTGGGTCAGAACTCCCACGGCAAGATGCAGCTGTTCCTGGGCAAACAAGTGAAGTCTTTAGTTTCTGATAATCCCAAGGATGGTGCTGTCATGAAGGCTAATCTGAGTTTCCAAAAAAGCCTCTTGTTGCTGTTGATCCCATATAAAAGGAGTAGACTTCTGGGCTTCACACAGTGGCTTGGTTGCTAGACCATAATGCATGATCCAGAGACGACAACACCCTGCCCTTCCCAGAAGTGCTCTCAGCTCACATACAGCTCGAGGCTCTGGAATAGCACAAATTCCCTCTTTTCAGCCCGTCCTCAGCCCTCGTTGTCCTTCTAGTTTATTTCTGGCACCACTGGGAACCGGCAGCCTCAGGAGCAGCTTTCCGGGCAGGTTTGTGCGAGGTATGTGGTTCTGGGGGGGAGGAAGGTGGATCATACTGGGAAGTGAAGTGAGCAAAGTAAGCATGACTTGGAGAAGCTGAACTGAGGAGATAGCTTGGACTTTGGTATCTGCTCATCCTCAGTGGCAGGTGAGGTGCGGATCTGTCTGGTGGGCCAGCAGCCCTGGGGTACAGCTCAAGGTTCAGGTGGCCATGGTATGGTATGGCCAAAACAAGACAAAAAGAAAGTGCCCCTTGCTGCCCCCAAGTGCTGGAATTATTTCCTGCCAGGTATACCCCAAATGAGCAACATTTCTAGCCAAAATGAGGAGGTGTTCCTGTTCATGTGCTAGAGCCAGGTGAGATTGCCTCTGAAACCTCCTGTACAAGCGCTGTTGCAAAAGGGTGAGCTGACCCTGGAACAGCAGCTGGAAAGAGCAGCTTCCTAGTCCTTGAGCAGGGAGAGCAGTCTCAGGTGAGGGAAGGAGCAGAGGAGAGCTCCTTCAGCCTATCTCAGCCAAGACACTCCTCTGATAGGAATTCAGCATGCAGCAGAATGCAGGTCATTGAAATGGAACAGTGAATTGGAAATGCTGAATGACTGCAGCCATGGGGGTGCCAGAAAACCTGCCATCACATGGCTTTAGGTGAGTCAGCTCTGGCCATGTGGTCTCCCACCCTGGCCATGTGGTCTCCAGCAGAGCCAGCACTTGACAGCAGTCAGAGGCTGTATTAGGCTGCATGCCACCACCCCCCACTCACTGAAACTTGAAAGCAGTAGTAAAGGGCAACTTTCCCTCCATGGAGATTCCTGGCTCCGTGTTACGCTACAGCCAGTGACATGTATCTGCAACCTCAGCTCACCCTGACCAAAAATGACCTGTGACACATCCCTATGCTGGCAGGTGTTTGCTTTGCTGGACTAGGAGGAAAAACCCAATATGATGCAAAATAAAGGCCTGTGGGTCTTTCACAGTCTGACTTACGGCCCTTGCACTAATCTCTCCTCGCCATGTGGTTTCCATACTGGTACAATGGGCGTGTTATCTTCTGATTTGTGCTCTTCTAAGATCTTCTGTCTCAAGACTTTATTGATCAACTCATGAATTCCCTGTTTTGCCTTAGGTTTAATTGGGTACTGTTAATCCTAACTGGTTTTGCACCTTCCTTCCATTCAGCTTTTACTGGCTGTACTGGTGTGGATTTCCCTGGGCTATTGGTTTCCCATCCCATAGAGAGCACCACGTGACTGACTTCTGGGGGGATTTCTTGTCATTTTGGCTTTTCTTGTAGCATGAGGATTTCTCCTGATTTGGTTCAGGTCCCTTTAACAACAATTCCCCATCTCCAAAACCAATCTGGGCATTCCATTTAGGTAAGACATCCCTTCCCATGAAGGGAATTGGACATTCTGGAACATACAGGAATGAACCTGCTCTAATTTTGTTTCCAAACTGTAAATTCAGGGGTTGTAAGAACGGCTGGCTTTCCTCTCTCCCTGTGGCTCCCTCAATATTTGCTGGTTTAGCTCCTATCTTCATTTGCTGGTTTAGCTGGTTTAGCTCCCCTTTTTCCCCTGCTTAATGTCGTACAGTGTAGACCAATCTATAGCTTTAGGCACAGCATTTTGGACCCCCTATAAAATCCACCGCTGATATCTTTTCGGTCTCTGTCTGTGTTCATGTGGATTCAGACCCCCTTGAGGAGCCCCTGGGGAAAAGGTTTGGTCTCTGGTGCCATCTACTGCCTGAGCACAGACATCCTCCTCTGCTCGCCTTCTCGTGGTTCTCGAGCTTTATTTCCCTTCGTGGAGAAGCCTCTAAAACGAGTGGCTCTTTGTAGAGCAACGACTCTTTTCTCAACACTATTTCTAGCTGTCTTCTGATAGTTGATGTGCAATGAATCCAGTGGTTGTACCTAAGTACAACCTATACTACTACATCTACAGTTGTACTACAGAAGGAGGGAAGAATGTCCTGATAGCCAAGTATTCCTTACAACCCTGCTGCTTTAGAGCTTGGCTAGGAGGACTCAGAAGAATTGCATTTGCCAGCTGAATGCATGGAAGGAGGTGCTGAAGAGCTTTTTTCAAAGATGATCATTCGATCTAAACCATTTTTAACAGAGAGAAGTTCACTGGATGAGGGTCAGCTTTCCTGAGCCCAAACCCAGTGTGTTTTCTGTCAGTGCCCTCTGTGTGTTCAAGGTGTGAATGAGACTTTGTGTTCCAGAGACAATCAGTGTCTGTAACTGGCTGGGTTGGGGTTTTTTTGCCTTTGATTGGTCCAGTTTGTACCTGAGGAATCTACTTCAGGATGGCAAATCTATAGATGCTTCTCTGGTGTCCTGAAGCAGAGCAGTCCTATCTGTAAGATTCCAAACTGTCACTGCAGAAGTCAGTGCCGTTGGGTGGAAGGGGAACTGAAACACAGAATCACAGCTTGTCTTTTCTCAAAGCAGCCCAAGGCCAACCCACGGCAGCCGGTAACTTCGGCTCCCCATTTTACAAGGCCTTGCTTTAGCACTGTTGCTGAGAGCTGGACTTCTCCCAGGACCTGAGATGTGGCCAACTTTGGCCTGGTCACAGCCCCTGGATCTGTAGGAGGCAGTGAAAGCCCAGGAAAGTTCTTAACATCTGATGGCTCCAAAATGTCCCATGTTGAAGTTTGGTTTGGAAACTGAAGTGTTTGGCAATCCACAGCTTCTTGTTTTCTGGACAGAGCTTTTTCCACTTGGGTGTTTTGGCTGTAGTAACCGTAGGAGAAGAGCACATCTTTGGGGGAGTGGAATGACATTCAGGGAGGTGTCTTTGAGCATGTTTTGGGTTGGCATGGCAGGTTTTTGCTAGCGGGGCTGCTACAGTGGTGGTTTCTGGGAAAAGATGCCAGCAGCTTCCCCACAGCGGCAGTGACCCCTGATGGGGCTCCTCTGGGTTCGGGCAGAGGATAGGTGAGCGCAGGCAGCAAGAGAGTCCCCGTTTGCTTTGGAGCCAGTAAGCCTGACCTGAAGGTGATGTGACCTCCCCAAGGCTGGACACCGTGTTGCTATTGGAGCTGTGTGGGGGAGCGTTTGTCCCCTGGGCTCAGCCGTGGCAGTGTTGTGCTGCATGTGTGCAGCTGCTGCTGCTGCTCTGGAGGCCCACGTTAGCTCCAAGGCCTGTGGGAGGTTCTGAACCAGACTGAAGATGTGCTTTTGTCCCTTTTATGTAGTTCACACCCAAACTGGGGGTCACATCATAGAGTCCTAGAGGGCTTTAGGTTGGAAGGGACCTTTCCAGGTCATCTAGTGCAACCCCCTGCAGTGAGCAGGGAGCCCACCAGATCGGGTTGCTCAGAGCTTTATCGAGCCTGACCTCCAATGCCTCCCGGGCTGGGGCCTCCACCACCTCTCTGGGCAACCTGTGACAGTGACTCACCACTACGAATTAGGAAGAGCTTCTTTGTACTGTTCGATTTAACCTGCCCTGCTCTAGTTTCGACCACTGTTCCTTGTCCCATCACTCCAGGCCCTTGCAAACAGTCCCTGCCAGGTGTCCTATAGGCCCCTTCAGGGACTGGAAGGCTGCTCTAAAGGCTACCCTGAGCCTTATCCTCTCCAGGCCAAACAAGCCCAACTCTCTCAGGCCATCTTTGTAGGATGGGGTGCTGCAGACTTGTGATCATCCACGCAGCCTCCTCTGGACCCGCTCCAAGAGGTCCATGTCACTGTTCTCCTCGGGACTCCAGAGCTGGAGGCAGTACTGCAGGTGGGGTCTCAGCCAAGCAGAGCAGAGGGGAAGAAGCCCCTCTCTCGACCTGCTGGACACACTTCTTTTGGTGGAAGCCAGGATGCAATTGGTCTCCTGGCCTGCAAAGTGAAGCCTTTGGAAGCTGTGGAGGTGCCGTAAGTCCTGCTGTTCCTAATGGCACTTTGTAGCGTGTGAGTGTCACAGGCTGTTACATGGCACTTTATAGCCTATGAGGGTCACAAGAGGGGAGAAAGCCAGCAGTGAGATAACTGTCTCAGCTAACTCCAGCTGGACTTTCTGAAGCCATGAATGCTTTGAGAGCTTTAGAGCAGAGTCGGCACAATCCCAAGTCCTTAAAACCCCCACCGTTGAGCCCAAAGACAGTGAAGCTCCATGTGAAACTGCCGGCTTAGTCCGTAGATCCTGTTCTTTTGCCCTTGTGTCCCATGGGGTCGTTTTTGCAGAGGCTCCTTCTGTCCACCTGTCTTGCAGTTTGAGGTGTTGACTGGCCACTGGCCATGCCCCAGCAGAATGCTGAACCACTGGGCTGCCTCACTGGGACAAGAGGACGTGGAATTAAAAAACACAACAGTAAATCCAACAAGGGTTATAAAATTTGTTTTCTTATTCAATTTAATTTATCATAATAAATAATATCAATAATATAATTAATATGCTATAAATATTAACATTCATAATATCAAAATTATTTTATTATTCAAAAGAATTTATTTTCTAAGACGATTAAAGAATCAATTTGTTTCCTTTAAGGAGAGGAAACCCCAACCTCCTCCCCGCCGCAACTAACAGGTTTCAGTACTCTGAGCTTCTGTCCTGGGCAGAGTCCGGCTCCCCAAGCAGCCATCAGAGCTGAGCTGAGTTAGCCTGGGCTCTTTGCCACAGCACCTGGCAGTCCTGCCCCATCCAAGGGGACAGCTCCAGGACAACAACAGACCTCGCTCATCTCAGAGCCCAGCTCGGGGCTGGAAGGGCTGGGGCAGCAGCAGAGCACAGGACCCCTAATCCTGAGGTGGGGAGTTGGAGCCCCGAGCTGCGCACTGAGATGAGGACTGTTGCTGTCCGGGCGCTGCGCCCAAGCGCCTCTCTCCTCTTTCCAACGAGCCCCTTGGCTGGGGCAGGGGTGCCCCATGAAGCTGCACTCGTATGTGCCTGTATGTTTGTTGCCTTTACCTGTTGCCACACATCCACCTGATCACTTGTCCTGTCGTTACGAGATGTTCCATTGTTCAGACAGACTTGTTTGAGGGCAGCAGTTAATGTCACTTGCACTTTTTATTCTGGCACCTCATAGTTTCTCTGTCAATCTGAATTGACTAAATCTAAATCTGGGGGAAAGGATACAACAGTTCTCATCAGTCCGTGGAATTTCTCACATCACAACATTGTGATTGCTGTGATTGATCTGTATGACACTATAGATTTCATGGAATATTTAGATACCTTGTAGATCACGATTCAAAGGTCGATTGAAACAAGTTGCCAGGAGGTTTCAACTGGTTTCTATCAGTCCAAATTCTCTCACAGATTTACACAGCAGTCATTGCTCAGGCAACATTATGAAATGCTCTTCAGAAACACTGACTCAATTGTGATTTTGAGATTTTGGGGCACAACTAGTGCATTACAGGGAGTATTCTAAGTTTCCAAAGTTTCAGTTGTGCTTGTTTGATTACACATATTTGCTGGGTTGATCCCTTTAGATACAAATCAGAAAGCTGCTCTTCCAGTTTAAAAAAATCCAGAAACAGGAAAATGCAAAAAGGAAAGAGAAGCTGGCTGCTTCTCCCAGAAGCCCCCCACCCCGCAGCCACCCCTCCTCCACTGCAACACAGCCATGTCCAACTTCAGTCTGGGCACTCAGCTGCAGCCGGAATTCCTCTGCTGGGAGTCTGCAAAGTGCCATGCTGAAGGCTCTGCTTCTCTACAAAGCTTCCTCCCCCAGGTCTTTCTTCTGCTTTCTTCTGGCTTCTTACAGGAATTCCAGTGTGGAGCTGCCACATCCCACTGCTGGTGCAGGACAGGCAACAGCCCCTGTGGTTCTGGCTCCGCAGCTTTCCCCCGCCCTCCACCCAGTAAAGCTTCCAGCTCTCCTAGCCGCGCTCCCGGCTTCCAGCCACGAATATTTCGGCCAAGCAAAGACTAAAACACAGCCCAGAAAACCTCGTGGCAACACCACCACCACCGCTCATTATCCCTCCTCTAACAAAGCACATTCTGTTCCCTAAAGCAATCGAGCCCTCGGTTGTCCCTCCCCAGCGCAGGGCTGTTGAGGGAAACACAGGCCAGGCGGTGCGATAATCCATTGTGGGATGCGGCGCTTTGTGTCCCACCAGACGCCGACCCCGACCGCGCCGGCGAAACCGCAGAGCAAAGACGTTGACGTTTCTCCAACCCAGGGGCATGTCCCGCGGGATGAACGGGCAGCGGAACAAAAGTGTTCCCATTCCTTATTGGGAATCTTGAGCTCGGGATTTAGGGATTCCATACGGATTCATCGGCAACACGCGCGCGAGGGGGGCAGCGCTCCCTGTTTCGCGCCCCAGGCCGTTAAATACAGGAATTGCTCAGCGATCGCCCCCTTTTCCCAACCCCCAACGGGGCAACAAGCCAGGGCCGAGGGCGTCCGATTTCCCATCCAAGCAGAGGCCGAGCGCTCCTTTAAAAAATAGAACCAGACAGGCAAGAGATTTTATTCATAAAAACTGCTAATTTCGGCCAGCTACACGGGCAATTTGATCTTCAAGAGAGGGTCCATCTCCTCTAGCAGGTCAAACTTTTTCTCGTCTGCCTCCTCCTCTTTTCTGTTGTCAAACACTCTGCAAGGCAGAAAACCAATGGGGATTTCTATATGGAGTTCCTTTAAATCACTTTTTTCCCCCACTAGCCCCGCTAAACACAGCTTCATTCTTGCTGCTCCAGGGGCCTCCTGGCCAGCACAACGCCACTTTGGCCATAAATCAGCCAGTCTCCCCAGCCACAGGGGTGTTGGTGGTTCAACCAGCAAGATTTTTGGGTGGAAAACAACCAAAAAAGCCCTGGGGTAACTTTAATCCCGCTCCCTCCTCCGCCCCCGTGACAGCTTTCAGAGTTTAAATCCCTTTCAGCCCAAACCCGGCAGGTTTCTCCAAGGACAACAGCTACCTTTCGTGCTCCTCCCATGGAAATGGGTCCCGATGGGGTGGGACTTCAGCCGGGGTCGGTGCAGCACTTGGGTGGATGGAGAGCACTTCTGTGCTGCTGGGAACCTCTGGATTACTCTTTGGCTTTTTGACTTTGTTTCCCTTCGAGGGAAGGCGGCGGCGCTTCTTTGGGTTGCAGCCAGCCTGTAAAATCAGAGAGGCTTTAGCAAATGTTCCCTGCTCTGCAGAGAGCTGGACAGTTACGTAAAAAGCCAAAAGAATCCCAAAAAGAGCTTTAAATTCCCCCCTAAACTTCCTAAAAATGATAAAAATCCACCTTGGAGGCAACGAGGCTGCGCAAAAATGTAGAGCCCAGCCCCAGTCTGCCCAGGTGAGCTTCTCCGAATGCTAAAGAGCCGAAACACCCCGCTTTAAAAACCCACCCCCAGGACGGGGCGCAAACTGGGACCACGTTGTTGGCATTTCCATACGCAGAGCGATGTTTCCCTCCCTGGTAGGATTGCCGAGTGTTGAAATGGACCCGGTTCTCACCACAAAGGAACAAGCTTTGCAAACCCAACCTCCCGTTTGCCGGCCACGGGAGGTTCCGGTGATCCTTGCGGAGAGCAGGGGAAGCAGCAGCTCCTTTTACAGAGTGCCAGGAATTTCTCATGCCCCCCCCCCACCCCGAAAGTCGCAAGCAACGCCAATGGCTTTTATCAGCCACCAGAAACTCTCCCGGCAGCTCCCGCTGCCCCTCTCAGGGCGGTTTTCGCACGGAGAGGCATCTTGCACGGTTTTCCTACCTCTTCTTCAGGGTTTTCCACCTCGCCCTTGGGTCTTTTGGTATTTTCTCTCCTGACTTGAGGCTGTCTGCGGCCAAATTTGACTTTTTTCTTCCAGGTATAATAATATTCGACGCACTGCGCCACGGTCTTGGTCTGGACCTGTTGGGAGAGAAACATCGCGCGTTTCTAACCGGCCGTCAGCACGATGGGTCGTTAATGCTGTTTGTATCTCCGGGGTTTCACTACCAGAGATGTTCAATATCCCCGTGCGGTCACACATCGGGGCAAATCATCTTGGTTTCAAAGAACAGGGCGGGTGACAGACAGCAAAAGGTACGACTTCCCGGGTTAAAAGCCTCAGCCGCCCCACCCTGATGTCTTTACCTTCTTCTGAATCAGGTGAAAGTCCTTCCTGTGCTGGCAGAAAGCCTCTCTGAACAGCTGCTCCTCGACAGGGCTCCAAGAATCCGACCCTGGGAATTGAGTGAGGAGAAGCTGCCGAGGTTTGTTATTTGCCTGGCGAGGCGGCCTTTGTTCCCGTGTGAAAAGAAAAACCCCAGCAAGCCAAACCCCACGTCAAGGGGTGAGAACCAAAGCGTTTCCACCCCTCCCCAGGGGAACGGCAACAGCTTTGTAAAACCAAATCCTCGCCAGCCAGAGGTAGAAAGGGGAGGCACCGGCTACACCGGCGAAGGAACGGGCTCCCCGCTTACCTGTGTAATGATAATCAGCCAGTGGATGGGATCCGGACTTCTGAGGCATCCCGAAAAGCAGCATGTCCAGAGCATCCTGCAGGGTTTGATATTGAAAAACACCCAAAGAGAGGAGATGTTGGATTCCCCCCTCGGGAGGGGGAAAAGGGGCAAAACTTTCCATTTTGATGCCTTCGACTCGGCCCACCTGTCGCAGTTCTGTGTGGCTGGGTTCTAATGGAGAAGGGGGGCTGCAGGGGGGGGCTACTGCAAGAAGCAGCTACAAGCCAGAAGCAGCAGATAAGAAGGAAGACGACTTGGGAGGAACGGACTGAAAACCCCCATTCTCCCATTCCCTGCCCCTCCCTGTGCCATGATGGGGTGGGAAAAGGGAGTGAAATTATGACTAAAGTCTGCTAAGAAGGGAGGGGTGGGGGGAAGGTGCTTTAAGATCCGGCCGCACTTCTCATTACCCGACTCTGCTGTCACTGGGGGTGCAGTGTAGTTGTAAGAAACTAGATCTCTTTCCTTTATTCTGCACTGAGTCCATTTTGCCCATGACACTAATCGCAGAGTGATCCCTCTCTGTCTTTACCACGAATCCTGAGCTCTCAGTATATATTTTCTCCCCTTTCCAGCTGAAAAAGGATCCCCTCTCGCCCCCGTGCCCCAGAAGAAGACTCTTCTGTGCAGCTTCCCTGGGGCTAACAAAGCCTGAGCCAGCCCGTTAACTACATACAGGTGAAGATATTGTTCCTTACCATGACGTTGCCCTGCGCTTCGTGCAGGCAGTGCAACGCTTGCTCCTGGTTCATCGGGCCCCCCGGCATGGCACTGGAGCAGGCCACCTTGAGCAGTTGGGTTACTGCAAACGCAATGAAAAACAAGGGAAAGTCAAGTTTCTGCCCAAGGGAAGAGGAAAAAACTCCATGGGAGACAAGAGGGAGGGGGAGGAACAGGTTCCACCAAGAACCAAGCGAGATCCCCTTCCCTTAACGCCTGCAGAGGAGGTGAAGGAAAAGCGGGGAAGCTGCGGTGGGGAGGCCGACCCATCAGAACTGGGGAAGCCGTGGGGACGGGTGAGGAAGAAAAGCATTAAAGGAAAAACCTCTGTCCTGCGTTTCGGGGTTCGACTCGATGTCTCCCCACGGCTTCCACACCAACGTCGCACCATGGTCGTCGTTGTCTGCCTGCGACCTGTCGTGCAGCTCTGGCAGCTCTGCTTGAAACTGGCTGCCAACCTTGATGTGCCTGAAGTTGAGGAGGAAAAGAGGAGGTGAGGAAGACAAGCTGGGAATGGCGATGGCACAAAGAGCGGCAATTCCCTTCTGGCCGGTGCAGGGCATTCCCCGAGCCCCGAGCCACGGTCCCCTCATCGCCCCCTTCTCTTAATTCCGATTGCCACGGCGAGGACTCACGGCTCCACACTGATGTCTTCCTCCAGAGAAGATCCAAGGTCCCCCTCCATTCTGCCTGGAAAAAGAAAACACCCGCTCAAGATAGAAACCGCTTTGCCGAGATCGTCCTCCAGCCTCACTTCTCCCTCCCTTGCTGCAAATCACTGAGCTTGTCCCGGAATCCCCCAAATTTCAGGGAAATTGCTGGGTCTTTGTCTCCCCTCCACTCGGAATATGGGCACCGGGACATCATTTCACAGCACAGCTCAGAAATCAGCCGTGGGGATGGAGCAGGGGCTGCAAAAACCAGCAGCGAAGCAAAACCCCGGAACAGTGTTCGCACACAAGACCATAATCTTTTAATTGAGGGGGGGTGTTTCAAGCTTTTCTGGGGCCCATATTTGTAGGCACAGCTCCCCAACTCGGCTGCAATCTCCCAAAAATTACAGCTGACAAACCAGTGGGAGGAAGTGGGGAGCAAAAAAATTATCCACAAACTCTTCTTGGGCACAAGAGCTTCCTTTGAGGTTCTCCTTATCCAGGATCACCTGGGGGAAGGATTCCAAAAGACAACCCCCTCAAAGTCAGAGGCGCCTGAAAACCCCCAGTGGCATCGGATCATTAGCTGCCCCTCAAAACTCATGCGGAGAGGGAGGTGTGGGGTGCAGTTAGGGGCTCTGCAGGGATTTTGTAGTCAGGGAGAGCTGAAAGGAATAAAAGTAACCCAAAAAACTGTGGAGTCGCCATGAAATTCATTAAACTGCCTGGTAAAATCGCAGTCATTCCCTCAGGCTCTAACACCACAATCTATCCCACACGGCGCAGCTGCCGTGAGTCGAACTCCCACCACCCGCGGTGTTCCCCGCAGCCCAGGGGGGTTAAACAGGGCACGTATTTCCCAAGACAGCACCAGGGCGGACCCTGGACCCGTTACCAAACCCCGTAACACAGTGGACCGTTGTGGCGGCCTAACCTGAGCGCAGTTCAGGGGGTTCCAGCCGCCCGAGCTCTCTGCTGATGGCCAAGGTGGTGAGAATTGACCACGGCGATGTCGCTACCCAGAGAGTTTTTGCCAAGCCACGAACCCACTGCAGAGCTGGAGGCACCACTCACCTCCTTCCCTCCACCTGCGTCTGTTACTGGTACAGGACCGGTATCACCAGGGGCAACGCTGTGACGTCATCGTCTCCCAGCATGCCAAGCACAGGGGAGAAGGTTCCACCTGTACTTCTCCCTTTTACCTGCCGGTTCTCCTTCCCTCGTGGCAAACGCCATCACTTACCACGAACACGCCGACAGTTCTCGGGCCCCGTCTCAGTATAAAGCTGCTGGGCACAGATTTTAGGGAGAAAGCCACTTCGGGAGCCACTGCCATCAGCAGGAGTGGCACCCATCCTACTCCTAAGCCAAAAGCCGGGACTGGGGGACAGAGGGTTCAGCCCAGGAATGTAGTTCAGTTTTCTAAGCTTTGGTTTCAGAGCTTCTCTTGGACATTTACCATGTTTGCAAGCAAAAGCTGGTACAACTGAGAAATGACATAGGGCACAGTTAGCACTGTTCCCTGAGCTATATAGCAAGGAACCCCAAGGTCTGAGAGGCTGCTCGCGTGATACTGGGAAATCTTTCACCACAGCAACATATTTCATTCATCGCACCTTTGGTTTGAGAGTTACTGCAGGACATTTAGCATGTTTGCAAGCAGAAGCTGCTACAGCCCAGACATGGCATCGTGCAACTACAGCACTGTTCCCTGAGCTATACAGCAAAGAATCCCAAGGTCTGAGGGGCTGCTCCGTGATAGAGTGGGAGCTATCAGTATAGGAATGTATTTCAGTCTTGGCACCTTTTGGGTTGTCTTTGTTCCCCGTCTCTCTGCCCCTGGGGGTGCAGATGTGTCTCCAGGCTGTGGTGACACGGGTGCTGGAGCCAGTGCTGTGTGGCCGTGCTGGGGAGCTGTCACCCAGCGGCTGCAGCTGGCTCTGCACTGGTTGTTCCGTGCTCTCGGCTGAGAGCTGGTGCTGTCTGTGTGACGCGTGGGAACAGCTCCCTTGGGGTGAGCAAAAGGGGGGCCACTGGCCACCCCCCAGCAGAATGCTGAACCACTGGGCTGCCTCACTGGGACAAGAGGACGTGGAATTAAAAAACAGTAGTTTTTAATTAAGTCTAATTAGTAGTAGTAAATCCAACAAGGGTTATAAAATTTGTTTTCTTATTCAATTTTATTTATTATAATAAATATAAACATTGTAATTACTATAATTAATACAATAAATAAATAATTTAATTAAGAATATCCAAAATACTATTTTATTCTAGTATCACAATAGTATATATTACCACAATAGTAAATCCAACAAGGATTATAAAATTTTGTTTTCTTATTTAATTTTATTTATTATAATATATACAAATAATATCATTATTATAACTAGTATATTATAATTATCAATATCAAAAATTTAATTGTATTCTAGTGCCACAATAGTATATATTACCACAATAGTAAATCCCACAACTATTTTATTTTCTTATTCAATTTTATTTATTAATAGAAATATTATTATTAATATAATTAATATGCTATAAATATTATCATTTGTAATATCCAAAATATTATTTTATTATTCAAAATCATTTATTTTCTAAGACAATCTAAGAATTAATTTGTTTCCTTTAAAGGGGAGGAAACCCCCACACCACCGCAACTAACAGGTTTCAGTACTCTGAGCTTCTGTCCTGGGCAGAGTCCGGCTCCCCAAGCAGCCATCAGAGCTGAGCTGAGTTAGCCTGGGCTCTTTGCCACAGCACCTGGCAGTCCTGCCCCATCCAAGGGGACAGCTCCAGGACAACAACAGACCTCGCTCATCTCAGAGCCCAGCTCGGGGCTGGAAGGGCTGGGGCAGCAGCAGAGCACAGGACCCCTAATCCTGAGGTGGGGAGTTGGAGCCCCGAGCTGCGCACTGAGACGAGGACTGTTGCTGTCCGGGCGCTGCGCCCAAGTGCCTCTCTCCTCTCTCCAACGAGCCCCTTGGCTGGGGCAGGGGTGCCCCATGAAGCTGCACTCGTATGTGCCTGTATGTTTGTTGCCTTTACCTGTTGCCACACATCCACCTGATCACTTGTCCTGTCGTTACGAGATGTTCCATTGTTCAGACAGACTTGTTTGAGGGCAGCAGTTAATGTCACTTGCACTTTTTATTCTGGCACCTCATAGTTTCCCTGTCAGTCAGAATTGACTAAATCTGGGGGAAAGGAAACAACAGTTCTCATCAGTCCGTGGAATTTCTCACATCACAACATTGTGATTGCTGTGATTGATCTGTATGACACTATAGATTTCATGGAATATTTAGATACCTTGTAGATCACGATTCAAAGGTCGATTGAAACAAGTTGCCAGGAGGTTTCAATTGGTTTCTCTCAGTCCAAATTCTCTCACAGATTTACACAGCAGTCATTGCTCAGGCAACATTATGAAATGCTCTTCAGAAATATTGACTCAATTGTGATTTTGAGATTTTGGGGCACAACTAGTGCATTACAGGGAGTATTCTAAGTTTCCAAAGTTTCAGTTGTGCTTGTTTGATTACACATATTTGCTGGGTTGATCCCTTTAGATACAAATCAGAAAGCTGCTCTTCCAGTTTAAAAATATCCAGAAACAGGAAAATGCAGAAAGGAAAGAGAAGCTGGCTGCTTCTCCCAGAAGCCCCCCACCCCGCAGCCACCCCTCCTCCACTGCAACAGAGCCATGTCCAACTTCAGTCTGGGCACTCAGCTGCAGCAGGAATTCCTCTGCTGGGAGTCTGCAAAGTGCCATGCTGAAGGCTCTGCTTCTCTACAAAGCTTCCTCCCCCAGGCCTTTCTTCTGCTACACTAAATGACTTATTCGTAGCTGTGTGTCGGGCATGTGACCAGTCAATCCAGGCTGCCTGGTTTGTTCAGGGCTCTTGCTCCGGTCTAGCTGCAGGTATTAACTTTGCATCCCAATTCCCCCCATTCCTGGAGCCAACTTAAAGCATTCCTCTATTTCCCAGGGATCTTTCAAGATATTTCCCAGGTTTCACTCGTTTGTTTTGGGGTTTCTTCCATAAAAATAGATGGGAGATTGAAGTGCAAGTAATTTCTTTATATTACTTTCTGCAAGTTCTCTGCTGTACATATACCTTGGTTTGGGTGAGCAGACTTGGTGTGGAGTGAAAGTTGGATGAGCTGACTGTTAGAAATGCCAAAGGTCCTAAGAAAGGACTGGCAGCAGATGTACTAGTGAAGCAGTAATTTATGATACATTCTTGCAGGAGCGGGTGTCTTAGTGAAGTAGGCACACCTGTGGGCAGATTTTGCAGCATTTTTATACCCTATTCCCATCCGAAATCCCTCCCTTGTTTACCTATGAATTAGGTATTTCCAAGGTTTACAGGCTCAACCGAGGCGCCTTCTTCACAATAGAACATAACATAATACACATCCCATGTCTGGCAGGTTCCTGCTTTCCATTAATAGTTATGGCCTTACTATGTTACCATTCAGTCCATTCAAGATTCAAAATCAAAGGTTAAATCCTAGCAGCACTTAATGATGGACTAATTCCGAGATTCACAAGTACTTTGTAATGCCGACAATTTAAGTCATCACTGCATCTTTCTTGATTCTAATAACCAGAAATAACCAGAAAGACTTTCCTAGGAATGCAGTGACCATTTATGGGCATTCCATTAAGACCTACAGAATTTAATGTACTTAATTAAATAACTCAGATAATACAATGTTATGTGAATTTAAGAAGAAAAATATGATTAATCAAGGAAAATGGATGCACAGAAGCAACATTCTTCTCCTAGAGCAGCACAGAGGCCCCCTTGCTGCAGAAAAAGAATATCCATTCCCCTTCTACAATGAGTTTCAATGAGGAGACAAGGGGTGGGAGGGGAATCCACTCCCCTTCCATCCTTATCTGTTTGAGAACAAATTCCTTATGGATTTATTTATTACAGAAGTAAATTCACCTTAGTGATATCGTAGCCAGAACTTTACAAGACATAAAAATACAAACTAAGTTGGTGCAGGAGCAGCAAATCAGATTGCACAATTAATGCCAACCATGTAATCGCCACACTGTGCGTCTCTTCAAGGCTGATTGAGTATTATTTTGCTGCTTCTATCTCCTTAAGTGTCATTAACTCCAGCAGTCTCTAGACATTTTTAATCCTCAGGGGGGATTTTCTGTAGAAGTGAAGGAGCAGTAACTTTCTTCCTCCTGTGGAGCACTCAAGAAAACCAGCATTTGTGGAACACAGACTGTGATGGTTCTTTCCACATTAAGTTTTCTAGCTTCTTGTATCACCATTACTGTTGCTGCCACTGTGCGTGGGCAAGAGGGACACCCCTTGCTTATGGAGTCCAATTGCTTGGAAAAGTATCCCACTGGTCTTTTCCAGCTTCCCATTCTCTGGGTCAGAACTCCCAAGGCAAGATGCAGCTGTTCCTGGGCAAACAAGTGAAGTCTTTAGTTTCTGATAATCCCAAGGCTGGTGCTGTCATGAAGACTATTCTGTGTTTCCAAAAAAGCCTCTTGTTGCTGTTGATCCCATATAAAAGGAGTAGACTTCTGGGCTTCACACAGTGGCTTGGTTGCTAGACCATAATGCATGATCCAGAGCCGACAACACCCTGCCCTTCCCAGAAGTGCTCTCAGCTCACATACAGCTCGAGGCTCTGGAATAGCACAAATTCCCTCTTTTCAGCCCGTCCTCGGCCCTCGTTGTCCTTCTAGTTTATTTCTGGCACCACTGGGAACCGGCAGCCTCAGGAGCAGCTTTCCAGGCAGGTTTGTGCAAGGTATGTGGTTCTGAGGGGGAGGAAAGTGGGTTATGCTGGGAGATGAAGTGAGCAAAGTAAGCATGACTTGGAGAAGCTGAATTGAGGAGATAGCTTGGACTTTGGGATCTGCTCATCCTCAGTGGTGGGTGAGGTGCGAATCTGTCTGGTGGGCCAGCAGCCCTTGGGTACAGCTCAAGTTTCGGGTGGCCATGGTATGGTAAGGCCAAAACAAGACAAAAAGAAAGTGCCCCTTGCTGCCCCCAAGTGCTGGAATTATTTCCTGCCAGGTATACCCCAAATGAGCAACATTTCTAGCCAAAATGAGGAGGTGTTCCTGTTCATGTGCTAGAGCCAGGTGAGATTGCCTCTGAAACCTCCTGTACAAGCGCTGTTGCAAAAGGGTGAGCTGACCCTGGAACAGCTGCTGGAAAGAGCAGCTTCCTTGTCCTTGAGCAGGGAGAGCAGTCTCAGGTGAGGGAAGGAGCAGAGGAGAGCTCCTTCAGCCTATCTCAGCCAAGACACTCCTCTGATAGGAATCCAGCATGCAGCAGAATGCAGGCCATTGAAATGGAACAGTGAATTGGAAATGCTGAATGACTGCAGCCATGGGGGTGCCAGAAAACCTGCCATCACATGGCTTTAGGTGAGCCCACCCTGGCCATGTGGTCTCCCACCCTGGGCATGTGGTCTCCAGCAGAGCCAGCACTTGCCAGCAGTCCAGAGGCTGTATTAGGCTGCATGCCACCACCCCCCAACTCACTGAAACTTGAAAGCAGTAGTTAAGGGCAACTTTCCCTCCATGGAGATTCCTGGCTCCGTGTTACGCTACAGCCAGTGACATGTATCTGCAACCTCAGCTCACCCTGACCAAAAATGACCTGTGACACATCCCTATGCTGGCAGGTGTTTGCTTTGCTGGACTAGGAGGAAAAACCCAATATGATGCAAAATAAAGGCCTGTGGGTCTTTCACAGTCTGACTTACGGCTCTGCCCTAATCTCTCCTCACCATGTGGTTTCCATACGGGTACAATGGGCGTGTTATCTTCTGATTTGTGCTCTTCTAAGATCTTCTGTATTAAGACTTTATTGATCAACTCATGAATTTCCTGTTTTGCCTTAGGTTTAATTGGGTACTGTTAATCCTAACTGGTTTTGCACCTTTCTTCCATTCAGCTTTTACTGGCTGTACTGGTGTGGATTTCCCTGGGATGGTGGTTTCCCATCCCATAGAGAGCACCACGTGACTGACTTCTGGGGGGATTTCTTGTCATTTTGGCTTTTCTTGTAGCATGAGGATTTCTCCTGATTTGATTCAGGTCCCTTTAACAACAATTCCCCATCTCCAAAACCAATCTGGGCATTCCATTTAGGTAAGACATCCCTTCCCATGAAGGGAATTGGACATTCTGGAACATACAGGAATGAATCTGCTCTAATTTTGTTTCCAAACTGTAAATTCAGGGGTTGTAAGAACAGCTGGCTTTCCTCTCTCCCTGTGGCTCCCTCAATATTTGCTGGTTTAGCTCCTATCTTCATTTGCTGGTTTAGCTGGTTAGCTCCCCTTTTTCCCCTGCTTAATGCCGTACAGTGTAGACCAATCCATAGCTTTAGGCACAGCATTTTGGACCCCCTATAAAAGCCACCGCTGATACCTTTTCAGTCTCTGTGTTCATGTGGATTCAGACCCCCTTGAGGAGCCCCTGGGGAAAAGGTTTGGTCTCTGGTGCCATCTACTGCCTGAGCACAGACATCCTCCTCTGCTCGCCTTCTCGTGGTTCTCGAGCTTTATTTCCCTTCGTGGAGAAGCCTCTCAAACGAGTGGCTCTTTGTAGAGCAACGACTCTTTTCTCAACACTATTTCTAGCTGTCTTCTGATAGTTGATGTGCAATGAATCCAGTGGTTGTACCTAAGTACAACCTATACTACTACATCTACAGTTGTACTATAGAAGGAGGGAAGAATGTCCTGATAGCCAAGTATTCCTTACAACCCTGCTGCTTTAGAGCTTGGCTAGGAGGACTCAGAAGAATTGCATTTGCCAGCTGAATGCATGGAAGGAGGTGCTGAAGAGCTTTTTTCAAAGATGATCATTCGATCTAAACCATTTTTAACAGAGAGAAGTTCACTGGATGAGGGTCAGCTTTCCTGAGCCCAAACCCAGTGTGTTTTCTGTCAGTGCCCTCTGTGTGTTTAAGGTGTGAATGAGACTTTGTGTTCCAGAGACAATCAGTGTCTGTAACTGGCTGGGTTGGGGTTTTTTTGCCTTTGATTGGTCCAGTTTGTACCTGAGGAATCTGCTTCAGGATGGCAAATCTATAGATGCTTCTCTGGTGTCCTGAAGCAGAGCAGTCCTATCTGTAAGATTCCAAACTGTCACTGCAGAAGTCAGTGCCGTTGGGTGGAAGGGGAACTGAAACACAGAATCACAGCTTGTCTTTTCTCAAAGCAGCCCAAGGCCAACCCACGGCAGCCGGTAACTTCGGCTCCCCATTTTACAAGGCCTTGCTTTAGCACTGTTGCTGAGAGCTGGACTTCTCCCAGGACCTGAGATGTGGCCAACTTTGGCCTGGTCACAGCCCCTGGATCTGTAGGAGGCAGTGAAAGCCCAGGAAAGTTCTTAACATCTGATGGCTCCAAAATGTCCCATGTTGAAGTTTGGTTTGGAAACTGAAGTGTTTGGCAATCCACAGCTTCTTGTTTTCTGGACAGAGCTTTTTCCACTTGGGTGTTTTGGCTGTAGTAACCGTAGGAGAAGAGCACATCTTTGGGGGAGTGGAATGACATTCAGGGAGGTGTCTTTGAGCATGTTTTGGGTTGGCATGGCAGGTTTTTGCTAGCGGGGCTGCTACAGTGGTGGTTTCTGGGAAAAGATGCCAGCAGCTTCCCCACAGCGGCAGTGACTGCTGGGGACATGGCAAGGGAAGGTGGGGGCCGGGGACCCTGTGAGGCAACGAGGCCCTTGGCCAGGTAAGCTTGGAATGGTCCCAGTTCGTTTGCTGCAGCGTGGTGTGCTTTGGAAGGGACACTGGGTGGTGTCTCAGTCATTCCTGACGCTGGGCCGAGCCTGGCAGGGGTGTATTTTGAGCCCCTGGTTTGGGAGAGCAGATCCTCAGACCATGTAAACTACTGAACCGGGGGAGAAAAAGGAGTGTGAGGTGAGATGCCTCGTGCTGCATTAATTGCTAATGGTCCATAGTCATCTAACTGAGAGGCAACTGCAAACAGAGCCACTGCCTGCCAGAGACTGGGGAGAGCTGTCTGTGATTCCCAGGGGGAGCAGACAAGCTGTGGGGAGCAGCTGACATGCTCAGAACTGCAGCCAGCCCTGCGTTTGACCCCTTTGGAGAGGAAAGAGAACACCTGCTTTTTTCCCTCCCATCGAACTCCAGCTCTATTGATCTTTGTGTTTCTTCTCCTTAGGTGGTGCTTGTGGTCAGAGACGGAGCCCCTGGTGAAGCTGTGCAGAATGAAGGGCTTCAGGGTTACTCACTGCATGAACTGGCCTCACGAGCAGCACACGCTGCTGCCTGGGGGAGAGGGGAATGTCCTGGCTGGCACGACTGGTGATGTTCCTTTTCTTTTCTTGACCAAGAATGCATTGATGAAGGCAAATCCAGGGCACAGGTTGGGCTCCAAAACCAGCCCAACCTGTGAAACCCCAGACATCCTCTGTTACAAGCTGAAAAAGCCTCAGGGCCTTTGCTTCAGCCTAAAAGTGGCAGAGGAGGTGAAATGCCCCAGCGCAATGTCTCATGAGGGGTAAGGCAGGAGCCTGCCTGCTCTCCTGCAGGAAGAGGGGTCTTTTCCCTGCCTAGAGAGCTCGCACACATTCCCAATGAAGAGTTCTCCCCTTCTTATTCCCCACCCACGTTACCCTGCCCTGTTCTTAGTGGCCCCATCGCCCTCATTGTGTGCCTGGTCCCTAATGTGTGCCCAATCCCTAGTGTGCGTGCCTGCTCCCTAGTGTGTGTGCCTGTTCCCTAATGTGTGTGCCAGTCCCTAATGTGTGTGCCTGTTCCCTAATGTGTGTGCCAGTCCCTAATGTGTGTGCCAGTCCCTAATGTGTGTGCCTGTTCCCTAATGTGTGTGTCTGTTCCCTAATGTGTTCCTGGGACACAGGTACATGTGTCCAGGTGCCAGGACGAAGCATGTTCGTGGCCTAAAGCCTCCCGCTGTGGTGCACAAACAGTCCCTCTGAGCATGTTGCTCTGTGCTTTCCTAGAGAAGGGAAAGTGACTGTTCTTGGCCTGCATCATTTCCCTGCTTCAGCATAACGCAGCTTCAGTACTGCCCAACACCCAGACAAGGCGCTGAAAAGAAAGGTGTGATGACAAGAAGATGCTCCTGGCAGGAAACCTCCTCATGTAGCCCACACACAGTCCCTCTCAGCTTGGTGCTCCAGGCTTCCCTAGAGAAGGGTGATCTTTCCCGACTCCTTTTCAGGCTTTAGCAACGAGCCCCTTCTGAGGGGGCCCTGCTGAACGTCCAGTAACAGCTCTGAAAAGAAAGGTGCTGCGACTGAAACCTGTTCCTGGCATGAAACAACCAGTCAGTACAGCACAGCCAGTACAGTCGGTACGGTCAGCACAGTCAGTGCAGCACAGCCACTACAGTACAGTCAGTATGGTCAGTACAGTGAGTACAGTACAGTCACAGTCAGTGCCATCAGTACAGTCAGTAGTCACAGTCACAGTCGTACAGTCAGTATAGAATCATAGAATCATAGAATGGTCTGGGTTGGAAGGGACCCCAAGTGTCACAGAGCTCCAACCCCCTGCCACAGGCAGGGCCACCAACCTCCAGGCCTGGAGCTACACAAGGCTGCCCAGGGCCCCAGCCAACCTGGCCCTGAACACCTCCAGGGACAGGGCACCCACCCCCTCTCTGGGCAGCCTGTTCCAGCCCCTCACCACTCTCTCTGGAAAGAACTTCCCCCTAATATCTAATCTAAACCTTCCCTCCTTTAGCTTTAGTCCATTCCCCCTTGTCCTGCCATTATCTGCTCTTTTAAAAAGTCGAATCCCCTCCTGCCTATAAGCTCCCTTCAGGGACTGGAAGGCTGCAGTGAGGTCCCCCCGCAGCCTTCTCTTCTCCAGGCTGACCCAGCCCAGCTCCCTCAGCCTCTCTCTGTAGGGGAGCTGCTCCAGCCCTCTGAGCATCTTCCTGGCTCCTCTGACCCCTCTCCACCAGTCCCACATCTCTCTTGTACTGGGGCCCCAGCTCTGGACACAGGACTCCAGCTGGGGCCTCACAGGGACAGAGCAGAGAGGGACAATCCCCTCCCTGTCCCTGCTGCCACCCCTCTGCTGATGGAGCCCAGGATCCCATCGCCCTTCCCAGCTGCCAGAGCCACTGCTGCTCATGTGGAGTATCTCACCCCCCATGACACCCAGGTCCTGCTCAGCAGGGCTGCTCTCCAGGAGCTCCTCTCCCTGTCTGTATCTGTGTCTAGGGTTCTTCCATCCCAAGTGCAACAGTACAGCACAGTCAGTACAGTCAGTACAGCCAGTACAGTGCAGTCACAGTACAGTCAGTGCAGCACAGTCACAGCACAGTCGCTCTACACCCATTGCTGCCGCTGCCTCAGGCCCCTGGCGCAGGAGCCGCCATCAGGCGGCAGCGCGAGCCGGGCGGGCGGGCCGCGCTCCCTCGCGCGGGGCGGGGCGGGGCGGGGCCGGTCCCGGGGAGGCCGCGGGGCTGCCCCGCGGTGGAGGCGCCGCCCCGTCCCCTTGACCCGGCGGCAGAAGATGGCGGCGGTGCCGCGCTTTGCTCGCCGGATCGCCGGCTCAGGTGCGCCGGGCCCCCCCCCGCGCCGGGCGACCCGCGTCCCTCCGCGTCCCCCCGCCGGGCTTGAGTGTGGCCCCGTGCCCGCCACCGGGAGCGGGGGAGTCCCCGCGGACCCGCCGCTCCCCGCCGCGGGCGCCTGGCGGGTCACCGTGCCCTCCCGCCGTGTCCGGGAGGGCTGACGTGTCCCCGCGCCGTCCTGGGGTGTCTCGGAGTGTCTCCCGCGTCTCCCTGCCCTGGGTCGGGCTGCCCCATGCCGTCCCGCCGCGGGTCAGGCTGTCCCCTTTGTCCCCCCCCCCCGCCACAAGGATCAGGCTGTCCCCACCCCCCCCCCCCCTCAGTGGCTCAGGGTGTGTGTGTGTCCCCCCATCAGCACAGTCTTTGGGAACACACCCCACACCCACAGGGACTGTGTCTTGCCCAACCCTTCCTGCTTCTGTCCCCCAGGTGTGCTGCCCCTCTGCCACCGGCTGCCGGCGCGGGGCAGAGCCCCCTGGCAGCCCCCCGGCCCCCCGCACGCCCCGTGTCGCGCCTTCAGCAACAACAGGATCCTGGTGGAGCTGGACGAGAGCTCAGGTACAGCAGGCGGCACCTCTGTGGTATCTCCCTCAACCTGTGGGGCGCAGGCAGGGCCCCCTTCGTGCCAGCCCCGTGACACACGTGGCCCCGGGCACGGGAAGGCACCAGAGCCCTGGATGTGCCAGCTTTGGCTGCTCAGGACCCTCAAGGAGAAGTGTTTGGGGACAGGAGTTTCACTGGCGGGTGTGGCTTGGGTGCCAGAGCAAACCCCAGCTTGTCACTGGGGGTGACCTCATGCCCTGTCCCATCTGCGAGGTCCCTGCTTTGGGGACACCCAGAAAGGAGCAGCTCATGGGGATCTCTGTGTCCTGGCTGCCAGGAATAGCTGTCACAGAGCTGTGTTCCCACACCCAACAAAGGCTGGGGCCTCCTCTTGGGGCTTCCCAGGGCCAATTTTGGCTTTGGATGCATCCTCACGCTGTCTTCAGCCTGGGCACGGCTCCAGCACCCAAAATGAGCACTCAGTGGGGACCTTTTGGGGTAGGGACAGAGGCTCAGAGTACACAGTCCAGGGTGGGCGGGGAAACAAGGAGGCGGGTGAAGCTCCCTTGGGCGAGGCAGTGCCGCGGCGGTCAGGGGTTCCCATGTCTCTGCGTTTGCCATGGCACAGGCGTCGCCACGATGAAGTTCAAGAGCCCCCCGGTCAACAGCCTCAGCCTGGACTTCCTCACCGAGTTTTGCATCAGCCTGGAGAAGCTGGAGAACAACCGGGCCTGCCGGGGCGTGATCCTCACATCCGTACGTGTCATCCTGGGCCCCGGGGTGTGAACTGCAAGGCAGTTTGGCCAACACAGGTGCCATTCCATTGCCAGTGTTTGGTCTTTTGGCTCCCTGGTCATTGGCACAGGGACCAAAGGCAGGATGCGGCTTTGACCAGCTCCCGAAGGAGGGGAGGGGGTTCTTGGAAGAGCTGGGCTCATTCTTCCCTGCCCTTTTCTAGCGGAAGAATAACAACTGGGTATTGTTGTTTGTCATTAACATCAAAGCTGCTTATCTGCAAACCTGGCACATCCCTTGAGATCTGTTGAACTGCCCGGAGGGAGCTGCTGGGGGAAGCTGCTCTTTGTTTTCAGACATGAGGTGGGCACGAGGTCATGTCCGGGAATGGGACAGGGCACGTTCTGTGCTGTGTGCCTGATGTACCCACGCCAGGACCCTGCTAATGGGAAGTTGTGCTGCTGGCCCTGCAGGCCACGGTGATGGGATGGTCCAGGCTGTGGGAGCACTGGGGAGATTGCTCCAGAGCCCCAAAAGACCCAGGTTTATGCTTCATAGTCGCTTTCCCTTTCTTCAGGCTGCCTGGCTGAGTGTTGTAGAGCCAGAGGGTCATCCCTGAGCACCACCTCACAGTGACATTTGTGTTTCTCTGGCTCCAGGCTGTCCCCAGAATCTTCTCATCTGGCCTGGACATCACCGAGATGTGTGGGAAGAGCAAGGAGCACTATGCTGAGTTCTGGAGAGCTGTGCAGGAGATGTGGCTCCGCCTGTACGGCTCCACCATGGTGACAGTCGCTGCAGTCAATGTACGTCCTGTAGATCCGCCTTCCTGGTCACCCTGCACGGCCTGTCGCTCACTGCAGCTTGTTTGTGCCGTGTGGGCAGGGACAGCCCAAAGCATCAGGCTGAAACAAGATGTGGGGCTGTATTTGGGGGATGTCTGGGCAAAGGACGTGCCTGTCAGCTGAGCACACTGGGCTGTGGGACACTGCAGGCTCCCTGGGAGCTGTGGGCACTGCTGGGGGTATGGCAGCACTTCAGTGAGCTCGGGTGGCACTCATGTCCTGCCAGTGAGGGGGGCTCACATGTGGCAAAAGCCATACCCTGCCCCAAGAACTCAGCTGGAGTCTGTCCTCCAGGCTGGAGGACCGGCAAGAAAGCCAGTGCCAGAGAAACAAGCAGCTTGGTGCAACAGGAGTCCAAAGGACACCCGTCACATGCCCACCAGCTGCTGGCCACAAGCCCTGCTGAGACTCGCAGGAGTTGCCCAGGGTCAGTCTCAGCTCTGTGTCTGTGTCTGTGAAGGCAGCTGGGTCTCAGCACTTCCCACAGGCGTCCCATGCAGGGCTAACCAAGCATGTCGTGGCAAAGATGGTCACAGATGGAGGTTTCATCAAAGGAAGGTGCTGGATGGAGCCATTTCTGTGCCATTTAGGGTTACAAAATCCTGTAGGATTAATAACACCTAGGGTTACAAGAAAATGCCAGTGAGAATCTCCACTGTGGGGTTTTGCAACCCAGGTAACACAGATTAATTACCTGGATTTCCAGGCTGGAAAATGCAGGAAGCAGAGAGCAAATGAAAGGATGATGGTGCAGTTTTGCCTGGCTGGGTTCTTGTGGCTTCACAAGAAGCAGCCAGAAGCCCTCTGCAGGCCCCACAGAGCAAACACCAGCCAACAAGGCTGTTCAGCCTTGAGAAAAGAAGCCTGAGGGGATCTTATTAATGTTTATAAATATCTTAGGGGGAAATGGGCAGCCCCTTTTCAGTGTCTGTGGGGCCAGGACAAGGGGCAATGGCTGCAAGTTGGAGCACAGGGAGTTCCACAGCAACATGGGGAAGAACTTCTTAATGGTGAGGGTGAGGCAGCCCTTGGACAGGCTGCCCAGGGGGGTTGTGGAGATACTCAAGTCCCATCTGGGTGCCTATCTGTGTGATCTGTCCTAAAGAACCTGCTCTGGCAGGGGGTTGGACCCAATGATCTCTTGAGGTCCCTTCCAAGCCCTGCAGCTCAGTGACTCTGTGACTCAAGGCCAGAGTCGCTGCTGACCAAGGCTGAGCCAACCAGTGGTGGTCACAGCACCTCTGGGAATCCTATTTAAGAAGAAAAAAACCATAAGCAGCCACTTTTTGCCACCAGAGAAAGGAGTAAGAAGATATAAGTAACTGCAGACACCAAGGCCAGTGAGGAAGGGGGAGAGGAGCAGTGCCAGGAGCTGGAGAAACCCACGGTGGAGCAGGTGTCCCACAGCAGCCCATGGAAAAGGATGAGACCCCACCTGCAGCCCGTGGAGAGGTCCCACACTGGAGCAGGGGGAGACATAAGGAAGATGTTGTGACTGGAAGCAAACCTCTGCCAGCACTTGCAGCCTTGGAGAAAGATAGGGAGAGACAGAGAGACACAGCCAGGAGCAGGTTTGCTGGGGGTGGGGGCGTGTGGCCCCGTGGGGGACCAGGCTGGAGCAGTCTGGGCCTGAGGGACTGAGATGTTCTGTGATGTGTGAGTGTCCCCATAGCAGTGCCCCACGCTGGGGCAGCTGGGGGAGAGCTGGAGCCCTTCAGGAAAGGACTCAGGTTGGAGAAGTTCCTGGAGGACTGTCTGCTGTGGGTGGGACCCCAGGGTGCAGCAGGGGAAGGGTGGGAGGAATGCTCGCCCTGGTTAAGGAGGAAAGCAACTTGTGAGGAACTGACCCCAAACCCCCATTCCCTGTGTGCCCCTGTGACATGTCAGGAGGAGAAGGGAGAGAAATCATGAATAAAGCTGAGCCCATGAAGAAGGGAGGGGTGTAGGGAGCTGGTGTAAGATCTGGTCCCACTTCTCATCACCCAACTCTGGTCTCACTCTGTGTGTGTCTCTGTGTGTGTCTAATACATTAGCTGAGGGGTTTTAATGTGCTGAGTCTGTTCTGCCAGTGACACTGACTGTGGGCTGATCTCTTCCTGTTCTTATCTCCACTCCTCAGCCTCTCAATATCTATTTTCTCCTCTGTCCAGCTGAGAAGGGCAGTGACAGAGTGGCTTTGGTGGCATCTGGCCTCCAGCCAGGGTCAAACCACCACATCCAGAAGTCATCTTTAGTGGCTGTTTGAATGGGGTGGTCAGAGACTTGGGGGGACATTGCTCTGTACTGGGCAGCTCTGTCACCCCGTGTCTTCCCTGCCCAGTGATACTGGGGGTGGAGGGGGTTTTGTAACAGCGACCTGGCCTCACTCCATCCTTCTCTTTGCCAGGGGTCCAGCCCAGCTGGAGGCTGTCTGGTTGCCTTGTCGTGTGACTACAGGATCATGGTGGAGAACCCCAAGTTCAGCATCGGCTTGAACGAAGCCCAGCTGGGCATCGTGGCTCCCTTCTGGTAGGCCAGTGCTTCCTGCTCCAGGCATCACCTGTAGGTCTCAGACAGACTCTTCCAGGGGTGCATTAATCAGTTTAACTGAGATGGAGCTTCCTGTGTGGGTCACCAGGGAGTGGCAGCTGTGGGGCACTGCACCCGGCTCCCTCTCCTGTGCTGCAGGTATCAGAAGCCTTGAGGCTGCAGAGGGTTCTCACAGCCTTCCCCATCGAGGACTTTGGTTCTGACCCTGCAGTCAGTTCCAAAAATGGTGCTGGGAGATCCCTGGGGCAGGCTCAGGCTGGGAATGTGCTTTTCTGAGGGTACAGGCGGCGTGCACACACTGTCCCATAGCTGTGGGGTTTCTGGAAGCGTAGGGCAGTACTGTACCAAAGGCATGGGCCCTTGCTTGCCCTAAGGACATGTAGATATGCTGTTGGAAAGGAGCTTCCTTGTCACTGAGGGTGAATAAAGCCAGTCTTGTGGAGAGGAGGGTGATGTCTGTCGAGGCAGCACCAAAAGTGGCTGCGCTCGTAGCTGCAGCTTAGAGACTGTCCTGGTTTTGGTCAGGATGGAGTTAACTCCTCCTGTAGCAGTGGCTGGAATGCTGTGTTTGGGTGTTACAATGGGAGCAGTGCTGGTAACACCCTGATGGGTTTAGTTGCTGTCAGACAGTCAAGGACTTTCTCAGCTCTCCATGAGAAAGGAGGGGCGAAGCCAGGACAGGTGACCCAAACTGGCCAAAGAGAGGATTCCATGCCAGTCACGTCCTGCTCAGTATAAAGGGGCTGATGGGAGGAGGAGGAGGCGGCTCCAGGGGGGACGGTCGGGTTCCGGGACGGCTCTGGGTGGCACGGCCTGAGCTGTGGGCTCGATGAGACACTGCATTGTGTAGCAACAGCTTCATAGATTTTTGCTCTAAAGTCCTGTCAGCATTGTTATATTTTAACTTTCTATTATCTTAGTAAACTGTCCTTATCCCATGCCTAGGGAGTGGGACCGAGCAGCCCCTCAGCCTCCCCACCAGGCTGCCTCTTGCTGCCAGGTGTCTCCTGCCCTGACTGCAGCTTTTTCCTCCCACCTCTTCTAGGTTTAAGGACACGTTTGTGAATGTTGTGGGGCACCGGGTTGCTGAACGCTCCCTCCAGCTGGGCTCCCTCCACCCTGCGCCTGAGGCTCTCCGCTTCGGCCTTGTGGACGAGCTGGTGGCGGAGGAGAAGCTGCAGGAGAAGGCTGCAGCCGTCATGGCGCAGTGGCTGGCCCTGCCAGGTAAGCGTGGCGCCTCCAGAGAAGGAAGAGGGGACCAGGTCTCTGTGGGAGGACAGGAACTGGGGCTGGTGCCCACAAGCTGCCTGACAATTGCCATTTGAAGGGAAGGTGGAGGGTGGGAAAGCTCAGGCCAGCGACCTGAGCAGCCTTGGGCTAGACAAGATGGGTTTGCCAGTGCCCCTCTGCAGGGGGTGCACCTTGATGGGCATGCAGCTCCAACTCAGCTCCCCCTGCCAGCCCTGGAGTCAGACTGGAGGTGCCAGATCTCCAGATGGGAACTGAATCCCTGTGGCTGTCCGTGGAGGGGTTACCCCAGGAGAGCTGCCACCGAGTTGAGGGAACAGGCTGGGTGGGAGCACCTGGGCACCTGTCATAGAATCATAGAATGGCATGGGTTGGAAGGGACCCCAAGGGTCACAGAGCTCCAACCCCCCTGCCACAGGCAGGGACACCAACCTCCAGGCCTGGAGCTATACAAGGGTGCCCAGGGCCCCATCCAACCTGTCCATCCACCTCCGGGCTCTGCTGAGCTGGGGGTGGCAGTGTGAGGACAGACAGTGAGCACAGACGTCATGTGCCTGTTTAGGCTGCTCCATGCCTGCCAGCACGGGGTTCCCAGGCTGGGAGAGTGGCTCTGCCTGGGGCAGCACAGGACCTGAGCTTTCCCATCCCTGTCACCTCCCGAGCACCACAGGAAGATAAAGCTATGTATCACCCTTTGACTGCTCCTTCCATGGAAACCTGAGCGAGCCTGGGCAGAGCACATGGCTGTTGCTGTGTTCCAGCCCTGGAGGGGGGTCCCTGAACAGTTCCCTAACCCAGATGGCACAAGAGTGAGACCTCAGCCTACATGGGAAAGGAGCATGTCTCAGCTGTGCTTTCTCCCAGCGTGCAGGAGGCACCATGCAGGTCCTTTCCCAGGGCCCTAAACTGGAGCCAGAGGAGCCTGTCTGGGCAAAGGTGTGTGGAGCACCCAGGTGCTGGAGCACCTTCAGCTTCTTGGAGCCCAGGGGGGTTGGGGATCTCTGCACCATCACGGTTTGAGCACCCTGTATGCATCATCTGCACAGCAGATGTGCTGCCCCATCACTGTGCCTGCAAGCAGACCTGTGCTCAAACCTCAGTGGGCTCTGGCAGCATCCACATACCCATACCCAACCCGGCCCAGAGCCTGTCCTCAGGGTGAGCTCAAAGCTCCTGTACTGGGCACTGGTGAGGCTGCACCTCGAGTGCTGGGTCCAGTTCTGGGTTCCTCACCATCAGAAGGACATTGAGGTCCTGGAGCGAGTGCAGAGAAGGGCAACCAGGCTGGGGAAGGGGCTGGAGGGCAAATCCTCTGAGGAGCAGCTGAGGGAGCTGGGGGTGTTCAGCCTGGAGAAGAGGAGGCTGAGGGGAGACCTTCTCCCCACCTCCACTGCCCTGCCAGGAGGGTGCAGAGAGGTGGGGGATGGTCTCTCCAGCCAGGGGACAGGAGCTGGGACAAGGGGGAATGGGCTCAAGCTGCCCCAGGGCAGGGTCAGAGCAGATGGGAGGGAAAAGTTCTTCCCTGAAAGAATTGTCAGGGCCTGACCCAGGCTGCCCAGGGGGAGATGAGGTGCTCAGGGATCTGGTTTAGCTTAGGGTGGGATTGGTTGGACTTAATGATCTTTAAAGGTCTTTTCCAACCTTGTGATTCTGTGAATCTGTGAAGGAGCAGCGCTCCTGGCTTGGGTGCAGCATGTCTGGCATGAGCAGCCTGTCCTGCCAGACAAGGGGCTGGCCAGCAAAAAGCTTTGCTTGGCTGCTGCCGTCCTGAGCCCGGTGGTGTGTACTGAGGATGGGGCTGGGCCTCAGAGGGAGCAAAGAGAAGGAGGGTGCACAACTGTTTGTGCTCTGTGCTGTTAGATGAGATAATTCTGCCCTGAGGTACTGCTCAGATCATGATTTATTGTACAAGAATTTATCCAGTTCAGCTTCCAGCCAGTGGGTTTTCCTGATGCCTTTCCCTAATGGATTAAAGAGCCCCTTTGGTGTGCGGTTCCTGCCCAGGAGGCAGCTGGAGACCGTGGCTGAGAGCTGGGCTGGGTGCATGTTCACCACCCTCCCTGTCCTCTCTGCAGACCATGCCCGTCAGCTCACCAAGTCCATGATGAGGAAGGCGGTGCTGGACCGCCTGCTGTCCCACCGGGAGGAAGACATCCAGAACTTCATCAGCTTCGTTTCAAAAGAGTCCATCCAGAAATCACTCCGCGTGTACATGGAGATGCTGAAGAAGAGGAAGAGCTGAGGAGCCAGCTGGCCAGGGCCTGGTGCCAGGAGCTCAAGTGACCCTTGGAAACCCTCCTGTAGCTGTAGACTTTTCACAGCGAAGCGGTGACGTGACGTGCTGCCTGCTCCCCTGGTCACCCCAACCACCCCTTCCCCTTAGTCCCCACAGAGTGCCTGACACCACTGCTGCCTTTCCTGGGAGCCCAGGGAGCTGCCTGCCTGGCTCCCCTGAGGAACAAACAGGGAGAGGGTATTGATGCCACTGTGACCCGAGCCAGACGGTCGTTGGATATCCTCCCTCCTGTCCGACAGCTGATTGTGAAATGAGGTTTGTCAATAAAGTCTTTGATGAGGAAGGACATGGCTGTGTCATTCCCCAGGAGGCGTTGTTCCCCAGCCTGTCTGCAGTCACCGCTTCCTGGCTGTCCCTAGGCTCTGGTTCCTGGTGGGCTGGGGAGGCTCTGCTGTCAGCCACGTGAGCTGGGGGGCTTGGGCAGGGCCCCCTTCTCCAGCCTGGGACATGGAGCGCTTCACAGGGCGTGGTGGTGGGAGCTGGAGCTGGATGGTGGTCTGCAGCCATGGGAGGAGCTCAAGCTGCCAGCTTCACCTCCACGGGGTAGTGGTCGCTGACTGCCAGGGCCTGGGGAGGGGGAGACATGGGGACGTGTTACATGGTGTTACACATGAGGTTTGGAGAGCTCCTCACGGTGCTGGTAGGGCCAGGAGGGTGGCTGTGGTCACCCAGACAGACCCTTCTGCCTACTGAAGGTGGACACGATGTCCCCAAGCCATAAGGCTCCAGTGTTGGCACCTCCCATGGAGACATGGCCTGGGGCGGGAACAGCCAGGGGGTCTCTGCCTTCTGAGACCCCCATGTCTCACCTGGGAGCTGTGTGCTCGCTACTGATGGCTGGTGGTGGGCTTTGGTTCCCCCATACCACGGGGCCTGGTCCATGAAAGACTCCAAAACCCCTGTGTGCCTCATCGCTTCCCCCCCGAGGAACAAACAATGACCCCAAATCCCCCCTCTGGTTCCCACCCAGGCATCCATCGGCTCCCTGAGCTCCAATCAGCTGGCTGCTGTGTGCCAGGAGGGGTGTGTAGGGCACAGGGGCTGTGCCAGTATCCCAGCAGGCAGGTGCTGGGTTCTTAAATCCATCAGCTTCATGGCCACAGCTGGGCTGCCCGATCCCAACCCCTCAGCGGGCTCTGCCTGGGGCGATTGAGCCGGGGGGTGTGTGAGTGCAGCTCACCTCCTCCTGCTCCAGCTGGAAAGCACTCTGGAAGTCGTAGATGGCAGCTGAATTTGGCACAACGCTTTTCTTCAGCTTGGCACCACAGACCACGATCCTGCCGGGGAGACGCGGGCGGGTGGGTCCTGCTCCTGCTGCCGCGCTCAGGCACGGGCAGTGTGGGACGTGCCGGAGTCCCCGGGGTGCCAGGGAGGGGCCCATGGTGGTGCAGGGGTGCTCACCTGTCGTAGGCACAGTCGGACTTGCCCACCGTGGTGTCAGCGCCGTCAGGGAGCAGCCACTTGAAGACCTGGCTGGTGCGCAGGCGGATGGACGACCAGTCGCTGGGCTGGACGTAGGCGCAGTCAGCGTTGAAGTCCCCAAGGAACATGATGTTCTGTGATGGGGAGGTGCAGGGGTTGGGGGAGGGGGGTGTTGTGGTGACCAAGGCATAGGGCTACCCCAACACCAACCTCCCCCCAACCCCCAGGGGTCAGCCCTAGGTGCCGGGGCATCCCCTGAGGCAGGGGGACAGGGTAGGGTTTCCATCCCACCACCCTCAGTGCCCGGGCTCGGGGGCAGCACTCACATCGGTCCCCCACTTGCTGACGACAGCCAGGTAGACATCATAGAGCGCGTCGATCTCAGCGACAGCATCGTGTGGGGCTGAGTGGAGCGGCACCAGCACAAACTCCTCCACCTCTGCCAGGGGAGACAGACATCAGCCCTGCAGCACCCCCCCTCCGCCACCGCCCAGAGGTACCCGTCCCCCCCCCTTACTGGTGTGGAGTGCTGAGACCCTCAGGATGAATGGCTCCCGGCTGAAGATGTCCTGGGGATCCTCATACTGGTAGGTGTCCACCACAGACACGACATCTGTCCTGTGGGACCAAAGGGGTGGTGACCCTAGGGCTGGGCATGGCCCCTGCGTCCCCTCCATGGCGTTAGGGGAGGAGGGCTACCTGCCCCCCCTTCGCCCCCCTGCCTCACCTCCATGGTGCCACGGGACCAGCTGCAACATCCCCAGCCCTGTTACCTGTAGATGAAGAGGTACATCTCCTTGTAGTTGTCCCGTCCCAGGGGGCCACTGATGGTGTAGTCGTACGGGGACGCAGACACACTGCGGAGAGGCAAAGGCAAGATGGTGACATGGGTGGCACCATGCTGGGGTGGCCCCAGCACACTCACAGGCTGGGCAGCCGCGGGGTCAGCGCCAGGTCATCCTGCTCTCTGTCCCCATGGGTCAGAGTGGCCTGACTGCAGGGTGACGTGAGGTGTGCTGGCTCAGAGCCACCCTGCTGTCCCCACCACGCCGGGGTGGTTCCTCAGGCATGACGCAGGGTGGCTCCTGCACCCCGTTCTCTGCAGGGATGCTCCACACCTTCGTTCACAGCAAAGCTAAATTAGGTTAATGAGCAGCCTGGGGCCTGTGGAGCCTGGCGTCACCCCCCCGCCCCAGCTGCCTTGTTGCTGTGCAGCAGTGACCCAAAGGGGCGAGGACACAGGCTGGGTGGACATGGTCAGGAGCACTCACCACCTTTCAACTAGGCAGTGGGGCTGCCCCCAGCCCCAGCCCGGTCTGTGCCCTCACCCAAATGTGGCCAGGACCCAGACAGTGGAGGTGCTGCTGCCCCGCGGTGTCTGGCTTTAGCCCATCCCAGCAGCCCCCTTTCCTCCTCAGGCAGCCAAGTTTCAGAGCATCATCTGCCACTAGGTCCATTCCAGGGTCCCCGTGCCATGCCCAGCATCTTGGGCTGCCTGCCCCTGAGCACCCTCCACCCTGCCCCTGCCCTGTCCTATTGGATTTTGGAGATGGAGCTTGCCAGAGCTGGTCTTCCTTTCCACCCTGCGTGCTCTGGTGGGTCTGCAGCATTCAGAGGGGTTTTGTGCTGCTCATTTCCCCCCAACCCCTCCCTGGATTTATTCCTGATGGCTTTTTTCTGTGGCTGCTCCAAGCTGCAGCCCCACCCAGCCCTTTCCTCATATTCCAAACCCACACACTTTGCTGATGGACTTTTTGGGGTTTTCCCCTTTTTTGCCTCTCATTGCTCAGGCAGTTTGGCTTTTCCTGCCCAGTGCTGGCATCTCAGCCCTCCTGCCCTCAGCCCCAGCCCCGCTCATACCTGTTGAGCTGCTCCATGAGCTGGGTGACAGCACTGAGGTCAGAGTCACGCACCTCCTGCACCAGCACCACGTCGTAGCGGCGCAGGATCTGAGAGGGATAGACAGTGATGGTGAGAGGGAGCCACTCGCTCCTTTCCCACCTGTCTCCCAGACAAGGCAACATGACAGGTCGTGGTGCAGCACCCTGGGGACACGCACGTCTCATGGCATCAGGACAGACGTCCTCACGGAGGCTCAGAGGGACCGCAGTGCCCAACATCCCACTTCGGTCCCTTCATCCACCCAGGGCATCCCCAGCACTGGAATGCTGTCCTGTTCATGGCCACGTCCCCACACGTCCCCGGCACAGGAGCCACACTTTGGCTGTACTCACGCTGACAATGATCCCTGCCACCTCCTCGTTGGACATCTTGGTGTCACCAAACGCCTGGATGTTGAAGGCGCCGACGCGCAGCGTGGCGCTGGCCAGGCATGGGGAAACCACAGCCAGCAGAGACAGCGCCAGCACCACGGTGCCCATTCTGCCAGGAGGGGTGCTGAGCCGCAGGGATGCAGTGATGGGAGCTGAACTGGGAAAAGTCCTTTGGATTTGGGGACAGCAAAACAGAATCCAGGTTGGTCCTTCGGAAGTCTTGGCGTGGAACAGTGCACTGTGGTGGCCACTGCCCAGAGCCGCCTGCAGAGCCGGCACGGGCTGTCTGCTGGCTCGCTGGTCCCCAGGAAAGCTAAACCTCATCCTGCCACGAATCTCATGGCATCCTCATCCACCCAGCAGCACCTCTGCCAGCCCCACGATCACCCAGCTCCACTCCCTGCCCGGACATCTCTATCACCCAGCAGCCCCAGCCCCTGCCACCACTACCCCAGACTGCTCCAAGCCCTTAAACTTGATTGCAAGTTGGGATAAGGCAGTGACCCCTAATCTCAGCGTGTCCCAGTTCACCCCAGTTCCTCACGGTTTGTGGCTGAAGGCGCTGAACCTGGCTCCGTCGTCCTCACCGTGCTGACTGCGCAGCACCTCTGCCCTCCCGGCAGCAGGAAGGGCAGCTTTATTCCCAGTGGAAGTGCCGGCAAAGCAGGATGAGTTGGACACCCCCGTGGGGTTTTGGCACAGCTTTGGGCTCCTTCCTACATTGGGAAACCAAAAACCCACAAGGCAACAGGGTGGGGCCGGCGTTGCTGCCTCTGTGCTGATGCAGTGAAGGGTGCCCCAGGGGGGCCAGCCGTGCTGAGGCATCCTGGGGGGCTGGGTGGGCTGGGTGGGCGCACAGGGCTCGAGGTGCTGTGGCTAGGGTGGCCCCCTGAGGTCACGGTGTAGGGCACGGCGGCGAAGGGTGACGGCCTCAATGCAAGTGATTCAGATGGTATAAGTAGAGGGGAGAGAAGATGTCGGGGTATCTGGGTCAGGCAGCTCAGCACTGCCAGCTTGGGGAAGAGGGGATGGCTGCAGAGCTGCACAGGTCACCCAGAACAGCCTCCCAGTGACTTGAAGCAGCCCCAGTTGTCACAGGAAGCAGCCCCCCACTAGTGACCCGAATTGGCCCCAAGGTTATCTGAGACAGCTCCAGTGGAGCCGGCAGCCCGCGGGACACGGCGCACTGCTGGGGCTGAGCCCAGGCACCCCACAGACACAGACCCGGGGTCCCCTGTGCCGGCAGGTGACGTCACCCGGCACGTGGCGTCACCCCGACTGACGGAGCGCGCGGCTCTTCCAGGGTGCTGCTGCAGGGCAGGCGGGGAGGTGACGCTGCTCATGCTGGGGCTTGCCAGGCGCTGCTGGGTTTCACATCCTCACACCCTGTCACCGGGTGAGTCGGGTTTCCCCTGACACTGCTGGCACCGAAACGCCCCCGGGGAGCTGAGTCACACCCTCTGCCTCCCCTCATGCTCACCACCAGCTCCCAGTCAGGGCTCCAGCAGGATGCAGCCCCTGAGAGCATCCTGTGACCTCTGAATCATGCCCAGACCCCCCCAGGCCCTTCCTGCTGCTGTTTGGAGCTCAGAGGGGTACGACAGTGCTACCTGGGTCTGTATGAGGCATCCTAGGGCAGAAGGATCAAAGGGACGCTCCCTCCAGAGCTGCAAGGGCTGGAAAAGGCTCAATTTTTAATGAAAGCAGAGAGCAGCCCCTCCCACAAGACCCCAAAGAGCAGAGACAGCTTGGCTGGCACAGGGTGGGGGGCAGCTTGGCGGCAACGGTGGGGTCCCACGAGGGATGAGGGGTGTGCCCCAGCAGCTGCCAGTGCAGGACAGGCTCAGCGGGCTCTCAGGGTCACCTCCACCGGGAAATGGTCACTGACGGCCAGAGCCTGGGTGTGAGGGAAAGCAGAGAGGCAGCTGAGGTCCTCTGGACCCACCATTGCAGCTTTAGCCAGCTGGGACCCCCAACACTCCTCTGTGACCCCAAAATTTAGACTGGAGCCTGAAATTCCCAGGCTGGGGGGTTGCATCAATGCAGGGATGGGGGCTGGGACACCCTTGGGTGCACCCAGGGGAACGGGGAGCCCGCCAGCACTGCCAGGAGGCTCGGTGGGCTGGCTCCGGGTGCCCCAGCCTCTCACTCACGTCCTTGTTCTGGAGGTGGAAGGTGTTCTGGAAGTTGTTGACAGCGGCGGAGCCGGGCTGGATGTCCTGGCGCAGCGCCGTGCCACAGGCCACGATCCTGCCGGGGCAGCGTGGGGGTGTCAGCACCCACCAGGAGCCCCGTGCCAGGGCCCCCTGCCCACGCCACGGCACCCACCGGTCATAGGCACAGTTGGTGGTGGCAGAAACGGTGGTGTCGGCGCTGTCGGGGATGAGCCACTCGCAGGCGTCCAGGGAGCGCAGGCGGATGGACGGCCACTGCCCGCTGCTCACGTAGGAGCAGTCAGCGTTGAAGTCACCCAGGAAGATGATGTTCTGCAGGGCAGCACACCGTGTCCCTGCCCACGCACCTCACAGGGCAACCAGGGCTCCCTAAAATCTTTCAGGGCAGCAAGAACCCCCACTTTGGGACTCCCCAGCATGGGGGGACAAGCTCCCAGTAACGGAGTCACCCAGGTGCTCCCCTCCCAGCCCAGACACTTCTGGGGTGCCGCCTGCTCCGCTGGGTACAAGAGGTCTCCCGTGGGACACGGCCAGCCCAGGGCAGCTGCCAGTTGCCCGTGGGACATGGCTATAGCCCAGCCCAGCTGGCTGGCCCAGGGAGGAGCCCAGCTCCCCGCTGCAGCTTACGTTGGTCGCCCACTTGTTGACAACATCTGTGTAGACGTCATAGAGCGCGTCAATCTCCTCTGCCGCGCTGTCGGGCTCGGCGTGCAGGGGCACCAACACAAAGTCCTCCACCTCTGCCAGACAGGTGGCTGTCAGCCCCCAGGTTGGGTGCAACAGCCAGGAAAGGAGAGGGAACCCAAGGGAGCACCCAGGAAGCCCCAGCTACTGGCTGGGAAAAGCTGCTGGAGGGAAAGGATGATTGGAGGTGGTGGGAGACAGCGCACAACTGGAGGGAGGTGGGATGTAGCATTAGTGGGGGGCAGCAGGTGATGGGATGTGGGAAGCAATGGGAAGGGCTGGAGAAGGGAGATGGCACCCAGCTGGAGAGAGTGCACAGGGGGACACGACAGGTAATGGGGAGTCGTGGGAGATGGTGGGAGATAGCACGTGGTGGGGAGCAGCAGGCAGTGGGCCAGCACCCCGGATCCCCAGGCACCCGCGTGTGGCAGAAGGTCCCAGGCAGCGAAGGAGCCTCGTGGTGCAAACACCCTCCCCCACCCAGCTGGGTGGGCAAGCTCTGGGCTCAGCCCCACGTGTAGGGGACCCCCATGCCAAGCCTGGGCAGTCCCCAGCGCCAGCTCTGCTCACGTGTGGTGGGTGAGGAGAACCTGACAATGAAGGGCTCCCTGCTGAAGGTGTCTGTCCCGCAGGACTCGCAGCCATCGTCGTAGTAGTAGCTTCCCAGCACGGAGACCACGTCTGACCTGGGGTAGAGGAGCAGGGCAGCCCCTGGCACCACTCCTGCAGCGGAGACCCCCTTCAGGGGCTGCTGGAGGAGGGGACAGCAGGGGACATGGGGGTTGCCAGGCCCTGGCAGCACCCCTTACCTATAGATGAAGAGGTACTGCTCCTTGTAGGTGGTGCGGCCCAGGGGGATGCTGACCAGAGAGTTGTACGGGTGCGGTGAGGCGCTGGGAGCGAGACATGGAGAGGGTGAGAAGGGGCTCCCGGTGCCCCCACCACCCCTCAGGCATCTGAGCACAGCCAGATGCCAGCAGGGCTCTGTCCCAGCATCCCATTTGCAGGTGCCCTCTGCCCTGTGGCATTGGGGTCACCTGTTGAGACGGTCCATCAGCTTCTTCACAGCGCTCAGGTCAGCGTCGCGGACCTCCTGCACCAAGGTGATGTCATACTCCAACACGATCTGCGGGAACAAGCTCAGAGCTGCTGGTCACTGCCCAGGAACTAGTTGTGGGGGGCTCCTGGGGGTACCTGGCCTGGGCTATGAGGGCTCCCAGGCTGGCAATGGGATGGCAGCAGGAACCCAGGAGCCAGGGAGGAAGCTTCTTTGATGATGCTCTCTGGCTCTGAAGGACCATGGGGTGACACAGCGTCCTCTAACCCCTGCCTGTCTGCTACCCATTATCCCAGCAGGCCCTCTCCTGCAGGCTGCAGGAGGAGCCTGGGCAGCCCTGAGCATCACTTCTCCTTGACTGGGCACAGGCAAGAGGGGAGATGGGCCAAGGTTGTAGGTGGGTGGATGGAGGGAGGGAGTGGGGGAGGGAGGGACAGGTAGATTGGTGGGTGAGTGGATGCAGAGATGGAAAGATGCCTGTAGAAAGCTGGCCTCATCCCAGAGACCAGAGCGGCCAGGACTGCTCCTCCCCTCCAGCACTCACTGAGACGATGATATTTGAGATGGTCTGGTTGGCCATCTTGCTGTCCCCAAAAGCCTTGATGTTGAAGGCACTGATCTTCAGCGTGCTGGCCACATGCAGCAGGAGAGCTGCAACCAGCAGCGACAGCACTGGCTGTGAGGCTGCCATCCTGCAAGCAGAGGGACAGGGATGGGCTCAGCCCCCCCGCCTGGCATGGGAATCCGGCACAGATGACAAGGGTGACCAGCCTATTCCCACTGGCCATACTGGTTTCACTGGGAGGCATCTGTTTTCCAGTGAAGCACCAGCATTCCCTTACAGCCACCCAGCTCCTGTCTCCCATGGGTTTCATCCTGCCTGTCCCTCCCGGAGGGCGACCAGATCACCCGCCAGGCTGGAGCAGGTAACTCACTGGCAGAGGAGCAAATGCCATCTCCTGGTGCCACAGAGCAGCTCCTTCCTCACTCACCACTCTCAACCTGGCCAGCTCTTCTGGCCTGGGATGGGTGGCAGTGGCTGGGGACACCAAGGTCCCTTGGTTTGTCCCTCTCCTGCCTCTCCCTGGGTCTGCCCCAGAGACCTAAAAAACCCCATGGCAGCTGTGCTGGGATGGAGGAAGGGACGGATCTCCCCCCTGCCACCCCTCCCCACCTCCTTCCCTGCCTGAAGCATCCTCACCTGGGTTATCTATCCCTGCCCCCCCCCACCCCATCCTCACCCAGGTCAGAGTCCCCTGGGACCCCCCGCTGAGGCAGCACAGCAGCTCCCACCCACGGGAAGAAGAATTTGGGAAGGGCTTCCCATGGCACCCGGGGTAATATTTCACCAGTGCCTTGGATCCCAGCCCAGGCGCTGTGAGCACCCAGCTCCGCCGGCAGCCCCAGGGAGACGGGCCCAAACTCCCCAGCCTTGGCACCCCTGAAGCCCCTCCTGGGGAAGAGGTTCCTCTTTCCCCCTGCTCAATTCTGGGCAGCTGCTGCAGTCCCAACCCTTCCCCTGCTGCAGCCTGGCTACAGCTACTGGTGCCTGGAACAACCCCCGGTCGGTACCGCGTCCGTGCGGCCACGGTTGGGTAGTGCTGTGATGGGGTGATGCCACAAACCACCCCAAAACCCCACGACTCCTATAGAGGCACCTATAGATCGTATCCACCCCGGGCAACGCTCGTGAGCGGCGCTGGAGCTGAGCCTCTTGGTCAAATCAAGCTGAGCTGGAGCAGGAGATGTAGGGGGTGGGGGGAGAGGAGCCAGAGGGGCAGAGGGAGAGAGGGGGGCAGGACGTACCTTCGGTGTCGCCTGAGGTGTCTGGGAGGGGAAGGAGCTGCACCTGCATTTATGGGCAGGGACTCGCTCGCCTTGCCAAGCGGTTGCCCAGCCGAGGAGCGCGTGAGGCCGCGGGCTCCATATGGCATTTTTCACGGAAATAAAGGTCTGCCCAGTGAAAAAAACCCAAGCCCAAGGAGCAGTGCCAACAGCTCCCAGCACAGGCTAAGGCTGGGAATGTGCCTGAATCAATAAAGGCGACGACAAGAGCTGTGTAACTGAATCCCAGGGGCTGCTCCTGGGCAAAGGCAGCTCTCGGGGACAGGCTGTGAGCAGCAGCTTCTCACTCATCACCAGCTACAAGTTCTCTTAAAAAGTGTTTATTTCACCAACTGTTCCTATCCAGGATCCCGCGATTCCAAGGAGCTGGTTTCAGTGAGAGCTCAGTGCTGGAGGCTGGTGCATCCTAGTTTGGCCCCACCAACTTTAGTCTTCGGGTGTGGAACTGAGCTGAGAGTCCCCAAAAATGACAGGGGCTTCCCCCAGGCCAGTCCCTGTCCCCAGAGGAGCCTGTGCCATGCTGGGAGGGTGGTGCCCCCTGCGCTGCACACTCCCACAGCTTGCCCCAGTGGCCTTGGCTGGTGTCCTGGTGCTCAGCTGCTGCTTTCCCAGGAGGGCTGTGCTCCTCACGGGCTGGGGGGGCTCCCAATCCCCCCTGGAGCCAACCCCGCCAAGGCAGGACCGGAGTTTGCACTTCAGTCCCCACAGCGGGATCAGGGCTGGGCCCAGACATCTGGGGGGGGGTTCCAGTTCATGCCCACTGAGGCCAGGACCCTTCCTCAGGGCCAGTCCCATGGCTGGCCTCCTCCTGGGTCACGGCCACCCCAGGACCACAACACCCACCCCTTCCAGGCCAAGACCCCTCTGGGCCAGGCTCCCCACAGGGCCATGCTATATCCCCAGGGCCAGGGCCCCTTCCAGGCCAACCCCTTCCCGAGGCCCAGATGCCTCAGGGTCAGGCTCCCCGGGACCAGACCCCAGGGCCAGACCCCCAGGGCCAGACCCCCAGGGCCAGGCTCCCCCAGACCAGAGCCCCACCAGGCCCAGGCTCCCCCCAGACCCAGTCTCTGCAGGGCCAGACCCCCAGGGCCAGAGCCCCCAGGCCAGACCCCCAGGGCCAGGCTCCCCCAGACCAGAGCCCCACCAGGCCCAGGCTCCCCCCAGACCCCATCTCTGCAGGGCCAGACCCACCCCCCCAAGTGCCGGCCCCTCCCACCAGCCCAGGCTCCCCCAGACCAGAGCCCCACAGGCCCAGGCTCCCCCCCAGACCCAGGCTCTGCAGGGCCAGACCCCCAGGGCCAGGCTCCCCCCAGACCCAGTCTCTGCAGAGCCAGACACCCCCCCACCCGCCAGGGCCGGCCCCTCCCGCCGGCCCAGGCTCCCCCAGACCAGAGCCCCACAGGCCCAGGCTCCCCCCAGACCCTGTCTCTGCAGGGCCAGACCACCCCCCCTTCCCCTCCCCTTTCCCTTCCCCTTCCCCTTTCCCTTCCCCTCCCCCTCCCCCTCCCCCTCCCCCTCCCCCTCCCCTCCCCTCCCCTCCCCCTCCCCTCCCCTCCCCTCCCCTCCCCTCCCCTCCCTCCCCTCCCCTCCCCTCCCCTCCCCTCCCTCCCCTCCCCTCCCCTCCCCTCCCCTCCCCTCCCCTCCCCTTCCCTTCCCTTCCCTTCCCTTCCCTTCCCTTCCTTCCCTTCCCTTCCCTTCCCTTCCCTTCCCTTCCCTTCCCTTCCCTTCCCTTCCCTTCCCTTCCCTTCCCTTCCCTTCCCTTCCCTTCCCTTCCCTTCCCTTCCCTTCCCCCCCCGGGCCGGCCCCTCCCGCCGTCCCAGGCTCCCCAATGCTCAGCCCCACCCCTCCGCTCCTCCCCTCCGCCAGGGGGCGCTGCCGGCGGCGGGCGCTCCTACCCCCGTTTTGGCCGCCGCCGGCCGCCGTAGCGCCCGCCCGGTGCGCGCCTGTGGCGCTGTGGGACGCCAGGCCAGGCCGCGCCGCGCTGGGCCGGGACGGGGCGGCGGCCGGAGCAGCGGGAGGAGGCGGCGGGCGGGCGGGGAGCGGGGGGCCCGCGCTCGGCGGGGCCGCAGCCATGAGCGACATCCGGCACTCGCTGCTGCGGCGGGACGCGCTGAGCGCCGCCAAGGAGGTGCTGTACCACCTGGACATCTACTTCAGCAGCCAGCTGCAGAGCGCGCCGCTGCCGCTGGTCGACAAGGGCCCGGCCGAGCTGCTGGAGGAGTTCCTCTTCCAGGTGCCCAAGGAGCGCGGCGCCCCGCCCAAGGTGGGCCCCGGCCGCCGGGCGAGGCCTCTCGGGGGCCCGGAGACAGCGTCCCGCGGGGGGGGGGGGGGACGGACGAGGCCCCGCAGGAGTAGGGTGGGCCCTGGGGCCTGACCGCTTGTGCCCGGGCTGAGCCCCGGGGAGGGGCCCCGCAGGAGCAGGGTGGGCCCTGGGGGCTGACCGCTTGTACCTGGGCTGAGCCCCGGGGAGGGGCCCCGCAGGAGCAGGGTTAGGCCCTGGGGGCTGACCGCTTGCGCCCCGGCTGAGCCCCGGGGAGGGGCCCCGCAGGAGCAGGGTTAGGCCCTGGGAGCTGACCGCTTGCGCCCGGGCTGAGCCCCGGGGAGTGGCTACGGAGCCCGAGGCCCCAAGAGCTCGAGAGAGGGGCCTTGAGGGGCGTGTTGCTGAGGTTGAGTCCCCAGGAGGGCAGGGTGGGGTCTCTGGGGTGCTGGTGCTTTTCTGGTGGGGAGAGGGCAAGAGCTCTCTGGGCAGGGCTTGTGGGAGAGCAGGTGGGGCCCCGGGGTGGTGTGTGTGCCTTGCCTGCAGCCTGGGAGTGCTGCAGCTGAGCCCTGCCTGGGGTTTGGCTGGGGACAGAGGGCAGTGACCAGAAACCACAGCAGCTGGTGAAGGTTGGGATGCATGAGCCTGGTGGGCTGCTGGGCCCAGCTGTGGCCAAGGGCTGCACCAGCAGGGCTGTTACTTGGAGAGGGAAGGAATGTTCTGCACCCCAGTGTTGCTGTAGGTCTTACCTCTCAGGTCACAGGCAGAGCTTGCTGGTAGAGCCAGCACCAGCCTTGGGTATCCAGGTATTCAAACACAACCCTAGGGCTTTTCTGTGTAAGTAGGCAAGTGCAGTGGTGACTCAGGAAGCTTGAATGTGTGTGTGCTGTACTTAGAGATGGAGCTTTTAACACCTGAGGGAAGCTGTCAGCCTTCACTGCTCCTGTCTTTTGCCAAAGCAGCTCTCAGTTCTTCCAAGAGCCACAGTATATTTTGCAGCTTTGCTTTTGTTTTCTTTCAGAGATTGAATTCATTCCAGGAACTTCAGCTCCTGGAGATCATGTGTAATTATTTCCAAGAGCAAACCAAGGATTCAGTCCGGCAGATCATCTTCTCCTCCCTCTTCAGTCCTCAAGGAAACAAAGCAGATGACAGCAGGATGGCTTTGCTGGGAAAGCTGGTTTCCATGGCAGTGGCTGTGTGCAGGGTTCCTGTGCTGGAATGTGCTGCCTTCTGGCTGCAGGTACAGCTCCTGTGTGGGCAGGGAAGGAGCCAGGGAGCCGTGGGGGTGGGTCAGCTGAGGCAGACCTAATGGTCTGTGGCAGCCAGTTGCAGTCAGCAGCTGTTGGGTGGTTTAAGATCTACAAACATTCACCTCAGATCTGTGCTCGTGGCCATTCCTTTCCCCCAGCAGGAAGGCAGAGCTTTTGCCACTCCATTTGGGTGCTGCCTGGGCAGAAGCAAGGTTGTGGTTGGGTTTTTTTTTCTGGGTGAAAGTTTTATTGATTTATATTTAGGTTTTGGGTTGGGTTTTTTTTTCACTCCACCCAACCCCAGTGTTTTGAAAGGGATCAGTGAAGTCTTTGACCAACAAAGGGAATAAAACCAGGATGGTTTGTGCTCACATTGCCCAAAGAAACCAGCTCTGGAGTTTGGGAAATAAAATGCCCCTCATGTGCAACTTTGGGCATGGCAAAAGAGCCAAACCTCTCAAGATTTGGGCACAAAATACTTGGGTGTGGTATTCCCACCTGGGAATGCAGTATGTCAGGGCTCTGGGTTCTCCTGGCATATATCCCCTCCACTGAGATTCCCCACTGTGGACCTTGGGAAGCACATCTTTGTTCCCACTGCCTTTGCAGGGTGTGCAGAAGTCACCTGCTCTGCAGAAGAAGAGAGGAAAGACTGTGCTAGGAGGGAGGGGTGATAGGAGGCTGACCAGGAGAGTTTCAGTGGGGTCCCTGTTTTCCACCTGGTGAGCCTGGGTAGAGGAGGAGGGGATGTCCCTTGGGGAGCTTGTGTGTGGTATGTGGTGGTTTGACCCTGGCTGGAGGCCAGGTGCCACCAAAGCCACTCTGTCACTGCCCTTCTCAGCTGGACAGGGGAGAAAATAGATATTGAGAGGCTGAGGAGTGGAGATAAGAACAGGGAGAGATCAGCCCACAGTCAGTGTCACGGGCAGAACAGACTCAGCACAGAACAAAGGACAGAAACTCTGGTTGATGGCCCTGCCCTGCACCCCCAGTGACACCAGAGTCAGGGGATGAGAAGTGGGAGCAGATCTCAGAGCAGCTCCCCCCACCCCTCCCTGCTCAGCAGACTGCACTTCAGCCAGGATTTCGCTCCCTTCTGCCCCCCACTGTGGCACAGGGAGGGGCAGGGACTGGGGCAAGGGGGTTTGGGTCAGTTCCTCATGAGATGTTCTCCCCCTTAGCTGGGGAGGGGCATTCCTCCCACCCTTCCCTGCTGCACCCTGGGGTCCCACCCACAGCAGACAGTCCTCCAGGAACTTCTCCACCCTGAGGCCTTTCCTGAGGGGCTCCAGCTCTTCCCCAGCTGCCCCAGTGTGGGGCACTGCTATAGGGACAGTCACACATCACAGTGCCCTTCAGTCCTCCACGGGGTCACCAGCCTCCCCCAGCAAACCTGCTCCAGGCAGGTCTGTCCATCACTCATCTCTGTGTCTGTGTCTCTCCCCATGGGCTGCCAGTGCTGGCAGGGCCTGGCTCCAACAGGGTCACAGCAGCTCCTGTCTGTCTCCCCTGCTCCAGCCTGGGGCCTCTCCAGGGGCTGCAGGTGGGGTCTGGGCCTTTCCCTGGGCTGTGGGGGGACACCTGCTCCACCATGGGTTTCCCCAGGGGCTCAGGGGCATCATTTTCCCCCCCCCCTTCCCTGCCCTTGGTGCCTGCTCAGCTCCTCACATCTTCTCTCTCCCTTCTCTGGGGGCAAAATGCTCCAGCCTGCAGGTTTTTGTCTCCTCACTGTGACTCCCAGAGGCGCTGTGACCATGGCTGAGGGGCTGGGCCTTGGTCAGCAGCGACTCCAGCCTTGGATGGGCTGCTGTTCAGTGTCTGGGGCCTGCAGAGAGCTTCTGGCTGCCTCCTGCAGCCCCCCTGCTCCACCAGCACCCAGCTCCATAAAACTGACCCAGTAGCAGGTGAAGGGTTTGTGCAAGTCCCAGGTTTAAAGGGACATGAGGACTGCAGGGAATTTCCCCCTGTTCAAAGTACCAAGTGTGACTGAGAGGTCACTGCAGCAGTTCAGCTGCTCAGCTGGGCAAAGCACAGGCTGAAGCTGCTGGAAAAAAACACCCTCCTGAGTCAAAATACTGATGTAAACACTGAGTCAGGGGTATGGTGAGCACAGAGTGTCCCCACCTACTTCAGTGCTGTGAAACAGTCCTTTTACTTCTCCCTGAGGGGAGCTTTGCACAGAGAGAGGGGAAAGGGGGGAGCAGAGCTGCTGGAACAGGGAAGCAGCTGGGTGAGGTGGGCAGGCAGCGTGTTTGGGGGGGGTGGGGGGGGGGCTTTGGCTCTGGGGTTGGCTGTGATGTGGCTTCTCTCCGCGCGCCGCAGCGGACGCCGGCGCTGTACTGCGTGCGGCTCGCCCGCGCCCTGGTGGAGGACTACTGCACCCCCCTGCCCGGCTCCATCCAGACCCTCAGGCAGGTGTTCAGCGCCAGCCCCCGCTTCTGCTGCCAGCTCATCACCGCCCTCACCGCCCTCTACGACCTCTCCTCAGGTAGGGTGTCTCCAGGCTGGGGCTGCCCATCCAAGGGATGGATTAAAGCTGGAGGAGGGAAGGGGGAGATGAGATATTAGGGGGGAGCTCTTTCCAGAGAGAGATTGATGAGGGGCTGGAACAGGCTGCCCAGAGAGGGGGGTGGGTGCCCCATCCCTTGGGATGTCCAAGGCCAGGTTGGATGGGGCCCTGGGCAACCTCCAGGCCTGGAGGTTGGTGTCGCTGCCTGTGGCAGGGGGGTTGGAGCTCTGTGATCCTTGGGGTCCCTTCCAACCCTGGGATTCTGTGATTTTATGATAATGAAACAGGAATTAACTGTTGGGAGTGAAGCAGCTGCTGAGGTTCTGAAGGTGCTTGTTACCCTGTGATTGTTGCTGGAGGCAGCTCAGGGGTGTGGCTGCTGCATCATTCTCAGGGGGTGAGGATAAAAATAGCCACTTGGTGTCTGGAGAGGGAGCATTTCCTGGGGAAGCAGCCAGGTAACACCTGATGCTAAGGGCAGCATCAGGAAGCATCACCCACAGGATGCAAAGGACACAAGGACCTTACTGATGGAGCAGCTCTGGGAGCAGGAGCTGACCTGCCTGGCCAACCTGCCCGGGCTGAGCAGTTTGCCCACCCAGTTGTGTGTCCCCTACCTACATGTGGGCTCTGTCAGTCCAACACCTTCCAGGAGGGGGGTGGGGACAACATGCCAATTCTGAACTCTTGCCAGCTGAGCAGGGTTTGTGTTGGGCAGTGACAAGAAATGCAGTCAGTGGTGTGTCTCCACCACGCTCTGTAACTGCTCCAGACACTAGAATAAGTCTCTAAAGATTGATTTACCTTTGCTGGGACAGGGACAGAGCTGGTGGTAGATTGGGCAGTGACCATACTCTAAATACCAACCTCACTTACAGCATTTGCTGGTTTGGATTGTTTCTTATTGATAAAGGAAATATTTGACATGGTCTTCTCCAGCTAAGCAGCTTGGCATTGACATGAGAGAGAGAGGTGGAGGTGTGCTTAGACTTCTTAGTGTTTGGTAGAGCTTGTAGCATATTCTTCCTCAGTATTTCATATCTGCTGTGTGGAACTGCTCAGAAGCTCAGCCAGCTGTGCAAAGGACAAGTCAGAAAGCAAAGAACATGAGTTATAAGGAGGTATTTTTTTAATGTCTTGGTTTATTTGAGTGTTGGTGGTGACACAGGAGAGGGAAACTTGCCCTGCACCAGTGTAACTGGGCAGTCTCCACCTTGCCCTGTTGGCAAAAGTCTCCACACAACCAGAGGTGTCTGTGACACTCAGAGCTTTCAGAAAAGCTAAAAACTTGAAAGCACCAACCCTGTCACTCTGTAGTGCAGGGAATGTGGAGTGTCAGGCACTCCAGGTACCAGAGACCCAACTAGAAGGTTCCATCCTGAGCCCTTTGACACTCCCAGCAGACACAGGTCAGTGCCCAGTGTTCCTCCTGGCTGTAGCCAAGCTGCTCCCTCACCACCTTTCCCTCCCTACTTCAAGCTTAAGTAATCTCACAGCCCTTCACCTGTCCTGTCATCACATTCCTGCATCTTTTCCATGAGACAGGCTGGGTAAGTCTGAAAGGGAATGAGGACAGGGAGCTCCTGGAGAGGGGACACAGCAAAGGGCTGTGGGGCTGGGGACTGGAATGAAGAGAGGCTGAGGGACTTGGCACGTTTTAGCCTGGAGAAGAGAAGACTGAGGGGAATCTTCTCAATGCTGATAAATCCTTGAGGGGTGGGGACAGGAGGATGGATCAGTCTGTGTTCAGTGGTGCCCAGGGACAGGACAAGAGGCCATGAGCACAAATTGGAGCAGAGGAAGTTCCACCTAAGTGTGAGGAGGAACTTCTTTCCTGGGAGGGTGGCAGAGCCCTGGGCCAGGCTGCCCATAAAGGTTGAGGAGGGGGCTCCATCTCTGGAGACATTCAAACCCTGTGATCCTGTAAGCTGTCCTGGGCAGCCTGCTCTGGCAGGGGCTGGGCTGGAGGACCTCCAGAGGTCCCTGCCAGCCCCCATCACTCTGTGATTCAATGGGTGACTGGGGCAAAGGGAGAGAAGTGCCAACAGTTTTTTCCTGTTCCATTGTACTTCTGTGCAAAGGGAGACATGGGGGCTGAGTTGAGAGAGAAGGTGAGCAGGTGAAGGGTGGGAGACAGTGACAAAAGCAGCTTTTGAAGGGGAGGGGAGGGGAGGGGAGGGGAGGGGAGGGGAGGGGAGGGGAGGGGAGGGGAGGGGAGGGGAGGGGAGGGGAGGGGGGTTAGTGTTGATGTCCAGTGGTGCCTTTGGAGGTGAAGCTGGCAGGAACATGGTTGTGTCCTCCCTGGGACAAACAAGTATCAAATGGGGTGTCTTGAAAACACCCTGCAGATCTGGGGAGGTACTGCAGGTGTAACTGAAACAGTGCAGGAAGGGGGTGTGGGATGTTAGCCACAGGCTGCTGCCCTGTGCTTCAGTGCCAAGGCCCAGCTTGCCCAACAGTCTGTCTCCTGGCTCCAGATGACCTCATCCCTCCTTCGGATCTGCTGGAGCTGATTGTTTCCTGGATCTTTGAAGACCCCCGCTTGATCCTCATCACCTTCCTAAACACTCCCATTGCAGCCAACCTGCCAATAGGGTTTTTGGAGCTCACCCCACTGACTGGGCTGATCCGTTGGTGTGTGAAGGCCCCCTTGGCCTATAAGAGGAAGAAGAAGGCCTCTCTCTCAAATGGACATCCTCCCAGCAAAATCACCAAGGACTCCACCCTGGGAGAGGAGAGAGATTGCCACCAGCTGTATTCCAAGCTTCATCTCAGTGTCCTGCAGGTGCTTATGATGCTCCAGGGGCATTTGACAGAGAAGAACCTGTATGGGCGACTGGGGCTGGTGCCCTTTGACCACGTGGTGCCACTTGTTGAGGAAATCAACAGACTGTCTGATGAGCTCAACCCTCTCAACGCCTCCAAAGAGATTGAACTGGCCCTGGACAGGCTGGCTCAAGCTTTGCAAGTGGCCATGGCATCAGGAGCCCTCCTGTGCACTAGAGGTATGGTGGGGGGGGGCTGGCAGAGTCTAGTGTGTGGGTGTTAAGAGGGAGTTTTGGGCTGGGGGGAGTGGGATGATGTGTTGGCAGCAGAAGCAGCACTTTGCTGCCCTGAGGAAGCAGTGCTGCAGGAGACAGCTCAGGAAGAATGAATGGCTGGATGGTCACTGATGCTGTTGCTTTGCAGTTGAAGGGCTGATCTTCTGCCTTCCAGCATGCACAGGGGGATTATGTGTCCCAGCATGGGGACAGATTTGCCCCCCCTCAGACTTGCTAATAGCTATTTAAAAAACACTGGTTAATTGTGCTTCCTTGGGACTTCTCTGAGCTCACCAGCTGCAGGAGAGACCAGAGGAATCGGGGGGGGGGGGGGGGGGGGGGTGTGCTAGGCAAGGAGTCTGAAAAGCAAACAGAAGCTGTTCACCTGGAACTTCTGGGCCTTCATGGCTTGTGATTGCAGGAAAGCTTCCTAAAGCAGCCTGCTGCTGTGCCTTCCCTCCTACATCACCCTGGAAACAGAGGGGTTTTGGGGTGACCAGGTGGCTACACCCTCCCCAGCACTGCAGCCTGTGCAGCTGCCTGAGGCTCTTGCCCTGAACCAGAGCTGCTGGGCAAATCCCAGTGTTATTCTTCCTGATCTTTCACAAAGCAGGCTTGGGTGTGAGAAGAACAGGTTGGAAAAGGGTGGGTTTTGGATCAATGGCTGCTTCTGGCTGTGTGTTTTCTTGGCTGTTCACCTGGCACATCCTGAGCCCTGGCTCAGAAGTAGAAGGTGGTTGGCTGAGAGTAGGTGCTGGAGCACAAGTTCTGTTGGTGTTTTGGGGCTGTGCTTGGCTACAGCACAGGAGTGAGTTTGTTCTCAAGCTGTTCCTGAAAGGACTCCAGCAACAGGATATGGAGTTAAACAGCAGAAGTTTGGAGATGGTAAAACACATGAGGTAATACCTGGTGCAATGCAGACACATTCTTCTCTCCTGTGGGAGTTTTTGGTCCAAGCACAGGATTCTGGATCTGTTACCTGTGGAGCTTTTTCAGTTATCTGACCTTCCTAGACAGGAGAAGGAATTTCTCCTTTACCCTGATTGTTGTGTCTTCTGTCCTCTTGCAGATGACTTAAGGACTGTGTGTTCCCGGCTGCCACACAACAAGTAAGAGACCTTTCTACAGCGGCAGCGGTTGGGATGCGTGTTCCGAGAGACACGCTGGGGGGGGCTGTTGAGACAAAACCTCCTCTAAAAAATCAGTGTTTACTTTGGGGAAGGCAGTCTTCACTCACGGGTAGCTTATCAGGAGGCTGAAGGTGATAGACAGTGCTGGCTGTGTCTTCACTTGCAAGCTGAGGGGACTCCAGGGAGTCCTGCTGAGGTCTCTGAGGTCCTGCCCACCTCAGGGTTGTCCCATCTGCCAGTCCCCCCCTTGTTTTACTTGACCCTAAGCTGAGCTGCACTCCTGGCCTCTGGAAAGAGCAAAAACAAAGAAGGAAGGAACCAGTCTGTGGAAACTATCAGCAGCCCAGCTGGGTCGCTGTCCCCTCGCCTCTCACAATCCTCACACTGTTCTGAACTTCTCTCCACAGCCTGCTGCAGCTGGTGATTTCAGGCCCAGTACAGCAACCGAGCCATGGGGCCCTGCCACCAGGATTCTACCCCCACATCCACACTCCTCCCCTGGGCTACCCCGCTCACCCCGCGCTGCCGGCTCACCCCGCGCTGCCCGCGCACCCCGTGCAGCCCTTCATCCCTGGGATGACCTTCCCCTACCGACCCATTCGCTGAAGCCTGAGGCTGCAGAGTGCCCCCAGGTCCCCTCAGCCTGAGGGAGCCTCGCAGGGGACCCCAGATGTCCCAGGAGCCACGTTACCCTCTGGTGTGAAGCTGAGCCTGTGGGGTCAGCCAGCCCTTCGGCGGCAGGGAACGCCCGTGGACAGGCTGCAGGGGGTTTGGATGCAGGATGCAGACACTGAAGGCAGATCCCAGGGGCTGAGAAAAGGAACTTCAGACCTCTGCAGTGTGTGGCAATTTATTCTGACCCACGTTGCTTCCTCCCATCACCAAGGGTATGGTGTTTCTCAATCCTGTGGGTCTGGTTTCAGTTTCCACCACAGTGAGCCCTGCTAGTCCTGCTCTCAGAGGGTCAGAAGGAAAGGGGTGATGAGGGGTTTCTCCCAGCCCATCTGCTCCAGCCTGCTCCTTTCTTTGTAAATGTTTGTATCTATAGCTGCAGAGAAGGTGTACACTGTATATTTTTGGAACACAAGCGTTTTGTTTCACAAGCACAAGGTAGAGTAAAGCAGCACTTCCTATTAAAGGAAATGAGTGTGGAGTTAAGTCTGCTGCTTCATCTTTCAAAGAGTGATTCAGAGGTCCAGCTGGGGAGGGAGCAGAGCCCCTTGGTGCTTGCAGTGACCTGTCACCCTCCAGGCTCAGGTGACAAAGCAAGAAAGAAGGGAGCTGTGGGAGTGACATCAGTACAAAGTCCTCCACTGCCCTGTACTCGGTGGAGGAGGCATGATGGTCACCTGGCTGCACACCACTGCTCAGAGGGGACGGGGTGGAAACTGGGCTGGAATGAGAGAGCTGAGGAGGAAACGGCCCCTCTCTGGAAGGGGGAGCTGCACAGGTCTGAATTCCTGCTCTGGCTGAGCCGCAGGCACTGGGTGCTCATGGAGTTCTCTTCCACCCGAAGCCTTTGCTGTGTGGAGCTGAGGTGAGCCTGGTGGGTAGTGGGGAGCCCCCTGAGCCCAGGGGGTGGGGGAGCCCCCTGAGCCTGGGGGGCAGTGGGGAGCCCCATGAGCCCGGGGAATGGGGGAGTCCCCTGAGCCTGGGGGGTAGTGGGGAACCCCCTGAGCCTGGGGGACAGGGGAGCCCCCTGAGCCCAGGGGATAGGGGGAGCCCTCTGAGCCTGGGGGATGGGGGGAGCCCCCTGAGCCTGGGGGACAGGGGAGCCCCCTGAGCCCGGGGGATAGGGGGAGCCCTCTGAGCCTGAGGGATGGGGGAGCCCCCTGAGCCTGGGCGGCAGTGGGGAGTCCCATGAGCCCGGGGGGCAGGGGGGAGCCCCCTGAGCCTGGGGGATGCGGGGAGGCCCCTGAGCCTGGGGGATGGGGGAGCCCCCTGAGCCTGGGGGTCAGCGGGGACCCCCCTTAGCCTGGGGGACAGGGGAGCCCTCTGAGCCTGAGGGGAGCCCCCTGAGCCTGGGGGGCAGCGGGGAGCCCCCTGAGCCCTGGAGATGGGGGAGCCCCCTGAGCCTGGGGGACAGCAAGGAGCCCCTTAGTCTGGGGGACAGGGGAGCCCCCTGATCCCGGGGGCAGCAGGGCGCTCATTAACGCTCATCAACGCTGCCCCTTTAATTAGCAGCTTGGGGTTGGCGCCGCCCGGCCCCGCTCGGCGCTCCCCTTGTGCGCCTGCGCGACCTGCGCCGCTGACGGTGCGGCCCGGGCAGCCAATGGGGAGGCGCCTTGCTGCGGGGTGCCCGGGGGAAGGAAGCGGCCGCCGGTGCCCGCCGCCGCCGCCCGGTATGCGCTGAGCCGGCCCCGCCTGCCCGCGGCGCGCCCGCCGCCCCTCCCGAGGTGAGCGGGGCAGCGGCCACGGAGCGGGGACGGGGGGGGGGGACGGGACGGGACGGGGCGGGGGGGTGGGGAGTTGCCATAGAGACCCGCGGCCGGGCCGGGCCGCTGTGGCGCCCCCGGCCTGTTCTCTGTCGCCGCTCTCAGGCCGCTCCGGGGCTGCCGGCGGGACGCGGAGGGGCCCCGCGGGCTGCGCCCCCGGGAAGCTCCGTGATCCGGGAGCCCCGTGGCGCCGTCCTGGGGCGGGAGCGGTGGCAGCGCCGGGACAAGGGGCAGCTCAGGGTGAGTAGAGGGCGGGACTGTGGCCCTGTGAGGGTGACAGAGCCCTGGGACAGGCTGCCCGGAGGGGCTGGGGAGGCTCCTTCTCTGGGGACACTCACACCCTCCTGGCTGCATTCCTGTGGGGTTGGGTCTGGGTGCCCCGGCTCTGGCAGGGGGGTTGGACTAGATGGTCTCTGGAGGCCCCTTCCAGCTCCTCACGGTCTGTGGGGTCGGTGGGCTGCCTGCTGACAGGCTGTGGGGCTTCCCAGTGTTTGTGGGGTGGCTGTGCCAGGGTTTGATTGTGCTCTGGGGGGGGGAGCGTGGTTGTGGGGATAGGAGCGTCCCCTGGCTTCACACAGAAATAACTGGAGCTTGGGCTGTAGTGGATTTACACTGCCCTGGGCTCTGAGAGAGGAGACTGGTAGAGACCTGGGAGGTTGTGCAGCAGTGCTGCTAGCTACCCCTTCTCTCAGGGCATGCTCTGAGTTGGGCTTGGGGGCTCAGCCAGAGGATTGGCCCCACCCAGGGCTGCTCAGTGGTGTGTTACACCTCTGTTACCTGTATGGTGCCAGGGACTGCCAGAGCTGTGTGCTGGAAGTGCTGCTTCTGTCTGCATCCTGTCCCTGGTGTCCTCCCTGCTGGGCTGGCTGTGCCCAGACACATGTGAGGTGTCTGCTCTTGGTTTTAGGCACTGATTTATCCTCATTTCCTGTAGTAAGACGTGTAAATGGTTAATTAGGCTGTGAGTTGGGTTTGGACTTTGTGAGCCTGCCCTGTGTGTGTTGCAGCTTGTCCTGTCTCCGGTGCACTGCAGCCCCGTCCCGTGTGGGTTGGCCGGGCACCGTGACCGGGCTGAGCTCCTCTGAGCCTTGGGTGTTCATTGCAGCTGCTCCCTCTGCTTCAGAACCTGAAGCTGACTGAGTGTCTGACCTCTTACTGACAGACATATTGGCACATTAAACATCTATAATATAAGGAGGACCATGCTAGTCCAGACCAAAAGCTTTCTAGGGGTGTTTTTCTTTACCCTCCCTGTTCTGATAAGTCCTACTGTCTTGTTTTGGCTGCTGCTGAACTGGTTCTCCAGGAACTCTCACTCTGAGAACACAGATTATTTTCCCCCCCCTTGCAGTGGTTATCACAACTTGGAATTGTTTTCCTTTCTCTAGCCTGCATTCCTTTTTTATCTACCAACTGACTTTGCTATTTGATTAGTCTTTTTGCATCATGAGAACTTTCTGTAACTGTGAACTGCTGCAGATCTTGCTGCCTTCTGCCCTATCCCAAAGCTTCATCAGCTTTTGTCCTGTGTCTGTTCATCTCTTCTTTCCTCTGGTTTTTATGCTGGACAGATTACAGCTGAAATCTTTTCTCAGTATGGGTTCATCCTAGATTTGCTTCCTTTCTTTTAATCTGCCATAAACTCTCCTTAGCCCATCTTAGTTTCCTCAAGAGCCTTCAAGAGGGACGCTTGTGGTGGCATTTTGGGATGTTAGGGGGGGGGTTTATTTGGTGAGGGTTGGCTTTTTTTATTGAAATCAATCCAATGATCCAGAAAAAGCTGCAGCAGATCTTTCAGAAGGTGCTGCCTTGTCTCTAACAAGTTATAATTGGAGTGTGAACCTTTCCCTTAGGGAAGCAATGGAGCAGCCTGCCCCCCATTCCCTGTCCAGAAGCAGTGGGGCTGGGTACTGCTGCCTGGCACCAGGCTTTTGGAGTAGATGGTTTTAATCTTGCAGGTTAAAAAAAACAGTAGTCCTGCTTCTGTCTCCTCATCTGGTGCTTTAATTGGCCTTTACCTGGCTGGTAGCAAATAAGAAACACACGTTAGGGCACGAGCCCTGTTGTGCTGCATCCTTCTGTTCCCTGCTGCTGCTGCTCCTCCCAGCTGTCTGCTTGATGTACTTAACCTGGCTGAGTAACCTGTGAGTGGCTGACCTGTGGATGCCCTCTTAAAGCCAGAGGCATGCTTAATTTTTGTTTCTTTTCCTCAACCAGAGGGATATCCTCACACCTCGTGGGAACTGGGCAGGCGTCAGGAGCTGAGGGAACTTCCAGTGGCATTCAGAAGAGTGGTCTTGTGTAGCTGGGAGCTGGAAGAGCCTTTTTGTTTGGGAAGTCTGGTACTTTTCCTGCCTGTTGTTCCTTTCCCAGTAAGGATGATGTTTATTTCCATGTGGGGGTGTTATTTTCTGTGTGGAATTTGGGGTTTTTTGGGGGAGGGGGGTGTGCTATGAGTACAGGTGTTGTGTCACTACAGTCTGAGTGAGTCAGTGGTGCTGCTGCCTTTCCCCATTGTCTGATGGGAACTGGTCCTGCCACCCAAGAAGCCATCCCTTGCCTGCCCTCCACCCTGGCCACTCCCCACAAGAGCTCCTGGAGGGAGTGGGACTGGGTGGAACTGGGAGGCTGCAGGCTGACTCTCCCTGCCAGCACTGCCATGGAGTTACAGGTACAGCCCTGTGAGTGCCCCCACAGGCCCCAGGGCTCTCCCTGCTCAGGGCAGGCTGCTGGGCTGGAGGCAGCCTCTGGACACAGACAGGCATCCCCTTCCCTGCCAGAGATATTCCCTCCCCAGTAACCCTGTTACAGTTGTGCTTCCTCTGATGCTGAGGTGCTTTCAAGGAAAGCAGCTGGGCTGAGCTGTTCAGTGTAGGAGCAAAGGTTCTTTCTTCTCTCCTATAAACTTCAGAAGTGAAATGCTCTCTAAAACTGCTGCTAGTTGTATCATTCCTGTCTCCCTGTGTTTCTGACCAGTCACAGCATGTCTGATGGCCTCAGCACAGCATTGCTGTGATTCAGAGCTTCATGTCTTTCCCTGTGCTCCCCCCCTGCCCCCTCCACAGACAGGGAAGAACAGGAGCTGCTTAGTTTTCCCATGTTAGCTTTTAATCCCTCCTTTTCAACTTCCTGCTGTGTGAGAGCAGAAATCAATGCCATGTTTCAAGTGTTATTTGCCTAAAACAGTAGCACTGCTGTGTTTTGGGGCTGGTTTGCAGTTGAACCTGGAAGACACCGTGGAGAGAGAAGAGGAACAAGAGCCACATTGGCTCCAAGTTTAAATTTGTGATCTCAGAGGTGTGATTTTGGGGCACTTAGCTGTCAGCTAGGGAAGGAATATTATTTTCAAGCTTTTAAAATTTGTTTTTGAAGCTCCTGGCTTGCAGTAGCCTCTAAAAATGACTTGTTAGTGTCTCCCACTGTGATGTGAGCAGAGGGGCTGGTTTCATCCACAGCCATGTGTTGCTGCTTGGTAATGAGGACAGTGTCTAGGACATGGAGAGAAGCTCCAGCTCCCTCTCCCAGTCTCTGTACTACACCAGGCTGGATGTCTGGCTGGTTTTGCAGTCACTACACACGTTTTCTGTGGAGCTGTTCAGTCTCATTTGGAAATGGCAGTGCACCTGCATGTAGGATGAGGTGCTGGGGTAGGGTGCTTTGTTTTCTGGAGGAGCTGCTGCCTGTTGGAAGCTTGCTGCCTTCAGCATTTGCAGGGTATTTGATCTCTCCTCCAGTGAGCTGCTGCTTGTGCTTCATTTGTGACCCTCTGGGTTTAACTCCTCACAGTGCTCCTGTCACAAAGCAGATTTTCTCTGCCACTTCTTAACAAGAAAAGATTTAACAGCAAAACCCTCTTAGAGCTTCTTGTTTGCCATTCCCTGGGGGAGCTGCTGGATCTGGGGCAGCAGGAAAGGAAGCCTTGCCTTTTGCAGGATGCTTGAGAGATGCTTCATTCAGGTACCAACTCCCATGAAAACTACAGCTGTGGTAATGTATCTAGAGCTCAGAAAGCAACTTGGATGCAAAGTGTTACCAGTGCTGCTGCTGGAAGGCTGGCAGGTCAAACTCCAGGATCAGGAATATACCAGTAGAAAAGGATTTCACTAACAGTGAGTGTTTTCATGTCAACTGAGTGCCAGCTGCTCTCTGTGCAGGTAGAACTGCATCCTGCCTTCTCCTTGCTTTGTGTCCTGTGGGGTCTGTTCCACACCCTGACCCCTCATGGCAGGAGGGCACAGGATGAGTGCAGTGACTTTGTGGCTGTCAGTGCTCTGGTGTGCCCACCTCAGCCCAGGAGAGGTGCAGAGCTGGGCACAAGGTGCAGCTGACTCTCTTGGAATGATGTTTGCAGACTTTCAGAGCCAGGGAGGAATGGTCTGAGCAGTGTGGGCTGGGTGAGCCTTTGGGAGGGGGGCTGAGTGCCAGGGTGGGGTTTCCCAGGTTTTCTCTGACAGTGGCTTCCAAATCCAGCGTGCTCTGGCCAGGCTCTTACAGATATTGTACATGAGGAAGGTTTAATATCAGATTTACTTGTTTGGTATGCATGCTGTTACATGGGATTTTGATTTAGCAGAGTGATACATCAGCTGGGGTGTAGAGTTAAATCCAGCTCCAACTGTGATGACTGTTACTGGTCTCTCTGTGCTCACCATCGTGGTGCCTGGTACCCAGTCACTGGAAAGGTGTATGTGGACTGAAACAAGATCAGGCCCTTTGCTTTCTGCAAAGTTTGCTTTATTGCCTGGTTTTTATACTTTGGGCTCAGCCATGGACATGCTGCCCCCATGCTGGTATGGCCAGCTCAGGAAGATGTTATTCTTTGTTAATTGTCTCAGGGAACCTGGTGATTCAGTGGTGCAGCTGCCTTATCTAAACCCAAGGTTGCACTCCAGTCTCCCTGGCACTGAGATGAACTCAGCTTTCTTTACAACATGTTCTTCCCCAAGCTCACTGGGGTTTTTGCCTTCCTCTGCTGCAAGGGTGTGCTGATAAGGAGGACATTGAGGTCCTGGAGCGAGTCCAGAGAAGGGCAACCAGGCTGGGGAAGGGGCTGGAGGGCAAATCCTCTGAGGAGCAGCTGAGGGAGCTGGGGGTGTTCAGCCTGGAGAAGAGGAGGCTGAGGGGAGACCTTCTCCCCACCTCCCCTGCCCTGCCAGGAGGGTGCAGAGAGGTGGGCGATGGTCTCTTCAGCCAGGGGACAGGAGAAGGGACAAGGGGCAATGGGCTCAAGCTGCCCCAGGGCAGGGGCAGAGCAGATGGGAGGGAAAAGTTCTTCCCTGGCAGAGTTGTCAGGGCCTGGCCCAGGCTGCCCAGGGAGGGGCTGAGTCCCCTTCCCTGGGTGTGTTTAACAGAGGGGAGATGAGGTGCTCAGGGATCTGGTTTAGCACAGGATGGGATTGGTTGGACTTGATGATCTTAAAGGTCTTTTCCAACCTTGTGATGCTGCCCTGGATGGATTCACTGGAGAAGCAGTAAATGAGGTGCAGGCACTGGCAAACAACCCTGGGAGAGGCTCATTAGTGTTTGGGATCTGCTTTGGAGGTAAACAGGATCTGCAGAGCAGGGCTGGACAACTGTTGGCATGTCTGCAGATGTGGCAGCCTAGGAGACTGTGCAGGGGGAGCACACTGAGGAGGAGGACAGGTTTGTGCAGGGAGGAAGCTGCTGCTGAAGGAGTGAGGAGCTCAGAGCCTCCAGCTTCTGCGTGGCCCTGAGGGACTCAGCACCCACGGAGGGCTCATCGGTCAGTGCCTGTGGAAGGGATGGTAGGAAAGCATCATGCCTGGAGCAAGAGGTGTGATGGGCTGTTGTGGAGTGTCCTAGTTCAGCATCAGGGCCTGTTCCAGCCCTGCAACACACTATTTCCAGAAGAAGGCACCAGACCAGTGCTGGGTTTCCCATGCAGAGTCTCGCTCGCTCCAAGCCTCTGCTTTTGCTAATGTGGGGAACCAGTGGGAGCTTTGGGCAGCATTCCTGTGGGGTGTGGTGGATGTGAACAGAGGTGAAGATCACTGTGCTGCTCATGACTGATTCCCAAGCCTGTCAGTTTGTGTAACATGGGGAATGAGGAGAGATATTTCTTCAGGGGTTTATATGCTGCTTGTCCCAAAGGAACCTGCATGGGACACCTGGAAGGAGCAGGAGCTCTGGGACAGAGTGTACCAAATAGGGTATAGAAGTCTGCAGAGGTGGTTGGGTTGGGGTATGCAGCATGTCTGACACCCCAGCTTTCCAGTTGCTCCTGGGGGTGTGAAGGAGCTGAGCCCAGGCAGGGTGAGGAGGTTTGCTCCTCACCGATGCCGTGTGGGACTGCGAGCCTGAGCAACCCGCTCTCCGTTGGGTTAAACCCTGAAGGGTCCTGCCAGCTTGGTTTGTTTTATTCTGTGGCCAGACTTGAAGCAGTGCCTAGGAGGTGTCAAGCAGAGTATTTAAAATATCTGTACAAAATTGGCTCCTCTTGTTCTGTGAAGTGAAAGGAGCTTGGTAACAGTGGTGCTGTGGAACATACCCTGTGAGACCAGTAACCTGAAAACACAGGGAAAGATCTTTGCTGCTTTGGAATTAGACCTTTGGCTGGTTCACATTGAATGTTTTCATGTGAATCAAATCCCTGGTGCCAGATGGCACAGGGCAGAGAGACTTGGAGCTGTGAGAACTCCTGCTGGTGCTCTCCCAGTGATGCTCCCCAGACAGCAGCAGGGTTCCTGTCCGGTTCCAGTCCAGTGATGCTCAGTCACAGCTGACCTGCATCTCTCCTGCACTTTGAGTAACTCTAAAAATCCTGCCTGGGCTTTGTTTGAGCCTGTTTATTTACAAGTGAGAGAAGATGCCAGGTGTCATTAAATATGTTTTTCCTGGCAATCTCCTCTTGCTGGGACCTGAGGACTGTCCACACAGAAGCTGCAAACAAGGAGTTGGTGGTGACACTGGAGCAGCACCTCTGGTGAGGGTACCAGGCATCAGGACATGCAGCTCTGGCCTGCTGTGCATGACAGATCATCCCAGGAGTACCCACTAGGCTGTGTGTGTGCCAAGCAGGTGTCTCTGCTCCTGTCAAGTAAAACACAGCTACTGTGCATCTGTCCATTGCTGAACAGCCACAGGCAGAGAGACGCGAGGGGGCTGAGTCACCATCCCTGGATGTGTTCAAAAAAAGGGTAGATGAGGTACTTAAGGATCTGGTTTAGCATAGGATGGGAATGGTTGGACTTGATGATCTTCAAAGGTCTCTTCCAACCTTGTGATTGTGTAAATTCTGTGAATTCTGTGACGTGACAGCCAGAGGAAGGACAACTCCCCTGCACCGTGCCGAGCCGGCCTCTTCAGCATCACCGTGATCCACAGCCCTGGCCCAGGGCTGGTGTGTACTTACATGCTGTCTGGAGAAACTGAATCTTCTCCTCTTGTGACACAACAGCAGATGGTCCTTCTTAACAACCTAGGAGGAGTCTGCTTGAAGAAAGTGTTTTGAATTCCAGGAGGTAAAAAATCTTCAGCCCAAGTCAGGAGGGACTTGACTTGACTGAGTGCCAGAGGAGCCTGTGGGGCTGGTGTGCCTTTTGGAACAGCACTTCCTGAATCCTGGGATCACTTCATGAAAATCCACAAGCTTCCCAGTCCTTGGTTTTCTTTATTCTTTCCTGCAGGTCATCTCCTCCCTGTTCAGGATGAATTGATTTTAATTAGCATTTAAATTGGGAGGTGAAAGATTTTGATAGAGGTCAGCCTAGCTTTGTTTCTGCAAGTGAGGAAGATTCCTTTGGGGTGGTTTTTTTGTGTGTGTGCACACTAAATCTGAGGCCAGTACACTCTTTACAGGAAGTTATACACATATAGGATTCTAGTCAGTGTTGGTTTAGCTTTAGTCTTAGGTTCCCTTGCTTCTGCTCTGCCAGGAAATTCAGTGATGGCTGTTACCAGATGATAATACTTTTATTTTCATGAGCTTTTCTGGATGGAAGTTGAAGTCAAATAATAATTCATAAACCCAGCACACTACAATGGCTTATTGCTTGAATCCAGCTCCTTTTTGCAGGAAGCACAAGGCAGAAACATCATTAGAACAGGTCTAATAGCACTAAAGAAGGGAAGTTTTAACCTGTTGAACCACTTGGCCAGGCTTTTGTAGGCATGGGAGTCCTTGAGGGATTTTCAAAAGCATTTAAGCAGCTGCCTGCCAAATTCTAGTAAGCATCAGGCTTTATCTTGCATTTGAACACCCTGTTGGATGAAGAGTGTGGATTCTGTGAAGTACTTCAGTGTCTCCAGCAATATGGTGTTAGGAAGACTTTCCTCCCCCTTTTTTATTTATATTTTTCATATGAGGGATCTAAGGGAAAGAAAAATCTCCTGAGCTGAGATTTCTTAGTTGTGAAGCACCTAGTTCAGATGAAGAAGCTGTCCCTGGCCCTGGTAGCTCACCTAAACTCTCACCTAAACAAGAGACAGACTGGTGCACAGCAGGGCCTGGAGCACTGGTGCTGAAGATGTGTCAGCCCCTGTACCCAGCTCATCACATGGAGTCCAGACCCTGGCTTGGGCTGATGTGGGAAGCTGAAGGCTGCTCTGCCTTTTGGATGGAAATCCTGCTCTTTGGCTCACTAAGGCCAGAGCTTAGGAATGCCAAAGATTTAGGATGTTACTTTTAAGCAGCAAGTTTAGGCCTAACAACGTGCTTTCCTTTAAAATCATGTGTTAAGGTGGCTCACCCAGCAACATCCCTGGTGTTGCTTTTCATCTGACTTCTGTTATCACTAGATACTCCTAATGAGTATTGGCCAAGCTCCTCTGCAGCTGCCCTGTATGCATAAGGCCAAAGCAGAGCAAGGCAGGACACTTCCACACCTTCCTGTAGGGATTTTAACTTCATGTGTTGTGTGTTAGTATCTGTAGGTTTTAGGTAGGAAAGGGAATGAGGTGCTCAGCTTCTAGCCCTGCTCACCAGTAAGGGCAGTATTTGGCAAGGGGTTTCCTCAGCCTTTCCAAATGTTTGACTGCACAATCCCTTCACAAGCATAGAAGGTTGGGTCGTTCTGCAGTGGGTAGAAAGGAGTGGTTCCCATTCTAAGAGCAGGGAGAGGTCACTGTGCCCTGCTGGGTTGAGACAGCGTGCTCCTCCCAGACTCTGGCTGTCACATACAGGCTGGCACCTGAGGAAAAGGTGCTGCTAAGGTCACTTCACTCTGGGCTTTCAGAGCTGGCTGTGGCCAGTCTGTCTCCTCTGTCAGTCTCTGCTTGCCTGGGGCAGGTGTTTTGCTTCCAGCATCCACCACTTGGTCTGAAAGGTCAGGACCTGGTGGTGCCAGGAGGAGCTGTGCTACTTACAAAGCCCTTAGGTGTAACACCACTTCTGTGTAACACTGAGACTGGGCTGCTTTACTGCTTTGTGCTTCCAAACATGTCTTTTACCCTCTAAACCCAAACTGACTCTGAAAGTGACTCTCCAGGATGCAGGCTGAGGCTTTTGTTGAGGACTCTGGCTGTGCTGGTGACAGCATGGCACAGGAAGAACTGAGTGTGGGCCTTGAGTGTTCACACCATGCCTGTGAAGAGCCCAAGCCCATCATCACCTGGCTCTGAGGAGAATCTCTTCTCTCTTGGTTGTAGCAGCCACTGGCTGCAGCTCCTCTGGCAGCAGCACCACCTGGCCAGGGAAGGAGGTGCACAGGTCCTCTCCTAAAGCCTTGTGGCAGGACACAGTGCTCACTGGGTGTCTGAAGTGTACCTTTAAGTGTCCAAAAACATCTGCCCTGGGTCACAGAACACACAGGAGCTGGAGCCAGTCCCTGCAGACCCAACCAGTGCTGGGAGACAGCTGTCTCAATGGGAGGGGAGGGGAATTGTCCCACAACAAAACAGTTGTGGATTACTTTTTTAAGGCTGCCTTCAGCTACAGGATCATACACAATGCTTGCCTAGCTCCTTGAGGATATGGTGTTAAATAAACATGAACTGATCCTCCCAAGAATCCATCCTGTGCTGGCAGAGGACTCTCCTGCAGCAGCTGTTGCCTGAGTCTGCTCCTAGGCTCCTGCCTCTTCTACTCATCAGCAGAACTACAGCTCTCTTGTGGTCCTTTCATTGATCTCTGATGTATTAACACTGAGAATGTTGACTGAGAAGTGCTGTGCCTTACAGGAGCATCAAAACTCCTTGAGAAAAAGAAAAGGTATGAGAGGGAGCACTGGTGCTGCAAACCTGAGTGTGCTCAGTGCCCTCTGAGAAACACCCTGGGGCTTGGAGCTTGGCCATGCCTGCTCACTCCTTCATCCTCTTTTTATCCCCCCTGAAGCCTCACTTATGTCACCCAAGTCTTTGCCAAAACAGTCTTGACCTGACCAGTGCATGATGTTGCCTTCACTTCTTGATCTAGTGATGGGTCAGTGCTGTGAAGGGGCCTAGCAGAGGGTCTGGGGAGGGTGGGATTGGGCTCTGCACCAGCAGCAGTGTGGATCAGAGCAGCTGCAGCAGGTGCCTGTGCCCCTTCCTCAGGGCTCAGGAGCTGAGGTGGGTTTCAGAGCTCACTGGGGGTGGTGGTGGAGAGCATGCTCACTGGCCCAGCACAGGGCAGATTCAACATCAAGCCTCAGAGGGCTTCAGCCAGTTCCAGGATTGGGAAACCAGTTTTAAAAGCAGCAAGGAGCACTGCTGGTGTGGCTTTTCTGGGTGCTCAAGGAATTTTGATGCTGGTATCTGGACTGATGCTGAAACATCTGGGCTATCTGGTAAGTATGCAGCCATGGCCCTATGATGGGCTGTGAAATAGACTCTTTATAAGGACTTCTTTGGAGAAGAGCAAGCAATCCATCTCAATATGTGTGTGTGTGTCCCCAGGATGCTGTTTTCAGGGAACTACCTAGGACCAGCCACTGGGAGGAAAGCTGTGTCTGGGAAGAAACCCACTCACTACCTTTCATCCTTCTCAGGAGCTGTCAGAGAACTTCCTTGGACCTCTGCTCTGCTCAGGCATTTTGCCATTCTTGCTGCCTGCATGGGAGAAGGGCTAGCAGAGATTCCTCTGGCTGACAGCAGGCAGTGGTTGTGCCCTTTCTCCTGTCTGATGGGCTGTCTGATGTGTCCCAGGGTGCACACAAACCTGTGGTAGGGTTCCTCCTTCCCACCCAGGACATGCCACTGCCCAGGAACAGAGCACTGGGAGCTCACACCAGCATGAAGGGGCCACACAATGCACAGTGCAGGGAGAGAGCTGAGGTCCAGGCTGGGCACTGTTCTCATTAGCAGCACTAATTGCCTCTTTTTTCAGCATGGATGTTGTGGTCAAAGGACCCCAGCACCTGGGGACTTGCTGCTGTCTGACCACCAGCATGTTATGAGGGCTGGGAGTTGCTCTCTACCAGTTCATCCAGTAGACTTGCAGCAGAGTGCTAGCTCATGGACCTTAAAAGGAGTTGTGGGGTGCAGTGTGGGGTGCAGGCTTAGCCTGGTTCTTTCCTTTCTTAGGGGTACAGGCATTTCCAGGCTCTGAGGAGAGCAGGAGGCAGAGGGCTGTGCTGTCAAACACCTGGAGCTGGGGCTGTTGCTCTGCCTGCTCTGTTTGGGCATCTTTGCCAGTTAGAAAGCCCATAACTGAGGTGATGCAGTTTGTGCATTGTCAGTGCCCAAATGGCAATACCTGGTGTTCAGATCTGTCCTTCTGCAGTCTCTGAGCTCCAGAGAGAGCTCTGGGGAGCTGAGCATCCCCTTCAGCACAGAGGCACACACAGCTGCTGTGCTGCACAACTCAGCATCTTGGAACCAAGCTTTGAGACTTACAACTGAGAAAAGAAAGTAAAAACAAAGCCAAATGATGCTATAAGTGAAGGGTGATGGGTTGCTTCTTTCCCTTTCCCTTTCCCTTTCCCTTTCCCTTTCCCTTTCCCTTTCCCTTTCCCTTTCCCTTTCCCTTTCCCTTTCCCTTTCCCTTTCCCTTTCCCTTTCCCTTTCTTCCTGGTCTGGTTCTTTGACCTGGGACTGGAAGGGCTGGAGGGAGAGGAAGCAAGCCGTGGCTGGAGAGCTGCGGGTGGTGGGTGAGGAGGGGTGGTGTCCTGTGTAAGGCCCCTTCTCCAGATCTGCTCTTCATTCATGTGCCCACACTACAAGTGCTTCTACAGCCACTTCAGTTACTGCTTGCTGCTGTCCCTCTGCTCCCTTGTCACGAAAAGGCCAGAGCTGTCAGAGCCACTGTCTGCTGTGTGGGTAGCGGGGGTGTCGGCAGGAAAAGGGTGAATTGGGATTTCTGTATACAGACACTCTGCTGGGCTGGAAAGCCAGTCCCTGGGGAGCTGTAGCACGTAGGACTGGAGGGAAATGAAACTAAGTCTTATTTTACCAGTCTAAGTGAAACAATATTGCTGTTTTAAATAACTTGCTGTGTGTGTACTGACTCGAGGTGAGGGGGCTGCGTCAGGGGACTCGGTGAGTGTCCCTCCGGCAGTGCCTCCTTTTGAAGCTGCTTGCTTGGTTTTGTGTTAACAAAACGTTGGTCCTGCTTAGGCATCTGCAGAGCTTTGTGCATGGTGAGGTACACCTGGCACAGTGTTGGCTTTAGTGCCATATCCTGGGCTTTTTTGGGAAGTGGTTGGTACCATGTGCTCCTTCGCACGCAGCGTCACCGGGGCTGCGTGGAGAGCTGCAGGGAGCTGGCTCAGGCAACAGGGCTCCCAGTGGCTTCTCAGGTTGTGGAGGGGTTTTGGTGTTCTCTTGAGAACAACTTCCATGGCACTGAGGACCTCCTGCTGCCTCTGTGCAGGTGCCTGTGCTGTCACCCTTCCTGTGCTGTCTTCTCTTGCAGGTGTGAATGACAGAGGAGGTCCCCCCAGCTGCACTGACGGACGTCAACCTGCGTCTTCTCTGCCACGATGACATAGACACTGTGAAGCAGCTCTGTGGAGACTGGTTCCCAATAGAGTATGTTACTGGTCTGGGGTGGGAGATGGCATGAACCTGTATGGCTCCTGTTCAGAGCTGACCCCAAAGGCTCTGCAGCCCTCAGGACTGCCGCTGCCAGAGCAGCAGGCTCTGAATCTCTCATGCACAGTGGTAATGTTCTGTGAACAGCTCTTTGCTGCCTGTCCCAATGTCATCAGGAAGTTCCTGTGTGTGGATTTTGGCAGAAAACCAGGCTTTTTTAATTAAGGGGGTGAACCAGCTGCTTGGGAAAGACTGTGTACGAGCTGGGGAGAGCAGCACACCTCCAAGGAAGAAAGTTTCCCTGCACTTCTGAAAGGAAGTTGTGTTCTGGAGTGTGTGCTGAGGAAGTGCCCTTGGAGCTGAACCCACCCTCATGGAGCAGCTGGTCCCCAGGGGCTTTCTGAGCACCCCAGGGGCAGACTGAGCAGCGCCTGCCTGTGTCCTCAGGATCTGTTGCTCCCCAGGTGCTGGTGAGGATCTGGCTCAAAGCTCCTCTCAGTCCCAGCTCAGCTTACCAGGCCCTGTTTGGCAAGGCCTGTGTCTGCTCATGCAGGGGAATAAGGAGTTTTTCTGGGGCACAGGGATAGCTTTGTGGCTTAAAGCCTCCAGGGAAGCTACAGCTGTGGGCTTCAAGGATTTTTTTCTTTAGCTTTGTTGAGAAGGCTTATAGAGGGTTTTAGTGGATTATAATTAAGATTGCATAAAACCTGACAAACCATCAGAAGCATCCCTAGTGTTTGGAGTGTGTAGGTTTTTTTCACTGGCTGAACTTTCACCCTGGCTTTGAAATAAATGAGTGTACACTAGTTCTCCTTCAGTAGCTGCAGAAGGAGGGGGAGAGCTGGAGGCCAGTGATGTGCTTTTACTTTTTGGAGCCCTGTGCAGTGTTTCTTTCACAGGGGCATCAAACTAAGGAGACCCCTACGTGCTTGGGTGAGGGCAGATGCATCCTGCACTTCAAAATAACTTGCTAAAGATGGAAGTGAAAGCTCTGGGTGATGAATGTCACATGGAAATGTGGCTCTTGGCAAGGCAGGAGGCTGTTACAAGAGCAGCCCACATTGCTGCTTGGGTGCAATTGAAAGGCACCACGGTACCAAATGGGGCATGGCAGCTGCTCTGTGTGCATTGGTGTCCTGCAGCAGTTTAGACAGGAAAGGTGAATAACTTCCTAACCCAGATTTCATGAAATAAGCTAAATTAGTAGCATAGAAAGAGCTTTAGATTGATGTGTGGCTGAGCTGCTTGGCTGCATGCCTTTGGAGTGCCAGCCCTTGCAGCAGTACAGCTTCCCTCCCTTAGTCTTGTAGAAAATACCCTGGCCTGCAGTGCCAGGGACTGGCATTTGAAGATCTCCCTGACCATCTCCAGCTGAGCAGCATCTCAGCACAGTGTCTGCTGCCATGCTGCCTGTTCCCATGGCCTTTGTGTCCCCAAACACTGACCTTTCCCTTCCTTCCCAGGTACCCTGACTCATGGTATCGAGACATCACTTCCAACAAGAAGTTCTTTTCCCTGGCAGCCACATACAGAGGCTCCATTGTGGGAATGATAGTGGCAGAGATCAAGAGCAGAACAAAGGTGCATAAAGAGGTATGCTGCTAAACCCTGAGAGAGGCCACCCCCTGCATGGGTACTGCCATGGCACCTCCTCAGGGTAAAGGTTTTCCCTTCAGCACACACTTCCAAGAGTGATCCTGAGTTAATTTAAGAAGCCAAGAACGTGCCTGTTGCCAGCTGATGGAGTGTGGGTTATGGGGTGGGTCCAAACATGCAGCTGCTGGGCAGGTTGGTACCACAGAGTCTCTTCCTGCTGGGGCTGGATGTGCATGTGCATGTTCCTCAGGTGAGCAGGATGCCAAAGTGAGGGTGTTACAGGCCATTTAACTGTTGCCTGGCTGCTTTCAGCTTGCTCCCTCATTGCTGGGGAGTGAGGTGTGCATGGCTGTGGGAGGACAAACCTCTTCCTTATGTAAGGACTGAGCTTTCTGAGCTGTGCTGGGCAAGTCCCTCCTGTGACTTCCTGCAGAAACACCTCCCTTCACAGGGGCACTGAGTGGAGGTAACGAGTCTGCAGGAAGCTCAGGCCTGAGGGGTAACAGAGCTTGGAGGCTGGGAGAGCCAGCACAGTGCTGCAGAGGTGAGGAAGAGGGGAGAGGTGGTCATTGAAGACAGCACAAGAACAAACCAGTGGGTCAGTGAGGGGAAGCAGCACAGGCAAGGATAATGAAATAAATCAGTGCATAAATTCTAAAAGGCAGTTAGTGTTGTGATTAAACAATCATCTTCCAATTCTTAAGGACCAAGCACATTGTGTGGCATGGGTGTCTTCCTCTGGCTGGCTGGTTTCACCTCACAGCTAGTCAGAGTCAGAAACCACATCTTCAGCACCTCCAACAACAGGCACTGGTCCCAGCCAAGCTGAAAGACAGGGGGGCTTGTGCAGGCACTGCCCATGCTCCTTGTCTGACCACACAACAGAGGTCTCCAGCTGGTGTGAAGCTCAGATGGAGCCTGCAGCCAAGGAGGACTGTTGCTGGCCTGACCTGGGCACTGGTGTGTAACTCCAGACCTGGCAGCTTGAGTCTTCCTGGTAAAGAATGCAAATATATTCTGTCCCTGTGCCTGCAGAGGATGTGGAGAGTAAGGAAACTTCACAATTTGTATTGTGCACCTGGGAAGATGATGTGAAAGTAGGAATAACCCCTAAGGGACCATGCTTGGGTTTTCTTTTCCTCCCCACTTTGTTTTCAGAAGCTTCAGCTGACTGTTCAGTGAAGTGTCCTGTACAGCCTTGTTTCCAGGTGTTCCAGCATGGGGTTGTTGCCTTCCCCTGTGTATCCCCTGCTGTCCTCCTAAAGAACTTGTCGTATCTCTACTTAGGATGGAGACATTCTAGCTTCCAACTTCCCTGTGGACACTCAAGTTGCTTACATCCTAAGTCTTGGAGTGGTGAAGGAGTTCAGAAAACATGGAATAGGTAAGATGCTGCCAAGTGACAACTCTGGTGCTGTCGTTTGCCACGTGTGGGTAGTGGCCCTGGCTGGAGGGGCTGGGCTGGGCCCTGGCTGGAGGGGCTGGGCTGGGCCCTGGCTGGAGGGGCTGGGCCATTCCACTGCAGCTTTCTTTTGAGAGATGCCTCTTGGTGACTTGTGCCAGCAGCTGGGAAGGTCATCACTCACATGCCCTTCTTGGTGGTGTTGCATGTGCACTGGGATGTGCCCAACACAGTGTGTGAATGTTTCCAGAGACCTCAGGGCTTTGCCTGTCTTGTTCCCAGGGCACAGCTGAGCACACCAAGACCTTGCACTCCTGCTGCTGAGACTGGCAGAAGTGCCAGGGCTTCACCCTGGAGCAGGGTTTGAAGGGATTTTTCTTTCATGGGTACCAGAAGCCTGGTCCCTGGGGCAGGAAATACAGGCAGAGCGAGTGTTTAGAGAGACATGGGATGGATAGAGAGTGTGACCTGGGCCTGGTGACATGTCAGACACAGGTCAAAGGCTGCTCTGAGCCTGTGCTGCCACACACAGCGTTGGTGCAACCTGTGAGAAGCCCTGTGGTCAGGAGGGCTTGTCCCCACACAGACCAGGCTGGGCTTGTCATTGAGTAGGTGCCCTTCTGGTGCAGTTTCAAGCATGATCTGTGTCTTTGATCTGCAGAAGGAAATGGGTTTGGAGTCCCTGGAGTCCCTTCAGTCTATGCAGGTAGAACTTCTCTTCCTGGAGTCCTCCCTTCTTCCCAGCTGGGTTCAGAAGGGCACAGGCTGCTAGGGCACATAAAGGAATGGCCAGAAGAGGTCTCAGTGGGAGCACTGTGTTTAAAACTCTCACTGAAATGCTACTGGAGATAAAGTTTCTGTCCAAAATAGAAGATACCTGCACAGAATGGTGATCAGAGGTACAAGGGGATCTTCTGTGCTATCCACTCATGGCTGGTTTGAGTCCCCTTCTGGTTTCCAAATAATTTTCATCTTTTTGAGCTACATCTTGCTGGGATTCTCTCAGAATCAGTGCTGCCTGCATCCATCACATCCAGACAGCATGTTGCCACTGGACATGTGCCTATAGCAAAACAACACAGCATCAGTGTGTTTGTGTTGGCCAAGCTAATCCTTTAGCTTGTTGTTACCACACCTGATGGAAGAAGCTCCCTTGCAGGTTCTGCTGGGTCCCTCGTGCCATGTTGAGGTTGTTTGGATGAAACTTGAGATCTCCTCTCTTGGGAATGGAGTATTCTCTGTGCCCTTCTGTGGTTTCTCCCACTGGTGTAGTGGCTGTGGCACATCCAGGCTGAGTGAGAGTGTGCCTTGGCTCCCCTCCTTAGGAGGGATCCTGAAATCCTACCATTGCTCAGATCTTGAGTCCAGCAGATGTGATGCCATAACCTGCTCCTCAGCCCCTGCTGGAAGCTGCTGTTTCACCTGGCTCTGTGGTAAAGAGAAGGGGTGGAACAGGTATTGCTGACCTTCCCAAGGCTGGGAGCTGCTCAGCCAGGGGTGGGTGTTGGTGTGAGATTCCCAGGCTCTGGCTCAGCTCTGTGGTTACTGAGTCAGTCACAGACCCTGTGTTGTGAAGCTGTGCTCACAGGGGAGGTGAGAGGAGATTCATGTGCAAACCCTGCATCATGGCCCTGGGGAGTTCCTGGGGAGGGTCTGGGGTCCCTGCAGAAATCCCTGCTTAGATACCTGCCCCAGATCTCAGCCAGGACCTTGTGCTGCCCCTGAGAAAGCAGCTGCCCCAGGTGATTCTGCTGCTCTTTCCTTCCACAGGTTCGCTCTTGCTGGAGAGTCTGAAAGACCATATATCAACAACTGCCCAGGACCACTGCAAAGCCATCTACCTGCACGTCCTCACCACTAACAACACAGCAATAAACTTCTATGAGAACAGAGACTTTAAACAGCACCACTACCTTCCCTACTACTATTCCATCAGAGGGGTCCTCAAGGATGGCTTTACCTACGTCCTGTACATCAACGGCGGCCATCCACCCTGGACAATCTTATATCCTTTGCTGGCTGGTGAAAGGCAGAGCACAACCAGTGGACACTGAACCATGTTTTAGGCTAAAAAGGGCACTAGTTAAACCCTGACCTGGCTAAACCTGGGGACTGATGCCTGCTCAGGTGTGAGTTTAATCTGAAGCTGGAAGGATGGTGACACGAGGGGTGTTTGGCAGTGACCTGTTGTGCCCAAGCTTCCCTGCCCCCTCTGGGAACTGTTCAGGGAGGCAGTGTAGGATGTAGCACTGAATTCAGAGTTTGATGCCAGTGATAGCAAATGCTGGTGCTGAGCCAGAGTGTTGGCTGTGCTCTGGCTCACGTGGGGCAGGATTAGTCCTTGGTCTTGTTCCCTGGGGCCTAGGATCCCCTGTGACCCTAGCCTGGATCTCAGCAGGCTGACTTTATGAGCTTATTTCAGGTGGTTGTGATTCAATGACTTTTTCAAGGCATCAGTTGGATCATGGAGAAGAAACCTGATCTTTCCTGGGTGGGTGTAGCTAGTCAGTCCGTACCTCTCCAGGCAGGCTGGGTGGATTGCCATCCTCACAGGAACTTGCTGTGGAGTGAAAGGAAACTGGCAGCTGCTCAGGGGAGGTATTTCCCATAAAACCTGGAGCTAGTGTTCCCAAACTGCTGCATTTTCTGGTGGAAAGGAGCAGGCAGGCAGTACAAGGAGCAGATGTGTCTGAGCAGAGCAGATTTTGCTGTCATGGAGTCTCTTCAGGGAGTGCTGGTCCACAGCCTGTCTCAGCAAGTTTGCGGATGACACCAAGCTGAGTGGTGTGGTCGACACCCCAGAAGGAAAGGAGCCATCCAGAGGGATCCTGACAGGCTGGAAAGATGGGCCCAGGTGAACCTAATGAGGTTCAACACTGCCAAGTGTCAGGTGTTGCACTTGGGACGGAAGAATCCCAGACACAGATACAGACTGGGAGAGGAGCTCCTGGAGAGCAGCCCTGCTGAGAAGGACTTGGGGATTGTGGTGGATGAGAAGCTTGACATGAGCCAGCAGTGGCTCTTGCAGCTCGTAGGGCCAATGGGATCCTGGGCTCCATCAGCAGAGGGGTGGCAGCAGGGACAGGGAGGTGATTGTCCCTCTCTACTCTGCCCTCCTGAGGCCCCAGCTGGAGTCCTGTGTCCAGAGCTGGGGCCCCCAATACAAGAAGGATGTGGAAAAGTTGGAGAGGGGTCAGAGGAGCCACAAGGATGATCAGAGGGCTGGAGCACCTGCCCTACAAAGAGAGGCTGAGGGAACTGGGCTTGTTCAGCCTGGAGAAGAGAAGGCTGCGGGGGGACCTCATTGCAGCCTTCCAGTCCCTGAAGGGAGCTTATAGGCAGGAGGGGATTCGACTTTTTAAAAGAGCAGATAATGGCAGGACAAGGGGGAATGGACTAAAGCTAAAGGAGGGAAGGTTTAGATTAGATATTAGGGGGAAGTTTTTTTACAGAAAGAGTGGTGAGGGGCTGGAACAGGCTGCCCAGAGAGGGGGTGGATTCCCCATCCCTGGAGGTGTTCAAGGCCAGGTTGGATGGGGCCCTGGGCAGCCTTGTGTAGCTCCAGGCCTGGAGGTTGGTGTCCCTGCCTGTGGCAGGGTGGTTGGAGCTCTGTGATCCCTGGGGTCCCTTCCAACCCAGCCCAGTCTATGATTCTATGAAGTCAGTTCTGAAGTCAGTGTTGCTGTCCTTAACTGATGGCCACTGACTACCTGCAGCACATTGGATCAACACTAGCCAGCCTGAGCCCGTGCTCCATTCCCCAGAGGATTTATCGACAAGCCCAGAGCCTTCTCTGCAGCCTCCTGCCCTGGTCTGGCATCTCTGCCAAGAGCGGCATCGAGTACAGCCGGACGATGTGACGGCCGGCAGGTGACACGGAGCCCAGGTGGGTCCCTGGGGACACCCCCTCCTCTGCCCCAGCCCCCAGCAGCAGGGGGATGCCCTAGGCAGCTCCTGGAGCTCCTGCTTTCATGGGAAGGGAATTTGAGCCTGTTCACTGGAGCCCAGAGCCTGACAGCAGCTTGGCCCCATCCCTGCTGCCTGCCTGCCTTTCCCAGCTCTGTTACACCAGCTTGCAGGACCCAGAGTGGCTCCTTGTGTGTTCCCCAGCTCCAGAGCTGGCTGCCCATTGGCAGTGCCAGTCTCTGCCAGCAAGGCCTTTGGGACAGCAGCTCCCCAGGATGCTTGAAGGGCCCCGTGAGCCCTGGTGCCCCTAAGACAGCTGTGTTCTTTGTCTTTCTGTAGGAGTGTCCTTCCCTTCACCTCCTGAACCATCTGGCTTTGCCTTGACTCCAGCAACGGTGGCTCTTGGTCAGCGCCCCGGCCAGGACTCCTTGTGCCACAGGCTGACCACGGTTTGGCAGGTTTCACCCCTGATGGGCTGCAGCCCCCACTTCCCTGCGGCCTGGGGCCTGCACACGCAGCCTGGGCTGGCCTGGCTCTTGTGCCAGGCGTCTGGCGGTGCCGCGGGCTCTTCGTGTCACCCGTCTCTGTGCATGTTGCACTGCCCTTACCACCCCCCTTACCCCCAGTCTGCTCCTAGTCCTACACGTGATGTAGAGGGGTTCAGTTGCTGCTTCCACACCATGGCTACTGAGAGCTGCCTGACTGCGGTTACCGGATCCACCCTGGCCAGCAGGACACCCCTGGCTGGGGTGTGGGGGGAGGGGGGGAGCTGGGTGAAGGGGAGGGGGGAGTGAGGATCATGTCTGGGTGCTGCCCCGTCAGCTGTGGCCATGGGCATTTCCTGTGGGGGACTCCAGGAGGGCGCCTGCCGCGCGTGAGAACCGCCCCAGCCCTCGAGGGACTCCAACCAATCACTTAATTCAGGCTGCATCAAGTAGAAGGCAGGGAATGAAATTGCTATTTCATAGTGAAATATATTATACTGTATAGATCCTCCTGGCTCTGTGCACACTGGGGTGGGGGGGATGGGGGGTGGTGTTACAGCTGCGGTACCCAGAGCCCTGCACAGCCCCTCCCAGAGCTCTCCTACTCCCCTGTTCCCACCTGCACTGGGGCTGGGTTCTCACAGCATCTTTAGGGCTGGGCCCTGGGCCTGTGTCCTGGCAGAAGAACCCCAGAGCTGCTCCCGCTGTGCTGTGGGTGCAGCTTGGGCAGGGCCCCAGGGCTGTGCTGCTGGGGGTCAGGTTCCCAGGAACTGGCCAGGGCCTCCTGCCCCAGAGCTCTGATGAGTGAACATCCAGCCTGGATGGAGGCCCCAGCAGGCTGTGGCCAGACCCCTTCCTGGGCTGGGGCTGGGGCTGGGCATGCCTGTTGTACACTGGGAGCCTCTGTGGCTCACCTGCCCTGGGCACAGGCTGGGGGTGTGGGGGTGCTGTGGGGCTCCTGGTTGTGACTCCCCGAGGCTCAGACCCACAGTGCCCAATCCCAGTTTGCCCAGGGTGGTGAGCAGGCCCTAAGCTGGCAGTGTCACAGCACAGGGCTGGCATGACTGGGGAGGAGGAAGGAAGCCCCAGAGCCCTGGCAGCCCCCATGGCTGCTCAGGGGCCAGGTCCACGTGTCCAAAGTGGGCATTAGTTACAAGAAGGTGCCCGAGTGAGCTGGCTGCCAGGGGCCCTTTCCTGAGGAGGGCAGCTCTGCCTGGGGCTGGCAGGGGTGCTGCTGCTCAGCACTGGCTCTGGCACAGAGTAGCCCAGTGAGCACAGCCTCCCCTGCAGCCCGGGCTGCAGGAACCAACAGGCTCCAGCCCTCAGGTGGGAGCTGTAGGGAGCTGTGCTGGTGCCTCTCCTGGGCTGGGCCCGGAGCTGGACTTGAGGAAAAGTCACGGGGGTGTGAGGCCAGGCAGAGCCTCCAGCCGTGGCACCGTCGGCTGGAGCACAGCGCTCCAGGGGCTCCTGCAGCCAAGCCCCTGGCCCCACAGCCTGGGTGCACAGTGGGGTGGGGGGCTCAGGCACAGCAGCGGGCTGGATCACACCTCCCTGCAGCTGGGCTGCCTCTGGCCCAGGGCCCACCAGCAGCCCGAAGCTCTGCTGGGGGTGGGGGGGGGGGGGGGGGGGTGGGGGGGCGGGTCCTTGGCTTTGCTGAGGCAGCTCTGGGTGTCCCCACTGTGCCTCCTGCAGCCTGGTTTGCCCACCTCCCCGGCAGGGACGGCAGGGGCAGGAACCGCTGCTGTCCCTCCTACCTCCAGCCCTGCCCCACGGCCTCCTCCCGGCCTCCTCCTCCCGGCCTCACGCGTGGGGCTCGGTGGGGGACGGTGGGGGTTGGTTTTTTTCGATTACTTCACCCCCTCGCAGGGGCTGTCCCGTGTCCCGTGTCCTGTGCCCCACCCGGCCATCCCACCCCGCGGGTTGCTGAGGAGCTTTGTGCTGCCACCCTCGGCCTCTCCAAAGCCTCCAGCAAAAGTAAAACCTCTTCTTCTCCAAGCCCTTTGTCTGCAGAGGAGCTGGTTCGGCTACACCTGCCCCGAGTGCTGGGCGATGGCACCAGCCGGGAGCTCAGGCAGCTCTGCCCGGGACTCAGCTGGGAGCCCGCAGAGGGGGGCAGGGCCGGGCCGGAGCTGGGGGAGCAGCTCCCGCAGCGCAGAGGCTGCTGGGTGCCTGAAGGGTGTTCCTATGGCTCAGCCAAAAGCCCACCCTCCCCAACCCGCCCCCCCACCCTGAGGCCGTGCGCAGCCTCAAGCGTAGTCGGGCTCCGCTCTGGCTGCCCCAGCCTGGCCCGGGAGCTGCTCGGGCTGCCCCCCAGCCCCTGCCTGGCACCCCCTGTGCCAGAGACCTCTGGGAGTGACCCGGCTGCAAAACCAGGGTTGGTGCTGAGCAGCCCCCCAGCTCCTCACCCCAGCTCCACCCAGCAAGGAGCCCCGAGGCAGAAGGAACTGGCCTGCCCTGCACTACACCCCACCCACCCCCTCACCCTCCCCCCAAAGTGCTGGGTCACCCCAGGCTTTGCGCTGGGGGCCAAGAACGAACCCGACTGCAGAGCGTTCAGCAAAGCCATTTATTCCACTTTCCTGCTCCCACAGATCTCCGAGTAGAAACCCACACGAGCACCCCCCACGCCCCAGAGGGAATTCATGGCCCCGAGGGGTCCCGACCGCACCCCCGCCGGGCAGAGGGGAGCCCTCCCACCCCCCGCTAGCAGAGGCGCTCGGCCAGCAGCCCCGGTGCTCAGCTGCGAGCGCTGCAGACACGGGGCCCCGTGTCCAGCTCCGCACGGGGCTTTTCAAAAATAAGACCTTTTGTTCTTTAAAAAATGAAAAGGGGGAGCTGAGAGCAGCAGCGCGTCCCCGGAACCCAAGCAGAACTCTGAGGCCCTGGCGCCCTCACGTTAAGCACATGAACTCTCTGCAGGGGCTGTGCAGGTGGATCTGGGAAGCTTCGCTAGTTTAATGGCCATAAAAATACATGGCTTTCCCCTGGTTCACACAACCCCAGCCCCTCCTGGCGGGGCGCTGGGATGGCGTGGGCAGGAACTGCAGCCAGCGACGGGTCGGAAAGTCAGAAGAAAGTCTCTAGTCTCACCCACTTTTAATCGAGCACAAAGGCGGCGGCGTCACTCCATTGCCTCAGCCACCGGCTGCACTGCCACGGCACCTACCCCCAGCCCCGCCGGCGGCTCCAGCGCTCCAGCCCCTGGCATAGCCACCAGCTGCTCTGCCACTGCCTGGCTCTCCAGCCCGGCTACCGGCTGCTCCGCTGCCTCGGCCGCTGCCTGTGCAGCCGCCTGGTTCTCTGCTCTCTCTGCCAAATTGTTGCCTGTTTTCGCGGGCTCGGCCAGCTCGTTGGCCTGCTTGGCGGCGGGCAGGCCTGGGGCCTGCTCCAGGGCCGGCTTCTTCGGCTTCTGTGTGGCAGCCACCGCCTCGGCCAGCTTCTCCTCCGGCACCATGTTCAAGATCTTCAGGGCAAAGAGCAGCTGGAATTTGGCGGTTCCGACAAAGGAGTTGCCCAGGAAGTTGGGCAGCCCGCCCATGCGGTCCTTCTGGGTATAGAGGGGGACACGGACCATGCCCATCACCTGCAACAGCACAGAGAGCAGTTCAGCACAGGTCACAGCAACACCGGCCCTCCCTTCACCCGCCCTCCGCTCCCACACCCACCCTGGACCCCACACCCTGCACCCTGCCAGCCCCACAGCCCAGGCCCACCCTGCCCCCGCTGCCAGATCCTGCCCCTCCCTCCCACACAGACCCCTCCCTTGCCCTTGCCCGCCTGCCCTCTCCCGCCTGCACCCAGCCCAGCTGAAACCCCTGTGCTGCCGCTGCCCCTCCCCAGGGTCCCCTGCTCTCTCTCTCTCTCTCTCCCTGCCCTGTCCAGCCCGGCCCTGGTTCCATTCCCCCGCCGGCCCCTTTGGGGGATCCCGCTGTCCCCAGGCTGCTAACGGGGAGCCCCACTTCCCCCTCCGCGCCCTGCCCTGCGTGGGGACACCACGTCTCGCCCATGCGCCCCCCTCAACCACACCACAACCCAGGGCCAACTGCCCCCAGTCACCCAGCTGCCGAAACCCGCCGAGCGCCTAGCTCAGCACGGGGAGACCCTAGCTCTCACGCTCTCCCCCGGGGCATCGGCTGGACCCAGCTACCCGGGAGGAAGGCTGCCTCCCGCGCTGCCTCCGCGCCAGCCGGGGAGAACTCGGGTTACAGCAACACATCACTGCGCCGAGGGTCACGACTCCGGTCCAGGTTACTCAGCCCAGGGCTGGGGGGGAGCTGCTGCTGCTCACCAGCTGCGAGACAGACCTGACCCACGTCCTGAGGCTGAGCAGGTAATTAGGGCTCTTCCCTACGCGGGCGGTCGCCGGGGGAAAAAAGGCCGGAGCTCGAGCTGGCTACGCTCCGGAGCCCGAGACACAACCCCGGCCAACGGCCAGACCTCCTAACGCCGGCGCTACCCGGCAAGTGCGTGGCACTTGCCGCCAGTAGCTCTACATGCGGTGCATTCCCCCGCTGGGCTGCGAGCCAGGGCAGCCCAGCAGACCTAGGAGGGAAGCTGCGTCTTCCCTGGGCCTAACGCTCAGAGCTCTACAGGCCCCCTCCCTGGATGCCCCACCTCCAGCCCGTGGTCTCGGGAATGCACCGCGCTGATCTCGATGGTATGCAGCTCCTCCAGGGTCAGCTGCCTGGCGTAGAAGTGTGCCACCACGCGATGTGGCCCCTCTGTCAGGTGGGAGCACAGATAGTCAGCTTCCGTCAGGCGCACACAGCCCAAACCCAAGCCCAGCACCCGATTCAGACCGTCCTCCAGGGACCAGTAACGGCGATCCACGAACCCCCCGGGAAAGCCCAGTAGTCCGTCAAATCGCATCTGCATCTGCAATAGAGGCGCATGGTGTTAATGGGGCACCGCGGGGCCCCCGGGGAGGGGGGATGGAGGGAAGGAGGGAGGGAGGGGGCACGGGGAGGCGCCGGCGCCCCGCAAGCCCCCTCCAAGGCGCCTCCCGGCCGCTCCGGCGCGGCCCTACCAGATCCAGCGCGTCCGAGAACGTTCAGCGACACCGCCGTGAGAGGCCCGCGGCCGGGGAGCCGAGGCGGAGCCGGCCCGGCCCGCGCGGCCGGGGGTTTCCGGGGGCTGAGCCGCCCCCCCACCCCTCGGCCAAGCCTGACGCTACCGCCCTGCACAGCAACTACCGCACCGCCAGAGCCGCCGCGCCGCCCGCCCGGAGCCCGCCCGGAGCCCGCCCGAAGCCCGCCCGAAGCCCGCCTGCCCCGGAGCCCGCGGCCCGCCCCTGCCCAGCCCGGCCCGAGGGCCCGCCCCGCCCCGCCCCGGCCCCGGCCCCGGCCCCGGCCCCGGGCCCGCTCCCCCCGGCCGCGCCTCACCAGCACGGCGTAGCGCAGCGGGATGCGGCCGAACAGCATGCCCGGGTTGGGCGCGTACAGCATGGCGTGGCACGAGTGGCTCCAGCCCGGGCCCAGCCGCATCGCCTCGTACCGCGTCAGCGGCTTCAGCTCGGGCACCCCCGGCACCCCCAGCGTCGGCAGCGGCGGCAACGCGCCCGCCGGCAGCGCGCCCATCGCCGCCATCGCCCCCATGGCCGCCATCACCTCGCCGCCCGCCCCGGGAGCCCGCTCTGCGCAGGCGCGGTGACGACGCCGACGAAGGGGCGGGACCGGCCGCCTCCAGAGCCAATAGCGCCGCGCCGCGCGCCGCCCAGCCAACGGGCGCCCGACAACCCTCTTCCCCCGCCCTCGGCGGGACGGCCGGCGGCGGCGGGCGGCCAATGGGAGGGCGCGCTGCCGACCGCGTCGCTCGCCATATTAGGCAACAACGGCACGCGGGGACGGCGGGCCCCTGGCCCAATGAGAACAAAGATAGCGGGTGGGCGCGCCGAGGAGCACGCCGGGAAAGAGGCGGGAGAGGGCGGGAGGAGCCGCCGGGCCGCGCGCAGCCCCCCGAGGCCCCGCCCCCTCCCCCGCCCCGCGGCCCCGCCCACCCGCGCCGGCCCCGCCCCCCCACGGGAGCCGAGTCACGTGGCTGCTCCACGGGTTTATTCTTCAAACACAGAGGGGACGGGAGGGGGATGGGGATGGGGACGGGGGGTTCCGGCCCCGGGACCCGCCGCAGCAGCAGAACAAGGCACACGGCGGGGACAGGGAGAGGCGGAGGGGGGGGACAGGGCGTCCCGCCGCGCCCCCCGGGCTCGCCCCACGCCCCTCCCCGGCCCCGCTCCGCCCAGCGCCCCAAGGAGGGGGGACAGGCGGGCGCCGAGCCCCGGGGGCAGGAGGGGAGCCCAGGGCGGGCGCAGCTCTGTGCGGGGCCAGCAAAGGGCTGTGCTCAGTGTGTACAAAATACCCAGCGGCAGTGGCCGTTGGGTGCCCATTGGACCCCAAACCCCACCGCTCCCCCCCCCCAGACGCATCCCCCCACTTAAAAACACGATGCCAGCCCCCTCCCCCCCCACCCACACACCCCCCCAGACCCCCTCGCCCCGGGTAAGGAAGATGCAGGTCTTTAAAACAAACAGGGGCTGTTGGGGAACCCGCGCAGCGCAACACGTCACACGGCAGCACACGGCGTCACTGCGGCGTCACACGGCGTCACGCGACGTCACGCGGCGGCACACGGCGTCACACAGCGTCACTGCGGCACGGGCCCAGCCCGGGGGGGACAGGCGGTGCGTGGGGCCCGGCGGCAGGGGCAGGGTGGTCCCGTCTGGCTCACGAGAGGCTCTGCTCGTCCTCCAAGTGGAGACGCATCTGCTCGAAGAGAAGGGGCTGCGTGGGGCTGCCGGTGCCACGGCCAGGGAGCGTCTTGGTGAAGTCAGATGAGCCTGAGGGAGGAGAATGGGGTTCAGCCCAAATAGTGCCATCCCAGGGGGGGTCAGACTGAGGGCCCCGGTGGAGAGAGCAGCATGGGCCAAGGAGAACATCACCCCCCACATCCTCCCACTCCCTGCACTGGCCACAGGAGACTGGACTGGGACCCAGGAGCTCCATCCCCTCTGCCCCACGCTCAGTAAGGGCCAGGGGTGGGACACGGGCGATCAAGGGGACACACTGACAGCCACCAGCCTGGGGTCACGATGGCTGTGAAGCAGCAGAGCCCTCACCCAGGAGCCCAGCAGGAGCCGGTGGGGAGGGTCAGGATTTCTGCTGCCCTAATGACCTGGGGGGTCCTGGCACGGGGGGATAGTGGAGAACCCTGCGGGCGCAGGGATGCTGGTGCCAGGACTGGGAAGGGAGCTAGGGCACAGCCAGCAGCCCAGGTTGGTTTCCTGCCCCCTCCTTCCCTGGACAGCAGGCAGGGATTGGTCCCATCCATCCCTACTCTTGCGCGGCTGCCAGCTTGCCCAGGAGGCGTCCTGCTGCCCCGCGCAACAGCGATGCGTAACAGGAACGAGAAGACGTACCAGCTTACTCCTCTATACCAATAGAGCAGGAATCAGGACCCAGTGCTGCCCAAGACAGGAGGGAGGAAGGCAGACAGAAAGGGAAGGAGACATTAGAGAGGTGCTCAGAACAGGCTGTGACTCTATGGAAGAGAACAGGCTGCAACAACAACGGCCGGGCACCAGGCCAGCGAAGCGCGGCACCCCCTGGTCTCCCCCCCACCCACCCCCGCCATGACATCGCCCCGGGGGCCCCACACCAGCTGGGTTTCCCAGAAACAGGCACAGAGGGGTTCCCCTCCCTCAGCCAAAAGCAGGAGTGAGGGGTGGGGGCAGGCCCAGGAGGCCACTGTCACACAAACGGGTCATCTAGCGGCTGCAGGCAGCCAGAGAGGAGGAAGGAGGGGAAGGACAGAGACAAAAGGATGAGGGAGGAGGAGAGAGAAGGGGGGGGCAGGTTATCTCTGTTCGCCCCCGTTGCCCACAGCTTGCTCTGCCCACGGGAAGGAAGCAGGAGCCCGCACTGCAGGCAGGTACATCCCTGTCCCACCCCCAGGCCGAGGAGGGGAGGCTGCCCCTGGCCAGGCACACACACAGCCCCCCAGGCACCTCGGTGCCCCACAGCAGAGCCTGAGCGTGTTGGGGTGGCAGGTGCCGCCGGCCCCGCCGGCCCCGCCATTACCTGGCAGGTAGACATCGACCGGCGCGTCGCTCTCGGGCTGCGTCAGGCTCCGGTGCTCGCCGCAGCCGCCGTCCTGCAGCACATCCTCCACAGAGGGGGGGCGGCTACCTGGAACCAGCCAGAGCGCGGCCCCTCAGCCCCCACCCCGCACGCAGAGCGGGGCTCGTGGCCCAGACCTCCCGCTGGGGCAGCTCCCCCAGCCCACAGCGGCTCTGGCAGGGCTGCTCAGACTGAGGTGATGGTGCCAAGGGGCCACCTCTTCACACAGGAGCTCATGCCCCAAAATGCACCCAGAAGCCCCTTCCCACCCCTCTCATGCCCTCTGGACCCTGACTGAGCACCACAGACCCATCCCAAAGCCACGGAGCGTGTGCTGCATGCCCAGCACCACCCCCCTCAGCTGTGTGAGGCCACAGCCCAGGGCGCACACGGCTCCCCCCACGCAGGGCTCACGCCGGGGGATGCGCCTGGCAAAGGAACCGGAGAGGTTTGCTGACTGCGCTCCCTGGCTGCCCAGGAGAGACCCCGGCACTGCCCTGTGCTGGAGCCCAGCAGCTCCGAGATGGACTGCAGGGGCTGAGCTGAATGTCCATTTCCCAGCTGTCCCCTTCCCACCAGCGCAGAGCTGGACAGCCAGACGAGGCCTGGCCACCCCGGGGGCTGAGCACACACCTACCCTGCTGCAGGGACGAGGCCTCCTCGAGATCTTCCCCCGCCACGCTCTGTAAAGGAACAGGACGGGTTAGTGCTGGGGCTGGAGGCCTCTGCTGCGCCCTCTCCTGCTTTGTGCAGAGCTGGGCCAGGGACTTGTTTCGGAGCTGCTGGGGTTTACAGGTGGCAGCGGTGGGTGGGAGAAGCCAGCACAGCTTCCAGGCCTGCCCAAACGCCTCTGAGCTCGGCTGCAGCCACCTCCAACCCACCAGCTCCCAGAGGCGTGTCAGGGGCACAGGGAGCGGCTGTGTCCTTTCCCATGGAGCTCTAACAGGTACACGAAGGCTCTGCCAACAAGCTCATCGTTACCCAGCCCCTGAGGAAGCCATGGCCCTTCACGAGGCACCTCCTGTGTCCCCAGAAGCAGCACCCCCCTCCCCCCAGAGCAGCTCTGGCCTGGAGCAGCTCCCCAGCAGAGCCCACTCACTTCTGGAAAGCTGGTGTCTCTCAGGACCAGCTCAGCCCCGCTCAGCGCCGGCTGCGAGTCGGAGTCCTCAGAGAGCTTCTCTTCATCCTCCTCGTGGATGGGGGATGAGGGGGAGCGCAGTGTGCTGTGGTGAGAGACACTGGATTTGCAAGGAGCCCCGCGGGTTGGGGGGCAGCAGTTCAGGCTGGGACCTCCCCCGGCCTGTCCCTCCACCAGCAGTCCCAGCCCACACGCAGCAGCACACACCTAGTGAGCTAAATTCACCAGGGTGAGAGCGAGACCAGCGCCGTGTCTGGGGCAGAGCAAGAGGCCCAGGTCCCAGGCTGCTCCTCACACCCTCAGGGGCTTCCCTGCCTGTGGGAATTGGGGATGAAGCAGAGTGAGGAGTGATGGGAACAAGCCAAGTCTGATCCCAGCTCTGTGAGGGACACAGGAGTACCCACAGTGGGCTGCTCGCTCCACGGCACCCACACCCCCCCAACAGAGTAGGGCTGGGACAAAGGATCTCACTGAGCATTTCCTGCTCAGAAATCCAGGTCACTGCTCTCCCCATCTGTTGTTCCTGGGGAGCTCCACCAAAGCTGAAGCCCAGCAAGGTTTGGATGTGAAATGCAAACTGAGGGAGTGAGAGCACTGGAAAGGAGCCGTTTCCATCCCAAGCCCGGGTGAAATGCTGTTTGAAATCCTCCAGCTTTGGGTGACAAAGCCAGCCCTTGGGACAGAAGCTGGGCACCTTGAGCTGAACGCCTGGGCAGCGCCCCATTTCTCTCACTGCCACGAGAACCTACTGGCCTCCTAAAACTGGGAGCGAGCTGGTCCGGGTGGGACCGGCAGGAGCCCCGTCCTGCCTGCCAGCAGGAGTGTGGCCGCAGCCCCCGGGACTGGCAGGACCGGCCCCTCGGTCCCCTGCTGACCTATCGGGAGACTTGCTCCGCTTGCCCTTCTGGCTGCTCTCCACAGCTCTGTCCATCCCGGCCAGGGGGCGGCTGGGCGGGGGCATCCCATCCCCCCCGCCCGAGTAGCTGATCTCATCATACAGAGGAGCCGAGGGGATGGAGGGGGAAACGGAGCGGAGCCCGTTCAGCGCTTCCAGCAGGGAGATGGGCTCGTAGCCCGGCGGGATGTTGTCAGAGCTCTGTGGGGGTGAGAGAGAGAGAGAGAGAGAGAGAGAGGCACGTTAGGAAACCCTCCCCCTGGAAAGGGGATGTCTGGCTGTAGCCCAGCCCTGCATGTCCCCCACACTGTGCTCCCAGACAGCCCAGCCCCACAGCCACCTCTCCAGAGAGCCTCAGCCTTCCCCCAGCAACATCCACACGTTCCCCTTTGGGCTGCGACTCTGCTGATGCTCCAGGCAAATTTCTGGAGCAATGTGGAAGGGACTGGGCACCTCAGCCAGCTGGAACATGCCTGGGCAGCCCCTCTGCCAGGAGCCAGACAAGGAGCAGGAGGAGGACACAGGCTCCCAACAAAGCTGCAGTAAAATCCATTCGGATTTTCTCTCCTAAAAGTTCCTTCACCAGTTCAGAGGATGTCCCAGCTCAACGAGCTCCCTGCTTGTGCTTCCAGCCTTGGGGCACACGGCAGTCTCACAGCACCATGGTGCAGAGTGGAGGGAGAGGAGCAGGGGGTGCACCAGCTGACTGTCAGTCCACGGAGCCTACAGCACTGCCACCTCTCCCACAGCACTGCCACCTCTCCCACAGCACTGTGACCTCTCCCACAGCACTGTGACCCCTCCCTCAGCACTGCCATCTCTCCCGTGGGCTCAGCCTGGTCCCACTGGCTCTGCGCAGCCGCCTCTGCCAGCAGGAGAGGGATGACAGAGAGGGCAAACCCGCTCCAGTTCCCATCCCCTCTGGAATTCACTGAGTTGCCAGTCCAAGGGACCCTTAAAAGCCATTAAACTAAGGCCAGATTAACTCCAAGAAGCCTCATGATCATCCTGTGGACCCCAGAGATCAATGGGGTTTCTGCTGCAGCCCAGCAGGTCACAGGCAGCTCAACCCTGCCCCCTGTGAGCAAAGAGGAGAGGCCACAGGCTCCACTCAAGGTGATGTGTTGCCATGACCTCCTGTAGCTTCCCCATGCCCAACCTGCAATCCCAGCTCCAGCCCAGCCTGCCCAGCAGCCTCTCCTCCCCAGCCAGCCATTAATTTGGGGTGAGTTAATTGCTGAGCTGACTCTCTTGTGGTCCCAAGAGGGAGCTAGAGCTGATGGGGAGGAAAGGAGAGGCACAGGGGCCAAGTATCAACCCACATCCCCAAGTATCACCCTGTGATGACTATGGGCTTGTGCTGGAGACCACAGCTGGTGGGGCAAGGTCACTGAGTCAGATGGAGGAGGGATCTGGTCACGGTTGCTGCCAGCTGTAGTCACGGGGCCAAAAGCCATCTCCACAAAAGCACCTCCTCTCCAGACAGCAGCTGGGAGGTGCTGTTTCCCTGACAGAAACCTCAGCTGGAGTTGGGAATGTTTTCTCCTGGCTGCAGAGCAAAGGCAGAGGGTTTCAGAGGTGGGTTTCTCAGCTGGGTTCTCTGTGGTGAACACTCAGGTTCTGCAGCACAGCTCAGGGACTGGAGGAGGATTTCTCAGCTGATGCTCACAACACCCTCCCTGCAAGTTACCACCCACCCTCTCACACAGCCCTCACAGACCCTGTTCTCTTGGGACACCAACCACCACACCCTGAGCCCACCGCCCCACAGCAGCGCTGCCACGGCTGCAGGGGGCTTGCAGAGAGCCAGGGACATGCCAGGCTTGCCAGAGGAGACCTGGAGGAGACCTGACAAGCACAGCATGCTGCACTCCTCATGGGGCTGAGCATCCCAGCTGGTTTGCACAAAGGGGAGCTGTGGGCTGCTGATACCAACGGGAGCTGTAGCTGCATTGGACAAACAGCCCCTTCCTGGCCTGCTGGCCCCCCACACCCTGCTCCCCCCCCGGCCCCTGGGTCCCTCACAACTGCCACTCCTGCTGTCCAGTTACACTCTCACACCAGCTCAGAGGGTCCCCAACAGACTCAAGCTCCATGCTCCCCGTTTCTGTAGACAGACTGTCCCAGGGCGGGCGCTGAGCTCTGCGCCCGCGCACCGGCGCGGGAACCACAGCAAGATGTGCCCATGCCAAAGCACCAAGGGGGTGAGACGAGTGGAGGGAAGCTTTTGGGTGAGCCAAGGGGACAGCAGTTTGCCTGCAGTCCAAAGCTACAAAATCCACCTTGACCAGGAGCTCTCAGCCAGCCAGGCCCAGCCAAGCCCAAGGCCTGGGGACAGCCCCGAGCCGCAGCCTCAGCCTCCCGTGGCAAGCTGCCCCCATCCTGTGACCTGGGGATGTCAGTGAGGGGCACGAGCATCCCACTGCTGAGGTGGAGGCAGCACGTGGGGCCCCACAGCCCGTGCAGGGGCACACAGCAGAGCTGGTGTGAGCAAAGCCTTCCCGCGGGTGACACGGCCACGCGCTGGTGACCCCGCTGCGCGGCAGCACGTACAGCCCAGTCCACTTACTCTTTCCCTTCTAGGTTTCCTGCTGGGCAGGGAGACAGTGCTCACTTTAAGGGGTTTAAAGGGACACTGTCAAGAGAAAACCATGTTTTAAGGAAGTTGTTTCTTGAGGTTAGTGACACACAGAGACACACAGCACGTCCTCAACTCGCTCCAGGTGCCAGCACCTGCTCCCTATACACATGATGCTTTGTTGCTTCACATCCACCCTCAGGGTTTCTCTCCTGTGATGTTCCTAAGCCCCTGCTGAAGGCTGCAGGGCCACAACACTGCACAGGACAGATCCAGGCTGTGTCTGTGACTCCGTTCCCCTGAAAGGCTGTAGGATGATCTCGCCCTGACCTCACCTGTCTCACCAGGCCCTCACCTCGTCGGGGACTGGAAACCTGTCCTGAGGCCAGCAGCACCCCACCTTCCATCCCAGGCTCCCTCAGCCACCAACTGAGACCCTGATCACTCAGGGAGCCTGGCACAAAGAGGCCTTTCTGCTACCAAGCTGGGAACCCCAATGCCATGGGGGCATCAGAGCGTGCCACCACCCAGATGTGGGTGCAAGTCAAACCCTGGTGCCCCCTCCCACTTTACCAGCTCCCACTCAGACATGCCCTGAGCCTGCTGGGACAGGCCCTGAGGCTTCTGTGGATCTGTCCCCTCCAAAAGACAGGAGGGCACTGGATAAACCCAGTCATACTACAAAATGACAAGAGGAGAGGTCCTGGCTCTCAAGCAGGACACAAGGAGAGGCTGCACTGCCCAGGGATGCTGGCTGTCAGGCCGAGCAACTCATGCATGTGCAAGCTACCCAGCCAGGCTTTGCAGGTGGGGCTGTAAGGTACTTACAGAGTGCTCATCATGGTCCACACTCTGTGCTAACACAGGGCTGAACGACACAGGCGACAGAGCTCCCGGCTTCTTCCTCACAGCCCGGATCTGCAGCAGGGCCCGGAAGGCTAGGAGAGAACAGCAGGCAGGTGATGGGGCCGTGCCAGAGCTCCCTGGCTCACCACAGACACACCATGGGCATGGGAGAGCTCCCTGTGTGCCTGGGGAGCAGGGCCATGCAGCACACCACAGCCAAGCACTGTGGGCTGGCTTCTTAGTTGGTCGTTCTGCAGCGGGGAGAGATCTGCTGGCCAGAGAGCCACGCGGTGTCCGCGCCCCACGCAGGGACCAGGCACGCACAGGGGTGGCTTCAGGCCTGGCACTACCCAGCACAGGAAGGAAAACATCAGCCTCAGGCAGCCAGTGCCACAGGAGAGGGGGACACCTCGTGTGACACCACTCTGGGGTCCCTCAGACCAAGTGCCACCCCTGGGCTGCCCCTGCCAGGCGCTACAGCAGCGAGAGGCTCTGGAAGCCCTGCGAGCGCAGCCGGACGGTTAGCGGCTGCACCCCTGTCCCCACCACAGCTCTGACCTCTGCTCCCTGCCCACTGCCCCATTCTCTATCTACAGCTCCTTGCTACTGTTAGTTCCTGGGAGCCAGGGGCAGGTAGGAACCAGCCATCTGTTCCCAGGCAGCTGTAGGAAAAGCCAATGCATTTCTTGTTGCACCCAGCCGCCTGCCAAGATCAGCCCAGAGCCAGAGGTGCAAATCTGTCCTTGCTGCCCCTGCACTCCACAGAAACTGAGTCCCAAGGAGTTTTGGGGGAGTTTGCAAACAAATACACCTCACTCTGCTGCAGCAGGCTGAGAGGAGAATGCTATTGCTGCCTTGGAAGCTGTGGTACTGATAGTCAAAGCTGCCTGGCGCTCCCACTGATAGCATCCTGCTTTTGGTTACTGTGTCTTTGCCAAGTTTGAGCCATTCACACTTAATTTCTCAGGCCAAACATCTGTCTCAGGCTCTTTTTCCTTGGCCTGAGAAGCATCAATTAGAAACGATCAAATACCTCAGAGGCCAAGCACAGGGTGACCCACCCGGTCCCAGCGCCTCCCAGGCTGCTGGCTCTGAGCAAAGCCTTGGTGTCAGCAGGTGCTGCCTGAGGGCAGGTGAATGCTGTGGCTTTTTACACCTTTTGGGAGCTGAGCACCCACACCTTCAGATCCACCCCAAGGAGAGGGCACGTGCACAGGAAGGCACAGCACAAAGGGCCATCCTCCCCTCCCCTCCCCTCCCCTCCCCTCCCCTCCCCTCCCCTCCCCTCCCCTCCCCTCCCCTCCCCTCCCCTCCCCTCCCCTCCCCTCCCCTCCCCTCCCCTCCCCTCCCCTCCCCTCCCCTCCCCTCCCCTCCCCTCCCCTCCCCTCCCCTCCCCTCCCCTCCCCTCCCCTCCCCTCCCCTCCCCTCCCCTCCCCTCCCCTCCCCTCCCCTCCCCTCCCCTCCCCTCCCCTCCCCTCCCCTCCCCTCCCCTCCCCTCCCCTCCCCTCCCCTCCCCTCCCCTCCCCTCCCCTCCCCTCCCCTCCCCTCCCCTCCTCTCCTCTCCTCTCCTCTCCTCTCCTCTCCTCTCCTCTCCTCTCCTCTCCTCTCCTCTCCTCTCCTCTCCTCTCCTCTCCTCTCCTCTCCTCTCCTCTCCTCTCCTCTCCTCTCCTCTCCTCTCCTCTCCTCTCCTCTCCTCTCCTCTCCTCTCCTCTCCCCTCCTCTCCCATCCCCTCCTCTCTCCTCTCTCCTCTCTCCTCTCTCCTCTCTCCTCCTTCCCCACTGGAGGACAGTCATTTCAGGAACCCGCAGCTGCCAGGGAGAGCTGCAGCCCGTTCACTGCTGATCCCTGGGGTGGGTATGAGGGAGGGAGAAAGCTGCCCCTGGCCCCACACTCACGCAGCCTGCAGATGGGGCAGTTGTTGGCCTGGTAGCGCAGGGTGTCGGCGCAGGAGTTGCAGAGGCAGAGGTGTCTGCAGGGCAGGATGAGGGTGTCCCGCAGGTCGGACAGGCACACCACACACTCGTTGCTGTTGTCACTGTTCTCGTCCTCCGAAGGCTGCGGGGAGACAATCACAGAATCATCACAGAATCCCACACTGGGCTGGGTTGGGAGGGACCCCAAGGGTCACAGAGCTCCAACCCCCTGACACAGGCAGGGACACCAACCTCCAGACCTGGAGCTACACAAGGTTGCCCAGGGCCACATCCAACCCGGCCTTGAACACCCCCAGGGATGGGGCACCCACCCCCTCTCTGGGCAGCCCCTTCCAGCCCCTCACCACTCTCTCTGTAAAAAATTTCCCCCTAATATCTAATCTAACCCTTCCCTCCTTTAGCTTTAGGAGAGGCAAGAGGCTGCTGTGTGAAGGGAAAGGACCACCTCAATCTGCCAGGAGGCTCTGAAGCCTGGGGACATCTCCCACCAGCCAGGCTGGGGGAGAGCTGGCATCCTCTCCCCACAGCTCTCTGCGGGGGTTCTGCAGTAATGGGCTCCTTCCTCCTGGGCCCTGCTCTGAGCTCCCCAAAAGGCCAGGGCACTGCAGTGGGAAGGCACAGTGCAGCTGTCCCTCCCCAGAGCCAGGCTGCATGCAGAGGGAAGTCCCTTGGGGCAAGGATCCCCTTGGCTGTGGGGAGCCAGCACCAAGCTCTGGTGTTCCTGGGTGTTCCCCAGGGCAGCAGGGCACTGGGCTCCCCGGCACTCCAGCCTTTCTGCCCTGCATCCACAGACAGGGAGCAGCCCCAGAAGGTCAGGCTGGCCCTGGGTTGGAGAGGAGGCAACACTTCATCCACATCTAGCCCAGTTTCCATGGGTCCACTGAACAAGTGGTGGAATGAGCAGTTGTCCTGCCACAGCATCTTCACCAACCTCCTGTGCTGGCACAAGCTCCTATGAGGCTGCAGGAGAACCAGCCTGGGACGCTCACCCTGGTGAGATGGTCAGGGTGAACCCATGCAACACCACCATGCACCAGCCTTTCAGTCACTCAGAGTCCCACAGACTGGAGTAGAGCTACAGAGAAAGCTGTTGCTGGGAGGAAAATCCCACTCTCCAACCACAGGAGCTCACTGCTGACACTCCAGAACCCACTGTCACCCCATCAAAGCCACAGGGGTTACACCATGACACAGCACGAGCCACCCTCCACCTGTGCCTGGTGCCACTTCATGAGGCCCCTTTGGTCTCCAGAGCTAACACAAGTGAGACCAGGGGCAACCCTGGTGTAAAGTGCAAGGAAGAGCATCTGCTGCCACATCCATGCCCAGCTCGCTGACTACACCAGCCAAAGGCTGTCCCATGCACTCCTCAGCAGTTTTGGGAGGCTGGGAGGGCAGGCCCCCTGCTTCCCCATTCCTCTGGTTTGCTAAGGATACAAGGGAAGAACAAAAATGTCCCCAGGCCACTTGTCTGACAGGCCACAAACATGTGACTGCTGGACCAGGAGAATCATCACAAGACCCTGCAGGACCCCAGCAGAAGACTTCAGTCCTCTTGCATAGATCCTGTGCAAGAAAATCCTTTGACAATGCTTCTCCCTCCTGCCTCTGCAGGTGCTACCTGTTGGCATGGGCAGGCAGAGATCACAGGACACTCTGGGCAGGACACTGCCCTGCTTGGAGAGGAAACCCTGCTCATCTTGCTCTGTGGCTGCTCCTCTGGTTGCAAATCATGCACTGCACAGGCCAGAGTGGTCACAGCCCAGGTGTAGCCCAGCCAAGGGCAGCTCTGCATCAGGCAGTTGTGTGATCTGGATGGGGCTGTGCAGCGAGCTGGGATTCAGCAGAAGCTCCTGCCTGAAGGCAGGCAAGTGTTTCTGGTCATGGTACCAGCATGTACACCCCTTGGTGCTGCTCTGCTCCCTCTTGCTGGGGAACATGGGCCACTGGCATCCCTTGCAGTGTTACAGGAACACACACCCCGACCCCAAATGGGGAGAACATGAAGGAACATGACAGGGGAAAAGCACAGACACCAGGCATGGCTGCCTGGACTCCACAGGCAGTGACAGGCCATGGCTGTCTATACAAGCTCTAAAAACCACTGCTCCCAAACACCCACAGGACACTGATCCCCTTCTCTCCCAGCAATCCCAGTCCCAGGGAACATCCTCAGGAGTCTCACACTATCTGAAATTATCCCAGCACAACTCCACAACTCCACAACTGATCCCCTTCTCTCCCAGCAATCCCAGTCCCAGGGAACATCCTCAGGAGTCTCACACTATCTGAAATTATCCCAGCACAACTCCACAACTCCACAACTGATCCCCTTCTCTCCCAGCAATCCCAGTCCCAGGGAACATCCTCAGGAGTCTCACACTATCTGAAATTATCCCAGCACAACTCCACAACTCCACAACTGATCCCCTTCTCTCCCAGCAATCCCAGTCCCAGGGAACATCCTCAGGAGTCTCACACTATCTGAAATTATCCCAGCACAACTCCACAACTCCACAACTGATCCCCTTCTCTCCCAGCAATCCCAGTCCCAGGGAACATCCTCAGGAGTCTTACACTATCTGAAATTATCCCAGCACAACTCCACTGACTGGTTGGGCCTTACAGCAGTGAGGACATCCCAACCCTTGGCTTCCTCAGCACCTGGAGGAATGGCACAGGCTGGAGAGCCATGCTGGGAGGCATCTCCACACCGCCCTGCTGAGTGCCACCTTTAAGCTCAAAAGCAGAGGGTGCAGGCTGGAAAACCCCAGCTGAGGGAGCAGGAGCCTCCTGGGCACCTTTACCTTGGTCTCCTGGTTGTTCTTGTTCTCGATGCCGTAGATCTCCTGCAGCAGGTAGCTCACCCGGTCAACCTGGGGGAGACAAGAGGAGCTGGAGCTGCTCTGGCACTGCTGTTTCGTGACCACCTGCCCCCCTCCCTGTGTCAAAGGGCCAGTGTTACCCCCACAGCAGCCAGCTTCCCTCCAGCTGACACACATGACAAAGGACAGCTGGGAGAAGGGGTGTCTCCTTGCTCAGAGAGCAGTGCCCACCCTGGCTGCTCCGAGCAGCGAGCCCAGCCAGCCACTTCTGTCACTGTAGGAATCACCCAGACCACAAGCACGCTGCTTGTCTCAGAGATCAGGAGGGAACATGCACCCACAGCTCACATAAGCCAGGGGCAATCAGTCCTTTCCTTCTGTGAAACAGCACTCAACTCTAACCAAGATGAACTCCCACCCTCAGCAGAGGGGCTGTGCCAACAGCACACAACTGGCACAGCAGCGGTGCACATCCCTCTGGGCTGGTCACCTGGGAGGGCAAGCTCCAGCCCCCAGAGACAGACAACACATCTATCTCCCTCAGCACCACACCCCCACACCAGTGCAGTGTCATTTACTGGCATCCCCAAGGCCTTGGTGGCATCTCTAAATCGGGGGTGTGGAGGCAGAAAGGGCTGTGGGCAGAGGTGGAAGCTGCTTGCAGCCCCAAACCTGGGACACACTCCTCTGAGCCTCAGTGCACACACAGGCAGCTGCATCACAGAACCCAGGGGAGAAAGGCTGGTGGTTCAAATGCCAGCAAGACAGACCCCTCTGCACTGCAGGGGGTTCTGCCCCCTCCCCTGGCTCAGCCAGCAAGGACAGCACAGGGCTCTCAGGGCTGGGAGAAGCAGCCTGACAAGGATGCACAGAGGTACCAGTCCCCTGAGACTCGGTGGCACGTGGCAGCTTCCCTGGAGCAGGGTGTGTTCCTCCTCACAAAAGGGTGAAGAGGTGGCAAGGTATCAAACTGGCACATCTCCCAAGCAGGAGAAGGAAATGCTCTCCTGCCATCTCCAGCAGCCCCACTGTGAAGGCAATCCATGGGGAACTCCTCATTCCCAGGGCTTCTGGCACTGCCACATGTGACCTGCCTGTCTCCTCTCCTTTCAGCAAGCAAGGTGCTCAGAGGAGCAACAGCTGTGGCACAGGATTTCAGCACTGCAGCAGGGATCAGGTGCCAAGGTGGGGGCAGCAATCCCTACCCTGTCTGCCAGTTCAGAAACGCCCTGGGATGCAGCTGAGGGGGCCCCAGCAGCTTCACCAAGGGAGCTCTGGTTTGGCACAGCAAGCAGCTTACAGTCTGCTCCAGCTCCACATGGCAAGGCAGTGAGGTCAGCTGTTGGACCACGAAGCAAAAGCCTCTGCAGCAGCTCTCAACTCACCCAGGAAGTTTGGGAACAGTTCTGTAGGGGATGCTCTTTTGTAACTTGGCCTTTTGAGCAGAGTCTTGTTACAGCATCCTGACTCCTCAGAGGAGCAGCTGGGTGACAGCCAGTGCTGAAGCTGTCAGCTCAAAGCACAGCAGAGGTCAGCAAGGTCAAGACCAGAGTCTCTGCAGCAGTCTGCATTCCCTCTGCTACTTGCCTCTAAAAACCTGAGAAGCTCCAGTCCCACTAGGAAAAGGGTGAACAGTGCAATGTGGCTCTCACTAGACAGACCTCTAGGTTTTAAAAGAGTAGGAGTAAACTAGGAGTAGGTGATACAACACAATGCAGTCCATCTTCATGCTCCACCAGCCCATCCTGCACCACATCATCCTCCCAAAGGCTACATGCAGCCTCCACTGATGCACACAGGAGCTGCTGCCTGAGGCCAGGTCATGTTCTTCTGCTGATCCATCCCTTTGTATCCATCATGCTGAATCCCTTACAGGTTGGTACATACACCCTAATGGATCTTAGCTGAGAGAACAAAGCAGTTTAGCTCATTAGCTGCTGCTTCCTGCTCCCCAAGAGCTTTAGAAGAGAAGGATGCACACAAAAGGCACCCAGCAACCCTGGCAACAGCAAGGAGGGGAAGGCAAAAGCAAAGCAGTGATGGGGAATGTACAGTGTTACACAGATGGTTTACTTCAGACACATACTCTGTACCTCTGCACTGTGCTCTTATGCATGCAGATGCTATCTCAGTTTCAGCAGTACCATGTGTTCCTCTAGCAAGAGCTCCCTTCTATTTTAAAAGCCACAGGAGAGAACATGTGAGCATTACACTGACCAAACTGCCAGGGAGGGAAAAAAAGGTGCCCACAACCAAACACTGAGTGGGAGGTTACATCTCTGCCAGGAAAGCCTGACAAGCACAGCCTGTTTCACTGCAGGAATCAGCTCCCCATACTGTGGTAGGGTGGGGACTTCCCTGGAGAGCACTCCCAGCAACAGCCCCCCTTTTTGGGGAGTCCCGAGTCATGGAATCCTGGAATGCTTTGAGTTGGAAGGGACCTCAAAGATCATCCAGTTCCAATAGACACCCTCAATAGACAATGTTGCCCAGGGCCCCATCCAACCTGGCCTTGAACACCTCCAGGGAGGGGGCACCCACCCCCTCTCTGGGCAGCCTGTGCCAGGGCCTCACCACCCTCAGAGTACAGAATTTCTTCCTAACATCTAATCTACCCCTGCCCTCTTTCAGCTTGAAGCCATCACCCCGTGCCCTGTCCCTGCACTAATCCCAGACTCCCAGGGGTTGGAAGGGACCCCCAGAGCCCATGGGGTCCAACCCCCTGCCAAAGCAGCTCCCCAGCTCATATTGCACAGGGCGGCGTCCAGACGGGGCTGGAATCTCTCCAGAGATGGAGACTCCACACCCCCTGGGCAGCCTGTCCCAGGGCTCCCTCACCCTCAACTGGGAAAAAGAAGAGGCTTTGAGAAAGGCAGCGCTGGCATCACACTGCTTTGCCTCCCAGCACCCAGGCACCACCTTCCAGCCCAACCCCCTCAGAGGCACCGCCCATCCGATGCTCCAGAACATCTGGAACAGCCTCTGTCCATCTCTATCCAAAATACCTGGGGCCCCTGACCAACCAGCCAGGCAGGAGGGTGCTGCAGCCTGCCAAGCCAAGCAGGGAGGGAGGGGAGGGCAGGTCAGCCGGGGCGCGCAGGAACCACTCGCACTGGGACCCGGCTCGGGCAGCCTGGGCTGGCACTGCTGGCACCAGGAGAGAGCCAGTCTCCAGGGCAGGGAATTACTAACCACAATCTGATGTGTGATTTCTTTCATGCTGTTTAGTGGCTCTTTTCCAACCCAGGGTCTGGAAGGAACATCTCAGGAGTAGGAAGTGTCTAAAGGAAGCACTTACTGACCTTCTTGGCAGGTTTCTGATGGGGATCAGCAGACCCCAGGCATCAGTCAGAAGCAGCTGAAGTCAAACACATTTAAAGCAGAAAACCAGCACACATCTAAAGGTGTGATCAACCACCAAAAATCTCATCTCTTTCTCCAAGACACTCCAAACTGACCCTTCCAGCAAGGTAACTACCAGGTCTCCTTTCAGCAGCTGCAATGCTTGTCAGTCCCAGCAGTCTTGCAGGTGCTTATGTATTTCTCCCAGTGCAAGACTGGATGCAATCCCAGTGTTGGGAAGGCTCTACACAGCTTCCATACATCACAGAGGGTGAAAAAAGGGCTACAGATCCCTGGTGTTTCCCTGCTGCCCATCTCCCTTCCTCTTAACACGTGTAGTCTGGTACATAAACAACAGCTCTGAAGCAAGACTGTGTCTGTGGCAGGGAGAGGTGAGGTGAGCCAGGGTGACTGTCCCTGGGACTGCTTCAAAGACACCATGTGCAGGGAGAAGATGTGTAAGATCCCATAAATATTACAGCACACACATGTGGAAACCTCTGAGTTTCAGTCTCCAGGTAAGAGATACCCTTCCACACCACAAACAGGGACCCTGGAAGGGTCAGGCAGCATCAATGGACAGGAAGGCCTCGTGCCACTGAACCCACACAGCACCCCAGGCCCCCCACACAAACCCAACTCACACCTGCACAGCCAGGGAAGCCTGGCCAGGCTTGTAGCCAGCGAAACAGGAATGCAGGAGGAGGGCTGGATCCGCACACAGAGCAGCAGGGAGCCCCCAGCACGGCTCTGCCAGGCACACACTGCCCGAGCTGCTGCCCAGCACCCCTCTGCCTCTGCAGCAGCCAGCCCGGCGTGGGGGCTGCCAGCAGCCAGCCCGGCGTGAGGGCTGCCAGCAGCCAGCCCGGCGTGGGGGCTGCCAGCAGCCCGCTGCCTCTGCTGCGGCCACCGAGCTCTCAGGCTCTGGGTGAAGTACCGCCGAAGCTCCCCAGGGGGCAGAGCCAGGCGCCCCGGGACACCAGCAGGTCTTTGATGGGGCAGGAGAGGGGAAATACTTACGATCTGCTTCTGTTTCAGCGGTTTCACGGAAAAGCTGCCGTCCACGTGCTGGTGGGAAGGAAAGGAAAGGAGAGGCATTTATGGCTGAGGGGTACAGAGCAAAACAGGCTCGTGATAGCTGGTGTCTGCTAGCCAAGGGGAGGGTGGCATCTGTGTCACTGGGGGAGCCTGAATGAACAGAATCACAGAATCATTAAGGGTGGAAAAGGCCTCCAAGATCATCTAGTCCAACTGTCCCCCTACCACCTATATCACTCACTAACCCCTGTCCCTCAGTACCTCATCCAACCTTCCCTTGCACACCCCGAGGGACGGTGACCCCACCACCTCCCTGGGCAGCCCATTCTGATGCCCAAACACTCTTTCAGAGAAGAAATGTCTCCTCATTTCTAACCTGAACCTCCCCTGGTGCAACTTGCAGCCATTCCCTCTCATCCTGTCACTGGGTATCTGTGAGAAGAGGCTGACCCCAGCTCACAACCATTCCCAGCAGTCAGTGGAACAGTGAATGCCCTTTCTCTGCTCCAGGCCAGACTCAGCTGAACTTGGCTCAAGTTAAGCCTGGCTGAACTGGGTCAGAGCACACACAAAAATCCACTGGCACAGTGGCTGCTTTCAGGCCACCAGCAGCCTAACTGGGCACACCAACACTCCTTCAGCAAGTCCTGCAAGACTTGGCAGGAGGTATCTGCACACAGCCTGAACAGCCTCCAGCCACTCCTGATGCCAGAGTGAGAGAGCAGGCGCTGGCAGGAGGCTGAGAACAGGGCTCGTTCTCATCCAGGGCTGGATGAAGTCAGGCCCAGCTCACACGTGCTCCGCGTCTCCAGGGCCGCGGGGCTGCCGCGAGCCTTCCATCCGCTCTGGAGCGGCGGGCACGGCTGGGACAACTCCACACGTGCCCAGTGTCAGAGCTGGGGAGAGGAACAGGGGGCTGTTGCCGTCTCCTCCATCACCCCAAAGGCCTGAAAGACACCAAGTCTCCTGCGGTGGGTTAGAGAGCAGAGAGGAGGGCAGGGAAAGCTCCAGCAGGCCCCGCTGCTGCAGCAGCTGCAGGCATGCATCTGTCTGCTGAAGGAGTTCCAGAAGGGACAACAACACTGCACCAAGAGACTAAACAGTCCTGTTTTCCCAGCAAAAAAGCAAAAAAGAGTCCCAGGTTCCTGCCTTTGGAGGAGCTGCAAGGCCAGACTAGGCATAGCGTGGAGATTGCTGTTCTCACCTTAAAGATACATACAAATAGCAAGTTACCACAGCCTGCCAGTCAGCCTGTCCTCTCAGCATGCTCTGGTGACCAGCAGCAGTGCCCATTAGCAAGGACCTCCTCTGGATTTATGGGCCTATAGTTCAAAACCTGCAATTATTCTGAGGATGGGGAACATGCTTTCATCAAAAACAGGGAGGAGGAAGAACTCAGCAAGCACTTTGCCCCATGACTTTTTATTAAAAGAATGATTTTGATCTTGTTTTAAGAAGTCAGTGGAAGAGGAGAAGAAGGAGAGGCCCCACCAGACAGTATCTCCCCCTCACAGCACAGCCAGACTGGAACAAAGAAGGGAAGCACTTTCAATTCCTGAGATCAGACGTGGACATGGGATGTAATCCAGCACCAACAGGATGGCTTGACCATCTTCAGTTGGTTCCCAGTTTTGCTGCACACCTCACTCAGCCCTCAGAGCATCACAAGGGCTTTTGCCATCCCCTTTGTGCACCCAGGGAACTCAGAGGCTCTGTACAGCATGCAGAATGTACCTATAATCCATGCAACCCCCCTGCCAAAGGTGGAGCCCTTGAACCCACTTCCTAATCTCACGAGACAGCAATTCCCAAAGTTTCCCTTCCTCCCTCATGCTGACACATTCCCAACACCTGGGTGTTTTCCTGCTTTCTACAGGGTGCTGTTATCAGGGTGCTGTTATCAAGTGCTGGCCACAGGATGCTGGAACGGGGAGCTGGGCCCGATCCAGATCCAAGCAAGAGCTCTACTCTCTGACCACAGAGGCTGGGCTTCCTGCAGCAGCAGCATGTTTGGATACTTGGAAAACAGCAACAAGACACCCTCCTTTGTAAGTAAAGATCCCACTCACATCACCAGATCCAAAGCCTAATCTGAACCTAGCTACAACCAAACTGCAATGAAGGCAACAGCCAGGGCAGCACAGGGGAGTCTGGCAGATGAGGAAGGTAACTCCAAAATCAGGCTGGAACATGCAGGAAGCTGCTGGTTTCATTTGGGATTTTTTTTTCCTCCCCAGAAACACCTGAACAATCATTTTGCAAGGCTGAGGGTCTCCTCCCACAGCACTTTCCTACAGATGGGCTCCAAACACTAGAGCCCTCCCCAAGGACACGCTGCCCACACCAGCTTCTCCCAGGTGCTGCTCAACACTGACAGGGATTCAGCAGAGTTTGTTTCTTCAGATCAGTTGGAGGAAGAAACCATAGAATCAGAGAATCCCAGGGGTTGGAAGGGACCCCCAGAGCCCATGGGGTCCAACCCCCTGCCAAAGCAGCTCCCCAGCTCATATTGCACAGGGCGGCGTCCAGACGGGGCTGGAATCTCTCCAGAGATGGAGACTCCACACCCCCTGGGCAGCCTGTCCCAGGGCTCCCTCACCCTCCCTGGGGAAAAGTTCTTCCCCATGTTGCTGTGGAACTCCCTGTGCTCCAACTTGCAGCCATTGCCCCTTGGCCTGTCCCCACAGACATTGAGAAGGGGCTGCCCATTCCCCCTGCATCCCATCCTTCAGATACTGATAAACATTAACAAGGTCCCCCCTTAGTCTTCTTCTCTCCAGGCTGAACAGCCCCAGCTCACTCAGCCTTTCCTCACAGGGGAGATGCTCCAGGCCCTTCATCATCTTTGTAGCCTCCTCTGGACTAGAATGACATCCCTGCCCTAGTCCCAGGGGTGCTGCAGCTGCCCCTCTCATTTCTGACAGGGAGAACTACCTACAGAGTCGGGTGCTTAGAGCAGCCTTTTTAGCCCAGCAAAGCCCAGAACACTCAGAGCACATCCCAGCCACAGGGCCTGCTTAGGACTCGATGTGCTTCCCTCTGACCCTCCTTGTCACCACCCAGATCACCCCCCAGGAGGAACTGTCAGCCTGCTCAAGGGACACAGCAGGAATGGAGCAGACTGAGCAAGAGAAGTCAGCGGCGTGCCAGGCGGGGAGTGGGAGCTCCTGACTGCAGCACTGGCACTGCTCCCCTCTGCACGCCCAGCTCTGCTCCAGCACCTCCTGCCTCATCTCAACAAGGGCAGGACGAGTGTCACTTGCCCAGGGAAGGTATCTGCAGTGTCACCACAACCAGACACCACATGGTGCAGTCTTGTGATGGGTTTCAGGGTGCAGCCATCACGGGAGGAGGTCTCTCGTCCTCAAGGCTGGTGCACGCAGCTCCCCAGCCTCACCAGGAAGGTCAGCTACCTCAACCAGGCCACCCAAGAGCACTGGAACTCCCAGTCTTTATGCAGGATGTATCCTAATTCTTTAGAAGGGTTTGGTCTTAGGGCCAAGCAATGGTGTGTCAGGCTCTGGACAGAGCAGATCCGGTTCTGCCAAGAGATCAGCAGCTCCTGGAAAACTGCACAGGAGCCACAGTCACCACCTAACCACTCTCAAGCACCACAGCCCCCCAGGCACACCCTCTCCTCACACACAGGAAACCCCAGCTACAATTAGCCAGGTGAGCAGCTGGGTACAAATGCTAATTACAGGCTGCACAGGAGCTGCTGCCAGCAATGAGCTGTACTGCAGAGCACCCAGGAACCCCAGTCACCAGCCAGGACTCCCCCGTGCTGTTACACACCTACAAACTCATTGGTGACCCATGGAAATGCTTACACATGCAATGACAGGGACAGAGGGGGGGGAAGAATCCCAAAACAACCAACAAAAACCCCAAACTAAGTAAAACCCAACCTCATTTACCTTTTCAAAGGCAGCCAGAAGAACATGGGCATGGCCTGTCACCTCCACCACCACTGCAAAGAGAGAAAGAGAAGGTGAAACCTGGCATGAAACTACCAGAGGATAAATTTGAGTCTGTTTAGAATTCCTACACCACCCCCTGTTCTATTTTCATCTTCCCTTGCAATTTAAAACTCTCCTTATCTTGTCACCAGTGTGGTTCATCTCACACTCCTGCAGAGCAAGAACAAAACCCCGATGGGCTCTGTGGTGCCCCCCTGCCATGTCTTTGTTATCTTGGGTTCTCCAAACTACCCTGCTGTGCTTTCAGAGGTTGGAAAGGGAAAGGAAAACAGAGCACTCAGTGGAATTCCTCTCTCCCCTCGAATTCCTGAGTTTAATCACCTGAATTTATCACAGAGCTTAATAAATCCATCTGGTTGAACTTCCAGCCCTGGTACTTATCACTTTGCTTCACTCCAACCTGACATGCTTATAAAACATGTATTCTTTACCAATTTTGGACACTCAAACAAGTCTGTCCAGTTCCCTGATTTCTTTCCCCAGAGACAAACATCACGTTTTCCTTCTTCCAAATTGGGGCTTCCCCCTGAATCTGAGAGCTCTGAGAAGGGACCCTCAGAGGCTCCTACACAGCAAAGACACAACCAGAGAAGCTGAGGTTCCATCCCAGTCTCTCCAGCTCAAGACTCCAAGGTTCTGCTCAGCTCCAACTGGTTGGACCCTTTAGCTTAATTAAGTGGAGAATCACTGTAAGGAAATGAGAGAGAGGTCATGGAGGAGTCACTGAGGGAAGGGAAGGCACCACCTTGCCCTGCCTGCACCAAGGAGCACCTGGCACAGGTACTCACCATGCTCAGCACATGCAGAAGAGCTGCCAGAAAATTAACAACTGAAGGAAACAGTTTCCATGCTGGGGAGGAGCTGGGCAGCTTCCCTCCAGCCCCCAGAACAGCAGCCACCAAGGGGAACCATTCCCTGGGCTGTGGCACAGTGCTGGTGTTTGCCAGCAGCAGGTGGGAGGAGACAGCCCGTGCCTGAGGCTCACTGGGGAACCCAGACTGCTGTGGGTGCAGCCAGCAGCACAGTGGTTCAGAGAAGAGGGCTGAAACTGGGGCTTCTTCTATTTGCTCCCCCCACTGCCAGCCAAGAGCAAGGCTGTTCTAGCTCCCTCGGTGAAATTCAGGTCCTTCCCTGCAACTGCAAGAGCCAAATAAGATAAACAGGCACCACATCCCTCCTGTCCTTTGTGGCCATCGGCCCCTCCTGCACAGAGCCTTCCCTCCCCAGGGAGTCTCTGTGCCCTTCCCTGTGAGCCATGGGGCTGGCAGGAAGGGGGAACACTGCAGCTCAGGTTCCTCACAGCATGCAAACATCTCCCAGCAGGATCTGTTCCACACCAACATCTGCTGATTTGCCACTGGATTTTATTTACCACAAGCAGTTCCAGGCTAGCTGAAACTTCCCAGGAGCTCCAGACACACAGCCAGCTCCTTCCAGTCCCAGCAGTTAAAAAAAGAACCAAACTACATACCAATTTCCTACAATCTTGGTCAAGTGTCACATGTTTTTGTGCTGATATCCTTTCCAGGGGAGGATTTAACAGCAATTGCCTTTCCAGGTTATTACAGAAGGCACCAGCACGTTCTTGGCTATGGCTGGGCATGGTGTGTGCATGAACATCTGCTTCCCATGCTGCCTCCAGTTCTGGTTTTGGTCCTTCTAGGCACACCCATCATTAGAAAGTACAAATACCTTGCCAAAAGCTCTATCAACAGAGGAAGGTGGTTTGTATTTATGGTCAAGAAGCACATGTACATGTCCATTTTACTAACAGTGCCTGGAATCACTAACAGCAGATGCACTTTGGAAGTTGTTTCCTTCACACTGCACTGTGCTTTGTTAGTCACACTTCAAATTGGTTCATCCAGTTCTAGTTCACTCTGCCTGGGGGCTGTGAAATAACACAAGTTTCTGGGCACTTTAGTATCTACAGCATGAGGAATCCACAAGGGGCTGCACTACACAGTGTGATCCATGATGGGGATCCCAAAATGCAGAAGCAGAACACTGGTCTTGCTGACCACAACCAGCCCCAGCTTTAGAGAAAATAGGATTTCCTTGTGCCCATTTCCTTGCTGACATTGGGAATGAATGAAAACACAAGGAGCCCAAAGGGACACGCTCTCCCTATGGAAAACACTCTGTGAGCTGAGTGACAATGGAAGCACTGGCTGGACTCCCTCCCCACATGGCAGCGTAAGTCATCAACAGGATTCCTTCTCACCAAAGATTACACCAAACCCCAGGGGTTGGAAGGGACCCCCAGAGCCCATGGGGTCCAACCCCCTGCCAAAGCAGCTCCCCAGCTCATATTGCACAGGGCGGCGTCCAGACGGGGCTGGAATCTCTCCAGAGATGGAGACTCCACACCCCCTGGGCAGCCTGTCCCAGGGCTCCCTCACCCTCCCTGGGGAAAAGTTCTTCCCCATGTTGCTGTGGAACTCCCTGTGCTCCAACTTGCAGCCATTGCCCCTTGTCCTGTCCCCACAGACACTGAAAAGGGGCTGCCCATTTCCCCCTGCATCCCATCCTTCAGATATTGATAAACATTAATCAGGTCCCCCCTTAGTCTTCTCTCCAGGCTGAACAGCCCCAGCTCACTCAGCCTTTCCTCACAGGGGAGATGCTCCAGGCCCTTCAGCATCTCCACAGCCTCCTCTGGACTCTCTCCAGGAGATCCCTGTCTGTTTGATCCCAGGGAGCCCAGAACTGGACACAACACTCCAGGTGGGGCCTGACCAGGGCAGAGCAGAGGGGGAGGATCCCCTCCTGTGACCTGCTGGCCACACTCCTCCTGATGCCCCCAGGATCCCATTGTCTCTCTCAGCCCCCAGGGCACACTGCTGGCTCATGGCCACCCTGTCACCCACCAGGACCCCCAGGTCCTTCTCTGCAGAGCTCCTCTCCAGCAGGTCACCCCCAGCCTGTCCTGATTCAAGGGATTATTTCTTCCCTGGTGCCAGACTCCTTTATCAGCACCAGGAGGATTTTAAGTTGCTGAAAGCAGCTGTATTTGGTTGAACAGTGGCCTGAGCATTTTAAAGCCATTTCTTTTTCCCTGACGATTCCCAGGGGAAGACTCATCTTACAGTTAGCTACAGCTTTTATGGAGACAATTTAACCCCCAAAGATGGGGCAAGTCCATCTCCCTCCTTGCCTCATGAGCTGCCAATGCAAAACCCAAGGAGAAAGGCAGCAATCTGCTCCAACCTGTGCCTGGCACTGGTGGCATTTCCACTCCAGAAAGGTTCCCCAAGCCTTTGCTACAAGTCCAATGTTTTTCTTTCTGCAGGAGCCCTTCCCAGAAGGACTCACACAACCTCAAAGAGAGCTAGCAGACCACCAAAGGGGCACACCACCATGCTTACCATCCCCTTCATCCACCACCGCTCGGATGACCACAGGGAACACGCCACGATCCAAGTCAAAATTCAGCTGAGGGGAAAGAAATGAGATGGGTTATTGTTGCAGTTTGGGGAGGCTGTGCTGCCCAGACAGTCTCTTTAAGCAGCAGTTAGAGTTTCCTGCCAGCCTGAACTATAAACCACGAGCAGTTCAAGGCCAAAGTCACAGCCTGAGAGACGGTCGAGCGCCTCTGAGAGCCACACAGAGGAGAAACCAGCCCGGCAGCAGCTGCATTCTGCCCCGGAGAAGGAGCAGGAGATGTCACGGGCTGTGCAGACACCAAGGCCGGGGAGGGGCCGGGAGGAGGTGGCCCTGCAGCCCCTGGAGAAACCCATGGGAAAGGCCCAGCCCCCACCTGCAGCCCGTGGAGGGGCTCCAGGCTGGGGGAGCAGGTGGAGACAGACAGGAGATGCTGTGACCCTACGTTGGAACAAGCCCCTGCCAGCACTCGCAGCCATGAGGAGAAACAGAGACACAGAGATGAGGGAGAGAGAGATTTGCACTGAACAGGTTTGCTGGGGGAGGCTGGTGACCCCACAGAGGATGGGGACTGAGAGACACTGTGATTCGTGACTGCACCCATAGCAGTGACCCACGCCAGGGCAGCTGGGGAACAGATCAAGCCCTGGGGAAAGGATTCACGTTGGAGAAGTTCATGGAGGACTGTCTGCTGTGGGAGAGACCCCACGGAGCAGCAGGGGGAGGGGGTGGGATGAATGTGTCCCGCCCCCCCCCAGCTGAGGAGGAAACCAACTCACAAGGGACTGAGCGAAGCCCCATCGCCCAGTCCCTGACCCCTGTGCTGCGATGGGGGGAAGAAGGGAGTGAGATCATGGCCAGAGTGGAGTCTGCTGAGAAGGGAGCAGGGGAGGGAGGTCCAGGGGGGAAGGTTAGGGGTGTTTTAAGATCTGAAAGAGGAAAACAGCTCATGAAGAAGTAACTGAGAACCCCATTGTGTCCCAGTCCCTGCCCCCCTGTACTGCACAGGGGGAAGAAGGGAGCAAGATCGTGGCTGAAGGGAAGTCTGCTGAGAATGGAGGGGTGGAAAGGAAGGAGATGGAAGGGAGCAAAATCCTGACTAAAGTCTGCTGAGAAGGGAATGGTGGGGGGAAAGAGTTTTAAGATCTGGTTATGTTTGTTTTAAGGTCTGGTCATGCTCCCAACTCCAGTTTCTCACTGTTTTTGCAGTGTAGTGTAATAAATTAGGTAGTTTCCCTCTTCTTCACTTTGTGTTGAGTCTGTTTTGCCCACGTCATTGATAACAGAGTGATCTCTCCCTGTCCTTATTTTGACTCCTGAGCTTCTTAATATATACTTTCTCCCCTGTCCAACTGAGAAGGGGAGTAATAGACTGACTTTGGTGGGTATCTGGCCTCCAGCCAGGGCTAAACCACCACAGTTACACACTTCACACCAGGCTTGCCTGAACACACCACTTGAGATTGTGTTAGCATGAGAGGAATGAAGGCCCCTTCTGATCACCCCAAGGCCCTGGTCTCAAGAGGACACAACAGGACAGTGTTTTACATTCAGGCACCAGTTTTCAAAGGGAATCAAGCAGAACAATCACACCATATGGACACTGACACAGCCTTAACTGCCAGCAGTGGGTGGCAGAGCAAAGCATCTCTGTTCAAACTGTATTTCATCCTCACCAATGCCTGTGCCCTAAGAACAGCCTGTGAGAAATGCAGCAGGACCAGAGTCTGAAAATATACCCAGTGCCAGAGGTTTGCTGGAGTATGGAGAGGATGCACTGGTTATAGCACAGTGGGACACAGAAGGAGACAACTCTCATATGAAGTTCCTGAAGACACAGAGAAAAATCTTTACACTTGCAGCTCACATGACCCTCAGAACTCCAGAGCAGTTTCCAGCCCCTTGGCACGTGATGAAATTCAGGTCCTTGGCCTGAAAATTGGCAGAAGTGAAAATTTAAGACCTCATTTGAGTGCAAGGAAAATAGACTTGATTTCTTTCTCTGCACTGCACTTTATTAAAGCATTTCAAAGCTCCTTGTCACCTCACAAACACCACAGAAATGCAGCATAGAAACAGGGGCTGTGCCAGGAACAGAAGGGGCTCAGGGACTGGATTTCTGGAGGGGTTTGTTGATTACTGACTTGGGGATTTTTTGTCTCATCTCTTGCCAAGAGAGAAAAAGATGTTGTTCCACCCTGGTGCTCCAGGTAGTCTGTTCTCAGTTCTCCAGGGAAAACCAAGACCCAATCCAAACCTTGCAGCCCTTTGCTTTCCCCCCACCCCCACAGCTCTTGCAGCATTATTTTTCCAGCTGGTCCCCCAAACCCTGAACTATCAAGATACCCACTGGCCTGGGTACAGCTGCCAACCCAGAACATCCAGACCAGAGAGAAGGTGCTCCATGCTGTGAGCCTCAGCACAGCTGAAAATGATGTGTCCTCAAATGAATTACACCCTAAAGATTCATCCTGAAATCATAGAATCCCACACTGGTCTGGGTTGGGAGGGACCCCAAGGATCACAGAGCTCCAACCTGGACATGCTCAAGCACCTTGATGCCCTTCTTGATGCCCTTCCTGTAGTGAGGGAGACATACCTGATTCCAAAGAGAAGGCACGTGCTGAAAGACCTTCTGATCTGACCCAGCCAGCCCTCCAACCTGGTGGGTATTGTCCTTCATCCTCTGTATGAGCCTTTCACATTGTATTCCTTCCTTAAGCTGCCAGAATCTACACTCCTTCCCAAACAGCAGAGCAAGCACCAGTATCTCAGGTACCTTCTCAATGTTTGTTACAGAAGAGACTCACTGCATTTCTGAACCATTATGGGATGCCACAGAGGGAAGATTCATCGAGGACAACTGATTAAAATGGCTGAAAGCAGCTTAAGGTTCTGCTCCAGGTCCTGCTCTGATGTGTCACTGTACCACACCAGTCCCAGTCTGTCTGTTGAAAGGGAAAGACCCATCACAGCACTGTGGCTGCCTCAGGACAGAAGCTTCTGTGTTCCCCAAGGGCTCCTTAAGGGTCCATTTGACATTTAATTTAGGGACCTGAGAACAGCCATCCCCACACAAGCCAGACAGCAGCTTGCAAACAACCCCTGTGTTATGAGGACAAAGTAAACTTTTACACAAATCTTTCCAGATGATGATTAAGATGCTCAGAGGGCTGGAGCAGCTCCCCTACAGAGAGAGGCTGAGGGAGCTGGGCTGGGTCAGCCTGGAGAAGAGAAGGCTGTGGGGGGACCTCATTGCAGCCTTCCAGTCCCTGAAGGGAGCAGAGGAACAGGAGGGAATCAGCTTGTTAAAGGGCAGAGACTGGCAGGGCAAGGGGGATGGAGTGAAGCTGAAGGAGGGAAGATTTAGATGAGATATTAGGGGGAAGCTCTTTCCAGAGAGAGTGGTGAGGGGCTGGAAGGGGCTGCCCAGAGAGGGGGTGGGTGCCCCATCCCTGGGGGTGTTCAAGGCCAGGTTGGATGGGGCCCTGGGCAACCTTGTGTAGCTCCAGGCCTGGAGGTTGGTGGCCCTGCCTGTGGCAGGGGGTTGGAGCTCTGTGATCCTTGGGGTCCCTTCCAACCCAGACCAGTCTGGGATTCTATGCTAACAACCCAACATACTGTTCTTTTCCCTTCTGTTGGCCAGCCAGGCACTGCATCACAGCCCAGGATGACACTGAGCAAAAGCAGGAAGTAAATCTGGGATTTTTGGGCACCACCAGCACCAAAGCTGGGAAGCAAATCCAACACCTGCAACTGCACACAGCTCAGCAGTGATGCTCACTGGCTGCCTCTGACCCAGTCCAGCATGGCAGTGGCCAGCAGAGGCAATTCTGCCACGTGCATTGTGCTGGGTTTCAGAGGACAAGGGCTGATATACACACAGAGTCAACATGGGAGGAGAAACTCTTCAAATCACAGTGCTTCCACTTCTTCTCTGCAACCAGAGCTCCCAGTAATGCCAATGAAATAAGAGAAGACAGAGGATGCAGCAGAATCAAACAAAGGCAGCTAGAAGCTTTCTTCTCTGCAGCATGACTCCCCTTAAGCTGCCAAAGGAACATGACTTCAGTACTGGAGTTAAAACCTTGCTGGCAGGAACAAAAGTTAAAATTAAGCTTCTCAATTCTTTAAGAATAAAGGGATCTGTCATCTGAGAGAGCTGAAAAGTAGGAGCTCAGAAGGGATTGAAAAGCAGCTCTTCCAGGCTTTTGTAGGCTGAATTTGTGAAATCATTTGTTGGCAGAGAAGCCAAGACATAAGGAGACCAGACTCTGCAGGCTCTTGGTAGCTGCCATGGCATTTGTTAAGGCACAGGACTGACTGTAGTTCTAACTGTAACCTCAAGACAACAGCTCTTCAGGCTTCAAAATACAGGAAAGAGGAATTTTCTCTCTTCTTATTTTTTTACTAGGCAGAGTTTTCTACCAGGGATCACATCCACAGCACACTTCCACAGCCTTGGGTCACAAAATGGACCCAGCACCAGTGCTGGGCTGGCTGAGGGGCCCACAGGAGCAAACGTAGCAGCAGCAGCTACAGACTGACTCCTTGGCAGCAGGAATCTCTGGTGGGAAATGTACACAGGGTGGGGAAAGGCCCAGGCAGCCCTGCCACACACCAGGGGCAGGGGAAGCCCTTGGGCCAGAGCTCAGAGGCTCAAGAAGCAGAGTTACTGCCTGGGCTGGAACCTTGCAGAGACACAGCAGTGAGCAGGACTCTGCAGATCTTGCTGTGCAGTAAAACCCACAGGGCTGCATGAAAACCCAGCCCCTGCCTGTCTGCAGCCATGGGTAAGCTGAAGGGAGGAAGACATTATTCACAGACTCACAGAGCTGTAGGGGCTGGAAGTGACCTCCAGAGATCGAGTCCAACCCCCTGCCAAAGCAGCTCCCTAGGACAGGTCCCTTATTCAGCACTGATACAGAAGGGTGAATCTGCCCCAGCAAGGAGAGTGTCCCTCCACTGCACTGCACCACTACAGTTAGTGACACAGGATGTGGCCCTTGAATGGAACAGGGCTCTCCTAGAGCAGAAATCAACAAACTATTTGACTATTCATCCCAACAATTAGAAATGTGGAGCTCACACTCCCAAGATCTACCACTTACTGTTTATAAGATAGATACATGTACTACTGAAGTTCCTCCTGCACCCCAAGGGACTGCCTTGCACCCACCCCACTTTGGGGGCTGCCTTGCACCCACCCCACTTTGGGGACTGCCTTGCACCCACCCCACTTTGGGACTTTGGGGGCTGCCTTGCACCTACCCCACTTTGAGGACTGCCTTGCACCCACCCCACTTTGGGGACTGCCTTGCACCCACCCCACTTTGGGGGCTGCCTTGCACCTACCCCACTTTGGGGACTGCCTTGCACCCACCCCACTTTGGGACTTTGTGGACTGCCTTGCACCCACCCCACTTTGGGGATTACCTTGCACCCACCCCACTTTGGGGACTGCCTTGCACCCACCCCACTTTGGGGACTGCTGTTCTAGAGGATCAGCCAAAACAAAGAACCCCACCAAGCCAAGACCAAGACAGACCTTTGTTCCAACAAGCTCTTGGCTGGCAGGAAGAGGAAGACTAAGGAGTGGCGAGTCCCTCCAGGAGGAGCTCCAGTGCCAGCCTCACAGTCTCCCTCCCACCCCAGATGCTGGGATGCCAGCTGGTTAGTGATACCAAAAGCCACTTCCTTGTGTTTCTTCCCTGTTTGCCTGATGTACCTGCCAAGCTCACAAGCAGCATTCACACCTGCTCCTCCCACGGTCCTGCTTGTCTCATACCCACAGAACATGCCATGGCAGGTGGGAGAGGCCGTCTTCCAGCCATAAACTCAAGGCACTAAACAGAGCCCAATGCTTCTGGCATCCAGGGTTGTGGAAAGGAGGGGACACTGGGAAGAGACTTACCTCATCATCCTTCCAGTCTGAGAAATCAATCTTGAATGAAGGCAGGGAGAACTGCTGGCTCACCCCTCTCTTGTAGTGAACCGTCTCCGACTGCAGAGAGGGGTTCTTTGTGCTGTATCTGAGAAAGGGGGGAAAGGAAAACCTGCTGTAAGCCAGGATTGCTCTCTGCAAGGCTCCTTCAGTCAGCCTGTGCACCTGTCAGGGGTGCCAAGGGGCAGCTCTAAGAGGCAGAGCTGGCAGGGGCTGGCAGCCATTCAGTGGGAGGCAGAAAGGGAAGGGAAAGGTCAAAGGGAGAAGGTGAGCATGGGGAAGGGCAAGCAGCGCAGACAGGCAGGGTCTCATCTGATCCACACTGGCCTGCCCAGAAGCACTGGGTGCCAGAGGGTGCTGCAGCCTGGCCAAGGCTAGCTCACTAAACCCAGAGCCTAGGGAATGCCAGCAGGCCCTTTCAGCCCAGCACACAGGCTTATTTTCTGCAGGAGACCCAGGAAGAACGAGCAACAGTCCCACACTGGCAACACACAGCTCAGCGTGGTGCCGAAACCCTCCCGCGCCTCCGCAGGGAGAAGTGCTGCTTGGGGAGCAAAGCCATTCCAGTCCACTCCTCTGCTCCTCATGGGCTTCCCCAGAGGTGCTGCAGGCCTAGCAACAGCACCAGAGATACTGAGCAGCCCTACACAACAGACACCTGGGGAAGAGTCACAGTTCCTCACTGTCTGGAGGCCCAGCGCTGCCAGGCTGGGAGGAGCGTCTCTGGGCTGGGGCCATCACTCCCATCCATCACCCTCTGTGCCAGGAGCCCACCCAGCACTGTTTGCCCCAGGAGGGACATTCCCCTACAGCTGGTGTGATTGACAGTGGGAGAAATGGCCCCCCCTTTCTGGAGGGTGATTCCTGAGCACAGCCTCTGGCTATGCCGACTCCAGCACAGCAGAGGAGGCAGCAGACTGCAAACCAGGGGGGCAACACCTGAACCTGGTTTCACCTCCCAACCTCAGGACATGTAGATGAACCAGAGAGAATGTGAGACACCCTCACCCACGAGCCTGGTGCTGCAGAAACAACCTTCTCTCCCAGCAGCAGAACAGACAGGTCTGGCTCCAGATCTACAAGCAAAGCTTTGCCAGCCAGTTGCAGCAGCAGTCCATTGCCTCTTCTGTGCACTAACCACGACTTCCCAAGGGACAACACCTGCCTCCAGCTACCACACAGCAAACAAGCCTGAAGCCTTGCTGACTGTTCAGACCCAACTGTCACTGTTGTCAACCAGACAGCCTGGGGACAGGCTGCAGGGACAGGCACCACGTTACCACCAGGAGCTCTAGGCTGAACTTCTCCTTGATTCAACTTGGGTTCCCACACTGCATCCTCTGACAAGCAGCTCAGATTCCAGGTACTCCATTGCTCAGGGAGGAGCACAGGCTGTACTGCCAGCCCTGCCAAGGAGACAGCATCAGAGGAGCTCGAGGTGCTTGACATGCTCGATTCAGTAGAGCCCTGTTGAGCAGAGGCAGTTCACAGAGCACACACAGAGGCAGAAAAAGGAAGACTCCTTGCTTGAAACCAAGCATTCCTGAGGCCATTGAGCTGTTCTGTAGCACAGACAGGGCTTACAAACCACCCAGTACCTAACAAAAGGCTGCAAAGCTCCAAGTTCCTTTGGCTTGGAAGTGTGGCACACCAGAAGGGGGGATACAAAGCTTTTCCACATCTGAGGTAACACCTTCTGATGTCTACAGGCAGAGAGCAAGAGGGCTGGGTAGCTCACTTCCAGAGGGGGAAAGCAAAAACCCTGGGAAAAGCCCATGGGGCAGAGGCAACCAAGAGCTGCAGAACTGAGCATCACACCACAGAGGCAAAGGCTGGGCTGGAGCACAGCAGAGGTGATTAAAGAGGAGGTGTCTGTACCTTAACACCAGCACGCTTTGAGAGGTGCTGTGGAAACCTCACAGTCAGGAGCTACAGGGAGGTGATGGGCAGCCTGTCCCTCCAGGACACAGACCAGCCAGCCCTGTGTGACTCAGGGCCTCAAACACAAGGATTAGGATGCACTTTGCAGCTGAAGGGGTAAGAACCCAGCCACCAGATGATGAGGAGGATTTATTAACTCCTCTCACACCCAAGGAGGCTGAACCTGGCTCCCTACTGCAGGGACTGCTGCCTTTCTCTGGAAAGCTGGTGCAGCTCCTGCACCCCCCAGGATCCAGGAGGCATATCAAGTGTCACAAGATCCAGGGTGAACTCCAGAAGGCAGTGACAAGAGCCAGGTTCACCCCCACACACGCTCTGCTCTACCTGCCACATCACTTAGGGCAATTCCTTCCCCTCAAAGGCCATTCCAGACCATGCTGAAGCTCTGCTGCTGCACTGGAAGGTCTCACTCCATCCTCTGCATGTGAAGCACGGCCTGGGAGAGAGGAGAGTGGCAGGTCTCTCATGCATGAATTACAGAGCCAGCAATTGAGTGAAGTTTTATTTACTGAGTTGTCAAGCACAATGAACAGAGCAAGTCTGCCTCAAGCTCCTTTTGTGGCACTCTCAAAGCCTCCCAGCTCTGCAGAGAGGCACGAGTCATCCTCTGCAGCTGGGAAAGCTGGGGATGGAGCAGCAGCTCAGCTGCAGGGACAGCAAGTCAGGAACCTGCTAGAAATGAAGTGCAGGGGAGAGTGGAGTGAGACTCTGGCTGACATGCACCACAGCAGGGCTGGGGAGCTCGGGTGGGCAGGCTGATGGTGGTGGAGGACCTGCACTTAGGGCACCACAAGTCCAAACCAGTCTAGAGCAGGGGAACAAGTAAGGCTGTTGGAGGAGGATGGGGTGGGACAGCCTCGCTGCTCTCACTGCACACAGAGCTGCAGCCTCCTGACAGAAGTCTCAAGGAGCACTGGGGATCCCAGACTGTCACAGAGACCCACTGTGTGTCTGAGGTGACAGAGCACCCACTGCACAAGTACAGACTCCTTGTGCTGCCCAGGGCAGCCTGGCAAGGTGTCACAACAGGCAGCCTACAGCCTGGGGTCCAAACAGCCCTAAGCAGCCCCAGCTCTCTCTGTTGGCAGCTGCTGGAGTCACAAGTCTCCTGTGTGTCCCCCCCATGCTGCTGTGTGCTCACAGCAAACAGCAGGCAAGCCCTGCAGAGCCATGGAGATGCTCTGTGGAGAAAGCAAGCGTGCTGTAAGAATAAAGGAGAGCAGAGAGCAGCCCCCTGCCTCTCCCTGCTCAGGGGCTGGAAGCTGGCAGGCTGGGCCAGGGTTCTCAGGCTCCACCAGGGCAGCTTCCCATCCAGATGGGAGATGTAACTAAACCACCTCACAGCTTGGGACGATGGAGGAGGAAACAGAAGCTCCTGGGTTTGCTTTTTTAAACCCATTTCCTTGCTTGGGGAGGCCTGACAGTGTGAGAATCACCAGCAACGTGAGGGCTGACTGCAGCAGCAGTTCCCAGCTCTGCCCTTAGAACTCCTGAAGCTTCTATCCTCCCTAAACTCTCTGCCACACTTTCACTCCCAGGAAGCCAAGTCTACACCCCACACCAACTCCTTTCTACCCCATGCCAAACCCTTCCACCCCCCAAACCCAGCACTGTGTCAGAGAACCAGCAGGTGAGGCACCCTGTGCCATCACAGTGATTTTTGAGGGAACAGAGAACAACCTAAAATCATTCCCCAGTCTCACTCTGCCCCCATCAGCTGAGGGGCACTGGATGCCTGCACAGAGAAACTAGCCTGGGGCTCACTGTCCCTGTCTGTAGCCCAGACTTGCTACCAGGCACCTCCAGCCTGTAAGTAGCTCCCAAGCTCCCAGTGACACCACAGTGCTTGGGAACCTCTGCCAGGCAGAGTTAAAGGGCTGTTGCTGTACACCCACTGGAGATGCTGTATGAATGCTCTGGGGGTGTTCCCCCTCTTGCTCTTCTCTTGATCAGCACCTGGGGAAATTGTCAGCAAGGCAGCAGTCCCAAGACACACAGACTCTGTGCTCCTCACACCCAGCTCTGCCTGGCACTGGGCTGTCTTGGACAGTCAAACACTGTTCCAGCTACCCCAGGCACACTGGGACCCCTCACTGAGAAGGATCCTAGCCAGCTCACCTCAGAGTTATGCCAAGCACCCTCCAGCCCCCACTCCTCAGAGGAGAACAGAAGATAAGCAGGATGCAGGCAGCATCATTGCCCCAAGGGTGTTTGACTAGTAATGGCTGAGACACAGCCTGTGCTTTGAAGAGCTTGTGGGCAAGATAAGAGTGCTCTTTCTTTACTAACAGCCATGCATGTTGCCTGGCAATCTGCACCAAACAAGGACAAGGCAGAATTACAGGGAGCTTTAGAGGGCACTCAGGAACCAACTGTGCTGCTGCTGCAGGCTGGGACTGCCTGGCAAGCTCTGTGTCCTTGTAGAGGTGATGAGAATGGAGCCAGTCCTGTTCTGCTGGTGTTCAGAGGGGCCAGGAGTTGATAAGGAGCAAGCATGCTCGCCCCTCTCTCTTCCACCCACACTGCTCCCGTTTCATTTTAGGCCAGGTTCCCACAGGTCAGCTTTTCATAGAACCACAGCCTGGTCTGGGTTGGAAGGGACACCAAGGGTCACAGAGCTCCAACCCCCCTGCCACAGGCAGGGTCACCAACCTCCAGGCCTGGAGCTACACAAGGTTGCCCAGGGCCCCAGCCAACCTGGCCTTGAACACCCCCAGGGATGGGGCACCCACCCCCTCTCTGGGCAGCCTGTTCCAGCCCCTCACCACTCTCTCTGCAAAGAACTTCCCCCTAATCTCTCCTCTAACCCTTCCCTCCTTCAGCTTCGCTCCATCCCCCTTGTCCTGCCAGTCTCTGCCCTTTGAACAAGCTGATTCCCCTCCTGTTCCTCTGCTCCCTTCAGGGACTGGAAGGCTGCAGTGAGGTCCCCCCACAGCCTTCTCTTCTCCAGGCTGACCCAGCCCAGCTCCCTCAGCCTCTCTCTGTAGGGGAGCTGCTCCAGCCCTCTGAGCATCTCCATGGCTCCTCTGACCCCTCTCCACCAGTCCCACATCTCTCTTGTACTGGGGCCCCAGCTCTGGACACAGGACTCCAGCTGGGGCCTCACAGGGACAGAGCAGAGAGGGACAATCCCCTCCCTGTCCCTGCTGCCACCTCTCTGCTGATGGAGCCCAGGATCCCATCGCCCTTCCCAGCTGCCAGAGCCACTGCTGCTCATGTGGAGTATCTCACCCCCCATGACACCCAGGTCCTGCTCAGCAGGGCTGCTCTCCAGGAGCTCCTCTCCCAGTCTGTATCTGTGTCTGGGATTCCTCCAGCCCAAGTGCAGCACCTGACACTTGGCAGTGCTGAACCTCATCAGGTTCCCCCAGACCCACCTTTCCAGCCTGTCAGGATCCCTCTGGATGGCTCCTTCCTTCTGCTGTGTCACCCACACCACTCAGCTTGGTGTCATCACAAACTTGCTGAGGCTGCACTCAATCCCATCACCCATGTCACTGATAAAGGTGTTAAAGAGCCCCAGTCCCCAGACAGACCCCTGGGGGACCCTCTTGTCACCGGCCTCCACCTGGACACAGACCCACTGACCACCCCCCTTTGGCTACGGTCTGCCAACCAGTTCCTTACCCACTGGATGCTCCACCCATCAACTCCACATCTCTCCAGTTTAGAGATAAGGATGTGGTGGGGGATTGTGTCAAAGGCCTTGCACAAGTCAGGTAGATGACATCAGTCACCTTCCCTTTATCCCCTGATGCTGTCACTCCATCAGAGGAGGTCACCAGCCTGGTGAGGCACGACCTTCCCTTGGGGAAGCCGTGCTGGCTCTCCAGGATCACACACTCATCCCTCCTGTGCTCCAGCACATCATCCAGGAGGATCTGTTCCATGATCTTCCCAGGCACAGAGGTGAGGCTCGGTGGCCTGTAGTTCCCTGGCTCTTCCTTGCTCCCTTTCTTACAAATGGGGGTGTTCAGACAGGGCTCCTTCTCCTCAGCCTTCCCCTTTGGGCTGAGACAGCTGCACCCATCCCTGCTGCACCTGCTGTCACCTCTACTGGGGGCACAGAACTGCCCCTCTGGCTGCTGGTCTCACAATCCAGTTACCACCACAGGCACTGGCAGCAAAGTTCCCTTTGTCTGCAGGATGTTTCTGAAGCTGACAGGTACTGCCATGCCCTGGTGACACTGAGCAGTCCAAAGCCTGTCCTCCTGGGTGAGCAGTCAAGCTGTTATGTTTTCCCCAACCAGGGTCTTCCCTGATTCCTGCCCAGCTGCTGGGATGCTGAAGCTGAAGGAAAGGACAAAGAGAAACATGGGTGTCTCCCAGCCAGCCAAATCTCAGACCAGCTCCCCAAGAGCACACCCACAGCTAAGCACTGCTGAGAGCAGAGCAGCTGCTGATTCCCAAGCCCAAAGAAAATGGACACAACCAGAAAAATAAATATATCAGGGGTCTTGAGCTGCTCAGAGGCAGCTCCCCACCAGTGACATGCCATTAGAGAGACTCTGGGCATAGGCAGATGTAGCCTCTGCTACCCTCAGCAGCTGAGAAGCCTTTAGGCTCCCCACAAAGCAACCAGGATAAATATTTTCAGCAGGGTGTGCAGCAGCTCCCTCTGGACTGAAAGTCATTCCCATTACTTCTACAGGCATCTGCACCAGCACCAGGGTGCTGGATACCCTCTCCAGAGCGTGGGGCTGCAGAGGTGCAGACACCTCCACGCTCCCCCAAGAGCCACACCTTTGCCTTCTCCAGCCTTCACCAGTTCCCTGCAGTCCCAGAGCAGTGAACATAAAGCTCCCTGTGGACCTCAGGAGTTCAGCAGCTCAGGCCAAGAGGCAGGCAGGAGGTGCCTGTTCCCAAGATCCTGGCTGGGAAGTGGTACCACTGAGCACATCTCCCAGCGTGGAACACCTGCTGAGTGCTCCTTCAAGACAGGTCAGGACAGGCAGCACACACTGATAAAGCCACCAGCTTTTATGTGGAGCCCAAACAGCTCCAGGAAGAAACTTCCTGGGTTGCAGAGAGAAAGGCTGTTCCTTGTTGGCCATGGAGATGAGCTAATCCTGAAGGCTACAGGACACACAGGGCTGTGGTGCTCAGAGGGGCAGAGGTTCTAGGACAAGCAATGCCTCTGCTCAGGGAGAGCCACCTCCCCTCCTCTCACCCCAAACTCTATGAACACAGCAGTGTTCCTAGCAGGAGTTTCACAGGAGCAGGAGTGCTGATGCTATCAGGATCAGTGGCTGTTTGGGCAGAGAAGCAAGAAGAACTTGTTCAGCGCTTCTAAGGAGCCATGCTGGGGGCTGGGGACTGGGAGAAAATCTCTGCTTTTGACAAGGGGCCAGAAAGTTTCTCCCATTTTAGGATTTGCATCAACTGTAGAGTGGAATAAAAAAAAGAAAAAAACCAAAAAGAGTGTTTGTTTTAAAGAGCTGCTTCTTCCCAACTGAGTGTTGGACACAGCAAGGAAGTTTTTGATTTGTACAGGGTGCAGCTCTTGCACATGCTTGTCCCTTGGATGGAGCTGTCAGCACCAAAAGAAAGAGAGAAAGAGGAAAAACTCCAAGCCCAGGGAAAGCTGCATTCCTTTCAATGCACTAAAACTGCACCCACTCCCCTCCCAGCTCTCAGAATGCAGCCCAGATTTTTTTTTTTCCCCACTAGAATTTGAAAGGAATAAATCAAAGTCATTCCAGCACTGCCCTCTTAGAATTGCTTTGCAAAGCTGAAATCAGAGCTGCAAAAGGGTTCTACTAGCAGCCAGCAAATCCAAAGGAGCAGAGATGCCTACTTCAGGCAGCTGCACTAGCCCCAAGATGTGCTTCACAAGCCACTTCCACATGGAAAAACAGCCTGGGTTGAATTAAAGCAGCTTATAAAGTCTCTATTTGTACCTGGCTTCCCCCAGCCCTTATTACCTCCACATCTGCATGAAATCAGGATCACACCTTCCAACAGGTCCACTGGCTTCTGGTGCAGCCCCCCACACCCCTCTCATATAACATCTGTTGTCCAAGAGCTCCAGAGCACAGACAGGCAGTTCATAGCCCCTACACTCTGGGGAAATTAAAGGATGTTTATTAAATGAAGGGCCAGCATTAAGAAGCAAGAGCTGAATCCCAGTGCTCTGACTGCAGGAGTAAAGGTTTGGTGTGCTGGGTCCTGCTGCCAGCCCAGCATCTCAGCTACATTCATTAGCCAGGCAGACACTGCTCAGCACCCATCCTGGTTCCATGCAGAGGCAGGGAGGGGACATGACCACCTGAACAGAGTGAACACCTCTCAGTGAGCCATGGACAGGGTGGATTTGAAGTTGACCGTTGTGTTCACTGTCAGAAACTCCACCTAGGAATCACTCCAGTTCAATCTGAAAAGCAGTGAAGTTGTCTGTGTTTGTTGCATAAGCTTTAAAGAACAAACAACAGCACTGGTAACAGCAGACAGGCTGAGCACTGGCTCAGTGCTCAGCACTAACCTGCAGTAAAACATCTTCTTAAATGAACCAGAAACTGTGTTTTCCTCCTCCAGTCAACACCATTGTTGGGAGAGGAGAGCTACTAGTTCCAGAAGACTGAAAACACACTCTGTCCAGCCACAGAGTAACTGTGTAACACCCAGACACTGGGGAACTGCAGTGCTGCCACTGGGTAATTATTCTTCAAGGCACAAGTGGCACCCAGCAGCTGAACCAGGAATGCTGCAGGGCTGGTCTCAGGGGATGCAGCTGCACAGCCTGGGTCATGATACACACTCCAAAAAATAGACAGTTTTCTTTTTAGAGTAACTTTTTTGCTGTTTTGATGTAAAATGCAACATCAGGAGTCTGAAAAAATACATTTCAAACTCTGTGCACTGAAGCTCTTTGTGAAACACTGCACAGTGTTGGGTGCCAAGCTTACACTCCCTGACCAGTGACAAGGAGAAACTCTCCCTCAAGGTAGGGCAACAAGTGACTATGCAAACCAATATTCAGATCAGTGACTTAAAACAAGACTTGCTGATTTGATTTAGGCCATGGTTGAAGCCTGGCAATGTGAATACATCCACCCTGGCCATAGCAGCCCCCAGTTCTCCCCATCAGCCCACAGCTGGTTTTCTGCTCAGGTCAAAACCCAAGGAACACTGCAAGGCAGCACAAGGGACACTGGCCACCTCTCCAGGTTGTACCTGTGTTAGGAAAAGAGGACTTCAATCTCCAAGGCTGCCATTCCAACACCTCCACTAGCACTAAATTCACAGGAAGCCTAAGGACCTAAGAGACAGAACATGGACACTTCATCATGGTTTCTAAGGCACCCTGCTGCATTCAGGGAAAACAGGGTCTGTACAGAAAGGGTTTTCAGGGTTTGTCAAGAGATCTTTTTCAGGCATTTAAAAAGAGCTAACTTATTACCTCCTCCAAATGAAGGCAGCCACAGGCTTCAGCAGAAGAAGTTTGGAGGAAAGCACACCTGGGAGCACTGAGCTTCTAAAAATACACCAGCCATCAGTCACTGCTGGGGTGTTCATACTTTGCACAAAACAGATCAGCCATGTTATGGTTTATCAGACATATTTCTCCCTGATGAAACCTCCTGCAGATGCCTTCAACAAAATGTTTGCTTACCCCCAAATTCCAGAGCACCACTGCAGGAGCCGTCAGCAGCGTGTGTGCAGAACCCCTGAGCAGCCCAAAGCCTCTACAAGAGGAAGCCAAGAGCTTCTGCAGCCTGAATCTTCCCTTACCCACAGAACAGAAGTCATTCTTTGTCCCAGGGCTGTCAGAAGCCTGCCATCCTCTACCAGCAGCTCACAGGTACCCAGTTCACATCAGGAAGAACACAGTTCAGCCACCTTAGCTCTTCAGACAGAGAGGGAACTTTCCACACTCTTACAGCACACAGTGCTGACTGGAATGATTTAAACACACTGGTTTAGATATAAAGGTTTTGAGCTGCAGGGATGCACTGCCAGGGGATGAGAAAGACTCCACAGGTGACATATGGAGCATTCTTTCCACAGCTAGCCAAAGGCTAATGTGTGTACCTGGGGGGAACACACAGACAGGTCTGACAGCCAGCTCAACAGCCTGGTGGTTACTCATCCCACAAAGGGCTCTGGATGGGCTGCAGTTTCACACAGACTTGCCAGGCAAACGTCAGCCTGGGCTCTGATTTGGTGGCACATGTGTTCCCATCACAGGGAACACACAGTGAGTTAGGTGATCTGGGAGTGCCTGAAGGCAAGAGTGGTTGGTTTTAATTTCATCGAACATCTCGTGGCCAAGGCACACAGCTGTCATCTCCTCTCCTCTTTCTGCATGCAGAATGGTTTCCCCACACCCAAAAACCCAAACCAAAGAGGGAAGAAGAGAGGATATTGGTATGTGGGGGAGGGAAGTGAAAGCAAGATTCAAAGCTATCAGAATATACACACAAAAGGAGAAAGTGATTTCCCTTCCACCTTCTGTGGCAGCACTGCCCTTGGGGGGGGGGGGAAATGGAGAAGAGATGTTTGACAAGCTCATCACCCAGAGCTGCTGCACTCCTCCCAGTGCCCACAAGCCCAGGACTTACACTGCCATCCCACCAACAAACTCTTCTGTAGCCTGGCAGTAGATTGTGATGGCAACACGGGCATCCGCATCGAACGTGAACTCCAGGCTGTACAGGACCTTCTGCTTCCCGCTCTCCTCAGTGGGACTGTCAACATCATCTTTGTACCTGAAAGACAAGGCCAGAGGATTAAAGAGTCTATTTATGATATATCAAGATCACTTTGGAGTTCTCTCATCTAGGAGCTCTGTGCAGGCAAGGCACCGTGGGCTTCCACCTGGGGCTTCCCTGGAGATTCCCATTCTTCCCTCTGAGGAAGGTTCTTCCAAGCTTTGACTGAAATCATTGAAGTGAATTATGTCACCATGGTGTTGAGGTATTTCACCCAGTGCCAGGACACAGAATGAGACAAGGAAGTGAAGACTTGAACCTCAAATGCTTAGAAGAAAGAAACATTCTCCCTCCTTTTAAATCTTCCCATCAGGCTCAGTATTCAGGCTACAGAAACCCTGCATGGGCCTGACTAAACCCTCAGTCTTTTAATCCTGCAAATGAAAAAGTGCCTAACAGCAGAAGCCAAGGTTCCTCTAACATGAAGAACTCCTGAAGCTCAGCAGAAGGTACCTCCAGGTATCACACAGAAGATGATCAGAAAGCATGGAAATACAGGAATTTCAGGTGCCTTTAAGTGTACAAACCGTCCCTGAACCTTTGATGCTGCTGATGCCTGAGGCTTCCACACGTGTATTGGATGACAAGGAAGGAACACACTCAAGGGCATCCCAGAGGCACGGCAGCCAGTGTGGGAATGGGTTTGGAAGTCATTCCAGTTCATGGAGAGGTGAGTCCTAATGTGGCTATGGGCCCCTGTACAGCTGGATCCCCCTGCCCAGTCTGACCCCTCCTCCCTGCTGCTGGAGAAGGTAACACACCCAGAGAAGGTGACACACAGCAAGTTCAGGGGCAGCGAGCTCTGGGCATGGACAGGAAGGGAGTTACGCTGTCATCAGGGAGACCAGCAGCTCCTGATACAGGCAGCCAACACCACACGCTCACAGGAGAAGATCTCACAGGTCAACTCAAACCCTGCTGGAATCCTACAGCTGTAGGTACCACCGTGAGCTCACACGCTGCGTAGGGATGGTGAATGCAACAGGGTGCCTGTGAGAGGTGTACAGCTCCCCCTTGTCTGTCAGTACGCCCTCAGTAGCCACAACATCTGGGCCAAAGCCAAGAGGCGAAACCGTTCAGGAAAAGCTTGGCACCATCTCTGACTTCACAGCATCAGCGGCCTCTCCCTCCCCTGAACAGCCCCTACGCATATGCTGTGCTGGGAATACACTCAGAAGGGGGCAGGCAGGCCTTGGGGGGCAGGCAGGCCAGGCCTTGCAGGGCGGGCAGGGCAGGCCAGGCCTTACGGGGCAGGCAGGCCAGGCCTTGGGGGGCAGGCAGGCCAGGCCTTGGGGGGCAGGCAGGCCAGGCCAGGCCTTGCGGGGCAGGCAGGCCAGGCCAGGCCTTGCGGGGCAGGCAGGCCAGGCCAGGCCTTGCGGGGCAGGCAGGCCAGGCCTTGGGGGGCAGCCAGGCCAGGCCTTGAGGGGCGGCCAGGCCAGGCCTTGCGGGGCGGCCAGGCCAGGCCAGGCCTTGCGGGGCGGCCAGGCCTTGCGGGGCGGCCAGGCCAGGCCAGGCCTTGTGGGGCGGGCAGGCCTTGCGGGGCGGGCAGGCCTTGCGGGGCGGCCAGGCCAGGCCAGGCCTTCCTAAGCCATCAAGGGAATCCTTCCCTACCAAGTTAATCAAGGTGTAATAACTGCTGCCTAAGGAAGAGGGTTCCAGCGTGAATTTTACTTAACGCCACACTGAAGAAGAATGAAATGTTCAGCAATTTAATGCAAAAGGTGCAAAATAAAATTCAAGAGCAGTGTAAGAAATGCCTGACACATGCACGTGCTAACATACCCCTCCTCTGCAGCATGCCCCTGCCCTCCTGTCTGAAGGACTCGGAGAGTCTACCCAGCCAGAACAGCAAATCAAGAAAGAACACACCCAAAGTGCCAGTATAAAAGGACAAGTCCCAGGGCCTGGGAGTCTGACTGGATCCAGGCTACGACAGGCTTGCCAGTTCTTCCATTAGAAGCAGAGTCGGGGAGAACCAGCACCCCTTCCACTGATGAAAGCGTCTCACAGACCTGTACTCACTGCACACAGGGAGCTGTTAAAACAGAGATGCCCAACACACACTCTCAAACTGACCTAGATGCTTGTAAGACCCCAAGTACCGAGGTGGGAAACCTGGGGGTGAGGGCAGATCACGTGAAAGCAACATGGCACTAGCAAAACCACTGCCTGTGTTGTCTTCCCAGTGAAGTCACACAAAGCATACTGGTTCCCAGATCACCCTCCTGCTCCCAGCTTCACCTCTGCATGTCCCTGCGAGCACTCAGAAAGAGCTTCCACCCTTTGAAGAAGAAAAGGGGTTAAACCTAGACTAGACCCTGGGAACCACCAAGGGGCCACTACCAACTACAGGGCCTGGAGGGAAGGTTTCTGGGAGAAGCAGCTAGAGAAGTAGCAAAGTCAGAGCCCTGACTGTCTGCAACAGCTTCACCTGAGCAGCAGGCAGGAAACATGTGCCTGAATGGTGACAGCCACAGCAAGGCTGTGCACACATCTCCCTGCTGCAACAGGCCTGGAGCTGCAGGTCAAGAAAACCATCTGGCACACAGCAAGGAGCTCATGTGAGAAAAGGCTGTGGGAGCAGCTATGGCAGCCAGTGGCAAGGACTGTTTCAGTGGACACTTTGAGAGGCAGAGACATCCTGTGTTTCACCTTACGGTGTGGGAAGGGCAGGATGGAGCTTGGAGTGAGTAACAAGACCATGTCACACATCCTGCATTCCTTCCACCTTCACGAGGGGCGTGGGCAGACAAGGAGGTGGATCAGGCAGCTCAAGAGCTCTTCTGTCTCCAGCAGCACTGGGAGCTCAGGGTGTAGGTTCAGCCAAGCCCTACAGACGGTGTGGGTGTGAGGTGGTGGCAGACACATGCACAGACCTAGAAATGAGTGGCTTTGCTCAGTGTGCCTTTCCATCGTGCCCACACTTAATGACACAGCCTCCCAGGCACGTGCAGAGAGCAGAAGGGACTGACCACCTTTGAGAGCAAACAGCTGATCCAGAGTTATGATGAAAAAGGCAAAGCAGGAGGACCAAGGGAGCTGAGGCCACTTGGTCTGACATCGTTTCTGGATAGAACAATGGGAATGCTGGAACTTTTTGCTTGTCTGTTAAAGAATTAAAAGATAAAAATACAATTAACAGCAGCCATAATGATTTTATAGAAATAGGTCAAGTTGAACCTGATTTCATCCTGTGATTATATTGGACTGACAGCTTAGTAGGCAGGTAGGATAAGGGTGAAGTATTGTTTGACTTCGTACTGTGAGACCAGCATTAAAGGGTGTTGGAGCAGGCACTAAATGAAGCAACAAGTACCTGACATCTCTACCAGCACTGACTTTCCACAGGGAGAAATCATGATCCAGTGGAGGCTGTGCTGTCAGGGGGTCTGCAGAGATCTGTACACAGCCCAGCGCTGCTCAGGGCTGCAGAACAAGCAGTGCCAGCACCCCCACCAGCACAGCAGGAACTGCTCCAAGGATCCAAACCAGCCCCACTTCAGTGGACAAGGAAGAGGAGGGATTTCCCTTCTCTCTCAGCAACTCACCTGTCTCCCCTTGGCCCTCCTGTATCACCACTCACCCTCTCAGGCCCTTCCCCAAAGCACTTGGCATCCTCATTACTCTCTGTGATACTGCTGCTGCTCAGACACCTTTCACACCACTGCAGGTACTGACACCAGGAGGCTGCCAGCTTCTCTTAGCAGTTAACAAACATTACACTGCCTTCCTCCCAGGTTCACAGAGTCTCATCCTGCTGGAAACTGAGTGCTCAGACAAGACATAGAAGACTCAGAAATCCCACACCAATTCCCACAGGTTCATTGGTTCTCTTCACAGCTGCTGTAAATAGTCAGGATTTGGCAAAGGTTGGAATTTCACCTGGTCAGAGCTGGGCAGGGAGCCCAGACTGGACATTTCCCCATGTTCCTCCATAAAGCCCTACACTCTGAGCTATGGATCAACACCCCCTTCACAGGTCAGCAATGAATTTTCAGTTAAACAAAAAAGCTCATGAGGACTTCACCATCAGAACCTCCTTTATACCTGGACATTCAGCTTTTATTTGGTGGAGGAGGTGGTAAATTAAGCTTAGCTAGTTCTGGAAAGAGTGTGCAAAGCTCAACCACTGGTTGTGAATAGACCAAGCTGGGGAGAGCACAAAGGGTCTTTACAGAGAGAGAAAGGAAAAGCCTCTAGTCCAGAATGGCAGGAGACAGAATGTGTCCCTGGGGACTGGCAATTAGAACCTTGTTTTGGGTCTACATCAGCACAAAATCCAAGTCATGCTGGCAGGGCTGCTGTCAGCAGTAACACAGGAGCAGCACAAGAACCTGTGCAAGACCTCAGGAAGCAGACAAAGGATCAATAGTCCTGGGAACAGGGGGATGCAAACCTGGACACTGTCACAGGGCATGGACACCGTGTTTCAAACAGCCCAGAGCTGCAGCTCCACTGGGTTGGACACAGGGTACAACCAGAGAGCAGGGTGACAGAACCATTGGTACTACACCCCACCACAGCTCCTCCAGCCACAGCAAGGCCTTGCCCAGAGAAAAGCCACTTCTCACTTGGCCTTGGAGAGGTGTTAATCTCTTTCAGTGGGTGCCTGTGAGAACAAAATACCCCTTCCACAGCAAGTGTGGGAGGAAGGCAAGACTTTTCTTCCTAGAGAAGCACTTCACCCTTGAGCTGAAAAAGCCTGGCAGCTTGGCAAGGGCTGCTTTTCCCTTCTTCCCTTTCCTCCTGTTCAGTCAGTTTGGAAACCACAGGTATTGCTCATTTTAGAAGAGCCAAAGACAACAAAAACACACCTTCAGTCTGCAAATACAAACAAGCTGCGTGGCTCTGTGTGGTTGTAACTCCAGTTACATCACACCACACGCTCAGAACCAGCTTGGCTGGGAGCTGCAGCTGGGCCCCTGCCAGTGCTCCAGCCCTGCACCCAAACCACAGAATCCAAAGTTCCTCAGGGATCTCTGAGAAATGCTCTGCCTGGCCACCTGCCCGGGTGCTCAGCCCCAAACAAAGCACTCTACACTGGGCCTGGACTTGTGCCATCTGCCTGAAGGAGGGAGCTGCAGGTCCAAGCCTCAGCCACTGCACTCAACCCAGACAGCGCTGGTTTAGATCCCAGCACAGAGCAGGGAAAGGCAACAGATCTCCATGACTATCCAGACCTGCTTCATGGGACACAAGCCACTGTGACAACTGTGTGACACGAGCACCACACTTTCTCTCAGCTGCAAGACAACCCTGAGGAGGTTTCACTCAAGACCAGCCAGTCTTCCCAGCCTGTGACGTGCACCAGGATCTGCTACTGTCTGGATTCTCCTCACATGAGAACACAGAAGGAATCTGTCCATAGGGTTTATTGACCTGACTGATGCCTTCTGTAACGATTTCATGGGGGTTTTTACCAGTCTGGCCTGTCCTGCAGGGACAGATACATCACTGGTCCTGTTAGAAAACACAGAGTACTCAAGTCTGGGGATAAGGAACACAAACTCCCTGAAAGCTCTGACCACAGGGGTACACAGAAACCACCCAACCTATCTAGCTTCAAGGATCTGGCATTCAGCTGCTTCTCCAGAACCTTCACTGGTCGGGACAACCCGTAAGGGTCAGGCAGTGCTGGTACCTCACGAGCCGGAGAGAGTCCTTGCGGATATTCACCAGACTTCTCAGTGTCTTCACTGGCTCATGTGGAGCTGGAGTTACATAGGGAAACTGGAAGAGAAAAGCAAAGAGCTGTATTACTATGCTATAAAAGGGAGCAGCATGTTACCTAGCACACAATTCACCCAGACCAAGAAGCATCTCCCCTTAAGGGTATTCAGTACAACAGCCCCGAGGACCAGGAACAGAGAATTCCATTCACAGATAAACCAGGCATGCTTAGGGGTGAGAATCCTGCCAGCAGTAACAGCTCACATTGGGACAACATGTTTGAGAAAGGGCATTTTCACAAACTCTTTTTCTGCACCCTGAATTCTCAGCCTGGTCAGCCCTGCTCTGACAGGCTTTTATCTCAGCTAAAGAAACCACCTCCTGCTTGAGCAGAAGAAATGCAGCTCTCTCATGTGTGTTACAGCTGCAAAAACAGTGGCTGCTCATCAGCATGCCACAGCCCTGCATTACTGGGGGCAACTTCTTACCCTGAAACAATGGGGCAAATGTTCTGGAAAAGAAAAGACACAGGGATAGGGGCCTCCTCCTGTTCTACAGTCAAGAGACCTTCTCTGGCTGACTGTCCTTTGAATAAAGGACCACAATGCTCCAGACTGTAATTCTCCTCACTGGTCACAGGATCTCCAGTGAGAAGGGCTGAGGAAGCTGCTCACTGTGGTGACTGCAGAGCTGCAGAGCTGTCTGCTGGATCCCCACTGCCCCTCAAAGGCGGCTGCTCAAGCACCCAAGCTGGGCAGCACTCAGACTGGAGACACAGCCAGGCTGTGCCAGAGCAGCAGCACAGCACCGAGGCACAGAGGCAGGGGACATGGCTTGGAATGGCCCAGGAACAGCACTGCCACCCAAATCCATGGGAGCTGGAGTCCTCCACACACACACACAGCTGCTGGGTACGCTGTAGCGGCGGAGAGAGCGACTGACACAGGGCAGAAGTACTAATTATCCATGTTTCATGAGAAATGAACTCTGAACAGGTTGCAGAGTGCTGCTGCAGCAGAACTTCAGGGCAGCTCCAGGACAAAATCCTTCAGCACCGTCCCCTCAGACCACAGAATCGTGTTGGTGGGGCAAGAACCAGGGCCTGAGGGAAGACACACCATCTCCTGACCAACAGGAGATGCAGTGCCACAGCCCCAGGCACCAAAGAGTTCACAGGGCAGCAGCCCTGCACCCTGATGGCTGGGTGCTGTGGGTGGTAGTGCTGCTCTACACACAGCAGCCCAGACCTCAGTTACTCCCAGGAGAGGACTTGGCCCCTGTTCAGAAAGCAGTTGTGCTGCTCTGCATTTCAAGAGGTTTTTTTTCCTTGAAGATTAATCAGAGCTGCCCAAGGGCATTAACTTTACACAGGCAAACTACCTACAGCCTCCCTTGGCAAACATCCAAACCCCTGTGTTAATAGCATTCTCACCCACTCCTCTCAAAAGCAGTGATGAAACTCAGTGCCAGGATGTCTGCAAGGAAACCCAGGCTGAGACATGCAGGGAATTTCACTGTGCAAGGCTAGTCCCTACAGCCACAGGCTAACAGCTGCTCTGCTGCTGCTGTCAGAGCACCATGCAGGCCTCAGTCCCAGGGAAAAGGAGGAGCACTCAGCTTTTAACCACTGCCCTGCACAGGCCCTGTGTGCAGGCACCACACAGGCTGTGTGGTGAGTATCCCCACCCCTGTCTTGCTCTGTGACAAGAGTTTCCAGTGAAGGCCCTGCTGCCCGTTGCTCATCTCCACTCTCTGCTGGAACAGGGGCTCTCCAGGTTCTCCCTTCTGCCCAGCAGCATCCTGTTAACTAACTGTGGCAGAGAGAAGACCAACAGCATGGCCTGAGGATAACCTGCTTGTCACCAAACTGAAACATCAAGTCATTCTGCCCCCGAGCACTCCAAGCCCAAATTAACCAAGTCACAGCTTTTCTCAAAGCCATGACCAGTGTTTCTTTCTTGTTCTGAAGCTGCAGGAAGAAAACAGCTGGCAAAGCAAGCAGCTCCCTTCCCTTTCCTCTCCAGCCCTCTGAAAAACAGCTCCAAACTTCTTGGTTCTTTTTCAGCAGCCCTGAGGTGCAAGAGGAACCCCAAACTTCACGCCTGCAGAAAATTCCTGTTACTCCCACCAGCACTATTCCTGTTCAGAACCGAAGAACAAGCCAGTTGCATGAGCAGGCTGCTTCTCACAGTCCCCTCAGACACCTCTGATCCCCCAAACACCTCCATGTTCCAGCAGGGGAGACTCAAGGACAGCCCTTCTGAGCAGCCCACCAGGGTTACAAAGCAAATGAACATCAGAAAATGCCAAGAGCTGTCTTCTCACTGCCCTACACCCAGTCAGGCCACTTGTTCACTCTCACTCACACAGAGAACAGCCTCAGCATAGCTTCCAGCCAGCATTATCTGACATGCCCTGGGAAGCCCAGGCTCTGAGGGTGGATCTGCTGCCCAGCCTCCTCCTCTCCACAGCATGTTTTACACAAAATCTGTACTGCTGAGTCCCTGTCCTTCTGAACCACTTCTGCCTTCTGCCTTAAGGGAAAACTAAGCCCAGAAGGTGAATTCTACTACTTAGAAAATCTCTGCTTGCACCTGAGCAGCTACAGCAGCCAGCAAGCTGGGGCACAGGGTGCAAGGTTCCTGCACCTCAGGCTGGAACCACACTCCCCAAGGAGCGAGGGTCTCTCAGTCTGTGCTGGGCTGTCCTTCTCTACAAGCCCTACACAAGATTTTCCAAAAAAAAAAGGGTAAAACAGCACAGAGGAACTTGCCTGAACAGGTCTGTTCCCAAGGAAGTTCAGATCCATGTTCTCACCAAAGAGGTAGCCCTCAGGGTGAGGGGTGTCAAACTTCTCACCTCCCATGAAGAAGTGACTTGCAAAGTAGTTTCCTAGAAAAAAACAAACAACCCCAAAGACAAGGGAATATTAAAAACTCATTAAATGAGTGCTCCCCACTCACTTGTTTGAATTCACAAGTACAAAAGAGCACAAGACACAGGAAAAGACTTGTTGCTTCATTCCTTCCCTGTACTACTGACCTCCACTGCCAGCAGCAGGAGCAGAGAGCAGGGGGTGGGGGAAGCCCATGATAAATCATTACAGTGGATGTAATTCCATTTAAACTTGTTTTCCAGAGAGAGGGGTGCAGTGAGAGTCAGCTCTTTCTGATGAACTCCTTTTCTCCACCTTCCCAGGTGAAGCACAGTCCCACAAACACCATCAGAGAGCCTTCCTCCCACTGCAAAGCTTCCAGCTGGGCAAGGTCTGCTTCCTCTCCCCTCCTTCACTCCCATGTCCCAGGGCAACAACCATGCAAACCCTTTCCCCTGAGTGCTGGAAACAGGACACCCTGATGGCCAGTTTCATGAGCAACACTGCCAGGTTGAAAAGCAGGAACATGGAGGAGAGAAATGCTGGGACTGAAGGGAACCTGAGTGCTGAAAGCTCTGCCACAGGTTGGCTCTGTTCATCTCTGAGCACTGGATGAACCATCAGCCAAACCCACCTGGAGTGTGGCAGCACCACAAGTGAAGCTGCCTCCCAGAAGGACCTCAGAGAAAGGCTCTCACACAGGAGCTCCAGGGAGTCACAGACAGCAGCACCAGCAGCAAACCAAAATCCAACTGCTCCACACCCCATCTCCCTGGAGGCTCCAGACTGGGGCTCCCAGGCTCCGAGGGAAGGACAGGGCCAGCAGCACACTCACCTCCCCAGACACACTGAGGTTTCTTTCACAACAACTCGCTCCAGAAGCAGCAACTCGTCATCCCAACTGGCACAGAGGCCTGATGGAAGGGGTTGTGGTTCCTCCAGCCAGGACTCAGCACAATTCACTCCAAAACACAAGAGGTCTCATGTTTTTCCCATTAAGGCATTTTCCCCTTTATGCTCCAAGAAAGGCTCCTCTTCCCCTGCATGGGTGGCAGCGCTTTCAGGGCGATGGCAGCACTCAGCTAAGGCTGAGCTCAGCTTGCAAGCACCCAGGTGTCTATATTAAACACTCCTTTCTTCCCAGATCCAACAACCAGCTCCAGCACAGGTCCAGAACCTACCTAGAATCTGTCCTACAGCATCACCCCAACAAAACAGTCATGTTCCAAATGACAGGCAGCACTTTCCACGCCTGACCTCCAAGCACAGCTAGCCTGACCCCAGCTCTCCACCTGAGACACCCACAGGTGGTTCATGCTTACACCAAGTTCAGAGAAGCAGGGTGAACACTTGGGGTTTGGAATAGATTTTGCATTTCACGTGGCTCAAGCAGGACTGTGCTTTTCTGTCTCATTAGCTGTGAGGTTGGTGCTTCTGCAGGATGTCCACAGCACCTGAGTATCTGGGATCAGTCAGACAGCTCCCTAACACCCCATGAACGAGTGATCCTAAGGCCACACCTCAAATACTGGGTTCAGGTTTGGGCCCCTCACTACAAGAAGGACATCAAGACCCTGAAGTGTGTCCAGAGAAGGGCAACCAGGCTGGGGAAGGGGCTGGAACACAAGTCTGATGAGGAGCGACTGATGGAACTGGGACTGTTCAGTCTGGAGAAGAGGAGGCTCAGGAGAGACCTTACTGCTCTCTCCAGCTCCCTGAAAGGAGGTTGTGGTGAGCTGGGGTCAGCCTCTTCTCACAGATACCCAGTGACAGGATGAGAGGGAACGGCTGCAAGTTGCACCAGGGGAGGTTCAGGTTAGAAATGAGGAGACATTTCTTCTCTGAAAGAGTGTTTGGGCATCGGAACGGGCTGCCCAGGGAGGTGGTGGGGTCACCGTCCCTCGGGGTGTGCAGGGGAAGGTTGGATGAGGTACTGAGGGACAGGGGTTAGTGGGTGATACAGGTGGTAGGGGGACAGTTGGACTAGATGATCTTGGAGGCCTTTTCCAACCTTAATGACTCTGTGACTCACCTCCACAAACTCATGAATCCAGAGCCTATCCTGCCTGTGGAAGAGGTTCTGCATCCTGTGTGCAGAGGACACGGAGTGAGGGCTGCTCAGCACCACCACAGGCAGCCAGCCCTCCTGGGGAGCATCACCCAGCACCCTGGGACAACAAGCTGTCCCTGCACGACTGGGGCAGCACCAAGATGCTCAACTACCATGCTCAGGGCACCTGCCACACTCCCTGTGATCCCCTCAGAGCTCCTTTCTGGGGATTTCTCCCAAACACAGGCTCCCCCTCCCCACAAGGCAGCACCTCTCTCACTGGAGAGCACTGCTCCACATCCATCCTGCTGGGAAGTCACCTTCTGCAGCTTGGGCTGTTTGGTTTTCCCCCACTGATGTCTCCCCCAGGAGCAAATAAGAAACACTGTGCCAGTCAGACAGCACGAGGAAAGTCCCTGAGAGGAGCTCAGAGGGGACCGTGCTGGGGAGCGCAGCACCCTGGGGCTCTGACAGCGCTCCCACGGGGACAAAAGCTGCCACACACACAAGGGCTCAGCAGCACAACTCACAGGTGAGGGTGGCAGTAAACTGGCTTCACAAACTTGTAACAGCAATTTTAGTGGCTAAACAAGAGATAACTCCATTGCAAGCCTTCAGAAAGCTGTTATTACACCACAGGTTGACCTCAGAGGTCTCAAGGTACGATCACGATTGTCCACGATTCCCTCAGCCCCTGTCAGCAGCGTCTGAGTTTGCCCAAGTGGGAGACAAAATGCCTTAAAAAACCACTTCTGTAAACACCACACTGAGGACTAAAAGGACAGAGAAACTTCAGGAAGGAAAAAGTGAGGTGTCCTCTCTTCCAGTCATCTGGCACAAGACCAGCATGGTTCTAACGTCCCTAGAAGACCCATCTATCTGTTCTGTGCATCACAATCCCACTGCAGCTACACCTCCAGGTTCTACCCCCTCTCCAGAGAGCTGCAGGCTTCCAGCCAGACTACCCAGCCCCCTGAACCCTGTTCCCACAGGTGTGTCCCCTGTCTGCAAACCAGCCCTGACCTACCTTCCACAGGCACTGGAGCTCTGCAGCTGTGGACACAAGGGAGATGCTAAGCACCATCCTCTTTGGCAGGGAAAAAAAAGAGAAGAAAAGCAAAAAAATCTTGGGATTAACTCTCCACAGAACTGCTGCAAACAGAAATCCTCCAGGAAAAGGCAGCAACACCCTTCCAAGGAAAGAATCATACCCAGATAACCAAGGAGAAACATGCCAGGGTACAGAAAAGCTGTGGCTTTGACTTTGTTTCCCCAGCACACATCAGCACACAACCCATGAGATAAAAGAGAACAGGAATGGTGATGGGAGGTGAAGTACAAGCAGCAGTTGTTGGAGAAGCTGCTGTGGTGGAAAACTTGACATCAGCTGGAAAAACACCCCAGGGCCAGTGCAGGATGGCCAGGTCTGAGTCTGTCCCACACAAAACCAGGCTGGAACCCCAGGCTTCTCCAGGGCACCAAGTGACACCAAACTACTCCAGGCTGAGCCCAGCGTGGTGGCAGGGCTTCAGTACCACAACCACACCAGCATGCAGGCACCAGCTTGCTCCAGCCACAACCACTTCTCCCTAAACTGGTGTCCTAATCCTGTGACCATGGAAACACACCCCCTGGATGCGACACACGTGCTGGCAGGGGACTCAGCACCCAAGAGCACCAGGCACACAGAGCCCTGGGGACTCAGCACCCAACACCACCAGGCACACAGAGCCCTGGGGACTCAGCACCCAACACCACCAGGCACACAGAGCCCTGGGGACTCAGCACCCAACACCACCAGGCACACAGAGCCAACAGCAGAACCACAGCCCTGTAAAGCCAGCACTCACCACAGAAAGCCACTAGATGTGCACTTAGGGCTTCTCACTGTTATTAGAAGTAACAGTGAAGTGATAGAAATTGAGTCCTTTTAATTACTCCCCACCAGAGCACGCCAAGGGGCAGCCTGAGCCTGACCCAGAACCACAGCTGGATGAGGCCACCTTGCCTTCCTCATTGCCCATCATCCTTCCTGGGCCACCACAAGCCCTCTGAGCTGGGTTAAACACAATCCAGCAGCACACAAGGAGCAAAAGAAACTGGTTGTGACCCATGAGCACTCCAGCCCAGTGCTGGGGAGCAGCTGGGGAGCAGCTGGGGAATGCTCCAGCCAAGGGTCAGGCTGAAACCCCCTGAGAGCCACAGCAGGAGCAGTGGAGATGAGGGCTGTGCCTTGCAGGGTGAAACCTCACACACAGAGTGCAGGAACCTGCTGCTGCCCTGAGCTGTCTCAGTGCACACAAGGTGATGGGCTGGGTACAACTCTGGGTACTTCTCTCCCATTTAAAACTCTTCTTTCTTTGATTAAAGCATCGTTCCCAAACAACAAAGCAGTTCACCTTCAGAGTGTGATCTGCCACCTTTTTCACCTCCCCAAAACACTCTTTCAAGACCCAACTGCAGAGGAGAACAGCCACCCCAAGGGCACAGGCTGCAGGGGAGCTGGAACAGGAGACAAGCTGACAGAGGAGCTGCAAGAGAGCACTGGTGCACTGCTCACTGGCTGCTGGAGCCATGGGGGCACCATGAGACTGCACCCAAGAACATGCATCATCTTCACTGTGCTTCTGTGCTCAGAGCAGGAAGATCACAACTGCTGCTGGCAAGCACCCCTTTTTAGCCTGTTTGGGGGGGGCACCCACCCTTCTGTACCAGCCAGGCCCTTCTCCAACCCCCTTCCAACCAGTCAGGCACCTGCAATGCCAGCACAAGTCTCCTCAAAGCAAGCAAGAGAGGTGGGAAAGTACCAGTGAGGAGGGACTAGAGAAGGGAAGGGGGTGTCACAGCTTTCCAGCACCCTCAGCCCCCCCCAGAGCAGGAGGGGAACTCCAGGTGATCCACACCCACAACTTGGGAGGTGTAAGCAGGGTGTTTTCAGAGGAGTTTTTAACTACATTTAACTACAAACCCAATTGCAACAAAGCTGCTGAATGATCTGTGGATGCCTCAGGAGGGACCCAGACTCCCAAGGACCAAGGGGGATTCCTTCACAGAGCAGGCTGGCTGACCCCACAGTGAGCACAGCAGAGTCATCCAGCCAGAGCTGGACAGTCCCTGCAGCCTCTGCAGCCAGCCCTGGCTCCCCCAGGCCCAGCACTACCTGGTGCAGCAGCCCCATCCCTGGGCCAGGGCAGGGAACACCCTGCAACCATTTCCCAGCATCGGGGAGTCCCAGAGCCTCCTGAGCTGGAAGGGACCCATCAGGACCATCAAGTCCAACCCCTGGCTCCCCCCAGGCCCAGCCCAGTCAGAGTTGGGACTGAGGGCATCATCCAGATGCTTCTTGCCCTCAGCCCAGCTCAGGGCTGTGACACCTTCCCTGGGGAGCCTGTGCCAGTGCTTGACCCCCTCTCAGCACAGAACCCCTTCCTGACACCCAGCCTGACCCTCCCCTGTCGCAGCTTCATGCTGTTCCCTCAGGTTCCATCCCAAAGAGGGGAGATTGGCTCCTACCCCTTCAATACCCTCATCAGGAAGCCACAGACCCCATGAGGTCTCCCCTCAGCCTCCTCTTCTCCAGGCTGCACAATCCAAGGGCCTTCAGCCTCTCCTCACAACCCTTCCCCTCCAGCCCCTTCCCCATCCTCACTGCCCTCCTCTGGACACTCTCCAACAGTTCTGTGTCCCTCCTGTCCTGTGCTGCCCAAACCTGCCCCCAGGACTGGGGGTGAGGCCTCCCCAGCGCAGGGCAGAGCGGGACAGTCCCCTCCCTGGGCTGGCCGTGCTGTGCTGGGTCACCCCAGCAGCCAGGGCTGCCTGTGCCAGTCAGCCAGACCCCACAAACCCCCTCAGCACAGCTGGCCTCCAGCCTGGATGTGCAGCCAGGGGTGTCCCCTCCCAGGGGCAGGATCCAGCACGTCCCGTGGCTGGTGACTGCCCAGAGAGCTCTCTGAGGTGCCCAGGTCCCTGTAAGGCTTCTCCACCCTCACTGGAGTCACCAACTCCTCCCAACTTGGTGTCACCTGCAGATTGGCTTCAGACACCCTGTGTCCAGCTCCTTTATGCCAATGTTAAAAAGAACTGGACCTGAAACAGCCCTGGGGAGCTGCACCAGTGACTGGCCACCAGCCAGCCAGAGTCCCAGTCACTGTCACCCACATTCACTACTGTTTAGCCCAGTAACTTTCTCTACTACTTCCAGCTTGCTGGACACAGACACCCTTCCAGCCACTTCCCACCTCCCTGCCAGGCTCTGCACCAACCCCAGCCACTCCTCCCAGCCTCTGGTCACATACCAGGACCACCAGAAGGGACAGTGTCCTTCTGAACAGGCTCCACCTGAAGAAGGGAGGGGTATTTGCCATCCTACCAGCCCTTACTGCTCTGGGGTCTAGTAACCTCCCTGGGGTCTCCACCTCAGCAGTGTTCATGGTCACAGGAGGGGATCCTCCCCCTCTGCTCTGCCCTGCTCAGGCCCCACCTGGAGTGTTGTGTCCAGTGCTGTGCTCCCTGGGATCAAACAGACAGGGATCTCCTGGAGAGAGGCCAGAGGAGGCTATGGAGATGATGAAGGGCCTGGAGCATCTCCCCTGTGAGGAAAGGCTGAGTGAGCTGGGGCTGTTCAGCCTGGAGAAGAGAAGACTGAGGGGGGACCTGATTAATGTTTATCAATATCTGAAGGATGGGATGCAGGGGGAAATGGGCAGCCCCTTTTCAGTGTCTGTGGGGACAGGACAAGGGGCAATGGCTGCAAGTTGGAGCACAGGGAGTTCCACAGCACCATGGGGAAGAACTTTTCCCCAGTGAGGGTGAGGGAGCCCTGGGACAGGCTGCCCAGGGGGTGTGGAGTCTCCATCTCTGGAGAGATTCCAGCACCGTCTGGGGGTCCCTTCCAACCCCTGTGAGTCTCTGATTCTATGGTTTCTTGTTCTGCCAAGAATGAGCTTGAACAGCTCTTCTCCCTCCCTGAAGCTGAGAGAATCCTTGTCAGACAGACCCAAAGAAGGCAAAGAGAAAGGTCAAGCCTAAAGCCAGTGCTGCTTTCAGACAGAACTCACAGAAAGCACAACAGAAAATTAACAAGCATCTAATTGCAGCCAAAGCTTTCAAAGGAGACACCAGGATTTCTCTTTAATCACCTGCATGAAGGCATGAGCTGTGCAGTTCTACCAGGGAGGTACCACACAGGGAACGCTCTTTGGTGACACCCTGGTGAACAGACCCCTTGCAGGGTGTGTGTGAACACACAGACCCAGCATCAGGTGTGTGACAGGGTGACCTCAGCTACAAGCCAACATCCCATTACATTCCAGTCTGGGTAACTGCACCAGTAGTGAAACAACAGGGGTGATGCTTTGAAATCACTGTTTCATGTGCAGTGCACAGGGTGGTTAAAATCCAGTCCAGTCCACACCTAAACCCCACCTGACAGCAGGAGCCAGGTGTGATCTGCAGGCTGCACAAAAACCGACAGCAGAGCCCCCCCAGCAGCCCCCCCAGCAGGCAGCTGGTGTCCAGCCCACCTCCCACACTGGGAAAGCCCCCCAGCCACCCAAGGGACACACAGAGTCCTGCTGTAACGTAGCAGTGACACTTTGTTTTCCTTACAGCCCAAGAAACTAGTCCTCACACCCCTACAAAAACAAAGCAGGTTAGATTTCCTAACAGAGCCAGACCAGCTGATGAATTCATCCAGGAAGGGGTCTCCCTTCCTCCTCCTCCACACCAGTCTTGCTGCAGGTCAACCTGCCCCAAGACAAAGCGTCCTGATGGCAGCACCCCATGTGAGATCTTTCACCCCCTCAAACAAAACAGGGGGACTCTGTCACACAGCCCTGAGAACACCCCAGCCAGCAGGCCAGGGGACACACACACACAACCCCAGCCTCTGGAGGAAGAGGCTGAAGCAGAAAGTGAGGGAACCCAAACTGCTGCCCTGCCAAGTCCTTACCCTGCCTGGGTAAGGGCAGAGGGGAAACTCAGAAAACTCTGTAAGTGAAGGGATTCTGCAGGAGGAAAGAACATCTGGATCCCCCCAAGGACTGGGTTTGTGAGAAGAACAAACATGATTCTCTAAACAAGTCAAACCAGGACAGTCTCTGAAGCTGGGGTGAGTCGTGGGCTCATCCCAACAGCACAGAACCGCTCACAGATCTCTTTAATCTTCTGAGCATCTCCCTTTGGAAAAGCAGCAGGTACCCGGGGCATGTCAACCCCGGGCTCCTGGGCCAGCACCGCAGCTCTGCCACCGCCGCTCCCCGGGCTGCGGGAGGCTGCGCCGCGGGGCCCTTCCACCCCGAGTCCCACCCCGTGTCCCTGCCAAGCCCCCCCGCGCCCCCTCTCCCCGCGGCAGGGCTCTGGGCGGGCAGTCCCCGCGCTGCCCGGGGAGAGGAGCCGAGTGCCGCGCACCCCCCGCGCCCAGCCGGGCAGCAGCCGGCCCCGCACCGCCGCTGAGCCCGGGAAGCCGCAGCCATCCCCCGGGCCAGGCCCCGGGCAGAGCCAGGGCGCTGCAGGCAACCCGCGGCCCCTCCGCACGGGGACCCCGCGGCCGGCCCGGCCCGGCCCGGGACCGCCCCCCCCTCCCCCCCGCCCCGGGCTCGGCCAGGGCCCGTCCGCGACGCCCAGGGGAGCGGCCCCGCGGCCCTCACCGGACTTGGGCGGGTAGCGGTAGGCCGAGTTGGCCTGGATGTCGATGTCCTCCACGCCCGCGATGCGCCGGCTGAGCAGGGAGCCCATGGCGGCCGCGGGCAGGGCGGACGGGGCGGGGGACGCGGAGCGGAGCGGCGGCGAGCGGCCCGCACCCACGGCGGCGGCGCGGGGCACGCCGGGAAAGCGAGTCCCCCCCCGGCCGCCGCCGCGCCCGCGACTACAACTCCCGTCAGCCACCGCGCCGGCGCCTACCAACAGCGCCGCGGCGGGGGAGTAGGGGCGGGAGGGATGGTGGCGCCCGGTCGCTGTCGTGTGCCTCCCCCCCCCCCTCCGGGGCGCAGCGTGAGCTCCGCCGACAGAGGGCGCTGCGGCACGGGGGGGGTCCCGGCAGCGCAGCGGCCGCAGCGAGGGGCGCGCGGGCGAGGCGGGGACCTGCCCCGGGCCCGGCGGCGCCGCTCAGCCCGGCCCGAGGGACCTGCCGGCGGCTGCGGGGGCGCGGGGAGCCGCTGTCCGGGCCGGTGCTCAGGGGTGGCCCCCAGCCTGGCCGAAGAACGCGGCGGAGCTCCCCGGGCACAGGCCCGGGGTGTGGGGCCTCCCTCGGGCTCCTCCTCTCCGCACAGGAGGGGGACCCGAGGCCGCGAGCCCGGGCAGGCAGGGCCGTGGGAGCGGGTGAGGCGGCAGCCAGGAGGGAGAGGGGCGAGGCAGCCCCCGCCCGGCCCAGCGCTCAGCCCTGCGGCCTGGAGAAGGTGCAGGGAAGAGCCTGCCAGGCACCTTCTGCATGGCTGCTGCCGACACCGGGGCCCAAACGCCCGGCGGTGGAACCGGGGATCCCCACGAAGGAGCAGGGGTGGCACATCCAGTGTCTCCTCAGTCCACCTCAGGAGCAGGAGACCAGCACAGGAGGAGGGCTGGGGGCAGGCGCAGGGGGACAGGACCCAGCCGAGCGCCAAGCCTGCTGGTGGGGGTGAGTTTTGTGCCATAAATGTGAAGTAAAACACACCTGGTTGGAACAAGCAGACAAACCCCTGGTGAAAGTCGCTTCCCTGTTGTTACCCCCGCAGTTGTGGCCACCCCAAGCACAGCAGCTCTGTGCCAGTGGGGCTGTACAAGACAGCGGCTGCAGGGAAAACGGGTGCTGGAGCTGCCAACAGAGCAGGATCAGACCCTGTGCTGCTGCATCCCGTGGTGCAACACAGCTGGGAAGGACAGGGAGAAGCCAGGGAAGTAGAAACAGCCACATCCTGCCAGCAGACTGTGAAAGCTGGGTACCCTGCACCTGGCACGGGGGGACTGGGGCTCTGCCTCGGCAAGAACGGTGCCTGGGCACTGCCCGCTGTGTCCCCTGGGATCCTGCTGGCCCTGGAGCGATGACACCTCTTGTTCAACGAGTTTGTTGTGACAAATTGCAGAGAGAGGGAGAGCTGGAGTTGGCTGAGCAGCAGAGTCATACCTGGCTGACGTGTGCTGCCCAGAGTGTGTCCCAGCCGCACTCTGCCTGCATGGGCAGCTCAGAAACGCTCCTCAGGGCCCGCAGCAAGCAGCTGGACAGTGCCCTGGCAGCCCTGGGCGGAGGAGCACAGCTTGTGTGCCACCAGCAGCCCCAAACTGAGCAAGCTGAACCCACAGCCTGGTTCAGGGGCTCCGTCTCCCCACGCCATGCTGGGACCAGCCAGCAGCTGGGAGGAGCACGGGGGCAAAGCCGAGCTGTTTGCACCACACTGCAGGGTGATGAGGGGAATGTGCACAGGGACAGAAGACAAGATCCCTCTCCCATCTTTCCCCTCCCATGTCCAGAGCACAAAGAGCATCATCCTGCCCTTCCCCGACCTAAGGAGGTGCCTGGAAGCAACTCCCCAAAATCCCTTCCCTGAGCTTTTTTGGGGACAGAAGCTGCCACTTTCCCTCTTGCAGCTGCTCTGGGCCACACTCCCCAGGAGCACAGCACCACATGGGTTAGGCAGGGCAGCCAAGGGGAGAGCAGACATCACAGCAAGGCGGGCGCTGGCACTGCCACGAGCGGGGCTGCCCGCCCAAGAAGCCGTGGCAGGAGGTTCTCGTTCTCGGGCACAACCTCCACCAGCAGGAAGGTCCCTCCCAGGCCTGGAGGAAGCAGCCAGGCCCCCCAAGGGGGTTATTGTCATCTGGGAGGGCTGGAGAGTATCTCCCTTGGGGCCCTGCTCAGTGGGACGTGTGTGACACACAAGTACAATAGCAGCAGCCTGCCAGGGACAGGCTTAGCCCTTCCGCTCCAGACCCCGGGGCCCGCGGCGAGCGGCAGAGCTGCTGGGGAGCACCTCCAGCTGCTGGGGAGCAGTTCCAGCTGCTGGGGAGCACCTCCAGCTGCTGGGGAGCACCTCCAGCAGCTCCTGCACCCCTGCCCAGCCCAGGGGGTGCGTGGGCTGGCACACACAGAGGCAGGAGCTCCCCTCCTCCAAACCTCACAGGAGCCACTGCCCGCAGCAGGGGGGAAGGAGAGCGGGTAACCCAGGGACAGAGCCAGGCTGTCCTGCCAGCCTGCGCCTGGGGACCCGGCAGCACCACAGCCGGGTCCTGGGAGCTGGAGGAGCAGCCCCCCCACACACCCCACACCCCCCAGCCTGTGGCACTGCAGTGGCTGCAAGAGGTGGTGATAGATAACCCCACAAACACTGGGGGTGCCGCCGGGCACGGGGTTTGCACCTTCCCCCTTTGCTTCCTGGCTCCTGTGCCAGTATTTCCTGCAGGTTAGTGCTGCCAAGCCTTGGGCCCCACACCAAGCTCCAGGGCCATGCTGAGGATGGAGAGGAAGGCCACAAAGGCAGGAGGCCCTCCCCGACATCCCCAAAGGGCTGAAAACACTCCCCATGAGCTATAAGGGAGTCTGAAATCCCAGGTGACACCATTGTCTGGAGTAAGAGAAGCCAAACTGGGGAGGATCAGGGTGAAACTGGACCAGGGCTCCTGCCCCTGGGGACCCTGCAGAGCCCCAGGGGTGGTGGCAAGGCCCCAGCTCCTGCACCGCCTTCCAGCTCGACTTGTCTTTCTTGGTGGGTAAAATCCCCCCAGGAAAAGCTGTTCTGGAGCCATCCTCCAGCACTACCTGGGGAAGAGCAGCAGGGAAGAGGAGGGAATTGTTTGGCCGCAAGCCCATCTCCTCTGCCAGCTCTCAGGGCTCCCCACAACTTGTTCCTCCACTATATTGCTCCTTCCTGCAAAAGATGGACTAAAAGGGACCTCTGAAGTGGGACATGTTTTCCCACCTGTGCCCAGCTACCACGACCTGCACGTCAGGAGTCTCCTTGGACGTCTCTTGCTGCGGAGGCAGCTACAAGCACAGCGTGTAAACAAGGAAGTAAGTTTGCCTGCAAGCCTTCCTCTCACCAAAGCAGCTCATCCAAAGTCCAGCTGCTCAGGGGTTTATTACCTGGTGAAGCAAGTTGCTTGTCTCACTTGTACCCTCCCCAGTGCCGTCACTTGCTTTGTCGGGTACATGTAGAACAACAAGGTCCAGGAGCCCTGGAGACGATGCACTGAGTTACTCCTCACCAGGAGTGCTGAGCCCGTGAACTTTGCCTCCCTAAACACTGCCCTGCTCCAAAGGGCTCACTGCCCTCCCCGACAGCCCTGCTGCGCCAGAGCCAGCCCTTCCTCCTTCAAAAATGAGACTGCCCAGTTTCTAAAAACGCCTGGTTGCCTCTGATTAAATTAACCCTTCAGGAGACTTGTTTCCCCAGCTATATTTACACTGTGCTGGCTACAGCGCCGCTTCCCTCCTGAGGTTGTCTTGACCTTGTGAAAAAGGCCGGTCACCTCCCGACGCGCCCCAGTGCCACCACCACACAGCCACGCTCTCTGTGACAGGCAGGGGAGGAGGAGGCCCCTTGGTGCTGGTATCCCCCAAGGCCTGGAGCACTCTGCACAGGTACTGAAGGAGACGTGGGAGAGTTACCAGCTACGGACAAGCCGAATTTGTGCCCGAGCAGCAGAGGCTGCAAAGCCCCTTGGCTCAACCGCACGGCCGGAGCTTCAGCCAGTAACCCCCACGGCTCAGAAGCACCCGCGGCCGTACACAAAGCAGGGCCAGAGGTGTGAGCAAGGAAACTCCTCCCGGCGAGGCTCGGCCCCGACATCAGCCGCAGGGAAGAGCCCAGAATGGCTCAGGAACGGTGGAGGTGGCCAGGAGCCTTCGCCTGCCCCACGGAGCCTGTGGCTCCCCCATCTCACCCCTTCCCCTGGCTTTACCGCCCCTCCCCGGTCACCCCAGCCACGGCTCAGCGCCCGCTTATCGCGTCCCGGGCCTGGGCAACACCGGCCGCCTCCCTCAGGCGCCCCCCCGGCAGCGGCCGCCTGGCGCCCTGCGCGCTGCCGGGAGCCCTCTGGCACCTTCCAGAACCTTCCCCTGCAGGGCGCGGGAAGGCGCTGCGGCCGAGGGAGCGGCAGGGGCGGGGCCGGGCGGCCCCTCCAGCGCTGACCAGCGCTGATGAGGAGCCCCGGGCCGGGGCCAGGGCCCGGCCGCTGGCTGCGCCTCACCTCAGGCGGCGGCTGCGGGGAGGCGGCGGCGCTGAGCGGCCCCCGCCCGCTCCCTCGGCAGCCGCCGGGGCCGAAGGGCGGCCGCGCTCCCGCCCCCCGCGCGCGCCGCTCCCCGCACGTCAACAGGAAACCGCACGCGGCCGACTGTAAACACCGCCCGCGCCCCCTCCCGCCCACGTGACCCGCCCCGCCCCGGCTTCGTCCCGCCCCCGCCGCCCTCTCATTGGGTGTGACGGTGTTATTGACCATATACGGTCAGATACTACCGAGCGGCGGGCGGCGGTTGGCCGGCCTGCCGCGTCACTCAAGGAGCGCCAGCGCCCGGCGGCGGCTCCGCAAACAAAGCGGGGGCTGCCGGGAGTCGTAGTCCGGGCGGAGCGGAGGCGGCGCGGCGGCGGGGCGGGCGGGAACTACATCTCCCAGCGGCTCCCCGCGCTGCGCCCCGCCCCGCCCCGCCCCTGGCGGCCGTCGGCGGGGCTCGCCGGGCGCCGTGAGTCAGTGCCCAGTAAACATTGGCGTGAGCCGCGCCGGCTCCGCCATGGTGGCGGCGCCGTAAGCGCGGGCGGGGGGGGTGGGTGGGGGGGCGGCGGCAGCGACAGGCTGGGCGCGGCGGCGGCGGTGGGGGGGGGGCCGGGGCCATGGACGAGCTCAAGCACCAAGTGATGATCAACCAGTTCGTGCTGGCGGCCGGCTGCGCCGCCGACCAGGCCAAGCAGCTGCTGCAGGCGGCCCACTGGCAGTTCGAGGTGAGGCAGCCGCCCGGTACCAGCCCCGGATCGAGCGCACGGGGCGGGTCCACGCGTGGGAGTTTGGGGGGGGGGGCGGGGGGGGGTGGTGTGCAGCCGGTACTCCCGGCCCGGCCTGGCCCCGCGGGATCCCCCCATCCTCTCCCCCCCCCCGCCCCCCGCCCCCTCCCCGCGCGTCGGCGTGGGGCGCGTGGCGCGGGCGCGCTCTGCCCCCGCGGTGGGCGGGGAGCGTGCGGCCCGCCCCGCGCGCGCCGGAGCGGGGAGGGGGGGGGGGGGCACGCGGAGCCGCGGCGCGCGCGTGGGTGGGCGCGCGCCCATGGCGGCCCCCGGCACCGCTCCGCCCCCTCCCCTCCCTCCGCCGGCTCCGGGCAGCATCACCCCCCCCCCCTCCCCCCCCACCTCTTCCCACCCCCCCCCCACCCAGCCCCATCCCTCCCGCTCCGGCTGGGAAACCCCGGCCTCGCCGCCCTTCCTCGCCGCAGAGCTGGAACCCTCCGGCTGCCGGGCGAGAGGAGGAGGCGGTGGTAGGGTCACAGCGCCTCCGGCTCCCGGGCGCCTTCTCCTCTCCCGCTGACGGGCGGAACGCGCTGTGACATCCCCGGGGGGGTCACGTCACGCCTGGGGCTGGGGTCAGGGGGGTACCGGGCACCGGGGAAGCTCCCGCAGCGCGGCCCCGGAGGTCTTTAGTCCCCAGCTCCTCCGTGACCGGAGCGCCTGGTGCGTGATGCGGGAGGTGGTGTTGGGGGGAAGGTCTGAGACAGTTTGCGGAGCCGGAGGTTCGGTTTCCATTCGTCCCTGTGGCTGGCGGCACCTCCCCGATGCCCCGAGGCGCTGCCAGGCCTCCCAGTCCTTATTCTGGGAAAGGGGATGGGGTTGGGGGGGGGGATACCTTCTGTATCGTGATGCATGGCCCTGCCACCAGCCTGGCACTGATCCTGGGGGGGGTCCTCTCACCCACAGTGGGGCAGAATCAGGCTGGCTTCTGCTGGGGCTGAGTCCTGGCACACACCCGGCCCAAGGCAGGTACTGCAGGGCTGGGACAGGACGTTTGGAGCAGCACACACACAGCAGAGATGCGGCCAGCCCCAGCTCAGAGGCACTGCACACTCAAGAGAGGGGATCCTAAGACACCCTGGGCCCAGGGCCAGCCTTCTCTGCACCCCACTGCTGCTGCAGACAAAGCAAAGACACAGGGTTCAAAGCAGAAGAGCATGTATTGCAAGCGGCTGGGGCACGTTTGGAGAGGCTTCCAGCCGCCGGGAGGAAAGAACAGAGGGGTTAAAACTGATCCCAGTCTGTAGGGTTACACCGTGTCATGCAAACAGCCCCCAACCCCATCCCAGAAGGGCGAGGGGTGTGCTGGCCCAGCTGGGGGTGGGCAGCTGCAGGATTCCCCCGGGCTGAAGCCGAGCCCTGGGTGCAGGAAGGGGAACGGACCCTCCACCTCCACCCTCTGCCCGTTGAGCAGCACCAGTGCCGGGCGTGTGGCGTGTGCGGGGCGGGTTCTGTTTACCAACACAGCCTGGCCGCGGCCCTCCGGGATGGGTGGGATCCGCTTCCACACCCCCCACCCCCCCATACGTGTCTAGGAAGAACTGTGGGGGGGGTGGATGGCAAAAAAAGTTGTGACTTTCCTTTGAAAAGCCGGTTTTTTGCACAACTTTGCCACCGTTGGGCGAGTTGCACAAGTGCCGGCGGCGCGGCGCTCACATGACTCGACTCGGAGGAAGCGGGGCTGTAAACAGACGCTGCGAGGAGCGGTTACCATGTTCCCACTCGCTCTTGGTGCAACGGTCAGGCCATTCCCTCTGTAAAATGGCTGCTGAGCGTGCCTTCCTCCGGGAGCCGTGCTGGGGGGGCTGTCTCTTGCCTCCAGCCCTGCTCTCACCTCTGGCCTGGGCTGTTAGAATCACAGAATCAGAGAATCCCAGGGGTGGGAAGGGACCCCCAGAGCCCATGGGGTCCAACCCCCTGCCAAAGCAGCTCCCCAGCTCATATTGCACAGGGCGGCGTCCAGACGGGGCTGGAATCTCTCCAGAGATGGAGACTCCACACCCCCTGGGCAGCCTGTCCCAGGGCTCCCTCACCCTCCCTGGGGAAAAGTTCTTCCCCATGTTGCTGTGGAACTCCCTGTGCTCCAACTTGCAGCCACTGCCCCTTGTCCTGTCCCCACAGACACTGAAAAGGGGCTGCCCATTCCCCCTGCATCCCATCCTTCAGATATTGATAAACATTAATCAGGTCCCCCCTTAGTCTTCTCCTCTCCAGGCTGAACAGCCCCAGCTCACTCAGCCTTTCCTCACAGGGGAGGTTTTTGTCATTCTACAGCCTGTGGGCTGGCCAGCCCGTGTCCACAGTGACTGTGAATCTGTGGAGTTTGGGCAAGTCTGGTGGTAATTCAGCGCTGCTTTCTCTGTAGTCTCCTTGGGTTCATAGTGCCGCTCCAGGGATGCACAGTGAGTCAGAGCAGCCTGTTTGCACCCTGAGGATGTGGCTCTTGCCTGTAAGAGCACCGTGGGGAGAATTGCTCTGCATGGTGGAGCAGAGGCAAGTTAGACAGCCTGGTGACAAGACTGGGAGTTGGGTTCTGCCATCTCCATGCTTCCATCCCGGCTCCAGGCATCCCTGTATCCTGCCCAGGACCTTCCCTGCTCGCTGCTTGGGACAGGCAGGCAAGGCCTGGGAGTCACCAGCTAGGAGAGGGAGGCTGCTGTGGCACGCAGACAGCTTTGGGCTGGTGGGATGCTGATGTTTTGGGATGGCTCTCTGGGCTTGTGCTGATTTGGGGCGCTCTGGGCCCGTTGCAGCTAGTGGGGGCTGCAGAGAGGGTTTGTTCTGCGTGGTGACCTCGCAGCCCTGGAGTTTATCTGGGGGAAAGGAACATGATCCAAACCAGCCAGCAGGACGGGAGGTCAGGAAGCCGTTGGGTGGGGGTACAGCCGCCTTCCACGCAGGTCAGAGCCTGCGCTGTACGCGGGGGTGTGACAAGGAAGCTGTTTATTTTGCACCCCCTCCATCCCCAGGGCAGTTCATGGGTGTCTTGTGGTCTCCTCTCCCACTAGCTGTGCCTCTCTGCTCCTGTTCAGTGGGGGACCCAGGACAGGCTGCCCGCTGCAAGCCCAGCACAGTTTGCAGCTCTCAACGCCGTGAGCTCTGCGGTGCTTTTAGGGACGGCCACAGTGGGTGCCAGAGAACCGCTGTGCTGGAGCAGTGCCATGGCCCGTTGGAAGGGAGCTTCACAGGCAGGAGAAAGCAACTTGGAGTATCTCCAGGTGAGGCCTGGCACTTGCTCTTCTGGGTCGCAGGTGCTGGCTTTTTGGGAGAAGCCAGGGAGGACAGCAGGTGCCTCCACCATGGCTGAGACCCAGCAGGTTACAGAGCTTGCAGTCTCATGTCCGGCTGAGCAGTGAACCAGGCTCCTTCCCAGGTAGAAGAGTATTGTGTTGGTGGTGTTATGCACTGGTTACCCCTGGGGCTGCTTGGGAAGGAGAAGAAACAACCAGCTTTAAAAAAACCACCCATTCCTTCCTTTTTCCTGGTGCTGAGTGTGGTGTGGGCTCAGTGTAGAGAGGTTGCGTGTGGGGAAGGAGGAGGACCAGGTGTCTGGCTCTGCCTGCTGCATCCGGGGTTGGATTTCTACTTCCTCTTCTTCTGTGTTTGTGTTTTATCGAGCCCCTTCCCTTTGTGACTCGAGGGCAGGGTGTCCCCAGGGCTGCTTTAGCACCAGGGGCTCCAGATCCCTCCCTGCTGCCGGATCTCCTGCGGAAGGGGTTGGAGGGCAAATCTCTGAGGAGCAGCTGAGGGAGCTGGGGGTGTTCAGCCTGGAGAAGAGGAGGCTGAGGGGAGACCTTCTCCCCACCTCCCCTGCCCTGCCAGGAGGGTGCAGAGAAGTGGGTGATGGTCTCTTCAGCCAGGGGACAGGAGCTGGGACAAGGGGCAATGGGCTCAAGCTGCCCCAGGGCAGGGTCAGCTCAGCTGGGAGGGAAAAGTTCTTCCCTGGCAGAGTTGTCAGGGCCTGGCCCAGGCTGCCCAGGGAGGGGGCTGAGTCCCCACCCCTGGGTGTGTTTAACAGAGGGGAGATGAGGTGCTCAGGGATCTGGTTTAGCACAGGACAGGGATGGTTGGACTGGATGATCTCAGAGGTCTTTTCCAACCCAGTGATTCTGTGAAGGTCTCTGTGAAGATCCCCTGCACTGGCAGCAGCTCCAGCTCACACATGTAGCTGGGAATGGGTGCAGCTTGGGCAGCAATGGGCAGGGGGTCCCACAGCTACAGAGGGCTGGGTGTCCTGCTCCCCCCAGCTGAGTTTGTTCTGCTCAGCACGCAGGTCTCCTTGCATTCACCTCCATGCCCAGCCCCTGCAGCCATCCTCCCTGACTTGGTTGCCATGGGTGGGATCCTGTGTCACCTGTCCCCTGCAAAGCTCCTGCTTTTGCATCCGTGGAGGGGGGACACGGTGACCACGGTCACCTGCTGATCCTGGCCCAGCAGTGGATGTGGGACTGCCGTGCTCACACTCGCACCCAAGGGTGACACGGGCAGCGGGGCCTTGGGTCAGGGCTGATCTGGGGCTCAGGCTGCTTCTTGAGCAGAGGAGCCAATTAAGGCTCCTCTTAGGCCTTAATTGGCTCCTCTGTCACACCAGTTGCCCCCAGCACTTGTGACACAGCTGGAGACCAGGCAGCACACATGGTTACGTGTGTGTCCCTGGCACCTTGTGCCATGGAGAACATGGGTGCACAGGCCTCACCTGCTGGGGCTGGGGTTGCTGCAGGGCCCGGAGCCCTTGGGAGGCTTCCCTGTGGGCAGTGGGCATTGTGGTGGGCAGGGGGGGGGGTGTGCTGCTGCCACCCTTGGAAAGGGCCAGATGGAGGGGAGGAGATGCAGGGTTTGGGGCAGACAGGCTTGTGATGGTGGAGTGCTTCCTCCAGCTAGGCCACAGCTTTCACCCCGGTGCTGGCACTGGCAGGGATGGGTGGGCAGCTGTCAGGGGGCCAGCGGGGACCTTCTCTGCCCCTCTCTGCTGGTGGCACAGTCCCAAATACAAGCCAGCTTGGAAACTAGGAGCACAGAGCAGATATAATCAGCTTACAGTATCTGGCTGTGCCCACAGCCCTGCCTGTGCTTCCCCTTTGCCATTGCCCCTCCCTTGCCGTGATCCCGTCTGTCGGAGCGATAGGGCCTGGGATTGGACCTCACCCGGGACGAAGGGTAGCGCGGGGATGGGGGTGCTGCTGCCTCAGGAGTGTCTGTGTCTCCGTTATCTTGTTTCCCTGCTCCATGGACCCGTGCCAGCCTGTTCAGAGCTCGTCCCTGGGGCCACAGCCCCTGTCCCTGCTGTGCAGCCATCGCTGACACCCGGCAGGCCCTGCCTGCGGGTGCAGAGGGCTCTCGGGTCGCAGCCTGGCTGGGTGCAGGGTTCGGGTGCTGCATTATCACACACACACACACACACACACACACACACAGAGCAGTGCAGCTGCTGTGGGGAAGAGCCTCGCCAGCCTGGCTATTGCAATCCCCCCTGAGGTTTGGGAGCAGACAGGCTGGACAGCAGCAATCACTTCCCCTGCCCAGGGCTGGGTTACTGTTTGCAGATAGCGGTCCTGGCTGCCACCTGCTCTGGCCAATACGTTACTCCTGTTTAGCCAGGAAACCTTAAACCCTCTGTGAGCAGCCATAGCCCTGGGGCACCCCCTGCACTTTTCTGGGCCCTGCCAGCCTGGGTGTTTGGGGCTGAATCCTTTTCCCTCAGGTCGGTAAGCTGAGCTGACTTGCTTGTCCCATCCCTGGGTGAGCCAGGAGCATGTGGCTGTGGGCAATGGGATGAGAAGTGGGTGGTGGTGGGACCTCGGACCAGGCTGCTCCTGGGGTGGGGTCAGATGGGTGTTGATGGGGCTTTTCCTCCAACCAGAACTGAATCCAATCCAGTTTTGTAACGTTTCTATTAAGTCTGATCCCCAACTGAATCAAATTTTGGTTTCTATCCCTAACTCAGCCTGACCCAGAACAGGAGTCAGCTTCACCTTCACTGGTCCTGCATCAGCCCAGTCCTGTGTGCCCCTAAAGCTCCCACTGCCTCCACTCCTCCCAGAGCTGGGCTGGCCATCTGCCCTCCCAGCCAGCCTGTGGCCCCAGTGTTCCTTCCCTGCAAGTCCCCTTGTCCTCTCACATGCCTGTGCCATGTGACAACGTTTATTACTGGTCTTAACTGGAAGCTAACCAAAATTTTGTCAGTCACAACTGTACCCTGCCTGCAACTGAACTGGGAATACTCAGAGGGGGGAGTGGGCGACCTGTGTCAGCCCCACCCCTGGGGATCTCCCACCGTGAATATGGTGACTATCATCTTGTCCTGTTAGGGACACATCTAACCAGTTCCTGCTGGGCTTCCCCTGCTGGCTGTGGATTTGATTGCCACCCTCTCCCTGCGCAGGCGGTTGTGGAGCACCGTTGTGAAATGCCTGCTGGGGTCTGCTCCAGCAGTGGCTGCTTCCCAACAATCCATGGGATTGCTGCCCACACCAGTGCGAGCCGGCAGCAGGGTCCCTGCCTGGGGCTGTGGGGACCACTAAGCCCTGTGGGTACGGGGGCTGCAGGCACGGTCCAGCCCCTCAGGGCCTATTTTGGCTCATCTTTGGGGTCGTGCAAAGCCCTGCTGTCCTGTGTGGGGATGAGGTGGGTGCCCTCTTTGCATGCTGCTGCTAACATCATCCTTCTCTTGTTTCCCCAGACTGCTCTCAGTGCTTTCTTCCAAGAAACGAACATCCCCTACAGCCACCACCATCAGATGGTAAGGACCTTCCCACCTCTCCAGCGCCTGCCTGGGGCACAGCACCTGCCTGGGGCACAGCACCTGCCTGTGGGCAGCGTAGGCTGCTGCTGCTGCCCTGCTGCTGGGCTCCAGGAGTGCAGGGAGTGACATCTGTCCGGGCTGCTGGAGCTGCCTGCCAAGGAAGGGTTTCCTGGAGAGCAGCTGGGGGTGGCGTAGCCTGTCCTGTGCAGTGGGACAGTGGCTCCAAGGGTGCCCTCAGAACCCTGCAGAGGGTTTGGGGCTGGTCTGGTGGAGGATGCTTTGGGCATGGCCAGTGCTCCAGACCAGCCCCAGCATGGTAGGGAGTTTCTGGGGTGGGTGGAGCACCGGGCAGTTGTCAGCGTAGAGCTGTGCCCCTCACACAGCGTGCTCGCCTGGCTGTGTGTAGACACACAGGGACATGCATGTGCAGGGGTGCTGCCTGCCTCTGTGCTCTCCCAGCCATCCCCAGACTCTCTCCCTTTAACTCTCATGCTCTGGCAGCCTGTAATCTGCCTGGGTGGGTGTGTCTGAGGGATTTGCTGCCTGCCCTGGCTGCTGGGATAACTGGGGACTTGGAGTGTGCAGAGCAAGTGCCTGGCAGGGCCTGAGTGTGCCCAGGCTGCTGTGGGGTGGGAGCTGAGCCGGAAAGCTGCAGACCCAGGGCCACACCAGCAGGTTGTGGGGCAGAGGAGGGTTGCCAGCTTGGCTGGGCACAGGAGTAGGCACAGCAGGGTCCCTTCCAGGCCCTCTAGCAGGATAGAGCCTTAAATAACCACTCCCTGCAGGCAGCATGAATCCGGGGGCTCACGTGCCACAGCAGTGGGGACAGAGGGGACTTGTGGGAGGCTCTGGTGGGGGGCAGAAGGTAGAACCACCCCCACCCCACACACACACCCCCCTGACCCTCTGTCTCCATCCTGCAGATGTGCACTCCTGCCAACACGCCGGCCACGCCACCGAACTTCCCCGATGCCCTCACTATGTTCTCCCGCCTCAAGGCCTCGGAGAGCTTCAACAGCAGCAGCCCCGTGGCCTCCATGGCGACGTCCCCGCCACCCCCGGCCCCGCCGCTGCCCCAGCACGGGGCCTTCAACCCCGCCTGGCCCACAGCTTCTCCCCCCAGCCAGCAGCAGAGCATGTGGACTCCGGCCCCCCCGGCCCAGCCTGCGGGCTGGCCCGCTGCCGTCTCCCAGCAGGCCACGGCGGAACAGAAGGCCAACGTCACCATGGAGGCAGAGAGATGAGCGAGCGCCGCGGGGGCCGCTGCCAATAAAGATATCTAGAAGGTTTTTTTTCTGTTTTCCCTTTCACCCCTCCCCAGAGAGGAGAGGAACTCTGCTGCCGGAGCCTCTGGCAGCCGCCAGGACACACAAGCAAATAGCTGCCTTGCATGGGTTTGGTTTGAAGTAGTTTTTCCTTGTCCTTGAGCTGAACGGAGCTCCCCAGAGACAGCGGGAGGCTGCGTGGGACCAGGGCCTGCCCCTGCCTGGGACCCTGGGGAGAGAGCACCCCTCCTCTCTCGGAACACCGGAGTTTGCATGCCAGTGACGTTGACAGAGGAGGATCCTCCTTCGCGGTCCCAAGGGCCACCCCACCAAGCAGAGTGGGTTGTACCCGAGTTTCCTCCCATCTTTCGGCCCCTGGGGGGGAGGGGGCTGACATCCCATGTGGCTTGGGGTTTTTCTTTTGGGGGTGGGGGTGGAGTGGGAGTCTTTTTGTTGGGCAGGGAGGTAGCCAGGGCTGGCCCTGCCAGGCCACAGCCTCCACCCCGCATGCACTGTGTTTGCTGGTGAGCTGGGCTGGGGGACACTGGCTCTGGGGAAACGCCTGGCCCCTTGCCCACCCCAGCTGGGCCAGCACACCCCTCGCCCTTCTGGGATGGGGTTGGGGGCTGTTTGCATGACACGGTGTAACCCTAGAGACTGGGATCGTTTTTAACCCCTCTGTTCTTTCCTCCCGGCGGCTGGAAGCCTCTCCAAACGTGCCCCAGCCGCTTGCAATACATGCTCTTCTGCTTTGAACCCTGTGTCTTTGCTTTGTCTGCAGCAGCAGTGGGGTGCAGAGAAGGCTGGCCCTGGGCCCGGGGTGTCTCAGGATCCCCTCTCTTGAGTGTGCAGTGCCTCTGAGCTGGGGCTGGCCGCATCTCTGCTGTGTGTGTGCTGCTCCAAACGTCCTGCCCCAGCCCTGCAGTACCTGCCTTGGGCCAGGTGTGTGCCAGGGCTCAGCCCCAGCAGAAGCCAGCCTGATTCTGCCCACTGCCCCACCATGTCCACTGTGGGTGAGAGACCTCCCCCCAGGATCAGGGCCAGGCTGGTGGCAGGGCTGCAGTGAGACCTTGGGCTCCCTGCGTGACACCAACAGGTTCTGAGTGTCTCACCTGGCTGCCCTCCCCTCTTCACCAGATGATGGGGGCCAGGTCCCTTAAAGGATGTCATTCCTGCCAAGCCCTCTCTGCATGAGGCTGTGCCCCTGCATCCCTGTGCTCCCCCATCAATAATTAATTTCAATCTCTTATTTGTGTTGGTAAAATAAACATTGTAGGAGCGATGGTTCCACCCAGGCTGCCTCTTGTACAGGCTCAGCTGAGGCTGGAAGGGAGGGCTGGAGCATGAGTTGGTTGTACTGGAGTTGTGTGGCTCAGTCCTGACCTGCTGAGGTGGGACTGGGCTGTGCTGGTGACATCTGGAGTGAGCTGTATCTCCAGCCTCATTGCCCAACTGAAGTGGCCTCAGCACGTGGAGGCCAGTGTAGAGTCCTGCTTGGAGTGGGGATGGGCTGTGAGACAGGGTGGCACAGAGCCCACCCAGGGGAGACAGGGAGAAGGAACCTGCCTGTGGAGCAGGTGAAGGTGTGCAGAGACCTGGGTGGTTCAGAGGGTTGCCTGCCTGTGGCTGCACCAGCACTCATGGGATTGGGAAATGTGGGGCTGCAGCACAGACCTGCACATCTGGCTGGCCACAGGGAGCCTGCAGGGGTGTGGCATAGCCAGAATGTGTGAGGTGCTGGTGCTGATCCTCTATGTGCCCCCACAAGCCCAAGGGTCATGCTGGAGAGGTGACAGGAGGAGCATCTTCGTGGTGCTGCATGAGTGGCTGCTGAAGTAGTGTGGCCCCCATCCCACCAGTCCCCTGAGGCCAGGCAGCACAGCCTGGGTGTGTCTGCCTCCTGCACAGGCCCCTGTGCCATTTAACAGCCCCTGTCCAGCTCAGACCCATGCCACCAGCCCCCTCAGGGGCCAGTCTTTGGATGGAAGCACCTGCAGTGCAGGACAGCCAAAGTCCAGGCACAAAGTCTCCCCTCAGGGACTGCTCAGCAGCAGGCTGAGCCTGCATGGTGGGGCCAGTGGCCCAGGGGGAACAACCAGGGCAAGCTCTTCCCAGCTCCAAAAGGTCCTGGCGTGTTGAGGCACTCTGGAGTGGGGCTGTGTGGGCTGGGCAAGCCTGTACCCAGGCTGGTGCATGAGCTGCTCTGAGCAGATGTGGGGACCGTGCTCGCCTGGATGTCCCGTGTCCTCCCACAGCCACTCCACAGCCTCCTGGAGCCCTACGTGCTGCAGCTGCAGTGCCCAGCCCAGCACCTCCCTGCCAAAATCCAGCCATGGGGAGGATGCAGTGCCCAGCCCAGCACCTCCCTGCCAAAATCCAGCCATGGGGAGGATGAAGTGACCCCCGGTGTGGAAGAGGGTGGCTGAGTAAGGTGGGGAGGAGCTAGCAGGGACACCCTGGGACATGTCCCAGTGTGTGTCCCCAGTAACACCCACCCAGGGCCTAGACAGATGGGTACCTTCCTCCATCCTTCCAGTGCCTTGTCTCACCTGGCACCTTCTCTGGCTGGGCAGCCATGTCCTCTGAAAGGGACACCAAACTCTGCTCTGGGCAGCGCTGGCTCCTGGCATCCCCCAGCACCGCAGTGTCCCAAAGCCAGGTGGCTTTGTGGGACACCCCAGCCCTGCTGCCAGTCCCTGGGCATGGCCAGTACCAGGGGTGCCACAGAGGTCAGCAACCATGTCCCTGCCAGCCAGGCCAGCGTGGCTGGGAGCAAGGCAGCTGAGCAGGGGGGCAAGGCAGAGGGACAAGGGGGCTATGGCAGCTTGGGGACCCAGATGGGATGGCTGAGTGTAGCCCCCCCATCCACCGGCCCTGGAAAAGGTGTGGTGGCACAACCCAACACAGGCCCCTGGCACAGCAAGGGTGTTGGGTCTGACTGTGCTGCTGGAGCTGGCTCTCACAGCAGCTGATGGGGGTCCCCATGGCCTCCTGCTGCCCCATCAGTTCAGAGCTGCCTGTATGTTTTGTGGGTAGGTTCCTGCAAGGGCTCAGGGCCAAGTTCCTGAAACAAAACAGCCAGCAAGGTGTTGTGGAGAGAGGAAAGCCCCATGCCATCCTGAAGCTCAGGAGCACTGCCAGCCCCTAGCAAGGGAGCTTGGCACCTGGGAGCCCATACACACCTTGCCCATGGGAAGCTGGCAGAGAGAGCAATGGCACGACAGAGCAGCATGCTGGGGAAGCAGCTCAGCTCCCACTGCTCCTCTGGCTGCACCTGAGAGAGAAAGCAGTGCTCTGCCCTGCTCTGGGTGAGGGCAACAGCGCCAAACCTTGCCACCACCCCCACCACTCTCCTGTCCCTAACCCACTGGGGCTTTAAAATCCACCAGGTAGAATCCTCCCAGCCCTGCAAGAGGGACAAGAGCAGTGGAGGTGACCAGGGGAAGCCACCACGACACTGGGGCACCCAGGTGTGTGTGTCCCTGCTCCAGTCACCAGGAAGGTGACACAAACCCTGACAGAAGAGCCTTTATGGGGCCAGATGCTTGCCCAGGTAGGTCATCATGGCCAGTGCAGCCTTCAAGAGGCTTCAGTGTGTTTTCCAGAAGGATTTGCCAAAACCTGAGCCTGGACAGTTTGGGGCTGGTCCCAGGAGCTGGGTGCTGAGTGCCTCCAGGTTGGGAACGGAGGAGATCGGCATCGACAGGGACAGTCAGGGATCAGTGGTGCTGGCACTGGGCTCTGTGCTTGCAGCCCAGGGACAATCAGTCTCTTCTCCCAAATAAGCGACTGGACAAGAGGAAACGGCCTCAGAGTGATTTAGGTTGGATATTAGGAAAAATGTCTTCACCCAGAGGGTTGTCAGTCAGTGGAACAGGCTGCCAGGGGAGTGGTGGAGTCATCATCCCTGGAGGGATTTAAAACAAGGGGATGTGGTTTAGTGGGACTTGAGGTGCTGGGTTTATGGTTGGACTTGATATTAAAGGTCTTTTCCGACCAAAACAACTCTGTGAGGCTGCACATGGAGGCTGCTTGAGTGGGACATGAGAGTGTGTAGGGCGGGATGCTGTGTAGGGTGGGATGCTGCGTAGGGCAGGATGCTGTGTAGGGCGGGATGCTGTGTAGGGCACAATGCTGTGTAGGGCACAATGCTGTGTAGGGTGGGATGCTGTGTAGGGCGGGATGCTGTGTAGGGCGGGATGCTGTGTAGGGTGGGATGCTGTGTAGGGCGGGATGCTGTGTAGGGTGGGATGCTGTGTAGGGCACAATGCTGTGTAGGGCACAATGCTGTGTAGGGCGGGATGCTGTGTAGGGCGGGATGCTGTGTAGGGCGGGATGCTGTGTATGGTGGGATGCTGTGTAGGGCGGGATGCTGTGTAGGGTGGGATGCTGTGTAGGGTGGGATGCTGAGTAGGGCGGGATGCTGTGTAGGGCGGGATGCTGTGTAGGGTGGGATGCTGTGTAGGGCGGGATGCTGTGTAGGGTGGGATGCTGTGTAGGGTGGGATGCTGAGTAGGGCGGGATGCTGTGTAGGGCGGGATGCTGTGTAGGGCAGGATGCTGTGTAGGGCGGGATGCTGTGTAGGGTGGGATGCTGCATAGGGTGGGATGCTGCATAGGGTGGGATGCTGTGTAGGGCAGGATGCTGTGTAGGGTGGGATGCTGTGTAGGGCAGGATGCTGTGTAGGGCGGGATGCTGCATAGGGTGGGATGCTGCATAGGGTGGGATGCTGTGTAAGATGGGATGCTGCGTAGGGTGGGATGCTGTGTAGGGTGGGATGCTGTGTAGGGTGGGATGCTGTGCAGGGTGGGATGCTGTGTAGGGCGGGATGCTGCGTAGGGCGGGATGCTGTGTAGGGCACAATGCTGTGTAGGGTGGGATGCTAGAGTGAGCAGGATGGGGCAGGGGCAGGACGGGACAGACCCGCTGTGACACCACAGGGCAGGAGAGCCAAGCTGGCAGCCTTGCAGCAGCAGGACCAGCACCCTGCCGAGCATGGGCACCACCCAGAAGACAGTTCCTTGCCTCTGGCATGTCCTCCTCTGCCACTGCCATCCTCTTCAGCCGCACCATTTGCCGGCCCGGGGGCCAGCAGCTCTGCGGGGCTACCCCGCATCCTCCCCGGCCACGGCCACGGCCACGGGCAGCTCTGCTCCCGGACGGAGCCGGGTTCCAGCCGGCCACGCTGGCGGTGGGCTGCGGCTGCCCGTCCCGCGGGGTCCCGCGGGCAGAGGTGCTCGGGGAGGCCGGGCAGGAGGGCGCCGAAGGCCGCGCCCGCCAGCGCGACCGCGACCGCGGGCGCTGCCGCTGCCTTCGCTCCCCCCAGGGCCGCCCCGGGCCGGGGACACGCGGGACGCTGCCCGGACACGGCGGCGGGGGAAGCCGGCCCCGGCCTAGCGTGGGGGGGGACGGGGGGCAGGCCCGGGCCCCGGCCCGCAGAGAGCGCGGCCCAGGCCCGCCCCGCCCCGCCTCGCCCCGCCCCGGAGCCGGCAGGTGCCGGAGCCGGAGCCTCCGCCGCTGGGAGCCGGCAGCCGGTAGGTGCTTCCCGGCGAGTCCGAGGCGGGGGTCGGGGCCGGGGCCGGGCTGGGCTGTGGGGAACGGGGCGGGGGGGTGGCGGGGCGAGGCGGGCGGCGGCGGCCGGGAGGCGGCGGCCAGGCCCGGCCCCACCGCCGGTGCTCGCCCCGGCCAGGCCGCGGCGGCCTCCGGCAGGCGTGGGGACTCGGGGCACGGGCGGGGGGCACAGCAGAGGCCCCGCCGCCCCCCCCCGCGGGTGAGACAGCGAGGGGTGGCAGGAACTCCCCGGGCGGCTCTTCGCGGCAGGACCCGGCCTCTCCGGGCCGGGGCAAGGGCTCAGCGCGCTGCCGGCGCTGGGGCGTTCGCCGCGCGTCCCGGGGAGCTGAGGCCTCACCCGGGGGGCCGGGGAGAGGGGACCCAGCCCGGGGACTCGGGCGGGGTTTGTAACGCTGGCCGCGCAGAGCCGCAGGGTGCTGCTGACGCCGGACGCAGCCCCAGCTCTGGCCTGGACGGGAGGAGAGCAGCGGGATGAAATGTAATCGGCTGGAAAGCGAGATCCTGTGCTTGGGAAAAGACCTCCCGCTGCAAGGTGAGCGCTGCAGCCGGCCCCGGGCCTGGGGGGTGCTGGAGGGGCCCAGCTGCGAGGAGAGCAGATGCCACCCGCTCCCCAAATGCATCCCTGGAAGAGGAGGGAGCCAGGCCCACGTAAAGGTGTGTGTGTCCAGCCATCCCTGCTGTGGGGAGAGGAGCTTGGGCTGGAGCTGCCTGTTCAGAGCTTGAGAATGAGGAGCTGGAACAAGCCCGGGTCCCTTGACAAGCTGGAAGAGAAATGGTGGTGGTGGGGGTGACAGTGCCCGTCAGCATCGGCAGCAAGGACAGAGCCTGCAGCCAATGGGCAGCGTGGCACAGCAGCAAACACCAGGCAGTTAGTGTTAGCAGGAGGCTGGGAGGGCTTTGACCTTTGGAGCAGGGAGGTTTTGGCTCTGCCTTCCAAGGGGATTGGAGAGGCAGGAGGGTGGGAGCTGTGGAGGCAGGTTTTGAATAAAAACCACAGGGGGTTGTGGTTGGTGCCAAACAGAGGAGTGAGTGGGGTTTGAGACTCTGGGAAGTGCTGCAGGAGAGCTGGAACAGCCAGGCTGGGATGAACACCAGCATGGTGGCATCCTCAGAATCATCATCCCCAGGAGTCGTGCTCAAGGTTAAGCTTCTGTGAGTCCTGGATGTGTGCCCATGGCCCAAGGCGTCCCTGCAGGTGTCTGGGGATGGTCTCCATGCACCAGTGAGAACTGGTGAGGGGACTGGTGGTTGTCCTGTTCCAGGCTGAGTCTAAAATGTCAGGTGGTAGACTAGGTCAGGTGCAATGGTTTTAAATAGAAATATTTGAACTGATGCTTATGGTGGTTTGGGGCTGTGTGTGTGAAACCTGCTGAGAAACACTTTGGGAATACACAGGATCCCTCCTGCTTGTTCCCTTTCACCCTGTGTGTTTGGGATGGGTGAGCCCTTCTGCTTTCCAGAGCAGGCAACAGGGGAAACTAGAGTGAGTATTGTGGAGTGTAATATGTAACCTTAGCATGTCATTCATTCACGTTTGGGAACTGGGCAAACTCAGATCAGGGTGGGAGGTGCAGGCTGGAAACTTCCCTTTCCCAAAGGCTCCTCTCTCTGAATGTTGTAGTGACATCCATGGGCCCCAGGAGATGCCCAGAGGCATTTAGCAGTGTACCTGCTCTCTGCTCCTTTGGCACTGTGCAAGGGAAGAATTCCTGCTTGGAGGCAGGGCCTGGGAGCTGGTACCAGGCTGTTGTGTGCTGTGGCTTGAGCACAGATGGGGAGAAAGCTGTGATGAGGACAGGGTGCTGGAGCAACGTCCCCAGATGTCCCCTGGGTGATGCCAAGGGTAACACACATGCTCAGCCCTCCCCAGCTGTTGCTGTGCTGGTGGTGGGGCTGTGGTGGCTGTGGCTGTGCCAGGCTGCACCCCCAGAGGTGCTGGGAGAGGCAGCTGGGCATTCATTGTCATCCCTCTCTCTCCTGTCAGCAGCAGTTCCACTGTGTCTGTGCTGGCTGGAGCTCTGTCCCAGCAGCTGTTAGGAAAGGAGGGAGGGTGTCTGTGTGAGTCCCTTGTTGTGGTTTCTGAGCAGGTTTTTGACGCTCACTTCCCGATCGGCCGCGCTCTCTGGCTGTGGGAGCGGGTGCAGGGGTGCAGCACGGCGCCTGCTTTCCTTCCAGCTGCAGCACCAGTGGCAGGTGAGCTCTGGGAGCACAGCTCCAGCACTCCTGCAGCCAGGGACCCAGCCACAGCCTGTGCACAGCACCCTGGCTGGGCTTCAGGGGGCTCTCAGGCCTTGGTGCAGTGTTGTCCTCTACAGAAGTGTTCCCCCTCCCAGCATTACTCACTAAGGTGGTGAGAGAAGGGATGAAAGTAACTTTACTATGTAAAAGAGTATCTTTTATTCCTCTCCTTCAGGTATCCATTTGGCAGATAAATGCTCATCTTCAAAGGATGTGGTTGATGCAGAGATCTTCCAGTATGATGAGTGGTTTTGCAAGGAGATATGCAGCCTTCTAGTGTCTGCTGTAACCCAGGACCAGGTTTTTCACTGTCTGTTGAACCATTATAACCCCATACATTTGATTTCTTACAATTAGAGAATCACAGGATGGCCAGGTCTAGTCCAAATCCCCTGCCATGGGCAGGGACACCTCTCACCAGCCCAGGCTGCTCAGGGCCCCATCCAACCCGGCCTTGAACACCTCCAGGGAGGGGGCAGCCACCCTGTGCCAGGGCCTCACCACCTTTATAGTGAAGAGTTTCTTCCCAATATCCAATCTAAATCTACCTCCTTCCCATTTAAAACCATCCCCCCTCATCCTATCACTCCAGGCCCTTCTGAAAAGTCCCTGCCCAGCTTTCCTGTAGGCCCCTTCAGGGACTGGAAGGTGCTAGAAGATCTCCCTGAAGCCTCCTCTTCTCCAGGCTGCACAACCCCAACTCTCTCAGCCTGGCTTCATAGCAGAGGTGCTCCAGCTCTCTCATGATCTTTGTGGCCTCCTCTGGACCCATTCTGTGTCCTTACTGTGTTGGGTACTCCAGAACTGGACACAGTACTCGAGGTGGGGGTCTCACAAGAGCAGAGCAGAGGGGCAGAATCCCCTCCCTGGACCTGCTGGCCATGCTCCTTGTGATGCAGCCAGGATATGGCTGGCCTTCTGGGCTGTGGTGTGCATTGCCACAGACCTAAACTGCTTTAATCAGGAGACAATATCCTACACTGAAACAAGCTAAGGGTTCTTTTTTAAACTCTCTTTAAAGAGAGTTTGCTGGAGGGTGTGAGCAGGGCTGTGCATCACTTCTGCTGGTGTTACCATGGCTCTCTGTGTGTGCTGGACACACCATCAGTACTGTGATGGCTTCTCTGAGTGCAGGCTCAGCCCTGCACCAAGCAGGGAAGTGCTGGGTAAGACAAGGAGGAAACAGTCTGTGAGTAGCAGGGGAGTTAAAGTAACAGCAAAGCAGCAGGACCTGAGGTACCTTTGCACTTCCAGGCAGGGGACCAGCTTCTAAGACTAAACCATCCAGCTGTGATGAGGTGTTCCTCCAGATGGAGCTGAGCAGAGCTGCTGCAGAGAGAGGGGGCAGGAGAGCTGGAGAGCCAGGGGATGCTGATAGGCTTCATCACCCCTTGCACCAGTCAGGGAGGTTCTGAAAGGGAAGATTGTTGGGTTACAGCACTCTGCCCATCCACAGTGTAGTGAAAGGGATGGTTTGTAGCAGGAACTTCAGTTGTCGTGCTGATTGTGGGAGGTTTTGGGGTGGGTTTGCTTCCAGGACATGATTTTGCAGCTGTTGGACAGGGAAAGCCTGAAACTGCCTGCCTCTCCCAAAGATTGCAGGCTGGGGCACTGTCCTGGTTTTGGTCAGGATGGAGTTACCTCCTCCTGCAGCAGTGGCTGGGATGCTGTGTTTGGGTGTTACAATGGGAGCAGTGCTGGTAACACCCTGATGTTGTTAGCTGCTGTCAGACAGTCAAGGACTTTCTCAGCTCTCCATGAGAAAGGAGGGGAGAAGCCAGAACAGGTGACCCAAACTGGCCAAGGAGAGGATTCCATGCCAGTCACATCCTGCTCAGTTTAAAGGGGCTGATGGGAGGAGGAGGGGGCGGCTCCAGGACGCGCGGTTTTGGGGGATGGTCGGGTTCTGGGACAGCTCTGGGTGGCACGGCCTGAGCTGTGGGTGAGAAACTGCATCCTGTACCAACTGTTTCAGAGATGTTTTGCTCTAAAGTCCTGTCAGCATTGTTATATTTGATCTTTCTGCTATTCAGTAAACTACCCTTATCCCAACCCACAGGCTTTTGGTTCCTTGGTTTTGGGGGTGTTATTTCCCCCTTCCTTTTCCCTTCCCTCATCCTCCCCACGCTTCTCCCCCTCCTCTTTTCCTTTAAGGAGCAGGCAGCTGTGTGGATCTCAGCTCTCAGCCAGGGTAGAACCACCACAGACAGCAGAGCACCCAGGTTTGCAAGCACAGGGGTGGCTGCACCTTCCTTTCTTGAGGCTGCAGCAGGGGTGTGATCCCCTGTTGTCTCCCCGTTGTTCCCGCTCGGTGTCCGTGTCGCCACCGCGTTGTCACGTCTCTGCATGCTCTGCAGAGGCTGTGCCTCCTCCTCTCATCACAGGGAGCACAACTAGAACAGGGTGCTGTAGGAAACCACCACCCATTTTCTCAACAGCTCCACGTCTCTGAGGCAGGGGGAGTGCAGGTTGACTCCTGGCCTGAAGCGCTGGGGGAAACTCTGGGCTGCTCTTTGGGCTCATTCCTTCATTCAGAGCTGACTGGTGGCTACAATCTCAAGTGTGTTGTATTGGTGGTGGTGAGAAAGGGCTGTTGGAGAGCACAGGGAGTGTGTCCTGTGCTGGCCACAGACCTGGGCAGAAGGTGGAGGTGGGAAGGAAGCTGCTTCGCGCTGCACGTTCCCTGCGTGAGGCCCCAGTGTGGTGCAGGTATCTTTCACATGGGTGCCTTAGGGTAAGAGAATAGGAGAAACAGCCCCAAAGGAGGGTGATGTAATGAACATCTTAGGAACTGGGAAGAACAGCTGCTGGCTGTGTGTGTTCAACTTTGTACATGGGAGCATGAGGAAACCTGCGGTGGGCAGAGGATGGAGAAAGGAGCTGGGGCTTTCCATGCAGGTTAAGGAATGTATTTATCTCTTTCCTGTTGTGATTATAAGGTAATTCTGCATTGATAATGGTTATATTTCCTCTACCTCCTTTATACATAAGAAATTGGAATAATACCCAGTTCTCTATTCAATGAAGAGACTTGAAGACTGGGAATGCCCTGCTGGTATGACCCTGAACCTCCTCTGATACCCAGATTTACCTCTGGTACCTCTGCATTTAGAAAGAAAACCTCCAACTTGCCCTATCAGGGCGGCTTCCAGTCTTGGAAGATGTGTTTCTAGAAGGAGTGATCCAGCTTTAAGTTGATGCAGCTTGGTTTTGCTTCCCACCTTATGGCCAGAAATTGCCTCCATCGTGCCTCATCCGTCCTGTGCTCTGGCTGTGCTTGATCTCTGCCCTGTGTGGTGGCAGAGAACAGGAATTTACCTACAACCTCAACCAGGAGAGCCTGTTTGCTGTGGGATGGTGGGTCTGTGGCACTGGCTATCCCAGCGAGTCCCAGAGCTGGGGAGAGGTTGGGTCTGTGGGAGCTGCCTCCTCCACAGAGTGCATTCCCTTGCTCTACCTTGGGTGGGTGGTGGGAGACTTAGAGACCTGTGTGGGCTTCAGGGAGAGGCTCTCCCACTGCTCTGAAGGGGTAATTAGGCTCTTTGAGTGTTGTATGTGTCTGTCCCCCCCAGTTTATACTGGCTCCCTGAAGAGACCCCCAAAACAGAGCCTAGTCTCAGACCAGAAGGACTTGGCAGATGTAAGAAGGAGAAGCAGAGAGGTTTGCTCCCTCTAGCTGCCTGTGTAGCCACTGTGCTTCCTCCCTTGCTCCAGACCTCAGCCAGCATTGGTTTTGGGAGCACTGGTGTCCCAAAGTGGGGTATCTACAGCCTGTATCTTTACAGAGGCAGCTCTGATGTATGTCATGTGAGAAATGGAGCTTTTCCTGAGAGCAGCCCTGCTGGGGAGGTGAGGTGACCTCTGAGCATGCACTGTGTGCCAGGGCCTGGGGGCAGCAGGCATGGGCAGCCACTCATTGCAGGGACAGGCTCCCAGGGGCTTCCCACTCCTTAGCTCTGCATCTTCCATCTCTTGGCACCTCATGGTGTGAGGTAAAACGAGTTGGAGGGCTTTTCCCCCAGCCTGTTGTGGAGCAGGGTTGTTTGGGTGAAAAGGTGCAGCCCCCTCCCCAGCTTGTGAGAGGCAGCTGAGGAATTGTGTTGAAAAGAAGCCCTCTGTGCTCACAGATCCCTTCTGCTTCCTCCCACAGCTGGAGGGCAGGTATAATCTTTTGGATTATGGGTGATGAGTGAATAAGAGTAGTGTCCTGGGGAGAATTACTGTAAAATTGATTCCATTTAGGTCACAGAACAAAGATTGTCACGTGGGAAGAGATGAGCAGAACATGACCACAGAGCCTGGCCTGCCTGGGCTCTGGGGGGGCTGAGGCTTGCTGTGGAGTGGGAGCACTCACCTGCTGCTCAGCGGCTCACAGACACTCACCAGAGTCCCATCCAAATCATGCTTTACCTCCTGCCCTTCCAGAGTGGGGAAGGGAAACATCTCCCCTCCCCCTGGTAGCAGCATCCCTGGAACAGACTGCACATTCCTTCTGGGAGGCATCTGTCTGGCCTGTGAGTCTTGGTGATCCTGGGGTGCTGCCTGGGGAGCAGAGGCAGGCAAAGGGAATCCACAGGGAGCAGTTTGTCCTGAGGCTGGTGCCAGGCTGGTGCCAGGCAGCACCACCAGCTCTGCCTGATTCAGCCAGAGCTAAATTTGCTTCCCATGAGCAGAGGGAGGGGCAACTGCTCTTCCTGCCAGTGCCATGTGCTTGCAGAGCTTTTAAAAATAAAGATTGGCTAAAACATTCTGGGTTGACTTGTACATGTCACCCAGAGCCAGAGCAGTGACTCCCTGTGTTTCTCTCCTGTGCTTTAGGGTTGTTCTTTTGTGGTTGGGGTTTTTCCCCTTAGGTGGCTGTGACTCAGCCCTTCCTGGCTGCTTCCTGAGTTTCCTGGTTCCTGAGCTATTCTTGGGACAGTGGCTCCTGACAGATAGCAACAAGGGGAGTGCTGTGTTGGGGTTTTCCTTTTCTCCTCCTCTGGCCTGTCTTAACCTTCTGCTTCCCTCTGATTGATTCTCTTGTTTCCCTCCTTCCCAAATGACCAAATCTTCCTCACTTGCTGGGTGCCTGTTCCTGCCCTCGTGCCAGAGGAGCCCTCCTGGGCTCCAGGCTGCCCTCCTTGCACAGCACCAGGGTTTCTCTCACAGCACCATGGTGGTGATGCCCCTGAGAGCTGGCACAGCTCTGCAGACACGTGGCTGGGAGTGAAGGTGATGTCTGGTGCTACCCAGTCTTTGCTGGGGTTTAGTTTTAAGAGCACAGCTCTTTCTCTCAAGACACAGTTGTATCTGAGGGGGAAATAGCCTGAGTTGTTGCATATTTTGCCTTGAGAACACAGTTGGCCTTTTAAAAAAAACCCAGAGGCACTCTGTTTCCTCAAAGCCTCTGGTTACCAAGAGAAATTTCTCAGACAAAAGTCCTAGAGGACTGGGAACACAAGGGCAGTGTTCTTCTTTAGCACCCCTCCACGGGTTTGGATCTGCTGTATTGTTGTTAAGCCAACCAAGCTAAAAGCTTTTCTGTGCAAGGAAGCTTTGAGAACATTGGCTGCCAGATTAAATTAGGCTTTCTGAGAATAAATTAGTTGTGGTGATGTAGGCAGCCCTGCTCAGTGCAGCTGTAACATCCACTCCTGCTGGTACCCACAGCAGGTAGCTTGCATGCCAGGTGTGGTGGTGGTGTTTGTGGCACTGCTGCTAACTTGAGATGAGATTTCTGGCTGGTGATGAATGAGAATTGCTCTGCTGAATGTTATTGATCATTTCTTCAAGGAAGAGTCAGGCTCTGCTCTTAAGAGAGGCAGGGAAACCCCAGGGGTTCAGCACAGCATCACTGGGGGTGAAGCCACAGGCCAGAGCTGTGCCTCTGCTGCAGCAACTCTCCAGCCCAAGGTGCTTTTGTGGCCCTCAGGGGTCCCAGTGTGTGGCAGAAGGGGAGCAGTGGAGCCTTGTGTTGGAGGGGAGGACAAAGACTAGAACGTGGAGTGGAGGAAAACCAGCATGGTGGGGTTTCCATGCTGCTGCCAACTCCTTGGGGCTTGTGTTTTTACCTGACCACTGGGTTAATAGCTGCTGCTGGTGTGTGTGTGTGTGTGTGTGCTGCCCTTCTCCTGAAGCATGTTCAGTTTGCATTCCAGTTAACTTGGTGCCTTTATTCCACTTTATTATACATGCCAAGTGCTCCTGGGAGGTGTGGGTATGTGCTGAAGGCTCAGCTTCCTCTTCTCACCTGCTCCCTCATGGCCATTCAGCTCCTCCAAACCTTTAACTTACCCCTGGAGCGAAAAGACTGAAGCTGGGACTGGAAACCATTTCAACTGCTGCCAAAACATAGAGTCACAGAATCCCAGACTGGTCTGGGTTGGAAGGGACCCCAGGGGTCACAGAGCTCCAACCCCCTGCCACAGGCAGGGACACCAACCTCCAGGCCTGGAGCTACACAAGGTTGCCCAGGGCCACATCCAACCTGGCCTTGAACACCCCCAGGGATGGGGCACCCACCCCCTCTCTGGGCAGCCTGTTCCAGCCCCTCACCACTCTCTCTGCAAAGAACTTCCCCCTAATATCTCATCTCACCCTTCCCTCCTTCAGCTTCTCTCCATCCCCCTTGTCCTGCCAGTCTCTGCCCTTTAACAAGCTGATTCCCTCCTGTTCCTCTGCTCCCTTCAGGGACTGGAAGGCTGCAATGAGGTCCCCCCACAGCCTTCTCTTCTCCAGGCTGACCCAGCCCAGCTCCCTCAGCCTCTCTCCACAGGGGAGCTGCTCCAGCCCTCTGAGCATCTCCGTGGCTCCTCTGACCCCTCTCCACCAGTCCCACATCTCTCTTGTACTGGGGCCCCAGCTCTGGACACAGGACTCCAGCTGGGGCCTCACAGGGACAGAGCAGAGAGGGACAATCCCCTCCCTGTCCCTGCTGCCATCCCTCTGCTGATGGAGCCCAGGATCCCATCGCCCTTCCCAGCTGCCAGAGCCACTGCTGCTCATGTGGAGTATCTCACCCCCCATGACACCCAGGTCCTGCTCAGCAGGGCTGCTCTCCAGCTCCTCTCCTGGGCTGGTAGTGCAGGTTCCCCCCCAGTTCCTGGCTTCGAGCTGCCAGGTGTCCTTATTTCAGCCCCACTGAGCCTTTCAGCCCCCATGGGTGCCAGGGTTCAGGGGGCTCCCTGGTCTGAGCTGGCTGCTGGGCTATCCTGGGGAAAGACAGCACCCAGCCTGTGCACTGTGGGAGCAGTGGGAGCTGTGGGAGCAGTGGGAGCAGTGGGAGCAGTGGGAGCTGTGGGAGCAGAGACCAGCCTCAGGGCTGCTCAGCCTGGCTGCAGCTGCCCTTGGGAGTCACCAGGGAAGGTGTGACCGTGCCAGAGCGGCAGGGAAGGGGTTGGAGGACCGTGTCAGGAGGACCTGAGGAGCTGTGTTGCTGGGTGCTAGGGGTGCTTTGGAGCCAGGTGCTCTGGGCTCTCAGTGAGAAGTCTTCTGCTCACTTTCTCTGTGGTTCTGGGGTGGGTGCAGCTCGTATCCAGGTGAGTCCCATGCATGCCAAACCAGGATGGTGCCTGGAGCTGTGCTCTGGAGAGGTATGAGGACATACCTTTTCCTAAGGAACCTGCTTGGGCAGAGGGGTTGGATTTGGTGATCTCTTGGGGTCCCTTCCAACCCCTAAAATTCTGTGACATCACTTCTCTTCCTTCAGCCTTGTTTTCAGAGGGGGTGCAGCTCTGTGTGTGCAGCTGCAGGTCTTGGCCAGCTGATCTGTATCCTGGGCAGTGCTCCTGTTGGATCTGCCTTGCCTCTGGGAGAGCAGGTGAGGCAAATCAGGCTCAGGGGGGAAGCAGCTCTTGACATGACCTGAGGGACAGATGTGTAGCAGCTTGTCAGGTGGCTCTGCCCAGCAGATAGCAACAGAGCCTTGGGAAGGAGTTCTGAGGGAGCTGGGAGCAGGTTGGTGCTGCAAACTCAAACCAGAGTCACAAAGATGACATCCCTGGACTGGGAAGCCAGTGTGGCTGGAACCAGCCCAGTGCCCCCTCTGAGCCACCCAGTGCCAGGCACTGGTGGTGACACCCTTTGGGTGGCCCAGCTGAGGGGGCCTGGGGCAGGGGAGTGGTGGGGCACCCTCCTGCCATAAAGCTGCCGTGGGATGGGCGAGCCCAGGGCTGCCCTGAGGGAGGTGCTGGCCTGAGATGGGGAAGGTCTGGCCCTGCCATGGCAGCAGGAGGGTGAGCACGGTGCCATCAGGGGCCTCAGTCCAGTGCAGCTCCCTGGCTGTGCTTGGGTCCTCCTCCTTTGCAGCTGGGCCTGGCAGAGATCTCACACCTCACACGTGCTCCTGCTCAAGCCCAAGCCACGCTGCTTTGCCCAGAGCAAGCTGTGGCCTTGAATAAAATGGGGTGACACAGAGGGCTTCTCACCAGGCCTCTGGGACAGAGGAGGAGACAGCACAAGGTGACAGTGTACCTGTTAAAGTGGAATGTCAGCAGCTGCTGTGGCACCAGGGTACCTGTGAAGGTGGGAAGTGCAACCTGGGAGGCTGCTGTGCCTCTGCTGGGAAAGCATCAGCACTGTGACACATGCTTTGTACAGCACTGGGAAGGGAAGAGGCTGTGGAATCACCATTCAGGATGACTTGGTGGTGTGGCAGAATCTGCACAGGAGCCCTGCACAGGCTCTGGGCTCCCCTTACCTCTGACACTGAGATGCAGCTCCATCTCCTCCAAAGTGCTGATCCTCTGTCCCTCTGATTCCCTCCTCCCCAGGAGCCTGGCTGTGTTCTTTACTGGAAGGCACACACCTAACCAGTTTGATTCAGCAGTGATGGGGCTGCATTCTTTGCCTTTCTCCCAGAAAATCCTAGAGAAGGAGGGAGTGATTATAACAAAAAATGGGGTGCATGTATTTTTAGTATATTTTTGGGGAAGGAAATCTGTGCAGTCCTGAGCTGTGCTGTGAGATGTGCAGTGGGGTAATCATCCTGTATTCATCTTTCCTCTGTGAGAGCTGGGAGGGGCCATTGAAATGGGCAGCAGGTACCTGCAGAGCAGAACTGGCTGTGGCCAACTGGCAGAGCTCAGTGAGCTGGAGAGGAGGAGGATGCTCCCCAGAGAAACCCTGGGCTCCCTGGTCCCTGAACCCCCAGTCTTGGGAGTGGGAGGGACTGATGGGGGGCTTGTTCTACCTCCCCTTGATCCCTGCTTATCCCTAAGTGCCTGCTGTGGGCTGTCATCAGCAGGGAGCTAGGGAGCTTCTGCCCATCTCCCTGGGGACCCCTGCCTGCTGCTGGGGCTGGGAGGGGGTTTCTTTGGGTTACATGAACAAGTCTTGGGGGACAGTTGGGTGCTGTGTGAACGTGCTGCTGTTGGAGTGGGTTTGGGGGGTGGTTGCTCTAGGGTGGTGTGATGAGTTAACCAGCTGTGGGCTGGGTGATGCAGTGTGGCATCCATCCCCTGGAGATGCCCAGGACCCCAGGCCAGAGCTGTGGGTGCAGCTGGGGTGCTTCCCATGGGTGTTACCAAGCATTCCTGGGGGCTGCTTGTGAACCCAGCGAGGGTCTCACAGAGAAGCTCCCTGGAGATCTGGCTCGTGGCCCCCTCTGTTCCTCATCCCTGTCTCTCTGGAGCAGGCAGCTGATGTGGGGAGGAACTTGGGTTTGTCTTCCAGGTTTCTGTTCATTTGCACCTTTGTCTCCAAGGGAACAGCTCGTGTATTGTAGCCTGTGTTCTCTGGTGAGGCCAGGTCACCAGCCTGAGCAGGTGTTGCCCACAGCAGCCTGTTCAGTGCTTGCTCTGTACTCAGAAAACCAGCTTTGGGGGGGGCACAGTTCAGCTGTGCTGGTGGTCCAGAGTGCTTTGCACATGCCTGACCTTCCCCAGCACCCCTGGAGGTTTCAGGGCTGGGGTTCAGTGCCAAAGGCCACAGCCCCTCCTCAGCAGCATCTCACAGGCTCCTGTACAGCCCCTCCTGGCTCTTCTGGGGGTCCCTGCTGGCAGGGTGAGCTCTGCAGGCATGGGGTGCCTCCTGCAGCTGTGTGCTGCAGCTTGAGAGCCCATGGCAGAGAGCAAAGAGCCACTCCAGTTCCCCCTGCTCATTTTGGCTGGTTTTTCTTTAAGTGCTGAGGTTACCCAGGTCCTGGCAGTGCTGTTTCTGCAGCCCTGCTGTGGAGAGCCAAGGAAGCGCTTGGTCAGCCCATCTGGAGCCCAGTAGCACTGGAGAGAGTCCCAGGGGCAGCAGCAGGGCCTGACCAACGCTTCTCCTGCCCATAGCCCTGCGTGGGGCTGTGGATACACCACCCTTGCCTCAAGCAGGGGGTTGGTGCCTGCTTTTCCCTCCAGCCACACAGAGGAGCCGCTCGCAGCAGCAACCTGAGGCTCCGGCTGAGGACAGCCGAGCCCGGGCATCATCCGATGGAGCTCTGGATGTAACACCCGAAGGAATCTCTTGCTTGGGACACAGCACCTGCCTTCCAGTGGGCACCCTGCTCTGCCTCCCTGAGCCACGGTGGCACCCAGAAGGTCCCCAAGGTAACCGTGCGCAGCGGGCGCTCCACCGGAGGAGCCGTGGAGCAGAGAGGGGGCTTTGGGCTGGGTGCCAGGCCTGGGCTGGGTGCTGGGTACCCCTCCCCAGCAGCCCCTTTGCCTTAGAGGCTGCCCTGCTCCCCTGGCAGAGCTCCTGGCGCTGCACGGAGGGCACAGCCCGGCCCCCCCGGGGGGTCGCAGCCGGGATGCTGGGGAAGCTCTCGGCACCTTCCTGCTGGGAGAACACGCCACAGGCACCTGCCCTGCCTTGCCTGGGCTGATGAGCTAGGGAAGTGCTGCTGGGGAGAGCAGGGGGGGGTTGCTGCTGAGCCCAGGGGTGCTGGGTGCTTTCCCAACAAGGCTGCACGCTGCCTGCTGTGGATTCCTTCCCCTGTGGCTCTGGGAGGAGGTGGCTGTGCAGGCTGGAGGCACCAAATGCACTTGGGAAGAGGCAGGGCTGAGCAGGACACTCACAGGGAAAACCAGCTGGGTTTATTTCCCCCTCTATTTCCCCTCCCCAACCCCCCCCCCAGGCACTGAGCCAGCTGCTTCGCTGGGGATTCCCTGCTGTCCTTCCTTCCCTCCTTGGTGAGCACGTTGTGTGTGGTGCTTTTGGGAGCAGTGGGGGCTGAGCCACATCCCCACGAGCCCCGTGTGTGGAGAGGGCAGCAGGGCCAGGGCTGGGCTGTGGAGATGCTGCTCCAGGATGCTGCTGGGTAGGAGGGCAGTGGAGATCCCCACGGGCAGGGTATGGTTCTGTCTGCCTCTCAGCATGGTTCAGGCTCTTCTTGCTGCCCCCAAAGCCCTGTCAGACAGTAATGTGCTTTCTCAAATGATGTTTTGCCAGCTCCTGCTCAGCCCCTTGGGCTCATACCTGGCATATTTTGTCTGCCTTCTCAGTCCCAGTGTTTCCTGGTTGCTGGAGCAGATGGAAGCCCACAGCACACAGGCAGCTTTCCTGGGGTGATGCTGCCCACAGCACTAGTCCTCTCTTAAAAGGAAAGAGGCTGGTCCTGTTGCAGGGGCCCAGCTTCTCCACAGCTCTTTGCTTTTAAAGACCTACTTAGAGAAGCCTGGGAGCTGAAGCTGGTGTCTGTCTGATGTGCAGGGAAGCTGGAAGCAGGCATAGCCTTTTATTTATTCATTTAACTTCAGAGGGCTTTTTTCCTCCTCTAAATATCAGGAGTTTCTGTGGAGGAGGAGGAGGAGCTCCAGAGATGTGCAGCAGCAGCTTTCCAAGTGCTGGCAGCACCAAACCATGGCTGAGCATGACCAGATCCTGCTCCCTGCCCCCAGAGCTGGAGCTGCTGCTCACACAGGCAACACAAAGCTGAATCCCCCTGGGAATCCCCTCATCCCCGTGCAGGAAGGGCAGGGACAATGCAGGACCTGTTCCTGCCCCTGGATTGGGCTGCACCCAGGCTGACTCCGAGCTGCACCCTCAGGGTGAGCACAGGAGGAGTGCTGGGTGCCCCTCAGGTGTGTGTGTGTCCCTCAGGTGTGTGTGTGTCCCCCCAACTAACCAGAGGCTGCTGAGCACAGGAGGAGGAGGAGGAGGAGGAAGCTGTGTGTTTCTGTGGGCAGGGCTCAGTGCTGCCCCACCAGCTCCTCAGTGGGCCAGGAGTTACCCCTGGCACAGGGATGAGACCTGCAGTTCGAGGGGGGTAACCTCTGAGGGGCTCAGGGCAGCGGGGGCTGCACCAGGCTTCCCACAGGAGCAGCAGGAGCAGGATGGGCAGGGGGGGGAAGGTCTGGGGAGCTGTCCCCAGAAAGGGAGGTGAGGAGGGGCTGGTTCAGTGGGTCCTCTCTGCCCTCAGGTCCCTGCTCTGCTTGGTGGGTCAGCTGCCAGCCCTGGGGGCTGTGCCTGGCTTCACATTTAACAGGAGGTTGAGCAGTGGTTGGTGTTCTGGAGGCAGTTTAAAGGAGCCAGTAGCAGCTGTTCTCTGATCTTCCAGTTGGGATCTAACCTGCATTTTTAGCTGGAAATAGCATCTCCTCTCTCCATGCTTTTGCTGGTAACCAGCTTCTTTTAAGTGTTACCCTCTAGCAGCAGGTCCTGCCTTCCAAAGGACCTGCACTGGACACTGGGGACTCCATCAGATCTTGGACTTCAGCCTGGTGAACTTGGCTGAAATTAGTTGTAAAGTTTTTCTTTGTCCCCTAAGAGTTCAGCTGGTCTGTGAACCTGGTTATTCCAGTAACCTGAGTGTGGATGCAACTTCTGCAGCCCCTGGGAACAGCTGGGTTTGCCAAAGCTCTTCTCATGGCACAGAAACACAGTGGTGGTTCAGCTTTCATCAGCAGTCCTGTAGTGTGCTGTGGGACTGGGTGTGCTGGTGGGGGTGGCTGGAGACCTCAGGGTGACACACCGCTGGCCAGGGACACCCTTACACCCTTCCCTGGGACGGGCACCCCAGGCTGTGCCTGCTGGGAGGTCTCTGTTGTGAGTGCCATGGGAACCCAGGTCCTGTCTCCATGGCTGTGCTGTGGGCAGGGGAAGGGTTGCTTTCCCTTTTGCAGGACTGGAGGGAGCAAAGTCAGTCAGCTGCACTGGGAGCTCCTGTGTAAACCAGCAGAGAGTCCCTGTCACCTGCTGCTGGGGATCTGTGTTTTGGGGCACAATCCTGCTCTGGGTCTGAGGTGAGATGCTGCTGGGGTTTTGTTTGTTCAGCAGCTGGATCTTCCCAGCTCAGCTGCCTGTGCCCAGCTAGCAGCAGCCTGGCTCAGCCTGGAAGGGCTTTCCCAGCTCCTGGGTGCTGCCCAGGGCCACCCTGCCCCTCTGCAGGGGTGCTGCCTCTGTGCTGTGCTGGGCATGAGAAGGGAGGGTGGGCAAGGGGAGGACTGGAGCTGCTTTGCTTTGCCTGCTTGGGGAGGGAACACCACAGGGTCAGCTGCAGCAGGGCAGCGAGTGATGCTCTGGGGTGGCATCCAGCACCCTCCAGCTCCCCACCAAGCCCCTGGGTAGCAGTGGGCTGGGGCAGATTCTGTGCTTCTCCCATTGGGATGGAAGGAAGCACTGGAGAAAGGGCTTTTAAGAGGCTTAAAAGCAACAGGTTTTCTTCTCCTCCTGGGCAGGGCATGCAGCCAACACCTTGCTCTTTATGAATCTCTCTTAATAAGCAGAATATTGCACTGAGAGTGACTGGAGTCTGCCAAGTGTGAGCAGAACTCTGCAGCCCCTGCAGCTGCCTCCAGCCCTGCACCCACATGGCTCTGGGCTCCACTGGCTGTTGCCCTTGGGGCTGGGTTTTCCTGCTGGGCAAGGAGACAGGATTCATTGCTGGCTGGGGCTGGGGCTGGTGGTGTGACCCATGTTTCCATGGCTGGTGAGGCACAGGGGTTGGATCACCTCTTGGTTTCCTGAGTTCCATCATGCTTTGGTGATGGGAGGTGTGAGAAGTGCTGCAAGGGGTTACATTATGTGGGGCAGCAGGTAAGGGTCATGGGCTCAGCTGGCCCACAAGGGCAGGAAAAGCTCCCTGGCAAGCCCATGTCCCCAGGCATGGACTGGGGGTTCTCCAGTTGGGCTGGGCTCCTCCAGGCCTGCAGGCACAGGGGCAGGAAGGTCTGAGGCTCTCAAGCCCTCATTTTCTTTACATCCCCAGTGAAGCTGAAGAAGAGCACAGCCCAGTTTGTGAGTTTGGAGGTTGCTGGAGTGGGGGGCTCTGCAGTGCCCTGTGCTTGGGTTGGGTGCTTTCTCCTCCTGGCCGTGCTCTGTGCCATGGCAGCCCTGCTGTGCCCCAGCACAGCCCCCTCTCCTCCTCCTGCCTCTTCAAGAAGACAGGGGTGCGAAAAGCAGGTGGAAGACAACCACCAGCCCCCCTTGTATTGCACGTTGAAGCTGTGTGTCTGCAACATACCACCTGAGACTGGGAGAGAAGTGAATACAGACATCCTGGAGAGACCCTGTGCCAGTCTGGGCTTTGCTCAGCAGGGGCCAGTGCTGCTCCTCCTCAGGCTTCTGCCCTGCCTGTATCTCTTCCTGGATGCTGCTGGGAGGGTGATCTAGGGAAACAGGGGTGGAATAAAGCAAAGCCAAGGAGCTGGGAGAGGGATGGGTCTGTCTGCCAGCACTGGCTGAGGCCCTGGGGTCCCTGGGCAGGAGGAGGTGGCAGCGCCCGCGGGGGCTTGTGCCCTGCGTGGGGGTTGGCGTGGCCCAGGCGCTGCCCCGTGCGTGGCACTGGGGCCAGAGGGAGCCTCCTCCTCCTGCCCAGAGACCCCAGTGGGGTGCTGCCTGGCTCAGCCCTGAGCGCTCTGGGGCTGAGGGGGGGTTTGTGCCTCACCCCAGCAGCCAGGCAGCCACCTATGCCCGGGGTGTGTAATGTGGCAGCAGCTCTTTGGGTCCAGAGCCCCCCCGTTGTGCCCATGGGGCTGGTTGGAGCCTGGGTGCTTTAACCTGCTTGGGGGGGGGCTGCTGGAGCCCTGTGGGACCAGCTGAGACTGGTCAGCCTCCTGCAAGGCCAGTGCTGCCAGGAGGGAGCAGGGGACCGTTGGGGATGAAGGGGATGCGTGAGTGTATGTGGGGGTCAGGGGGCTGTGCTCAGAGCCCAGGGGAGCTCCTCATGCTGTGCCCTGGGCACTGGCACCCGCTCTGTGCAGCCTTCCCAAGCACCACTGAGCAGCCTCTAGGGTGCAGTTCCCAAGTCAGTCACGTCCTACCACTTGTAACTGAACCAGAGTCAACAGGGAAATCAGGTTGGACCCGATGACCTCTCGAGGTCCCTTCCAAGCCCTACAACCCTGTGAGGCTGTTTTGCTGATGTCGTTGCACTTCCTCAGAGTTCAGAGCCAAGGACACGTCCCCTGGTGCCTGCCCCCGAGGGGCACACTGGGGACAGCCCTGCCCAGCTGCAATCACCCTGCCTGCACCTGAGAGGGGCCGAGGCAGCTGCAGCAGCTGCTCCTGCCTGTCACTGTAACCCACTCCCTGTCCCCTTGCCCGCAGGTCCTGCAGGGTCAGCCGGCTGCTACACCACTCCCCTGGGAAGAACTGATCTTCTCAGCTCTCCTGAGGGCTCTGAGGGTCTCACTGCAAGGACGCGGACAGGCCCATTTTACCCAGGTAAGGTGCCATCTCCAGCAGTTAAATCCCACCTTAACGCTCGAGTCTGCATCCTCTGCTTTGCAGCTTGTGCTGCAGGCTGAGGGGTGCTGCCAGCCCCTCGGGGTGCAGCACATCCCTCTGCTGGGCCCTGCCAGCCCCTCAGGGTGCAGCTCAGCGCTCTGCTGGGCCCTGCCAGCCCCGTGGGGTGCAGCACATCACTCTGCTGGGCCCTGCCTGCCCCTCAGGGTGCAGCTCAGCGCTCTGCTGGGCCCTGTCAGCCCCTCGGGGTGCAGCTCATCCCTCTGCTGGGCCCTTCCTGCCCCTCGGGGTGCAGCTCATCACTCTGCTGGGCAGAGCTGAGGGGCTGTGAGCAGCAGGGGTTCCTCTTCCACATCTTCAGACCCGTGACCTCGCAGCCCAAGCACTTGGCAGCGCAGCCGAGCGCCGCAGCTGTGGGTGAGCCGCTGTAGCGCCGTGCTGAGCCTCAGGGGGAAGCCGTGGGCTGAGCTCACACCTCGGCTGAAGCCTGGCCAGCTTCAGAGCCACGGCCTTGCGTCTGCCCCAGGGGGGTGAGGCCTGTCCGGCAGCGGCACCAGCTCTGGACCCTCCCTCTGACCTGCTGCCCCTTCCCCAGGCACCGAGCAGCTCGGGGTGGCATCTAACAGCTTCTGTCCTTGCAGGGCCGCTCTGAGCCATGTCCAGCGACCCTCCACCACCCTACCCGGGCGGCCCCTCGGCACCGCTGATAGAGGAGAAGCACGGGCCGCCCCCTGCGGCAGGTACGGGCTGGGCTGGGGCGCCGGGGGCAGTGCTGAGCAGCCAGGAGCCCGGCACACGGGGGCCACCCTGGCCCTGGCCGCTCCTCACAGCTCTGCCCTGCAGTGTGGGTTGGGGGGGGGGGCATGCTGCATGGCTCCAGCTCTCACCCTCCCACCTTCTGGAGTGGCAGGAGCGCCCGGGGGGAGCAGGGAGCGCTGCGGGCTCACAGCCTGGGGCTCAGCGCTGCTGTGGGTGACTGGGGGCTGCCTGGGGCACCAGAGGGCGCAGAGCAGGGGGGCTGGGAGCAGCCCAGCACACTTCTTGCTATGCTGGGCCCTGACAGTGCCCTGAAGAAGGTGCCTGCTGGGCACAGACCATGTCCCCATGCCCCAGCCCTGCCCCACTCACAGCTCCCCCACAACTGCCTGCTGCACCCCCTTCCCCACCCCGTTTGCCCCCCTTCCCTGATGGGGTCACCCTCTGCCCCTGACCCCTCAGCCAAGCCCCCACCTGCCTATCAGTTCTGCCACCTCCTGCCTCTGTTTCCTTTCAGATGGCGTCACCCCCGTTGTGGGACAGCCCCAGGGGGTTCCCATCCCCCCGCCCGAATTTGGGCCCCCCCCATACGAACCGCCCTCGCAGCCAGGGTTTGTGCCCCCCCACATGCCCACGGATGGCGCGGGGCCCTACATGCCACCTGGTGAGTACGAGGGGCTGCTTGTCACTGGGTGGGGATGGGCAGGGAGGGAAGGGGACACCCCCCCACCCCCCCCACCCCCAGGTGTGTCTGGGCTGGAGGGACATGGCGGGGGGGGGGACTGACAGTGGGGGCTCCTCAGCGTTGGGGGGCACAGTGCCCACAGCAGTGGTGTGGCAGCAGGGTGGGGGGCACCCAGTGAGGACGTGGCCTCTCCTGCCCCACTCAACAGTCACGGGCATTTCTCATTCCAGGAGGGTATTACCCCCCCCCCCCAGGCCCACATCCCCCCATGGGCTACTACCCTGCACCGGGCCACTACCCTTCTCCCGGCGGGCACACGGCCACGGTGCTCGTGCCGTCGGGAGCCGCCACCACCGTGACGGTGCTGCAGGGAGAGATCTTCCAGGGCGCCCCGGTGCAGACCGTGTGTCCCCACTGCCAGCAAGCCATCACCACCAAGATCACCTACGAGATCGGGCTCATGAGCTTCCTTCTTGGCTTCTTCTGCTGCTTCGTGGGGTAGGTGCTGCAAGCAGGGCTGGGGCCTCCGCACTGCCGACAGCCCTGCGGGGAGGGTGGTCACTCAACCCTTGTCCTGGTGGCCTTGGCAGAGCTGTTGGGATGGCAGGGGCTCAGCACCAAGGTGTTAGGTGGGGTGAACAGCCTGCAGACCTGAGCTGCTGCCGGGGCAGGGAGAGGTGCCACCACCAAGGCCTGGTGTAGATCCTGGCAGCAGAGCAGGAGCCATCAGGCCCCAGACCCCGCAGGGAGCCACTTGCACCCAAGGGCTGACAGCAACGGGGGCTGGAGAGCCTGGCCCTGCAGTGACCCTCCTTGGTGCCCACCAACGCCACAGGAGCAGCAGCACACCCAAGGGACTGGGAGGGTGTGTCCTGGTTGGCTCCCAGGGGCCAGGAGTCACCTCTCTCCCCCTTACCCAAAACAAAACCCACACGTCCCTCTGTCTGTCCCTTATGTCCCACCCTCTACTCCCCCTGCTGCCCGGGCTCACCGTGCGCTGCCTCTTCCTGTGCTGCAGGTGTGACCTGTGCTGCTGCCTGATCCCCTGCCTGTTCGATGACTTCAAGGACGTGACACACACGTGCCCTAACTGCAAGGCCTACATCTACACCTACAAGCGCATGTGCTAACAGCGCCCCGGCGCCCACTGCAATGACACCGGCCCCTCTCCCACTGCTGTGCTAGTCTGTGCCTGTGCAACACCCCTTCGCTTACCCTCCAGTGGTGTCTGTGTGTATCCCCAGCTCCCTCCTGCTCAGAGCTGCCACCACCTTCCCCGAGCTCCGGACCTTGCTGTGAACGGTGGGTGGGCGAGGGGTGCAGAGGGGGGTGGGCCCAGGTCCCAGAGCCCCTGGAGGGGAGGCTGCCTGGCAGCCTGGAGAAGGGGGGGGGGGTGACAGTGGGAAGTGCTCTGCCCACACACACTGCCCCCACCCACACTGCAGGGCTCTAGCAAGGCCCCTCTCACCTGGAGCCCCCAGCAGCTACGGAGGTGCCTGAGCTCAGGCCCCAGGGTGCAGGGATGTGCTGCCCCACTGGGAGCTGCTGCACGCAGGGGATACTTGGCCCAAGGGAAAGGGGGGCCCTGAGCAGCTCCCAGCCTGTATGGGGGAGATAGCACAGTCCCTGGCCACTGCTAAGAAGGGGCTTGAGGGTGAGGAGAGGCACATAGCCCAGGTTTCGGGGCAGGGGGGGCGGTAGGTCAGGGCCCCCAGGTAGGCAAAGCACCATTCAGGGCAGAGCACTGGGCTGGGGGAACACAGCAGCTGCCTCATCCCAGCCCTGCACCCCTGTCCTGGCAGCACAGCACTGCAGCCACAGCAGCTCCAGCTGCATGGACCCCTCCCCACCCCGCTGGGGGAGGGAAGAGCCCCCCCAGCCCTTTCTCACCCGCCTGGCACTTGGGGCCAGGCCCCCAGCATGTCGCTGTCCCGGCGCTGTAGAGTAGAGGCGGCTGGTACCCGGCAGCAGCCGGCTCAGGAGCAGCCCCCGGCCCTGCTGGGGCTGGGGGTGCAGCACCCAGCCTGCCCCCGCCACGGCTGCACCCTGGGGGGCTCCTCCTTGCATGGGGTGGGGGTGGGGGGTAGGGGGTTAGTTTTAGCTCACTTGGTAGAGGGCAGTGGGGGTGAGCAGGCGGTGCCAGGAGCTGCCAGCAGCACGATGCCAGAGGAGCCGGGGGCTGCTGTTCAGGCTCCCTGCAGCTGCACCTCCTGGCCCTGGCAGCAAAGGGGGGTGGGGGTGGCACCCGGCCCCAGGTCTGCAAACACAGCCTGGCCCCCAGCAGCTGCTGTTTGCTCAGAGGTGGAACTGGGGCACCAGTCAGTGTTTTTATGTAAATAAACAACAGACCCTGAACTGTGGATCTCGTTTCTTCTCCCCCCTCCAGACCTGCCCCCAGGGGCACAGAGGATGAGGAGGGAGGGCAGGGGGGATATACCAAGCACAGGAGGAAGAGCAGCACCTCCTCTCACCCAGCCTGGGCAGACAGGCACCAGCCCTGCCCACGCCCCAAGCCCACGGCTGCTCTGCAGCCCCACACAAGGTCAGGGAAGGGGGAGCAGGGGGCTGCTGTGTGCCCCAGAGCCCCACCTCTGTGTCCTGCAGGGCAGCAGCCCTTCAGGCAGGGAAAAGCCCAGGCCCTGGCACCACCTGGCTGTGCCTTGCAAGGGCACAGGGGGGTGTAAGGGCAGGAGCTTGTGGTGGAACACACGAGACAGATGTACAACAGGTAGGAAGGCTGTACCCAACCCCTCTCCCCCTCAACCCCCTCCCCAGCCTTCCCCATCACCCACCACCCCTCATGGCACTACCAGGTGCTTTGGGCTTTCCCCAGCTTCAGCGTTGCAACTTTTTATTCCAGTCAAGACTTCAGAACACAACTCACAACCTGGAACCAACCAACAAGCCCCATGCTGCATGTCACCTTCCCACCCCCTCCCCCACCCCAGGGAGCTTCAGACCCCCCTTCCACTTGGTCCCTGGGCCGCTGCAACTTGCAGGACCCCCATTTGAGCTGGTGGCCCCAGGCCACAGCCCCTGTGGCACCGCTGAAACATCAGGGGCTCAGGGTAGGAAATGGAGGGGTCTTCACAGCAAAGGCTGATGACAGGTTCTGGGGCTGCAGCCCAGGGCAGGAAACCCGCCTTCCAGCAACTGACTGCACCCAGGAAGGAGATGAAAAAGCCAAGCATGCAGGTGAAGCCTTTACCAGTACAGGACAGGACACCTCCAGCCTTAAAAGCTGCCCCAGCTGGGCAGGGCAGTGCTGGAGCAGGACCCTGGCAGGGGCTCAGCCCCGTGCTCCGGTCGCTAAAGCTGTTATGTTACAGTGTTACCCGTGTGCAAAGAGTCTGACAGGCCCACAGGGCTCCCATTTATTTTCTCACTTCCACCCTGCAGCCAACTCACCACCAAGAGAAGGAGAAGGGACAGCGTGTGCCTGTCCCTGCGCGCTGGTACGGAGCCCTCACATGAGGTACCACGCCGCAGCCCCCGCAGCCAGCGCCACGCAGGCTGCCAGGACCAGCTGCACCAGGGGCTGCTTGGCCAGGGCTGCAGCGCTGTGGTAGGGGCAGCCAGGTCCTGCCTTGCCTGCTGAGCACAGAAAGCAGAGTTACCCCCCAGCCCCGCGCTGCTCGCGCGGCCGCCGGCGCTGCCCACGACTCACCCAGCCTGGCGGCGTAGTAGGGGCAGCGGCGCAGGTCCCCCTGTCCCTCGTGGGCCGGGGAGCCGCCGTCCTGGGCCTCTTCTGTCAGCAACTTGCCAATCTTGTCCAGTTCATCAAACACCTACAAGTGGTGGCAGAGAGGCTGAGAAAGCTGCCCAGCTCTGCCCGCTGCCTCCGGACCCTGGAAGGATCTGGAGAGCTGGGGAGAGCCACCCTTGCCTCCCCCCACGCAGAGACACCGCTGGCCTCTCCTTTGGCAGCAGCCCTGTGGTGAGGCAGACACACACTGCAGCTCTGCAAAGGCACAGCCCCTGCCCAGAGCACCCAGGCAGCCCCCAGGAGCAAGGCTGATGGTGCATCACTCCACCACCACCTGCCAGACCGCTGCAGGGGCCAAGGGAGTAGGAGACCATGTGCTCTCCCCTCCCTGCTGCAGACCCACCATTACCAGCTACAGGCACAGAGTTAAGTCTTCCCCACCAGAGCTGAGTTTGTTCTTCCCCCCTGGGGCAGCTCCATCAGGTTTTATGAAGAGGCTACTGTAATTTTTGGCCGTTGGGCAACCCCTCAGCAAAGGGAGGAGACAAGTTGTAACCACCACGGTGCAACATGCTCAACCACTGGAGGCTGTCTCAGTGCTCTGCTCCCCCCACTGCTCCCCAGCCACAGGGGAACCTTGGAGCACAGTCAGCTCAACTCTGCCCTAATCAAAGGCTCAGTGGTGGTGTTGGAGCACAGGAGGAATTCCCACCCAACACCAGCCGTGCCTCCAGAAGGTAGTAGAAGAGCCACTCACACCAGAACCCCACCCTCACCTCTCAGACCCAGCCCCTGTGAGCAGTCTGAATTAAGCTAGACCTAAGAGCTGGGCCAGACCCCAAAGCAGCAGCTCTCACCCCCCCCCAGGGCTCCAAGGATTGAGTACCTGCATGTTAAACCTGAAGGCTTGGTTGGCCTCTTCCACGATGCGTTCCTTGGCGTTCTTGTCCAAGTCCAGAGCGTTCATCCTGGCTCTGTAGAGCTGCTTGAACTGCTGTGCGTTGGAAACGTTGTGGAACACGTAGAACTGGATCCCTTCCTCAGTGCTGGGCAGCTTCAGGGCCCTCTGGGCTACCTTCTTCAGCACTTGGCCACCCGAGAGGTCCCCCATGTAGCGCGTGTAAGCGTGAGCCACCAGCAGCTCCGGCTCGTGCTGCCCCACGTGGTGGATTCTCTCCACATAGTGCTGAGTTGCCTCTGAGCACTGGATCTTCTCCTTCCAGTCTTCTCCATAGAAATACATCAGGTCTCTGACCAAGGCCTCTTTCCGGTGGAGCTCCAGGGGGAAGTAGAGAGGAGCAAAGACCGGGTTGTCCTTGTTGCGGTCCATTTCCTCTTCCAGAGCTGAGTATGTGAAGTAAAGTGCCACAGTGGCCAGCTACAGGCACAGGACAACGAATGAGTCCCTGTCCACACACATCACACCTTGTCACTACTCCCTGGACTGAAGGAGGAGGAGGAGGAAACCCCACAGCCTGACAGAACCCACACATAACAACCCCAGGCTCTTCTCCACATCCCAACCACAACGCCTGCAGGGCACCAGCTAAGGAAGGATCAGCCTAACGTCACCCAGCTGCATGCTCTGGGCCTCCTGCCACCTTGAGAGCAAGGCACAGGGACAACCTTCATCCAGAAGGTACAAGCAGCACCTACAGCCTTGTGCTGTAGTAGCCTACTGCAAATGCAGAGACCTTCAGGATCAGACAGCACTGCTCAGACACACACCACCACCTCTTCTGTTACAGCAGAAAGCAGCCCAGCCTTCAGAGGATGGAGAGATGCTGTAATCTCACCAGGGTTTCTCTCCTCAACAGCTTATGCCACCAATACCTGTGCTGTGGGCAGCAGGTATGTGACAAGCCCTCCTCAAACCTGTGCTGGGCCAGCACGGTCACAGAATCACAGGGGTTGGAAGGGACCTGAGAGATCATCAGGTCCAACCCCCCCGCCAAAGCCTCACCCCCCAGGTCCCCGCTGCAGGGCACAGCGCCCTCCTGTACTTCTGACTCTTCAGCCTGGCTCCCCCCCAGGTCTGCATCCCTCAGCAGGGATGCCAAAGCTTTTCTGTGGCAGGAGTGGGCAGCACCCACCTTGAAGAGCTCCTTCTTGATCCGCCCTTTCAGGAAGTCTCTGACGAACTGCGTGTTCTCCGCGCGGTCATGGGACTCCTTGGTCCCCTCCTTCAGCAGCTCCGAGAGGTCGCTGGGGCTGCAGGCACAGAGGGAGAGCTCCTTGCACCCCACTCTCACAGCCAGGAATGAGCCAGGCCCTGCTGGGTTTGGGGGATCCCCCTGCTCTCCAGCACCTCAGGCTGGTGAGGTGGCACCCCTCAGCCTGGCACCTCCAGGAGGAAGCAGAAGGGTGGCTGTGGCCAGAGGCTCCTTCCGCAGACGCAGGTGCCTGTGGGTCACTCCAGACCTGTCACTCTGGAAGGGCTGGGGCTTGCTGGGCTCACACCCTACAGAGGAGCCCCTGAGCACAGGCAGGGTAATTACAGGACAGGCTAAAGGGCACCAGCACCTCAGCAGCATCCTCCTTCCTCCAGCTGGAGGAGGAGAAACCCTCCTGTACAAGCAGATGCACACACAGGCAGGACCCCAAGCTCTTTGAACTTGAGTGCCAACTGCAGGCAAGGAGATGGGAGCCAAGAACACCCATAAAAGGGTTTTTTCTCTGGTTTTGCAGACTTATTTTACAAGTTATCTTTCTAAAAAGAAGTGGTATGATTTCAGGTGAGTCTGGTGCAGTGGCACTGATGTCTACACTCAGATCTAGAGTGCACCTTACAGTTTCAGGACTGGCTTGCTGCAGGCAGCACATCCTGGCTGCAAGAGGCAGACTTTGGACTCCCCAGGCCCAGTGAGTGGCTGAACACTGCAGCCAACAGGCTGGACAGGACCCAGGGAGCACCAACTCCTCTACAAAACAGAGCCTCTCAAGTCAGAGAAGCAGCCAGCCTGCCTAGGTATTCTGGGAATCACTCCATCCAGCCCTCCTGATGCCCTGGCTTTGAGAGCACATCCTGCCAATGTTTTTCACTTCCAAGAAAAGATCCCTGCCTAGCCCAGCAGGTACTCTGCAACTGGAGCAGAGTTCACCTCGAGAGTCAGCTTTCCAAACAAGCAGCTGCTGTCACATGAGACTGCCCAGCTGTGGAAAACTGGCTCACCCTGGCCAGGGAGGCACAAACACAACTGCCAGGCAGCCAAAGCATTTCTGCAACGTGAGGCTGGCAGCAGAGACTGAAAAAACAACTGTTCCCAGCCTTGGCCAGATTGTTTCCTCTGCTCCCTTTGAGGAGGGGTTATTAAAGGCATTTTACTGCACAGGTGTTTGATTTATCACCTCTTGGAGGCCCTCAGTCCTTTTCAGGTGAGGAGAATCACTCCTTTAGCTGGAAGGCCCCCTGTGCTCTCCCCTCCCTGCTGTGCCACAGGACTCACCTGACATTGTCATCTTCTGCTTCCTCGTAGGGCAGGGATTCCCCTTCTCCCCCCTCCGGGCCCTCCATGGCCGATGGCATTGCTGGGGTCACAGCCTGCAAGGCAGAGCCACAGAGGCCTTCAGGGGAAGCTGCCTCAGCCCCCCCAGCTCACACAGTGGGGTGCAGGCCCCCCTCCCCAGCTCACACAGTGGGGTGCAGCCCCCCCCAGCTCACACAGTGGGGTGCAGGGCCCCCCCTCCCCAGCTCACACAGTGGGGTGCAGGGCCCCCTCCCCAGCTCACACAGTGGGGTGCAGGGCCCCCCCCTCAGCTCACACAGTGGGGTGCAGGGCCCCCCGCCCCCCCCAGCTCACACAGTGGGGTGCAGGGCCCCCCCCCCCAGCTCACACAGTGGGGTGCAGGCCTCCCCCCCAGCTCACAGCAGGGTGCAGGGCCCCCCCAGCTCACACACAGCGGGGTGCAGGGCCCCCCCCAGCTCACAGTGTGGGGTGCAGGGCCCCCCACCCCAGCTCACACAGCGGGGTGCAGGGCCCCCCACCCCAGCTCACACAGCGGGGTGCAGGGCCCCCCCATCACACACAGTGGGGTGCAGCCCCCCCCATCACACACAGCGGGGTGCAGGCCCCCCCAGCCCACACAGCGGGGTGCAGGCCCCCCCCAGCTCACACACAGTGGGGTGCAGGGGCCCCCCCCCAGCTCACACACAGTGGGGTGCAGGGCCCCCCCCCAGCTCACACAGTGGGGTGCAGGCCTCAGAGGAGGCCCCCAGCACAGCACAGCAAGCAGCCTGTGCTCAGTCTCCCACCCAGCCCAGCTGCTGAAGGTGTCCAGAGACCCCACGTTACCAGTCTGCACTGGGACTGAAAGCTGCTTTCCACCAGTGCTCCCAGTATCCATTGTAGTGTGAGGCTCTGGGCAGAGGAAGCAGGAAGGGAAGCAGCACTCTCCTTCAGTCAGGAGGCAAAGCAAGGTACTTTGTTCCCACAGCTTCTTCAGAAGCCTACCCTGAAGAGCAGTGACCTAGGCCAGCTAAGCTCTGAAGCCAGACTGCTCACAGGGGACACAAAAGCCTTCCCTACAGCAGCCTGTATGAGCAGGAGCTCCCAAAGCAGGGGCAGGTTTCACTGCTCTGCCTTTCCCAGGCTGTGCTCCACAGAGTCAAAGCAGCCACCCTCTGAATGGAGTGAGCTGCAGACAGCTCCTGCTACCACTCAGGCTCCCACCTAACAGGGTTTACTTCAAACTGGGTTCCTCCTGTCTCCCAAAAGGAAAACAAACCTGCTCAGATGTAGCTGGGTACACCAGATGCACCCAGACCCACGCCTGGCTTCCACCAGCCAAACCCCAGTTAAGCCAGAAATCCAGTAAACTCATTTATAAAATGGACCTGTAATCAGCTTTGTGCAGAGCAGCACCTCCCAGGCAGCCTGCCAGAGCAGGGACCAGGCTGCTTGGTGGCTCTCTGGAAAGAATTCCCTCCCTCCCCCTCTCCTGCTCCAGCTCAGCCTCCCTCAGGGGGCTGCAGCCACAGGCTCGCTGCCTGGCAGTGTCTGAGGGCTGGGAGAACAGTGGGGAGCAGCTGTGAGATCCCCAAGCCTCTCAGCACAGAGCCTCTGGCCCCCAGCTCCCATCCAGCTCACCAGTTAGAGATCCAGCCCTCTCCAGCTCCTCAGCCCTGAGCTTCAAGCCCTGCCTCAGAGCCACTCTCACCGCCCCCCTCACTCCCCAGGCACCCAGCCAGGAGCCAGGTCTGAGCACCCATCCCAGCAAGGCTGGGGTGCAGCACCCAGCCTGGGGGGCACATCACCAGGGGGAAGGTTCCCCTGGCCTCAGGCAGGCTTTGGGCCCACCAGGACAGAGCCTCTCCCCAAGGGAAGGGCAGATCAAAACATGATGTGAGCCAGCCTGAGGGGCACGGTGCAGCCTCACCACCCCTTAGAGGGAGAAGTTTGGGGCAGGATGGCACAGCAAGAGCACAAAGACACCCAGCACCAGGGCTCAGAGACACCCAAGGAGCCCAGGCTCAGATGCTGCTCTGTTTGATCAGTCCCCACAAGCATGTTCACAGCAGGTGGGCCAAGGGAGTGACCTGTGCTCCTCACACAGCTCCAAGCATCACCCAGCACCCTCCCAGGGGAAGGAAAGCCCAACAACCTGCCCAGGCAGCCTGTGTGCCCCACACACAGTCCAGCCTCCTGCCAATACAGACACAGGAGGTGTTGGGCCACCCTGGCTCTCTGCTCAAGGAATGCAGATTGAACATTAAACTGGATGAACTGGTTCCAGTTTATCTTCTATTTCCAGAGAGCCAGAGTCCTGCAGGGAGGGTGCACTGCCTCTGTGTGCCAGGCCTGTGACAGCCACCAGTACCAAGGGGCAGGGGAGCACAGGAGATGCAAAGGGCAGAGGCCTGCAGAATCCAGCCCAAAGCACCACACCAGCCCAGCTCCCAGAAGGAGTGGGTGGCAGCAGCAGCTCCCAGCAGCCAGACACAGAGCAGCTCCCCAAGCCAGTGTTGCACCAGACAGGTCCATTGACTCAGTCCACACAGGGGGCATCTCATGGGCACTCAGAAGCCTTTTCCCCAGGTTGGTTACTAGTGGTGTAGAAGCACAACTCCTCAGAGCAGGGAAGTGTTGTACCCACAGCATGGGCTGCTGCTGGGAGTAGGGGTCAGCACACACAGCATCACAGGGCTGGAAAAGACCTTTAAGATCATCAAGTCCAACCACTCCCATCCTGTGCTAAACCAGATCCCTGAGCACCTCATCTCCCCTCTGTTAAACACACCCAGGGAAGGGGACTCAGCCCCTCCCTGGGCAGCCTGGGCCAGGCCCTGACAACTCTGCCAGGGAAGAACTTTTCCCTCCCATCTGCTCTGACCCTGCCCTGGGGCAGCTTGAGCCCATTGCCCCTTGTCCCATCTCCTGTCCCCTGGCTGAAGAGACCATCCCCCACCTCTCTGCACCCTCCTGGCAGGGCAGTGGAGGTGGGGAGAAGGTCTCCCCTCAGCCTCCTCTTCTCCAGGCTGAACACCCCCAGCTCCCTCAGCTGCTCCTCAGAGGATTTGCCCTCCAGCCCCTTCCCCAGCCTGGTTGCCCTTCTCTGGACTCACTCCAGGACCTCAATGTCCTTCTGATGGTGAGGAGCCCAGAACTGGACCCAGCACTCGAGGTGCAGCCTCACCAGTGCCCAGTCCAGGGGCACAATCCCCTCCCCAGACCTACTGGCCACACTGTGTCTGACACAAGCCAGGATGCCATTGGCCCTCCTGGCCCTCTGGGCACACTGCTGGCTCATGGTCAGTCAGCAGCCACCCAACACCTCAACACAAAGTCACAAAGTCCTTGAAGGGCTTCAGGGTACTCTCAGACTTCATGGGGTTTTCTGCAGAGGCTCAGCCTGACACATCCACCTCTGCAGCCACGGGCAGGGCAGTGACACCACCAGTCCCTTTAGCCCAGGCAAGCAGGACATGTTCAGGACAATGTGGAAGCTTAGATTTGCACCTCCCCTCCCCCCCAATACCAATTCCAGTACAAACAGCTCCTGTATGAGCCATGAATTCAAGACAGATCAGCACAAATCAACCCCTTGTCCTTTTCAGTATTGGGCTACTGCACAAGAACTGGGTGGAAGGGGATGTCAAAAATCACTTTCTCTCCTTTACCAAACATCCCTGTTTCTCTCCAAACAACCCAGCAACTGAAAGCCCACAGCATGGTCACTGGTCAAAGCACTGGGCTCTTGGGGCATCCTGCTCCTCTGAAAGAGGCAGTGTCCCCCAGACCCAGGGGAGGTTTGGCAGCTGCCTACCTCCACCCCAGGAGCTGCAACATCTTTTCATTTGCTATGAGGAGCTCTGCTCATCAAGCCCCTGGCTGGTGTTCAGGGTAAACACATACCTCTCCAGAGCTCTGAGAGCAGCCTGCTTGGGAGAAAGCCAACAGCCATGGGAGTGGGGCTAGCAGGGCTAGAGAGGGGGAGGAGCTCTGGGCCAGAACCCTCTGGCACTCCAAACATTTCTTTCCCAAGAATGGTGTTTGGAGCCTCTGAGAAAACACCCATATCTTATCCAGCCAGCAATTATTTTGCTCTCACATGTATTTCCACAGCGAGCTTCACACTGGAGATGCACAGCCCTTGTTCTCAGTGTGGGAAGACACTTAATCCCAGTAATCCCTTGCCTTCTGAAGGGAAGCACACACAGCTGCTGCAGGGAAGCAGCACTGCAAGTTATGACTTTGCCTGGGCACCCACAGGAAAAGCTCAGTAGTTCCCAAATTAGGCAGTAGAGAGTTCATGTCTGCTGTTCAAATGGCATGACATGTGAAGGTGCTTCCCCATAGAGCTTACAGCTGGATCTACCTAAACATCACTGCAGCAGAGACAAACCCCAGACCTCCCAGCCCAACAGCTTGAGGAGTTATCACAGAGGGAACCTGGCAAGGACACAAGGAGAGCATCATGTCTTCTCCTTCTCCCTCTGGGGAGGTATTTGGCACCAGCTGCTGCTGGAAACAGAGACTCACAGAGTAAATTACTGTGTCAGCTAACCCCAGGTAGGTTTAAGACTTCACCTGCACACAGCCTAACCTTAGGCAATGATTCAAGTCTAAGCCACTTCACCTGAGCACAGCACTGCAGTCCAGCACCTGAAAGAGTTGAGCAAGGAGGGAAATCCCTGGTGAGCTCTCAGGCCTTGTCCAATTCCCCACTTCAGGCTGCAGCCCTTGTGTCAGGGAGCACGGCAGGAACGGGTTCTCACAGCGGCTGGGAGAGCAGCGCAGGGGGCCGGCCAGCCAGGCTTAGATCTGGGGGGAGGAAAAGCACAGGTCTGCCTGACGCCCAGGAACATCTCCACCGGCTGGAACTGCGCTGAGAGCCAGCACTGCTCTGCTCTGCCGGTCCCACCACAGCCGGCTGTGCCGGGGACAGCCCGAGCGGGCCGGGGACAATTGCTAGGCGCTGCCAGGCTTCAATAAGCCTTTTGTTCCCCCCAACAGGCGGGATAGCAAGAGGCCTCCCAGGCCTTCGACCTCCAGCCCCTTCCCAGAGCTCAGCTGGGTCAACGGGGCCATGTGCTCCCAGCTCACCGGGAGAAGCCAGCACGGGACTCCCGCCCCGACAGGCTCGGGCATCCTTCGGGAACAGATCGGGGCGGCCTGGACCCGCACCAGAGCTCGGCCAGTCCCGGGGACGCAGCTGGCGGGCGGGCGCCGCAGGCCCCGAGCCCCGGCCTTCCGCGGTCCCCGGAGCACGGCGGGCAGGACGGCCGCGCAGCCCTCCCCGCGCCTGCCAGGGCCGGGCCGGAGCCCTGGGCCGCGCACACACCGCCCGGGCCGGCCCGGCTGGGCTTCCCGGCCGGACGCCACCCCCGCCGCCGGGCCCGCCTGGCCTGGAAGCGGACAGCCCGCAGCCGCGGCAGCTCAAGGGACGCGGGGGGGGGGCCCGGCGCAGACGGAGCCGCGCTCGGCGGGCTGGGAGGGGGCTGTCCCGAGGAGCTGGGCCCGGCCCCGGCCCGCCCGTTACCTCCGCAGGGGCGCAGGCCCGGCCCGGCCGCGTTGCCATGGAGACGCGCCGCGCGCACTCACCCACCCTCCGCCCCGCGCTGCGAGACAAAGGCCCGGTCCGGCCGCGCGGCCTTTATTGACGAAGGAGGTCACAGCGCGGCCAATCGGCAGCCGCGGGCCGCACGCTCCGGCGCCGCCCATTGGCAGAGGCGGCCGCGGCGTCACACGGGGGCTCTTAGCGCGTCTCTCTCCGCTGGACGACGGCGCCCTCCAGCGGCGGGAGGCCGCGCGGGCGGCGGTTTCCCGTGGCGCGGCCGCAGCGAGCGGCGCCCGGCTCCGGCCGCGGGTCAGGCAGCGCCCCGCTCCCCCGGCCCGGCAGCCGCCCCGGCAGCCGCCCCGCTGCCGCCGGCCCGGGCGGAGGGGTGGCGGGGGGGCCGCGGGCTCGGGGCGGCTGCGGCTCCTCCAGCCCGGGCGCCGCGGGCTCGGGGCAGCCCGCGCTGTGAGCTGCCCGCGGCGCGCACGGAGATGTCCCGCCCCCGCCGTGCCCCCGGCGCAGCCCAGCCCCGTCCCCCCTGCCACGGCCCGTCCCCAAACTCCAGCTCCCTCTTGTAGGACTCGTTCTCCCTGCGGAAACCGCCTCCGCCCTCCGGGAGCCGGGCGGGGAACAGAGCGACGGCAGAGCTGTGCTGGGCCGCGCTGCGCAGGGGCGGCTGCGGGGGGCATCGCACCGAACGGCCCCCCCGGTACCCTGCCCAGGGCTGCCCAGCACTCTGCCATGGGCTCCCCATCACCCTGCCCTGTGCTCCCTGGCACCCTGCCCAGGGCGTCCCTGGCACCCTGCCCTGTGCTCCCCATCACCCTGCCCAGGGCTCCCCGGGACTCTGCCTTGGGCTCCCCATCACCCTGCCCTGGGCTCCCCAGCACCCTGCCCAGGGCTCCCCAGCACCCTGCCCTGGGCTCCCCAGCACTCTGCCCAGGCCTCCCCGGCACCCTGCTTTGGGCTCCCCAGAACCCTGCCCAGGGCTCCCCGGCACCCTGCCCAGGGCTCCCCGGCACCCTGCCCAGGGCTTCCCGTCACCCTGCCCAGAGCTCCCCCTGGCACCCTGTCCAGGGCTCCCCGGCACCCTGCTTTGGGCTCCCCAGCACCCTGCCCTGGGCTCCCCGGCACCCTGCCTAGGCCTGCCCGGCACCCTGCCCTGTGCTCCCTGGCACCCTGCCCTGGGCTCCCCGGCACTCTGGCCAGGCCTCCCCGGCACCCTGCCCAGGCCTCCCCGACACCCTGCCTTGGGCTCCCCGGCACCCTGCCCTGTGCTCCCCATCACCCTGCCCTTGGCTCCCCGGCACCCTGCCCAGGGCTGCCCGGCACCCCGCCTTGGGCTCCCCGGCACCCTGCCCAGGGCTCCCCGGCACCCCGCCTTGGGCTCCTCGGCACTCTGCCTTGGGCTCCCCATCACCCTGCCTTGGGTTCCCCGGCACCCTGCCCAGAGCTCCCCAGCACCCTGCCTTGGGCTCCCCATCATCCTGCCCAGAGCTCCCCCTGGCACCCTGCCCAGGGCTCCCCATCACCCTGCCCAGGGATCCCCGGCACCCTGCCCATGGCTCCCTGGCACTCTGCCTTGGGCTCCCCGGCACTCTGCCCTGGGCTCCCCAGCACCCTGCCATGGGCTCCCCATCACCCTGCCCAGGGCTGCCCAGCACCCTGCCCAGGGCTGCCCAGCACCCTGCCTAGGGCTCCCCACCCCTGTGTATCTGCTGGTGCCGGAGCAGCGCCGAGCTCACGGCGAAGCCCTTCCCGCAGCGGGCACAGGCGTAGGGCCGCTCCCCGGTGTGGATGCGCCGGTGCTGGGTGAGGTGCGCGCTCTGCCGAAAGCTGTGCCCGCAGTCGGAGCAGGCGTAGGGCCTCTCCCCGGTGTGCACCCGGCGGTGCCGCAGCAGGGCTGATCTCCACAGGAAGCTCTTCCCGCACTCGCTGCACTGGAAGGGCCGCTCCCCGGTGTGGAAGCGGCGGTGCTGGATGAGGTGGGAGCTCACCGTGAAGCCCTTGCCGCACTCGTTGCACCTGTAGGGCCGCTCGCCCTTGTGGAACCGCCGGTGCTGGATGAGGGCTGAGCTGACAGTAAAGCTCTTCCTGCACTCAGAACACTTGTAGGGCCTCTCCCCGGTGTGGACCCGCTGGTGCTTCATGAGCTCCGAGCTCTGGCTGAAGCTCTTCCTGCACTCCCCACACTCGTAGGGCTTCTCCCCGGTGTGGACCCGCTGGTGTCGCGTCAGGGCCGAACTGACGCTGAAGCTCTTCCCGCAGTCCCCACACTCGTAGGGCTTCTCCCCGCTGTGCACCCGGCGGTGCTGGACGAGCTGTGAGTTGCCAGAGAAGCTCTTCCCGCACTCGGGACACTTGTAGGGCTTCTCCCCGGTGTGGGTAACCTGGTGCCGGATCAGCTTGGAGCTCATGCTGAAGCTCTTCCCGCACTCGGGACACTCGTAGGGCTTCTCCCCGGTGTGGGTCCTGCGGTGCTGGGTGAGGTGTGACCGCTGGCGGAAGCTCTCCCCGCACTCGGCGCAAGCGAAGGGTTTCTCTCCCGTGTGGATTCTCCGGTGCTGGATGAGGTTGGAGCTCACCCGGAAGCTCTTCCCGCAGTCCCCACAGATCATCAGTCTCTCCACAGAAGGATTCCTCTGCTGGGTAATATCCGACAGCCTCCTGAAGCTTTTCCCCCGTAGCGTCACTCGGCTTGGCCTCTTCCCCAGAGGTCTCTGAGCCCTCTCTGACCTGCGTGGCAGGACCGGGTCCTGCGCAGGGTTCTGGGAACTGTTCTCCTTGGAGAGTCCTGTGAGTAAACCCTTGGGTTCTGCTGGCCCTGGGATGCCTTGGTGGGCATTTTCCTCCTCCTCCTCGCTCACAATCCCATCTTCAGCTGAAATAAAGTGAGAATGCAGAGAGGAGTCACAGGCAGGAAGCTTTGGGGAGGGGAACTCAAACAGTGTGAAATTCTAAAAACTCACCAGATGGACTTGAACTGCAAAAGGTTCTGACACATCCCCCCAAACTACTCAGTGGGTTTTTCAGAGTGCTCACAGGATCAAGCCCTGGAGACCACCCTGCATGCTTTGCCAGAACCCAAACCTGCTGAGATTACTTGCATATTAGAGGTAAAAGTGCTTGAATGGGAAAGGTGGATGCTCTTCCAGAATGCTCCATCTGAAAACGTTATTAAAATCTGACCTGGGAGTCAGAGGAGGGCTGTGGAGAACTGCCTTCTTCAGCAGAACCTTACTGGGGCTGCAGCAGATGCAGCCTCCCTGCTCTTGTACAAAGAGGTACAAAGGAGAGCCTGGTCCTAAGGCACAACCCAAGGAGGAACAATGTAAGGAGGAACATTGTCACTGTGAGGGTGACAGAGCCCTGGGACAGGCTGCCCAGGGGGTGTGGAGTCTCCATCTCTGGAGAGATTCCAGTCCCGTCTGGACGCCGCCCTGTGCAATATGAGCTGGGGAGCTGCTTTGGCAGGGGGTTGGACCTCATGGGCTCTGGGGGTCCCTTCCAACCCCTGGGATTCTCTGATTCTGTGATTCTCTTGTTCACACAGAGTCTTGCAGAAGCACAGGTGGTGGGAATCTGCGCTGCACAGACCCCAGCTCAGCTGAAAGCCCTCCCAGGACAAGGTGCTTGCAGAGATCTCTAGAGTATTTACAGGGAGCAGCGAGTCCTTCCAGCCCACAGCTCTACCACAGCCTGACCAGTGTCCCAGTGGGTTCAGAAGCCTCTGCTCTCAGTGGGGAAAGGCAGCTCTTGGCAGCCTTGTGGAGAGCTCACATGCTAAACCAGCAAGGCAGAGCCTGGATGCAGGGGAAGGGTAAGTGGATGTCAGGGGGATGGATACAGGACTGACAGCACGTATCTCTGAAGAGGGGCATCACACCCAGGTTCATCAGGGAAAGAGACTTCCAGATGATCTCTACACAGACTTCTGGGATGAAGGATAACTTGCTGCCTACTAGACCCAAAATATGGAAGAGTCTGAGGACAAAAGCCACAGACATGCAGACCTCCACATCTGCCTACTGAAGAGTCAGTGGTACCTCCAGGTTCTGTGAATCAACTGGAAACGTATCAGTCCTGTGGGACCGATGCACGAAGCACAGGCACCTCCTGTGGTCTGGCAGAGCCTTGAGAAGGAAGCACACACCCTGGAAGAGGAGAGTCACCAGTGAACCTAAGTATGCAGGAAAGGAAGGAGAGGTTAGAATTTCAACCCAGACTGATGTATGTACATATTTACTCTTCCTCTTTCTAGTCAGTATGAGAAGACATCACAATAGGATTTCATGGTGACCTCCTGAGACACCTCTTCTGGCAGTTTGGTGCAGTGATGCTACTTCTTCCCTCATGTAGTTTTCCTTAAAATCATCCCTTGAAAGGCACAGAAACTGGAACCTTGCTCTTCCCCATGAAAGCATTTCCATTTCTCTGCAGCTACTCCAACCATGCCTGGAGGAAGAGAAAAAGGCAATATCCAAAGGCAGGGTAAGAGGAGGATGTTTCTGGCAGGTGACCACAAAGTTCTTGACCTGTATGTCAGCCTGACTGAGTGGATGATGGAGCTAGTGAAGTTGTTCCATTGCTGTTGTGCCTGAAGAGATATCCTACCCCAGCGCTGGGAATGTTCAGGGGTATTTTGGAGAGAGAATTCACAGTGCTGAGGAATGAATATTGGAAGCATAAGGCTGAACTGGCAAAAATGAATAAGCAAGACAGGGAGAATGTGGCTCTTCCTCGGTCTGTGCCAGTTGGGGTTGATGGCAAGATCTCTGTTACATCCAAGACTTCCAGTGCTATAACTACAAGGCAAGCTCCAGGTAAGCAGAACAGGCAACTGTACTGGGGGAGAACCTAAATATCACCTTAAATGTACCCTTAGATCTCTCTCAATAGAAACCAGCAATTCAGCCAATGCTCTGTCCCATCTCACAGCAGCAGGAGAACACAGCAGTTGTCCCTGGCATGGAATTCAAGTTCACAGCAGAGAAATCCTGCTGGGCTCCCAGCTGTGGCACCTCACTGTGGGGGACTGGGAGGTGGCTGGTGTGATGCCAGACAAAGGGCTTGAGGGGAGATCAGGGGCTCAACAGATGTTCCCAGCAAACACTGAGAAATCAGAGTAAGAGAATTAATGGAGAGATGGCCAAAGAGGGCATGTGAGGGAAGAGTTTCCATGGCCTCTGGAAGAAGTCTCACTTCTCAGGGCACTTGGAGTTCTTCAGAGATGTCACCAGGTTTAGCAAAAGGGAGATCTGGAATCCAAAGGCATTTGGGAATCAAAAGACCTTTGTCCTTCACCAAAACTGGTGCAGAAACCGAAGTGCTGTAGGATGAGTGACCTTCCATAAGGCAGTAAGGGAGGGAAGAGAGAGGTGGAAACCTCTGCTGCTGGCTCTGTTATGCAGGTTAAAGCAACACAGGCTGACTTAACAACCAGCTGTGGCAGAGCCTTACAGCACTGAGCAACCAGGTAACAAGGGAATGAGAGGGAACAGTCATAGAAACATAGAATTGTAGGGGTTGGAAGGGACCTCGAGAGATCATTGGGTCCAACCGCCCTGCCAAAGCAGCTCCCTAGGGCATATCACTCAGATAGGCGTCCAGACGGGGCTGGAATCTCTCCAGTGAAGGAGACTCCACCACCTCCCTGGGCAGCCTGTCCCAGGGCTCCCTCACCCTCACTGGGGAAAAGTTCTTCCCCATGTTGCTGTGGAACTTTCTGTGCTCCAACTTGCAGCCATTGCCCCTTGTCCTGGCCCCACAGACACTGAAAAGGGGCTGCCCATTTCCCCTGCATCCCATCCTTCAGATATTGATAAACATTAATCAGGTCCCCCCTTAGTCTTCTCTTCTCAAGGCTGAACAGCCCCAGCTCACTCAGCCTTTCCTCACAGGGGAGATGCTCCAGGCCCTTCATCATCTCCGTAGCCTCCTCTGGACTCTCTCCAGGAGATCCCTGTCTGTTTTATCCCAGGGAGCCCAGAACTGGACACAACACTCCAGGTGGGGCCTGAGCAGGGCAGAGCAGAGGGGGAGGATCCCCTCCTGTGACCTCCTGATGCCCCCAGGATCCCATTGTCTCTCTCAGCCCCCAGGGCACACTGCTGGCTCATGGCCACCCTGTCACCCACCAGGACCCCCAGGTCCTTCTCTGCAGAGCTCCTCTCCAGCAGCTCACCCCCAGCCTGTACTTGTTCCTTCCCAAGTGCAAGACTTTACACAGCTGCAGATGAGAGCAGCCTCTGCACTTGCACTTACACCAGGATGGGCTTAGGATGTTCTTGGGATCACTTGGGAGAAGCATCTCAGAAGGAGAGCAGAAGTGTGACAACTACAGCTCCCTGGCAGACCAAGCAGGTAATGGAATGTTAGTGATTCCTGAAGGGAAAAACCCCAAACAGAATAAAAGAGCATTTTAATAGGAGAGTAATTCTGCCCCACTGCTCACCCCACACCCTGACTGCGTGTGAGGGGAGCCCAGACCCCCACTGCTCACCCCACACCCTGACTGTGTGTGAGGGGAGCCCAGACCCCCACTGCTCACCCCACACCCTGACTGCGTGTGAGGGGGTCCCAGACCCCCACTGCAGAGGAACCTGGACAGAGCGGGGCCAGACACGCAGGTGTGATGCGGGAACCGCCTCCCTACCGGCACAGCTGGGCGCTGGGGGGGCTACGAACCCGTCCCGCACCGTCTGCTGGGAATAAAAGCACATTGACATGGAGCGGCGGCAAAGCAACCCGAGCGGCCGGGGGGCGGTGAGGCAGCCCGGGGGGCGGTGAGGCAGCCCGGGGGCCCGGTGAGGCAGCCGGGGGCCCGGTGAGGCAGCCCGGGGGCCCGGTGAGGCAGCCCGGGGGCCCGGTGAGGCAGCCGGGGGTCGGTGAGGCAGCCCGGGGGTCGGTGAGGCAGCCCGGGGGTCGGTGAGGCAGCCCGGGGGTCGGTGAGGCGGCCCGGGGGGTCGGTGAGGCAGCCCGGGGGGTCGGTGAGGCAGCCCGGGGGGTCGGTGAGGCAGCCCAGCCAGGCCGCCCGCGGGGCTCCTCGCTGCCGCGGATGCCGAACCGTGGGCGGGCTCAGAACCCCAAGGCGCTGCGAGGCACCAGGACGCTGCGTGTGCAGCTCAGGGGCTCCTGAAGCCCGGGACGCGCCGCTCCTCTCCGGGTCTGCGCCAGCGGCCACAGCTGGGGGCACCGCGGGCTGCCCCCGCCCCAGCTCCCCCGCCCTCCCGCGAGGAGCCGGAGCCCCCGGGGCTGCCCGTCTGGCTGGGGGAGCGCCCCGGCCCCTTACCTGCGCGGCTGCCGCCCAGCAGGCGCTGGCCCTCGTGTGCGCGGAGCCGGGAGCACCGCCGCTCCTCCTCCCGGGCCGTGTGGGACACCATCCCCGGCTCCCCGCGGGGCGCACACGGGCGGGGTGAGGCTGCCCCGAGCAGAGCGGCTCCCGCCTTCCCCGGGGACCCCTGCGGCCCCGCTGCCTGTCAGCGCCCCGGGGGTGCCGAGGCGGGGGATGCCCCGGGGGTGCCGCGGTACCTGCGCTCGGCCCGGGCGCCGTCACGTGAGGGCGGCGGCCAATGGCGGGCGGCGCCTTCGCCGTCGGAGCGCGGCGGGAAATGGCGGCGCGGGGCTGGGCTGGGCTGGGCTCGGCGGGGCCCTGCGGCTGCTGCCCCGCGCGGGACGGGGTCTGCCCGCGGCCGGGGGGCTTCTCCCGGGGCGGGTTCGTAGCGCCGAGCCAGCGGCCAACGCCGCCCGCTCCCGCCGGGAGAAGGAGGTTTCCGCGGGAGCCCGGGGCAGAGCTCCGCAGAGCCGGGCTCGGCTCGGCTCGGCGCGGCCGTACCGGGCACCGCTGGTGCGCCCCGGGGCGCCTGGGTGGCCGGAGCGCGGCTGGCGCTGGGCCCGGGGTCCGGCTTAGCCGCCCAGCGCTCTCACTCGGCCCGACCGGCGCTGCGCGGGCAGCGAGCGAGCGGGCGGGGGGGCGGGGGCGGTGGGACCGGGCCCTGCGGGTGCCCCCAGACCCGCTGTGGGGCCCGCGGCGCTGCCTCTCCAGGCCCTCGGTGTGTCGTGAGCAACAAGCAGCTCGCCAGCCCTGCCCCTGAAGGGGTTTAATGCCAGAACGGTGCGGGAAGGAAACGCGGCCGAGAGGGGCCTGAGGAGCGGCTCCTTCCCGCCGAGAGCCCCGGGCAGGCCAGGGCAGCTCTCACCCTCTCATCCCTCGATGCCCAAGTGTTCTCCGCGTAGTGCCGGGGCTCTGCTGGCCCAGCGCAGGGGGACGGTGCTGCAGTTGCCCCTCAGTGCTTGCCCGTGTTCTCCCATTTTGTAGTTAAACCGGCCCCTCCCAGGGTCCTGCCTGTGGCAGAGCCCGTGGGGATGGCTCAGACCCACTCAAGGAGCCCGATGAGGCCATGCCCGTGTCCCAGAGCAGCTCTGTGCTCACAGGCAGGGAACTACATAAACCTCTGCAGCACAGCTCTTCAGCAGAAACCTGCTGAGGCTGGGGGGGTTTCAGGTAGGAAACATGACAATACACAAACCAACCCCGTGGTAGCTGCAGAGGAGTGTCCATGGCTGTCCCCACAAGCGGTTTGACTCACAGCACATGCAGAACCTGTGTTACCCCAAGCTGGCTCCGAGCTCACAAGGCACATCTTCCCAGCACAGGAGCTCCGTAAACTGCCACTCACAGATCTGCATTTACAAAAGGGAGATCCTGCCAAACTAACCTGATCACTTGCTATGACAAGGTGACCCGCTGAATGGACAAGGGGAAGGCTGTGGATGTGTCTCCCTGGGCTTCAGGAAAGCCTTTGACAGGGTTTCTCACAGCATTCTGACTGAGAAACTGGCTGCCACCGGCCTGGACAGGGGAACCCTCTGCTGGGTTAAAAACTGGCTGGATGGGCCCAAAGGGTGAATGGAACCAAATCCAGCTGAGGCCGGTCACCAGTGGCACCCCCAGGGCTCAGTCCTGGGTCCAGTTCTGTTCAACATCTTCATCAATGACCTGGATGAAGGGATTGGATGCTCCCTCAGTGAGTTTGCAGAGGACACTGAGCTGGGAGGAAGTGTTGATCTGCCTGAGGGGAGGGAGGCTCTTCAGAGGGGTCTGAACAGGCTGGACTGATGGGCTGAGACCAACGGGATGAAGTTTAACATGGCCAAGTGCAGAGTGCTGCACATGGGACAGAACAACCCCCTGCAGCACTACAGGCTGGGGGAGACTGGCTGGAGAGCTGTCAGGAAGAGAAGGACCTGGGGGTGTTGAGTGGCTGCAGGCTGACCATGAGCCAGCAGTGTGCCCAGGGGCCAGGAAGGCCAATGGCATCCTGGCTTGTATCAGAAATAGTGTGGCCAGTAGGTCTGGGGAGGGGATTGTGCCCCTGGACTGGGCACTGGTGAGGCTGCACCTCGAGTGCTGGGTCCAGTTCTGGGCTCCTCACCATCAGAAGGACATGGAGGTCCTGGAGCGAGTCCAGAGAAGGGCAACCAGGCTGGGGAAGGGGCTGGAGGGCAAATCCTCTGAGGAGCAGCTGAGGGAGCTGGGGGTGTTCAGCCTGGAGAAGAGGAGGCTGAGGGGAGACCTTCTCCCCACCTCCCCTGCCCTGCCAGGAGGGTGCAGAGAGGTGGGCGATGGTCTCTTCAGCCAGGGGACAGGAGAAGGGACAAGGGGCAATGGGCTCAAGCTGCCCCAGGGCAGGGTCAGAGCAGATGGGAGGGGAAAGTTCTTCCCTGGCAGAGTTGTCAGGGCCTGGCCCAGGCTGCCCAGGGAGGGGCTGAGTCCCCTTCCCTGGGTGTGTTTAACAGAGGGGAGATGAGGTGCTCAGGGATCTGGTTTAGCTTAGGATGGGAACGGTTGGACTTGATGATCTTCAAAGGTCTCTTCCAACCTTGTGATTCTGTGATTCTGCTCCTTTCTTCTGCTTAAAGACCAACCAATACCTTAGTTAAAAAGTTGGGTTTCTTTCCCCTGCAGCCTTGGGAGTGTTAGAACAAACAGGAGTGTCAGAATATTTCTGATAGCCGCTACTCTACAGCTGGAAATAAAAGAACGATGAGAGTGGATTTCCCCAGACAAACAGGACTGTGTTAGGAAGGTAAGAAAACATAAATATACCCAAACTGAGCTGTTTGGCAACACACCATCTCTGGCAGATGGCAACACCAGCCCGAGCTCAGGGAGGCAGGCTTTGCTTACAAATTAACGAAGCAGGAGAAGGAATAATTGCTTTCACATAATTTGTGTGTCAGGTACGTCCTTGTGGTCTTGAAGGCTGTGAAAGATTTTAAATCCTTTTCTCATCATCTGAGGAAAGCTTTGGAATTCCAAGAGATGTTCTGTTTTGTCAGCTTCAGCAACATGGCAGCAGGGAGGGAGGGCAGCAAAGGGGCACCCCAAACCCTGCCAGCACAGATATGGGGGCTAAAATCCTGTTTCTGCATTAGGCAAAGGGGAGGTTACAAGGTGTGGGGGTGACACAAGCAGGAGGGTGTTTCAAGGTGTGGGGATGACAAAGGCAGGAGGGTGTTATGAGGTGTGGGGATAACACAAGCAGGAGGGTGTTTCAAGGTGTGGGGGTGACACAAGCAGGAGGATGCAGTCATTTCCAAGATTATAATTCAGATTTTTTCCATAACACACTAAACAGGTTTCTAGGGGCCAAAGCAAATGGAGTGAGTGCAGTTTACCCACCAGACTGTGGCACTGCAGTCACTGATGGGTACAGTATCATACACATTGATTCCAGAAGCTTTGATCACACATGTCAGTCTGTCCCAAACCACAAAAACGCTGGGAAGGGACCTAATTTGTTTGCCCCTCTTAAGATGGGGAAGCAGGACTGAAGCTTTTTGTGTGTGTGAAGTGTGGGCCTGAGGAGGAAACACCCAGCACAGAGAGAAACGTTTCCTAGGGTGCCACTTGGCCTTGCTGCATAACAAAGTCATCTCCTGGTGGGCAGGGGTAGGAAAAGGGGCTTTCAAGGGAGCAAACCATCCCAAATCCCTGATGATTCACCAGGCTGGGCAGGCAGCTCTGCTGGGAAGTCCCCACACTGTTACACTCACCATGGTGGGTGACAAAGAGGAGGTTCCTTCACCTGGCAGCTGTCCCCTCCCAGGCCAGCATGGACCCTTTCCCACAGCCCACCCTCCCTGGAGACCCCAAAACCTTCCCTTTGGGTCTCCCTTACCTTTGGGCAGCTCCTCCCTGCCCAGGTGGGTCTGGGTGAGCTCTCCCATTCCACTGCTCCTCGCTGCTGGGTGCTCTGCCTGGGGTTCTGGTCCATACTGGTGCTGACCATGGACTCTACTGCTCTCAAATAGACCCAACGTTGCCCCAAGTCTGGCATAAGACATTACTTACAGTACCTGGCAATGGTTTATTGTAAATAATATAAATCAAATCAAAATGAGGATCTGGTGTATCAAAAATAGAACCAGTATTTGTACATTCCAAACACATAAATAGGCTGAGAAATCCGGCTGCTGCCTTTGAAGTGCTGCATCCACTGTGCTGAGTAAGGCTCTGAGGACTCACAACAGCCAGAACAGACAAATGTCAGAACATGTTGTGAAAATAAATGCATGAAAGATGATAATTTAGGGTCCAAGACTTCCCCAAGAGCCCCAGACAGCTTGCCATTTAAACTCAGTGCAGCTTGGAATCGAGACTGATCAGAGAAGTGGGGCTGGATGAAGTTACAAAAGGGCTGAAGAGATCCAGGGGTCCCCAAGCTACCACCCCCTTCAGAACAGCTCTGTGAGGGTGTACTCATGCTACACTGACAAGGTACAGCAGTGCTCAGGAAATGGAGCAGATGGTGTCTTCAACACAGACCAACGTGCAGAGCTGAGCACTCACACCTAAAGGGCTTTCACATGACATCTAATGTCAGGGGGCACTTCAGGAGCCATCACAAGGACTAGAAAACACCTCCACTGCTCAGCAGCCACTTAAGAAACACAGATTTAAGAGTTTTACTAGAGATGGCAAACTGAGCCAGGGACAGGAGAAAGGAGTTGTGTTTCCACAGTGCTCCCTGCCTTCCCAGTCAGCAGGGCAAGGTGTATGCTGAAGAAATGAAGCCCCAAGTTGCTGGGGTCTAAACATCCAGGGGGAAGGGGACCAGTTTCTTGTAGGGGGTTATTGTATTGAATCCTGGAACTTGAAGACCAAGGCTTTTCACAGCCCAAGGGTGTGAAAGGTCTTGGCAAATGTCACTTGGAGGAAGCACCTGCCTTCAGAAGCACCATCCCGAAGGAAGGCTGAGGACCTAAAGCCAGTCAAAACTATGGAAAGAGAAGAAAAGGCACAGAAGGAACATCAGGGGGGGAAAAGAGGCTTCAGATGACCCGTGTGCTGAAGGCAGAACGGCGGCTGAAGAGGCTGCGCAGTCACTTCCTGAGCACCGCGCTGCAGATGCCGCATGGGGAGCCGGACACCAGGAGGAGCAGCGCGCCCAGCGCTGGGCTGGGACCGCAGCCCCGAGCGCAGGAGCCTCAGGACGCAGGAGGTGACTCCGCTCAGTAGCGTCTCCTCTGACTCTTGTTCCCCTTTGTTTTCTGTTCCTTCTCTTTCCGGGCTCCAGCCGTGGTGAATGTGATACAGTGAGCGTCTAGGAAGTCCAGCAGCTTGGCCTTGGAGATTTTAATGCCATTCTGCTTCAGCTCCACGTGCAGGGCAGCCAGCTCGATGGGCTCGTAGAAGAGAATCTTGTGGTACAGGGCTGTGTTGGAGCGGATATAGCACCTGACTGCCTCCAGCTTTTCTTCCTCCTTAGCTGCAGCTTGAGATGCTGGAAGCTCCTCCTCTTCTTCCTCAGATGCAAAAGCTTCAAATCCATCCACCAAAGAACTAAAAGCAAGAGCAAGGAAAGAACAGGCCTTCAAGGACACGACCAGAGAGAGCTCCCCAAGTCCTCAGTGGCCAACCCCTGTGTCTAGGCTCTGTAGGATCCCAGGCTCTCAATACTGGCACCCATAAAATCAGGGAAAGCAGAACATGGCATGTTATTCTGTGACTCCCCCATCCCAGCCACCACAGTGCTGGTCCTGCTGCCCCAGCCCCAGTGCTGCCTGGCATCCCTTGTTCCTGGCCCACAGCACCCAGTGCTGCCAAGCTGTGCTGTGCCACCCTCCCCTGCTCTGGCAGCAGCTCCCAGCGCTCCTCCTCACTCCAACTTCCAGAGACCAGACAGGCTGGGTTTGGGGAGTGCACTTCTGTGTCCCAAGAATAGCTCACTGGGAACTAAACTAAAGAACCCCAAATCTATTTCTTTTGTAAGAGTGTGCTGACCTTCAGATAACAAGCCCAAGGAGGCGGCAGGGCCACGTGGACGCTCACCTCCCTGCCTGCCATGCTCCTGGCTCATCTGTCCTGCCCCACTGACTGTTTGTTTAGTACTTTGCTCCCTCACCTCTGTGAGCTGAAAGAGATGTCGCTTCCATCCACTGAAGAAGAAACTGCAGACCCCTGAGATGCTGAGAGCATCTCTTCCCTGCCATCAGCTGCCAGAGACGGCCGCTCCAGAGGTACAGATGACTTTTCCTGCTCTTTGTCTCCTGGGTGATGTCTCATTTTAGTTCCCTCCTTAGGTGCTGCACAGCCTGTTTCTTGGGGTCCAGTGAGGTCACACTGATCTGCCTGCACAGGGAGCGCTGGAGGAGCCTCAGCAACACGCCTCCTTCTGCCCCCAGCCCGCGAGGCGCTGGCACGCTTTCCACCACCAGCCGGGGCTGCCTTGGGCTGCCTGGAGCCTCTGGTGGGGGCCTTCTGCAGGGGAGGCTGGGAAGATGGGATTTCATCCTCAAAGTCAGAGTCCACGTCCTGATGAGTATACTGGAAGATCTCCTTCAGCTTCAACACCATCTGGCGCTTTGGGAGAGCACGCACCCCAAATCTGGAAGAGAAAGGTGGGAGCTGAGGTCAAGATAATGATGCACCTTCCACAGTCCCAGCCTGGGAAGGGGCTCAGGTCAGGAAAACCAGTGGTCAGCAGGAAGAGTGTGACACAACTTCAAACAAAGTGACTGGCTGGAGCTTCACCACGGCTTCAGTTTCACCTGAGCTTTCTTTCATGCTGCCAGCCAGCCAGTTTGTGCTCAGTGAAGGATGTCCTTGTGGAGGGAATGCTAACCTGCTCAACTCCTTCTTTAGCTGTGGTGTCTCCATGAGGGAGTAAGCTGGCATTGGTGTCACTGGAGTGCTGGGAGGCTCGTTGTTCTTCTGACAGGAATGTTCTGCAGCAGAATGAAATTACTGTGATCAGAATACAGAAAGGACTTAAAATATCTGCCCCTCTTAGTGGCAGATACTCTGGCATTATGTAGCACTGCTTTTCTGCAAGCTCTTTTACTTACTACTCTTTCACTTACTTCCTTCTGCACAGAGTACCATGACTGCCAGAAAACCCATGTGAATGGAACACCAGCTGCTGTGCTCCAGGGATCCCCCATTAGATACAGTCTCTCAGAAGAGCCTGTACCTCCTTTGTGCCTGGCCCTGACAACTACCTCAAATCAGAAGGACAAAAGACCATTTCAAAGTACCAAGTGAACAAGAGGTGAGATGACCACTTCAAAAGAATTTACCCCAGTTCAGAGGCCAGTGTCAGTACAAGCACTCACCAGGAGTCTTCACAGGAGCTGTCTGATGGGCACCTGCTGCAGCCAACAACCTCTGAGACAGAGGAAGCACCTCTGGAAAGTCATCTTCCTCCTCCTCCTCCTCTCCATTCCAATCAACCCACAGTTTGGAGTTCAGGTAACTGGGTCTGCTGCCCACTGATGCACATGCCTCACCAGGACTCTTCTCAAGGCAGAGCAAAGATGCCCTTCTGCTGACAGGGCTCCCTGGAAGAGGGGTACTGCGCTTCCTTCCCTGCGTGCAGACCGGGCTCTCCCACTGGTCGTGCCCAGAGCTTGGTCTGGGGCTGCTGGCAGCACTGGGCTTTGTGTGGCTGACACAGTTGGAGTCCTGGCTGTTACCCCTGACTGGTGACAGATACTCCACATGCCAGCAGTCATCAGGGGGGACTGGGGGCTCATCACAAAGCAGGACACTACTGCTCGCAGAAGGCAGACTTGTTTCCTTTTCACTGTCCCCTATCTCAACCACACTGGTGTCTGTTTTGTCCTCCAATGACAGCTCGTGGCACAGAGGCACAGGCTGGGATAAAAATGAGATCATGGCACGTTTGGTTTTTAGGTTGGTGTACCCAGGGGAGAGGAGAACTGGATCCACTGGAGAAACTGGTGGGGAGTTCTTGGAAAATGCTCCTGCTGCTGGGCTGCTGGAAGAGATCCTTTCACTGGCTGAGTTCTCCACAGGCAAACATTTGCCTGAGAATCCTTTTTCACAAACTTTTATTACGTTTCCAGCCATTTCATGGTCACTATTCCCTACTACTAAGTTCTTTGTGCTGAGTTTAGATCCTGGACTCTTCAAAGAATTAATACTTGTGACCTGAGTCTGTGTTGAGGAACTCCTGCTTCTGCTCAGAACCGGCGTGCCTGGCACCAGCCAGGAGCTGTCTGTACCCAAAGACACTTCATGACCCACCCTTTTTTCAGGGCTCAGGTTTGGACTCAGTTTGGGCTCTGTACCAGCACCTATGTGTGTGCTGAGAGGCAATTCAGTGGGCATCTTTACATCCTTACTTATACACACTGTCTCTGTGATGCTACTTGAGGCCTGGGTAGGGCTCTGCTCCATTTCAGTGACTGATGAGTTAGGTTCAGGTTCTGGTACCTCAGGACTTTGTTCTACATCTGCACAGTCCAGCTGCCCAGGGATTTCCATCTCCTCCAGAGCAAAGCCTGACTTGGGCAACTTCTCCTTTTCTTTTAACTCCGTTTCATCATCAGAAGATAGAACAATAACAGCATCATCCTCACTCTTCTGAGCTGCAGCACCCTGAGCTCTGATGACCAGTGATGACAACACTGGGACATAAGCACACCTGTTAAAATCAATGTCAGGAAGGTCTGTTGGAGAAGCTGTAGTCCCACTTCTTGATGCAGTCTCCAGCTCCTTGGCTTTTTGACAGGGCACCTCATCCCCTGGGGATGAGTTTTCCTTTCTGTTTGGCTCTGGTGTGGACACATGTTCTCTGGCAAACGTTCTCTCTGAATGTGGAGATGCTGGTGAAGAGCCAACAGCAGGGAAGAGGGACACACAAGGTTTGGGAGAAGGAGTCCCATAAAAACTGTTCCTGTGTGGAGAGAGGTCTCCTTGTGACTTGCTGTATGGAAGGGAATCATTAACATCAACCTGTTTCTCACTAGGAGCCCTTCCTGACTCTCTGAGGACTTCTTTCACTGGGGAAGGCTCAGAGCAATCTCCTGGAGTTGCAGAAAACAAGTGTTCATAACTTTTGTTTATACTGCTGTCACCTTGGCAGCCAGGGAACACTTCTCCACAGAGATCTGCCCCATCACATGAGACCTGAGATGACTCTGGATCCTTCACACCTTCACATCTCCTCAGGGTCTCTCCTTCATTAGTGGTGGCACCGTGGGATGCTGTGTCCCATTTCTGAGGTTCAGGCTGCTGAGGCAGAGGAGTGCTCTGTGAATCGCTCACATTCCTGCCCCTATTCATAGTCTGCCTTTTCTCTTCTGCAGACAAGTCACATTTAGAACCTTCCACATCACTGTCATCCCTGAAACCTTTGAAGCTGTTGCTGACTGAGGCAGGTTCAGATCTCCTTACCGCTTCCTCCTCAGTTTGCAGGTTGGTACCTCGAGCTGCCTCATTATCACTACAGGCACTGCAGTCTGTTCCTTGGCTCCCCTCTCTTTCACCTTGAGCCATCCTTCTCTGAGTTGCAGCAAACTCATAGATTTCCTCCAGCTCCTGTTCATCCACCCCATTGTCATCTTCCCTCTGGCATTCAGGGTTCAGGATGGCTCCTTCTTCATCCTCTTCACCCACCCACACTGACTTCAGGAGGTCTTGGAAACTCTCAGCTCTGTCACAGTCTTTGTCATCCCTCACAGAGATAAGATCATCTTCTGAATCCACTCCTGAAGACACCTGACTCTCTCCACTGTTGTTTTCACACTTTGCAACCAGTTCCCGCACACAAAACCTACAGGGGTGTAACAGCAACGTTAGTATCTCCTCCTCAGTGCTTCCTCACCATTTGGCTGCCTGATCCCTCCTGTGAGCCTCACCAAGTGTCTGTGTGAGGATGCTGGATTCCTCAGCTGCACAAGGCCCAGCACACTCCTGCAGTGCAGGGCTCCCTCCTCAGACACCACTCGTGTGAAGGCATCAGGCTCACTCTTGTTTCTTTCTGCCTGAGACCAAGCAGCTCTCTGGCTACACCAAAACCCCTGGTGAGAGCCCCATGGAATGGCTGGGGCTGGATGATGTCTGGCATGTGAGAGCTTCATGGCTTTTTGGAGTGACAGGGCACCTCTGTATGTAAATTTTGGCAAGACTCAACTATTTCCCCCTCTCTGTATCTCAGCAACAGCTTCTATTCCAAGCTCTTTCCTTAGCACACACCTAGGATCACAACCAAGAGCGTGGCTGACACAGCACATTGGAGTTCTCAGCATGTAATACGTTCCCCAGGTGCTGTTCAGCTGATGTGCATCACTAGTGCAATGCTTTGAGCATCACACACAGAAGATGTATACACATCCATCCCTGCTGGCTTCCTGAGACAAAATTCCTGGCAAAAGCCTGCTGAGCATGAACTGAACACAGAAGACCTCCCACAGGCAGAACCTGAGCAGCCCCATGGAAAGGATGAGAGTAGGGAGCCCCAGTGTGCATCCTTCATTCCAGGGGTAAGCAGAAGCCTCTGGGATTTGTAAGCCAGGACAACTGCAGTGCAAGGTACCAGGCTGGGCTCTGCGTGGCTGAAAGCACAGGGGGATCCAAGCCAAGCCCACTGTACACACCTGGCAGCCAGAGCCCCCACCTGGGGCAGGACCCCCGCCGGGATGTCGGCGCTGGCAGCGTAGAGGTACCGCAGGAAGGCACACACTGCCTCTCCCGGCACGTCGCTCAGCAGCACGCGGCGTGTCTGCGCCTCCCCGTCCTCCTGCACCAAGAACCCCTGGCTGTGAACCTGGGGTAAAAAGAAAGCAAAGTCTGTTTGCTAGGAGAGGAACAGCAGCACCAACATTCCCAGTCCTACCAGCTTCCTCCTTCCGTTCCAGACAGCTCAGAGGGCAGCCAAGAGGACCAGTTATCCAGAGCTTCCCACAGAACAGGCCACCTCCTTCCTGAGCCTACAGCTATTACCTTCAACAAAGTGGAACTACTCAGTCACACAGATGAGAGATGCCCTTAGTGGTCTCCAGTTAGTTTTGGAATCAAATTGGTTCCCAGAGCACAGCTTCCAGAGTTATCTACACCTTCCTACAAGGGAGCTTCCTCTGCTCTGTTCTGAATTTACCTACCCTTGGGGCGCTGCCAAGCTCCAACTCTCCTGGTGTCTCAGAGGAAAAAGAGACACCACACAAAATACTGCTCCACTGACCTGCACCACTGTCTGTGTGAGTCCAGCCTGAGCCCAGGTTTTGGTGAAAACACCCCTCCAGGTCAGTAAGGCCTCACTTCATTTCAGCCACATTACACACTGTGCTATCTGAAACTCCCTCCTAAGTCAGGAGATGCCACCTAACAGAAAACACGAGCTCCAAAGTCATCTCTGATTAACTACTGTCTCCTTGTTACCCCAAAACTTGAACAAAGACAAGTGCTCCCCCACCTGTACAGAAAACAAACGTGAACAGCTGCTCTGCAGGTGGGAACTGAGAGGGAAAACAACTCTCTGCAGGAATCCCAAACACAGTGTGGGGCCCATGCCACAACTCTGCCCACCCAAAGGATTCCTGCCCATGAGAACAGTGAATGGCAATGCAGAGTTGCAGGGAAATAATAAGACAACACAGGTGACCCAACAGTTTTTAAAGTCCTTTGATCTGAGGGTTGTGAAGAGCCCTTAAAAAAGAAAATCCCATTAAGACTGCTGAGTGGCAGCAATGAACTTGCTTCCCCTTCCCAAACTTTCACAGACCCTTTAGAAATGGCCTGAGTCCCCTTATGTGGAAACTGCTGCCAACAGGCATGAGGATGAAACTAGTTTCCCTAAAGGCAGCTCTGAAGAAAGCTCCCTTTGTCAGGGAGCTGGCTGCATGCAACCATGGCAGCTCCAGGAAGGAGGAAAGTGTAAATTTTAGGCTCACTGCCTTTCACTGTCCTGACAAAAGGCTGCACAGGAGCAGGCTGGGAACTAGTCAACCCAAAACACTTCTGGGAAGGTAAGAAGGACTTCACTAGCCTTGTAAAAAGCACAGCTCAGTGCAGCCAGCTCCAAAGTGACCAAACCTCTGTGTAGGCTATTTTAAAGTACTTCCCAGAGTCTTTCTACTTGCATGCTCCAGCTCAGTCCCAGCCTGGGTGACAGGTGGGACACACCAGGATGGACAAGGCAGTCTGCTCTTGCACAGGGGCAAAAGTTCAAGGACAGAGAGCACTTGGGAAGCTTCCTCCATTGCTCAGGGGCAGGATGCAAGGAGAGATCCTTGCCTCCCCACACACACACATTGCTTTGCCAGAGTCCTGCTTTCCTAAGCCAAAACCCCACTGCAGGTCCAAAGGCACTTGCTATCAGGCCCAGCAGTGCTCCATGCAGACTGTGTCACCTTCCTGACTGTAGCTGTGGGCAGTCCAGGCTTTCCTGAAGCAGCAGAGTGAAGTGTGTCAGCAGCACTTACCACCTGCACAGCCTGTGGACACCGCGCGTACAGCACGAACATGTGGGCGTAAAGCACCTCCCCAGAGTCCACCTGGAACTGGACATCACTTAAGTGGGGGTTGTTGACCATGGCACTGAAATCTTCAGCCAGCAACCTGAGAGAGGACTAGAGCACAGAAGGAACACAAAGGCAGAAGTTACATTACAGTTGCCAAACAAAACAGTGTGGCCAGTAGGTCTGGGGAGGGGATTGTGCCCCTGGACTGGGCACTGGTGAGGCTGCACCTCCAGTGCTGGGTCCAGTTCTGGGCTCCTCACCATCAGAAGGACATTGAGGTCCTGGAGCGTGTCCAGTGAAGGGCAACCAGGCTGGGGAAGGGGCTGGAGGGCAAATCCTCTGAGGAGCAGCTGAGGGAGCTGGGGGTGTTCAGCCTGGAGAAGAGGAGGCTGAGGGGAGACCTTCTCCCCACCTCCCCTGCCCTGCCAGGAGGGTGCAGAGAGGTGGGCGATGGTCTCTTCAGCCAGGGGACAGGAGATGGGACAAGGGGCAATGGGCTCAAGCTGTGCCAGGGCAGGGTCAGAGCAGATGGGAGGGAAAAGTTCTTCCCTGGCAGAGTTGTCAGGGCCTGGCCCAGGCTGCCCAGGGAGGGGCTGAGTCCCCTTCCCTGGGTGTGTTTAACAGAGGGGAGATGAGGTGCTCAGGGATCTGGTTTAGCTTAGGATGGGAATGGTTGGACTTGATGATCTTAAAGGTCTTTTCCAGCCTTGTGATGCTGTGATTCTGAAAGAAGGGAGTCCTGCAGTGTACCAGGGAGCCAGCACTGCTGTCCTGTGGGCCCCAGTCTGGATGCACTGCCTCTGCCTTCTGAAGATCATTATCCCCTTATGGTCTTCCAGAGGACAAATACACAGACAAGTGTAACACATATTTCTGGCTCTGTTTTCCTCCCCTTGCTCCCAGTCTGGCCAGTCTGAGGAAAGGGCAGTCGTGCTGTGTGGTACAGCACACTGTCACCCTCAGACCTTCACCACACCGTTTCCTTCTGTGGTCTAGCCACTGCCTACAGCTGGCCCCAGCATCTGCCACCCTCCACCAGATTTTTAGGAAACTGTAACTTCCACTTTGACAGACATGAACTCCACTCACTATAATTAGAGTAAGAAGGGAGGGGTGACTCAGCGATGTGTAATGAGTCTTTCTCCTCTTGTTTGGTGTCTGGCAAGGACAGCTGAGAAGAGCACCTCTGCAGTGAGGGACCCATGTAGAACAGAACTAATGCAGGTGTCCAGTGCAAAGGCACTTCTGTGCCACTGAACCCCCTTCTGAAAGCTCCACTCAGTTATAAAAAAGAAACATGTTTCCATTATCCTTCTGTCACAGAATCATTAAGGTTGGAAAAGGCCTCCAAGATCATCTAGTCCAACTGTCCCCCTACCACCTGTATCACCCACTATCCCCTGTCCCTCAGTGCCTCATCCAACCTTCCCTTGCACACCCCGAGGGACGGTGACCCCACCACCTCCCTGGGCAGCCCGTTCCGATGCCCAAACACTCTTTCAGAGAAGAAATGTCTCCTCATTTCTAACCTGAACCTCCCCTGGTGCAACTTGCAGCCGTTCTCTCTCATCCTGTCACTGGGTATCTGTGAGAAGAGGCTGACCCCAGCTCACCACAACCTCCTTTCAGGGAGCTGGAGAGAGCAGTAAGGTCTCTCCTGAGCCTCCTCTTCTCCAGACTGAACAGTCCCAGTTCTGTCAGCCACTCCTCATCAGACTTGTGTTCCAGCCCCTTCCCCAGCCTGGTTGCCCTTCTCTGGACACACTCCAGGGCCTTGATGTCCTTCTTGTAGTGAGGGGCCCAAACCTGAACCCAGTATTCAAGGTGCAGCCTCACCAGAGCTGAGCACAGGGGTGATCACCTCCCTGGTCCTGCTGGCTATGTTCTAGAAACCCTTGTTGGAATTTTGGGGCAGGCTTGTTGACTGAGCTGCCTGTGACTGGGTACTGGTGATGGTAAGGGCAGGCCTGGGCTACGCTGCCAAAGACAGCAATGGTCAGTGCCCTGTTCCTGCTGGGGAGCTGCTCCCAGTCAGAACCCACCCCAGGCCATCTTCTACAGACTCAGATCTCTCTAGGTAAGTGGTGTGACTCTGGAGGTGGCCAGTGCTTCAGAGGGGTGCAAAGAACACCCAGCTCATGGCAGAGAGGTTGTCTGTCTGTGTAGAAACCAGTTTGCAATGAACACACTGACGACTGACCCTGTGCTTTCCAAACCTCCTGCAGAGCTGAGGGGCTGCCAGGCTTTATTCCAGTGCACATCTGCATGAGATGCAGGTCCACCTGGAACAACACAGCTCTTTATTTTATTAGCAGGTTTCTACATCAGCAGTGGACTGTGGAAACCCAACCTTGCTACTGGCTCCAGCATGTGTTTGCTGGCAGCCAACACTAATTAGTCCCAAACCAGCAGCAGGCACTGGAACACCTCTTCCAGGCCTTCATAGGTGGGCTAGAGAAGACTCTGCGTGTTGTGGCAGTGGTGTGGACTGATCTCCCAGGGAAAGACAGGAAGCTCAGTCTGGAAACTAATCTGATGTTTCTCACTTTCTTATTCTTGGCAGGTAGGATACCTACAAGCCAGTCCTGCAGGAAGCCAGCAAACACAGAGTCCTGATGCTACGTTCCAGGCAGCAAGCCCAGAACAGCTTTCCTGCTGCTGCTAAAACTATGAACTGGGAATGGAGAAATGAAATAAGGCAGAAACCTCCTGGCTGCACCACTCTGTGTGCAAAGCAAGAGGACTCCTGTCAGAGAACACACCAGAACACATCCTCCTACTGAGGAGGCCAGCTAGACTGGATGCCACATATGTGACAAGGGTCTGGAGTGTGTGAGGGGGAATCAGAGAATCCCAGGGGTTGGAAGGGACCCCCAGAGCCCATGGGGTCCAACCCCCTGCCAAAGCAGCTCCCCAGCTCATATTGCACAGGGCGGCGTCCAGACGGGCCTGGAATCTCTCCAGAGATGGAGACTCCACACCCCCTGGGCAGCCTGTCCCAGGGCTCCCTCACCCTCCCTGGGGAAAAGTTCTTCCCCATGTTGCTGTGGAACTCCCTGTGCTCCAACTTGCAGCCATTGCCCCTTGTCCTGTCCCCACAGACACTGAAAAGGGGCTGCCCATTTCCCCCTGCATCCCATCCTTCAGATATTGATAAACATTAATCAGGTCCCCCCTTAGTCTTCTTCTCTCCAGTGTGTTACCAGGGCAAAGCAAGTGTTTGCTCCACATGGTTACACTCTCTCTGTGCTCCCAGAAAGCACAAATCTCTCCCACTCTCAATCCAACTCTTCAGCAACACTTTGTTTACTCAGGAAAACTGTCATGGAATCGAATTAAATCTGAAAAAATTATCATTCTGGTTTTGCTGGCAGCAACTCAGTTCCAACAACAGTGTCAGAACAGTCTCTGTATTGCTAAAGGCCTCTGGTTTAATAGACTCAGAAGCTTATAAAACAAGACTTTTTTCCTGCTAAGGTTTTATTTTAACACCCCTAAAGAATATCTAGAGTTTCTGTAACAAGTTCTTATTCCCACCTCCCTTTTAGGAATCTCTGAATTCTATTACCACAATATGAAAGTGATTTCTCAAGGCATCAACATTTATCTGGCACCACAAGCCACCAGCTTTCATGACATAAGTAGCTATTATGACACCAAAGATAAAGTTGGTAAACTTTATCACCAGATAAAGTTGGTGACCCTGGTAAGAAGATGCATTAGGGGGTTTCTATACATACTTCAGCTGAAGGAAACTGAAGGAAACTGCTGTGTGGGGAAAGGACCAGTGTATCCAGGGTAAGATGTGATCTACAGCACTCCACTGGCTTGAGAGAAAAGCCATCTGTGACTTACTGGCCTGTAGTCTTCACCTAGTCACCACTGGGCAGGCTGATTTTCAAGCCAGATCCTTTAACACACCTTCCCACAACTGAGGATTCTCTATACTAAACCTTTTAAAAGTTCACATTAGCAGCAAAAAAGTGCTCATCTTCCATGGACCTCAACACACTCCATCTCTCAAGGCTTTTATGCCAGAGGAGAGAATTCAGTGTGAGTCAGCCAGTCCTTGCAAGAATTCCCTCTCCCACTGCAAGACACAGCACGGATCAAAAGGGGACAGAAGAGGAACAGCCCCATCTCCACCCAACCCTCCTGAAGCAGCTGAGCACATGAAGCTGGCAAAGGCACCAGGCAGCTCTGCACCTCCTGGACTGCAGCCAGTTTCCTCTTGGGTAGCCTGGGCATTAAAGCAGAGTACTGCCCAACGTGGTGCAGCTGCACCCCTAGTTCCTGCCCCAAATCCCTAGTGCTACAGCATCACCCTTTAACCTGGGTTTCTTCATACAAACTGTGTGCCTGGGCAGCCAGGAAGGCCAATGGCATCCTGGCTTGTGTCAGAAACAGCGTGGCCAGTAGGTCTGGGGAGGGGATTGTGCCCCTGGACTGGGCACTGGTGAGGCTGCACCTCCAGTGCTGGGTCCAGTTCTGGGCTCCTCACCATCAGAAGGACATGGAGGTCCTGGAGCGAGTCCAGAGAAGGGCAACCAGGCTGGGGAAGGGGCTGGAGGGCAAATCCTCTGAGGAGCAGCTGAGGGAGCTGGGGGTGTTCAGCCTGGAGAAGAGGAGGCTGAGGGGAGACCTTCTCCCCACCTCCCCTGCCCTGCCAGGAGGGTGCAGAGAGGTGGGCGATGGTCTCTTCAGCCAGGGGACAGGAGATGGGACAAGGGGCAATGGGCTCAAGCTGCCCCAGGGCAGGGTCAGAGCAGATGGGAGGGAAAAGTTCTTCCCTGGCAGAGTCGTCAGGGCCTGGCCCAGGCTGCCCATGGAGGGGCTGAGTCACCTTCCCTGGGTGTGTTTAGCAGAGGGGAGATGAGGTGCTCAGGGATCTGGTTTAGCTTGGGATGGGAATGGTTGGACTTGATGATCTTAAAGGTCTTTTCCAGCCCTGTGATGCTGTGAAAAACCCAGGGGCCTGCTTGTGGGAACCAGTGAAATACCACAACGTGTGCCAGTCTCACCTGTGTCCATGGTGATTCCTGAGTGACTGTGAACCTTAAGCACCTCTCTGTTTCTAAGGAAAGGAACAGGGAATATTCCATACTTCTCTGAATTGCACAAATGTAACAGTTCTTTCTTGAGACAGTGACAAATTTTTAAAAAGTGGGGAAAAAAACCTGTTACACTTACTCTTTTACAGCTGCTTGTCAGAAGGCTCTTCTCTTTGGATGGGGGGACAAAGCCACTATGAGGAATATCACTGGGAGTCAGTTCTTCTCCTTAAAGAAGAAAATGCACATCACAACTCAGGTGTAACTTCAGTGTGAGACAGAGTGACCTAAGAGTGGGCACAGCAGGTGTCTCAGGGAGCTGCTGTGCCCAGCCTGAGGGGAAGGCTCAGCAGTCTCTCAAGCCTTTCCTGGAGCCTGGCTCTGGGTACCCAAGCACCACGCAGCCACCAGCAGCAGAAACCTGCTGCAGGTCTGTGTGTGTCACAGCCATCCCAGAAGAGGAGCTGTGGAACTCTGTGTGCTGCTGTCCTTCCACAGCCTGGCTCTCCTCCAGTGGGGAAGAGCCCTGCCACCCAGACAGGCAGGACGTATCCTGGATCCACAGTTCAGCCCAGACAAAATGCTCTGGGCCCCAGTGCTCAGGGGCAGCCAGCAAGGCCAGTTTCCTGCAGCCTGAGCTCTGTGGCAGTCTGCAGAGTGCACAGAATAGGATGTGGAGCAGCAGAAAGGATTCATGTCTTTGGAAATGGGTTCACTGCATTAGCACCTCTTCACCTGCTCTCATTCACACACAATGTATTTACATGAGAAAATTATTTCCTCCACCCAGGAAGCTTCATCTCCACTGAAATCCCAGGAGGAGATTTACAGGACCAGGAATAACGTGGTGAAGTGAGGAATGTCATACCCAAGTGGAAATGAAGGTGACCTGAGCAAGCATGCTCTTTTTCAGAGGTGGAGCTGGGCAGTGTGTTCTGTTCAACAGCCAGGCCATTCTAAGGGCTGTCACTGCCCCTGACTGTGCAGTCTGCACCACATGCAGCAGTTACATCAGAGGGCTGCCCACACAGGAAGTCTAGATGGTGTATTTTTTCAACCCTGCACAGGAACAGATAAACTTCAGGTTTACATAGCTAGTTTACCAACATGAAATCATCCCTCTTGCACATCTCTCTCCTCCAATTGTCTAGAGACCTGGAAGTTTTGTCTGCATGTAACAGAAAGTCTGTCCAAACAGCAGGGCTGAGGACTTGGTACCAGCTGTTAAACATGTCCAGGCTCCCTCCTGGCAGAAAATACTTTGATATCTATAAGGGAATTTTAAAATAAAATGTAGTATCTGCTGTCCAGCAGCTCTCAAACTCTGGGGTTACGAATCAATTCAGAAACATCAGTTTGACTGCACCTAAAGCTAACTGCAGAAGAATGTCCCCCCACAGTGTCACCCCTTGGATCACCATCAACATCGTGTGGGTGCTGTTATGACTCCCCTAACTCAGCCCAGCTCCAGCCTGGCTCTGTGCAGCTGGAAGGACTGGCCACAGTACTCACAAAGCTGCCAGAACTTACCTGGCTGCTCCGCTGCCTCAACGTGATCAGCATCCAGGTTCCACTGAGTGAGGGTAAGTCCTTCCCTAGCCAGCTCCACTAGGTCCTGCAGGGTCTGAACGTCCTTCTGGCTGTGAGATAAATGTCCATCTCCTTCAGTGCCTGACTTGGATTCATCACAAGTTTCACCTCCAACCTCTGGGCAACTGGGGTCAGGGGAGCTGAGCTCAGGCTGAATTTGCTGGGAGACTTTTGGCTGATCACATCCCACCGCTGGCAGAAGGTTCTCTGGCTCATGATTCTGATCAAAAGAGGGAGGGATAAAGACACCAACAAATCAGGTCTTGTTTTATGTGTCTGCAGAGCTCAGAGCACAGTCTCTGCTCTGCCCTGCTCAGGCCCCACCTGGAGTGTTGTGTCCAGTTCTGGGCTCCCTTGGATCAAACAGACAGTATCTGAAAGATGGGATGCAGGGGGAAATGGGCAGCCCCTTCTCAGTGTCTGTGGGGACAGGACAAGGGGCAATGGCTGCAAGTTGGAGCACAGGGAGTTCCACAGCAACATGTGGAAGAACTTTTCCCCAGGGAGGGTGAGGGAGCCCTGGGACAGGCTGCCCAGGGGGTGTGGAGTCTCCATCTCTGGAGAGATTCCAGCCCCGTCTGGACGCCGCCCTGTGCAATATGAGCTGGGGAGCTGCTTTGGCAGGGGGTTGGACCCCATGGGCTCTGGGGGTCCCTTCCAACCCCTGGGAGTCTGGGATTCTTCACACTTTGGAAACATCTAGTAAAGGGCTACAGAGCATTCCCCAGGCACAAGGGCTTCTGAGGCTAAAGCTCTCTGCAGCTTTGTGAAGGCCTCTACAGAGACAGGACAGCTCTCAGCTGAAGGAAGGAATCTACAACAGAAAATGCAGGAAAGGGGTTTCTCCAGAAGCTGCCTGTCTGTGCAGGCAGCTGCCAAGCACAGAGACTGGACAGTGGAAATACTCCCACTCCAACATGCAGATATTTCATTCTAGCTGGAGCACCTGGCAACAGTTGGAGGTGAAGCTCTCCACGTGCTTCTGTTCTGAGTTCTGAAATGCTTTTGCAGTTACATGTAAACTAAAACTTTCACCTTGGAGCTGAAATTTTCCAGCTTTGGACTTTGTTTCCCAATAAAAATAGCTTTGTTTGTTTACTTCTGAGTAAAAATGGTTCAGCCATTTCTGTGAATGGAAAGAACCAGAGGGAAAACACACTCTCACCACGATTTTAAGAGCCTACCCACTTTTTAAACTGCTTTAGCAGGTTTTTGGCTTAAACAAGAGGTCAAAAATCTTCAGCAAATGGAGTCCATCCCCTCCAGTCCTACCCTGGCAATACACCAGTGAGAGACTCTAAGCTGTGATGAGGGAAGAAGTACTGAATAAAGCACCTAGAGATGCACAGGAGTTCTTGAACAGCAGGACCAAATAAGTATTGAAGGAAACAACGAGCAAAGGAGGTGATATCTTTCTTCTCAAAGAGCAGGTATGTGGCAAGATGACAGAGCTATGTCTATTTCTGCAGGCACTCCATAAAAATGAGGAGCATTGAAAGAGGCAGGACAGCTAGGTGAAAACCAGGAGGAAACAGTGGAACTGCTCATATGCACCAAGAGGCAGAGAGATGCACAGGAAAAGCCTGAAGTGCAAATGCTTCAGTTTCCAACTCTAAGCATCCTGTCTAGAGTTGTCAAACATCAGTCTTGAGTATAAACCTTCCACCCAGTTCCTTGCTGAGTGCAACACTTGGGCAAAACTCATCCCAGAATCTGACAAAAATGCTAAGAAGGAAAAGAGGAGCCTGGCTGCTGTGAACAGGGAGAAGCTAGAGGCAAAATGGCCATAATGGGGTCAGTAATCTCCGTTCCCATCAGTTGTATTTTCTGAAAACTCAAGGAATAAGATGGTAATGTGAGCCTTGGTCTCCTCTCCAAACAGAAGAAATGGAAGGTCAAGAACATGAAACCTAACTGTGCAAGATCCTTGATGAGGGAACAGCATCCACCCTCAGCAAGTACCCAATGGTACAGAGCTGGGAGGAGTGGGTGACACCCAGGACACTGCGCTGCCATCCAGAGAGACCTGGACAGGCTGGAGAGCTGGGCAGGGAGAGACCAGATGAAGTTCAACAAAACCAAGTGGAGAGTCTGGCACCTGGGAAGGAACAACCATTTGTATCAGTACAGGCTGGGGGATGACCTGCTGGAGAAGAGCTCAGTGGAGAAGGACCTGGGGGTCCTGATAGATGACAGGGTGGCCATGAGCCAGCAGTGTGCCCTGGGGGCTGAGAGAGACAATGGGATCCTGGGGTGCATCCGGAGGAGTGTAGCCAGCAGGTCAAAGGAGGGGATCCTCCCCCTCTACTCTGCCCTGGTCAGGCCCCAACTGGAGTGTTGTGTCCAGTTCTGGGCTCCTTGGTTTAAAAAGGACAGGGATCTCCTGGAGAGAGTCCAAAGAAGGGCCATGAAGATGATTAGGGGCCTGGAGCATCTCCCCTGTGAGGACAGGCTGAGTAAGTTGGGACTTTTCAGCCTTGAGAAGAGAAGACTAAGGGGAGACCTAATTAAAGTCTATTATTATCTTAAGCAGGGGATGCAGGGGAAATGGGCAGCGCCTTTTCAGTGTCTGTGGGGACAGGACAAGGGGAAATGGCTGCAAGTTGGAGCACAGGAAGTTCCACACCAACCTGGGGAAGAACTTTTCCCCAGTGAGGGTGAGGGAGCCCTGGGACAGGCTGCCCAGGGGGTGTGGAGTCTCCTTCACTGGAGATATTCAAGACCTGTCTGGATGCCTATCTGAGTGATCTGTCCTAGGGAGCTGTTTTGGCAGGGGGGTTGGACCCGATGATCTCTTGAGGTCCCTTCCAACCCCTACAATTCTATGATTCTATGATCAAGGGCCAACAGGTCCTGAGCAGCGAGCACAGGTATGCAGAGGCAGGGGATCACTTGTTTAACTACCAGATGAGGAAACAGAAGGGTTACAGGGCAAGTCAAGTAGGGTGCACAGGTATCAGAGGGAGGACAAAACAAGCATCACACCTGCACAGGCTGCCAAGGTACAATCGGAGGGGTTAACTCAGCCGTGTAGAATGACTCCGGGTCACAGGGTCCTGTCAGAGCACTGATATTCCACAAAAAGGACCCCCTGGCTTGGGATAACGGCAAGAGCCAGGCTGCTTTCCCAGATTCATCCTCCAAAATCCTACTGGTGGGAAGCCGAGGGGTCGGAGGGAAGTCCAGCTGCTCAGCAAGAAGCATCGCCACCCGCTCCTGGATCCTCCTGCGGACCGTCTGCGGGTCCTGGAGCAGCAGCGGGGGGGGAGCAGCCTGGCCCCTCCTGCGCCGCTTCTTCTCTGTGAAGAGACAAGAGAGAGGGACCCCAATAAACACCCAGCTGAACACCCAGGGGGGAGGGGCTCAACAGGCCAGCTGCTTCAGGTGGTGTAGTTGGGGATGACCAAAAGGCAGCTGGCTACAGCTGAACACAACCTTCCCAGGCAGTCCGAAGCCTCACAACACCCTTATGGAAGAGGGGGACACCAGGCAAGACTGGCTCCTGCTCACACTGCTCTGCTGCCTGCTGAGAGCAGTCACATCTCTACCAGGTCTGATCCTCAGGGAAGCAACTGAAATCCACACAGTCTGCCTACTGCCTAATAAAGCTAAAGGAGGGAAGGTTTAGATTAGATCTTAGGGGGAAATTCTTTCCAGAGAGAGTGGTGAGGGGCTGGAACAGGCTGCCCAGAGAGGTAGTGGATTCCCCGTCCCTGTGGGTGTTCAAGGCCAGGTTGGATGGGGCCCTGGGTAACCTTGTGTAGCTCCAGGCTTGGAGGTTGGTGTCCCTGCCTGTGGCAGGGGGTTGGAGCTCTGTGATCCTTGGGGTCCCTTCCAACCCAGACCATTCTATGATTCTATTCTATGATTCTACCAGGCTCACGGAACAGTGCCCGTGTGGCACGTGAGTAGACCCCACTGCTTTGTACAAAAAGGGGTGAAAAAGTCCCCAGTAAATCCATGCAGGACTCCTTTTCCTGTGCTCAGGTCCCACAGCTCCACTTGGGAACCCTGTGCTTACTGCCTTGGCTTTACTCCAAACACAGATGTAACAGGCAGGATGAGGCCTGAGCAGCATCAGGAAGGGTGAATTCTCCCCTCTGCACAGCACTTGATGGTCTGCCCTGGCAGCTGTCTTCCTCCTTAAACCTTTTTGCACACCAAAATAGCAAAGCACATGCTCAACAGCACGTAGTAGACATGTATGTCCACTACAGAAAGACAACAGAGATAAGAGATAAGGCTGGAAAAGCTGCATTAATCCAGGTTGCAGCTGGATGAATAAGAAAAAAAGTCTACTGCAGGAGAAACAACCACCACCTCTTTGTGCTCTTTCTTTTCACTGCCACAGTTTACAAAAACCAGCTTATCTTAAAAATATTTTACAGATTCAAAACAGTTAAAAAAAGGCATGAGATTCCTAAAGGATTTCATGAGAGCCCATGGACAACCTGCAGCCTTTCCTGACTGTGTGTGGATCCCATGTACTGTTGAAGCTCTGACAGCTTAAATAGAACAGAAACAGGGCTGTCATCCCTCCCACACCCCGCAGGGAAGTGTTAGTGAAGAGCAGGCTGTGTTACTTTACTCCTCCAATAACACAGCCTTTGACACTAACACACTTCAACACATACCTGATCCTGGCTTCCATTTGATTGGCAAAGCAGCCACTGGTTTCACATTTGTAACTGATTTTGCTTGTTCCTGCTTTTCTTGCTCCAACAGAGAGCGTGACATTGCCATAGCAACCAGCAAATCTTCATCCTTACTCTCCATTTTGGCCCTCTTCTGCATTTTCCTTGAGTCCTCTTTGGGGGAGACTTTTCTCTTTGGCCTGCTGAGTTGATTGCTGAAATACAAGAATGCAGCAGGAGCCCCAGTTCATGGGGCTGGATCAGAGACAAGGAGCACTGAACACTCCCGAGCAGCTGCTCTACTTGCTCCATATCCACCATAATGAGAAACTGCTCAGTACCTTCTCCCCCAGCAGAGAGAAAATGGTTTCTTAGGGCCCAGGGAATTTTAGGAAACTCTGATTTTGAATGGTAATCACTAGACCACAGCACTGATGGAAACATTTGCTATCTCTATCCTGAATGCTTTTTGTACCAATGGAGAACAAACAAGTCCAAGCAGGGCAAACCCAAGACTGCCAGAAAATGTTTCCTCACTCAGAATTCTGCTTCCACAGGGAACAGGCAACAGTCCTTCCTCAGCACAAAGGGGCTGGGGAGCCCTTCTACAAATTCCCTCAGGCCCCACTTGCCATGCTCTGAACAGACTCTGCTCAAATCCACGAGAGCAGATGCAGCTCTGCACTGCAAACCATCAGGTCTGCTTCCTCCTTGGCTTGCAGTGTGCAGCACACACACCCAGTACAGCCACAGGCTGAAGAGCTGAGGCACTGGCACGACAAGATGCTCAGGGTAGACTGCACACTTGTACTGTGTAGTTTGCTTAATAAGCTCCAACACACCACTCAGCTTTACCACACAACTGGCTCACAGAGCACAAATATTTCTGACACACCAGTGTAAGATTATTTACTCCCCATTTTGCTCCTGCCTGCTGACTTTTACAGTCATCTAACACCTAACCCCTTCTGAGGGAAAGCCAAGGTGATTTCTCCAACCACTTACTACACTCTCCTCATGTGGCACTGGGTCATGGCTCTGTCTGACCTTCTTTGGACTGGGGGCCCATCTACAGCAAGAGTCTGCCGTGCTTCTACAGTTCATCCCCATGTATATAAGATCAAGGTCTCTCAGGCCAAAGAAAATAACCAGCCTCTTTTACTTCCACCAGCTTACCTGGGACACTGCAGAGCTGCATCACCAAGTGTGGATGCCTGCAACTGCACTGCCTGAAGAAGCAGGTTGGGAGGAACATCCATCTCGGCCGCGCAGCGTTTCAAGTGGCTGACTCGGCTTTGCAGGGTCTGGAACTGCTTCCCACAGATGGGGCACTCAGGGACCAGAGGTTTGCTGGAAGAGGACATCTCTGCTTCTTCCATCTCATCCAGACACCTGCAGGATGATGGCAAGGCTTACCTCTGAAGACTTGAGAAACGGTCCACACTATGATTAATATTAAAGAAAAGGATGCACAAGCACCTCTGATCTGTAACAGGCAGCAACATCCCCTGAAGAAACAAGAATTACCTGCTCCCCACTGGGATGAATATCACATTTCAGAGTTACATGGAGATTGTGGCCTCAGAGGCATATTAAGAACATGTTGCTTAGAAGCAAACAGAGGTAATAACCTTCTCTAACTTCATCTTATGCCCATTACTGTTATCGAGTCCAGGAGTTGGACCTGATGATCCTTATGTGTCCCTTCCCACTCAGTATATCCTATGACTGACACCTCACCCCTCTTCCTGCATTCATTCCAACACTGCAACTAACAGGGTGGGGTAACCACCCTACCAGAGAAATGGTAACTCCTCCTCACCCCAAAGAGGACCATTGTTTGTCCTTCTTACTACTCCTGTAGACACGACCACAGGCAGTGACAGAACCTGTTCTCGTGTCAGATACCTCACTGCACTGGGGCAGCCTTTGTGTCACAGAAAAAGGACCAGATGGAATGAACCCCACACTCAGGAGAGTGTAGGAGAACCCTAACGAATGGGAGCCCCTCAATAACGTGATGTAGGAGTGGACAAACCAAATCCCTCTTGCCCCCTGAAACGACAGCTGCTCAAATGTGATGTTTCTGATGCTTTTTCAACAGAGAAGCACAGGCCTTTCCTTTGCAAAGAGCTACCTGTACAGGATACATCAACAGTACTTGGTATCTGTATTTTTCCACTAAGGAAACTGTTAAATTAAGGGCACTAATTTAAATTTAATTGTACACATTCTGACAAAAGAGAAGGCAGGGAAACCTTCCCTTAGCCTCTCTGCTTCCCTTGTCAAAGCTCTATCGTGCAGCTCAGTCACCTTTCTAAACAGCATCACCTTTCCCTCAGTAAACAGCTCAGATCATGGAATCACAGAACATGTTGATTGGAAGGAACCTTTAGAGATCATCTAGTCCAACCCCCCTGCTGTAAGGAGGGACATCTTCACTACATCACTCAGAGCCCCGTGAAGCCTGACCTCGACACACATGGACATACTAGATGTCCTTAGACAAACCATTTTTAGCAAACAAACATTTCTCTGTTGGCTGAAATCAGCAGATCTCAAAATCTGCAGTAGTGGGTCCTCATTAATTCTGACAGCCAGTTTACAATCACGACTCCTCTGGCACACTGCAGAGGAAAGCAGTGCTGGGCTGGCCTCACTACACACACACACACAGAGACCCTGTGTGTCAGTCAGCTCTGCTCTGAGATAAGAACCACTCGTTAGTTCAAGCCATAAAGGTCAGTCACACTGTGCAGGTTGCCCTGCTTCCACCTTCTGGAATGGCTGAGCAGTCTGTGGGGTTAAAGGGCAGAGGAGTGGAAAGGCTGCATCGTGCTGGCCTCTCACCTGTTAACGTGCTGCTCTCGTCGCGTTGTGTTCATGGCTGAGAGATCCTTCTGGCAGATCTGACAGAAGAACAAGCCTGCGTCCTCCAGGCTTGCCAGGGCTTCCTCTGCAGTCTGCTGCTGAAGAGCCAAAGCCAGAGCACCGTCCTGCTCCATGGAGGGAAGAGGAGAGGCACCTGGGAAAGAAGTGAGAGATGGTGTAAGGCAGAAAACTGAGAGTTGGTATGAAAGGAATGGAGCTGTTGTGCTTGTCATGATGAGTTTATTAGACTAGACATGTAAAAATACATTGAATTCTTTCTCTTGCACCTTTGATCTCCCACAAGGTGATGCAGGAACTGGACTCTTTAAATGGTACAGGACTGTACAAGCAGAGGAGCTGGGGGTGGCAGTTTGCTCACAGTACATCACACACCAGAGGCAAATGAAGGGCAAGTTTTGGCTACAGTTCCTGGGAAGAACATGGGAGCTTACACCCCATGTATTAAAAACCAGACAATTTTCATGTCCATACAGATACAACAGGGCCTTGACTTACACACAACCAAACCAGAGTAGAATTGCTGTGGATTTAATTCATCAGCCCAGAACACACTACTTTTGCTGAGTGCTTTGAGATCTACCAAAACCAGGGACTACCTACGAGTCCTATTTACCACAGAGCTGCCTAACACAGTCCCAAGGGAAGGATGATGAAGTTCACTGATCCTGTTGGAATTCCAAACCGTTTCCAAGAAGACAATTCCACCTCCAGAATCAAGCATAAGGTTAAGTCGGCCTCAGAGAAGAGCCAGGGGAGAAAAGCACAGCTATTCTTTTAACAATAGAGAAAGCAAGTTGTCTCCACAATCTGGAGTGATTTACTCAGTGCTGTGTACCAAGCCACAAGGCTAGCTGGGAAGAAAGCCCAGGAATCCAGACTGCTTCTCATGCAACCACGTGAGCCACCCCACAGCACTCCTCCTGCATGTACACGAGCTGGCAGGAGAAACGTACCCTTCTCTGCTGGGTTCTGCTTCTGGCCTTCATCAGGGAAGTCACTGCTGGCTCCAGATTTTGGCAAGCCATCATCTGTGCTGTGTTTCAGCTGCTCAGGTGCCACTCTCTTGAACTGCTGCATTCTCTCCACGACCAGCTCCGCTACCCGCAGCTTCGACCCTGCTGGGGCCTTTGAGGTGGGTGAAGAGCAGGGTGCTGGTTGTGTGGCAGGATGGAAGGACAGTGTAGCCTGGGAGCTGCCATTCAGGGTGTTTACTAGGGGGGAGAAACACCAGAACTTCACCAGTTGGTTTTAAACCCAGAGGTGAGCCACCCAGACTGCTGCTGGGCCCCAGCCTCAGCCAGGCTCACTCCTGCAACAGCCATTCTCAGAGAGAGAACTGAACAGCTTGTTTAGCTACCACATGGCTTTACAGTGGAGAAACACAGGAACAGCACCTGGCTTCTGTGCTACAGCAGAGTTTAGGTATCTCTATACCCCTTTTAGAGGAAGAGTATTAAGGAAGGCCTTACCTGAAGGTCATTAGTGAGGAAAGGCAGTGAGGCAGCCCTACAGCCTGGCTCCCCAGCACTCCCTCTGCAGAGTGTCAGGGGCTCTTTGCTCTCATCTCCACACCCTACCCATGACTCAAAGCTTCAGGCTGAACCAAGAGTCCCCAGGGAGAGGTGGTAAGAAGCAGGAGGCAGAGGCAATGCCAGACTAACACTGAATCACACCACTGCTCTGCTAAGGGACCCTGTTGACACAGGCTGTGCAGAGATGGCCCAGAGATGGAGAGAGGAGATGGCTGCACTCACCTTTGAGAGCAGTCAGCAACACTCACCTCAGAGCAGTCAGCAGCACACACCTCAGAAAGGGTAATCAGGACAGGAACAAACCCATACTTTTCCTGGCTGATGGTATTGCTCAGTTTAAGGGCTTCCTGCATCCTAGCCATCATGTTTAATAACCACTGAAGGGCAAACCCTTTATGGATTAATCTACACCTTTCTTAACTTGTTTGTATTTTTGGTGTTGACAACACCCAGTGACAATGTATTTCACAATACAGCAATGCACTGGGTAAAAAAGCACCTCAACAGACTCTAAGCTTGCTTCTACACGATTCAAAGGTGGGTTTTCTCTCAGTTCTGCTTTTGCAAACAACAGTGAAACACCCAAACACATCACTTTGTACCAGTGCTTCACTTTGGGAGGACATCTGCTTGGCTGGAGCACAGAACACACTCCTAGGGCAACCCCCTGGGGTAAGCTTCAGGAGGCAAGTGGAGATGGAAACACAAGATGCAAGTCTGTGTTGGCCAGTGCTGCTACACATCCCCCTGGGTGGACTCCTGAGGAGCTCCACAGAGCTACAGTTTTCAGTCCACAGAACTACAGTTTTCAGTCCCAGCCTATCTTCTGTTTGAAAGATTTCAGTTCACTCACCTGTCAGGGTCCTCTGGCTGCCCTCACTGGCCACTGTACTCAGCTGGCTGGCAGGGAGAGGGTTTCTCTTTCCATCCTCTTGTGTGGTCACACCACTACCACAGGCCACAGCACTGCCATCTCCTTTGTGCACCAGTGTTTGTTCCTTTGCACCCAGACCTTGAGACAAGGTTGTTTCCTTCACTGCTGGTAAGCGATGGTGGCTTTGGCTCGAAGCAGCAGCTTTGCCTCTTCTTAATTTGCTCCTTGCTGCCATGCTCTTGGACCTGTTCTGAGCCCTCTTGGCTCCCTCAGCATCCCCAGCTTTTGGCTTCGCTCTACCCAGAAGGTTGGCCCACAACTCTCTGAAATCATTGTCTCGTTCATCCATCAGCCTGCAAGTGCTGGTAACACTGCAGCCTAACACCACAGTGAGGACAGGAGGGCAGGGGAGGATCCCAGGATCAGTTCAGGTTTGCAGCCTCCATGACCTTCAATTTCCACCAGCTCCCTTCCACCACCACCACAGAGTTCTCCACTCTCCAGGCTGCGCTGAGGGTGACACCGTGGGCTGTTCTGGGAGCTCATCCTGGTGCTCTCAACCTCCAGTCATCAGGCAGGGCACATTCTCTCTCCCAGGACCCCACTTCTTCTCACACACAAGGCACAGACCAGTTGGTTCTTCAGCAGCCTCTGGAGTAGACACTAAGCACCTCAGCTCACGCAGAGCGCGCGCAGGATCCTCGTGGGGTGTGAAGGGAGGACACCTCCTACGGCCTCTACACAGAAAACCAGGAGAAGGGGACCATGTAGGATGGTTTTTACAGATGCCCTGGGGAAGAATTTGGAAGGAGGAGAGAATTTATATGAAATAGTAAGAGTAGAAGCAGCACTTATTGACCCAAAGCATCCTCACTGTAACTGTACTACAGACACGCACAAGCTGCCCTAGGAAAGGAGAGGGAGGCTTTCAGAACAGGTATGTGGCACTGGCTGGGCTTTTTGCTGGAGCTCAGGAGCTGAGACTCCTTTTTTATAGGCACTCATACCTGTGTTTAGTTAACACAAACCAGGGAATGCAGCAGGGGGTGAGTGGGGGGGGAAGACATCTGTCAATTGAAGCTGCTGGTCTAGTGTATGGAATTCTGGTTTGTGACCCAGCAGCTGTAAAGAGGAGAGCCTGAGCTCACTTGGAGAGGTAAATAAAGGCAGTTCTGGTATTTCAGAAGCATTTCTGGGACATGCCTGAGAACACCTCTATCCAACATGGTTGTCCTTCCTTTCCTCTTAACTCCAAGGCTGCTCACATTCAGGACTGACTCTCCTGCTGCTACTGAGCTCCTGCTCTGAGTAGTCAGTAAACCACAGGATGCACCATGCTTCACACTCTGCTGACACATACACAAGGCACACAGACTAGACAAGCAGTACTTTTCAGTGAGTTTCAGTCCTTTCAGCTAGAAAACAGCAGCACTGGCTAGGGATTACTTGGAATGGCACTAGGTACAATAACCAGATGGAAATGCCATCAAGCCCCAGGCAACATTAAAACCAGATCTCTATTCTTAGACATTTTGATTGTCCTCTTCTTCCTACTCCTAAGTTCACTATGGCTCTGGCTATGTTACCCCAGGTTTTAAATTGCTCCCAAAACCTGTTTCTTTCCAGCCTAACCCAGAGTGTTTCACTTGGAATGGCAGCAGCTGTGGTTCAGTTTCTCCAGGAAAGCTCTGGGCACAGAAAGGCTCAAAAAGCAGGAAAAACACATGTGAGATTGTTTTCTCAAATGGCTTGGCTGCAGACAGGCAGGGCTGAGGAATGCTGCTTACACACTTCCATGGGTCAGCCTTTCCTATAAGCAATTACAGATGTTAATGGGTTTATTTATTTGAAATGCAGGCTCCCAAACCAGCAGAGGATTTTGCTGTGAATCTTGGAGTCATTTCCTGTCAGAGAGAAACTGAAGCTTTATATAGCCAGTTCATAAATTTCATTTTCCTGGACAGAACCTGGCATAGTTATCACTGCAAATTGACCATTTGCTTCTAAGCAGGAGACAGCATATGGAGGAGAACAGAATCTCACATCCTCCTGGCTTTAAATACCTCTCATGGCCACGTCTGTACTGTGGGATTATTTATGGTGAGTTCCTGATATTAAACTTTGGTTGATGTTCAGTGCCCCAGGCAGAGCATGTGAGACACACAAACAATGCAAATCTAACTAAGAATTTCTCTGTCTTACTCCTCCCTTCCCAGACTTGCACTTACAGACTCCTGCTCTGTTCAACATCTCAGCACTTCTGCTGCTGCTATAGGTGTGTGTAACAGCCAGTTTTGGAGAGTGTGGAGAGCCTGAAAAGTAATGGCTTTGAATATTGTTTCTATCAGTATAGTATCCAATTCATTTTGGAAGGTTTTAGAACTCAACAAATACAAAACTGGCCAAATAAAATAACCAGCAGCACTTACCTATCCACTCAGAGGCCAAATCTACAGCCCTCTGTGCCCTGCAAGTCAGTGTAGGTTGGCAAACTGGTACAAAGCAGTCCCAGTAAAAATGAAAGAGGGAACCTGGAAAATGGAAGGAAAAGGTTAGATTCAGTGTGCAGTGACTGCTCTGCATTTTTTAGCCTAAGTTCCAAGCTGCAGGGGAAGGCAGCAACAGCCCATGCTCCAGGGGTGCACTGAGCTGGGTACTGCAGACCTAGGAGAGTTGGCTGCACTGCTCAGGGTCTGCTCAGCTCAGCAGGGTGTCCAGGCAGTGAGCAGCACCACACACTGCTGCAGGAACAGCCCAGAGCCCTCAGAGGGCAGAGCAGGTCACACACACTGGACAAAGCCCTGAGGAACCTGGTCTAACCCCACAGCTGGCCCTGCTCTGAGACCTCCTGAGGTCTCTGTGACACTCTGGGGCCCTACAAACAGGCTGTCCTTGCCTTTTCCATTTGGGACTAATTTTGTTTCCTGGTACCTTTCTTGAAAGCAGAACTGCAAGAGCTAATCCTTGTGTCCACCAACATCACTATCATAACCCTCCTGCCATGTAACACCCTGGTGGGTTTAGGCTCACAGGCTAAACTGAAAGAATCCAGGAGAAAGTGTCCCTCTTCCCAGAAGCTCCCCAAACACTCTCTTTAGACCACTCAGTATGTTATTAATGTATCGCACCCTCGAGAGTCTGTGCTCTAAAGAGTCTTTTTTCTCCAGGAGAGTCTCTCCTGGCCCCTGAGCATCTCCATCAGCATTCTCTGAACCTCCTCCACTCTCCATTGCCCCTCCTGAGACCTGCTGACCAGCACTGCAGGCAGCAGACTGCTGAGGAAGGAGTTTGCATTCCTTCCTCAGCCAGTCCCTGCAGATCCTGACATCTTCCTTGCTTTGACCTGAAAGCACCTGGTTGAGACCAAAGGTTTGACATGAACAGAGCTGCTCAGGGCTTCTTCAGGGAATGGTATTATTAAGGTGTTCCATATGATTTACCTTTTTTTTTCCATTTCCATGCTCTACTTTACACCCCTCCACACTGAAGTTTGGGAGCTCCCTGCAGCTTGGACCCTGCTGGAACCCCCTCTGATCTGGATGGAGCTGAAAAAGCTGCATCACTGCCCAGTGGGGCGACCAGGCACGTGCTGAGGTCAAAGCAAGCCCTTGGGTTCTCTTTGTTACCTTCCAGAGAGTTTCCTCCCTCACATGTTTTACCATTCATGGTAATTCTTTACCTTTCCCCTTTTCAAAGGATTTCTGAGTAAGCTACATTAATCCACTCTTTATTTCCTAATTTGTTGACCAATTTAAACCACTCCATTAGACTAGTGAGAGATGGTGTAGTGGAGAAACTAGGCTACCATGCTATCAGATGGTTAAAACACAGAGTAACAGACATCTACAAAGAACTTGACCATTGCAGCTGGTTCAGTGGGTACACATGAAAGACTTCCAGGCTTGTAATCATTTAGTTCAATCACAGAATGCTTCTGAAGCAGAAGAACCAAAACAACCCAAGCAGATAAAACAAGGGCTCCCCTCTCACCTTTCAGAGCAGCTTCTCTTTTAACAACTGAAAAGACCCTTCTATCAACAGTCAAACAGTTTGGCACTGCTGCTTCTGAACTCTCAAACACACAGCATCTGGGCCTGCTCACTTGCTGCTCTAAGCTGTCAATCCACTCCAGGAACGCCTCTCCTGCCCTTTCACTGTCCCAGAGTCTGTCATCACTGTGACTAAAAGCACAGAGCAGTGCTTAGGCAGAGCTCAGCAACTGGTACCCAGCAGATACCTTCTCCCCTCCTGGCTCTGGTGCCTCAGCACACATCCTCCTCCATCACTCACCTGACCACATCCTCAAACAAGGCAGGTGCCACACTCCCTTGGGAGCAGTTTCCTGGGCTGCACAGAGGGGGAAGTGGCATTAGCTAACCCTGGAAAGCAAGGCAAAAAGTAACCTGAGCCTTGTTTTCCCCAAAAGTCCCTTGTGGTGACAGTACACCTCACCTCATTCCTCTGACAGACCCTCTGCCCTCATCTCCACCAGTGGCACAGCCCAACAGGCAGCTAACTGGGTGTAGGGAGACACAGCACCCACTCCTCCTCCATGAGGCTGTGCTCTGCCTGCCAGGCAGAGGGGTGCTGCAGGGAGGGGTGGCTCCTCTCTCTGCAGAAGCACCTTATCCCACTGCCTCCACCAGCAAGATCCACATAGGAGTGGTCCTGAGAGTCCTGTAAGGCTGTCCAGAACTGAAGGAAAAGTCAAAGAACAGGATCAAAGTGATTTGGTATCACCTCAGTCTTCAGAAATGAGTTAATTGCCATGGCCTGTATGAAACTAGGGTGCTAATTACAGCATGTCAACACTGGACAGGATCACAGAATCCCAGACTGGTCTGGGTTGGAAGGGACCCCAAGGATCACAGAGCTCCAACCCCCTGCCACAGGCAGGGACACCAACCTCCAGGCCTGGAGCTACACAAGGTTGCCCAGGGCCCCATCCAACCTGGCCTTGGACACCTCCAGGGATGGGGCACCCAGCCCCTCTCTGGGCAGCCTGTTCCAACCCCTCACCACTCTCTCTGGAAAGAACTTCCCCCCAATATCTAATCTAAACCTTCCTTCAGCTCCAATCCATCCCCCTTGTCCTGCCATTGTCTACTCTTGGCAGTGGAAGCTTTATCACCACCCCTCCCCTTCTCCTTTGGTAAAAGCTGTGGCCTGAAGACCTGAAGGTTGGCAGCACAGCTTTCAATCATACCAGTTCACTGCAAAGGGAAAGAATGTACTGCTTGTTCTGGCACAGCAGGAGGCAGTCCCTAGGGATTCTTCCAGACCAAACTGCATAACAAAAAACCTTCCTAAAGGTTCCTGATGGGGAAGAACCTACCTGCTCACAGCACAACTCCTGAAAGAGAGGATTACCCTCCATTCCTTATGAGACTCTCTTCACAACAGCCTGTCCTCTCCAGGTTCCTGCACTGTCCTGTACCTTTATCATGGCTCTGCAGGCACAGCACTAGACCTGTACAGTGCAGAGTCTCTGTGTTTGTGGAAGGACAAATAAATTAACACTGAGCACTTGTTCTGTGAGGAGAGAACACACAGAAGTGCAGGGCAGGAATTCAAAGCCACGTACCAGCCTCCTTGTCCTGACCTCTGCCAGCTTCCCTGTGCCAGAAAAAGGAGAAGAAACCCCATGTGGGAAATAGGAGATGAGAAATTAACCCCAGTCTGTCTAAGGAGGAACTGATAACTGGGACAATTACCATGGGTTCTAACGAGCAACCTTAACAGTGACAACACTCACCTGTCACTACCACTTCTCTCACCTGACATCCCACCAGAGCACCACCTTCACCTTTCATTTCCAGACACCCCTCCCAGCACCTCCTACACCTGGTGAAGCATTTCACAGCCAGTAACAACTCCAGCACGTTCCAGACATGAATTTTAAGTCACTACTTACATGCCAAAATGTTCCTTTACCTTTCAAATGCTGGAGGAACTGACCTTACTCCACAGAGCACTTCATGGGAACAGACACCTCTTTCTTCATGCCTCCTCTGGAAGGATAAAGGGGAAGTTGAACATCAAACTAACGGCTGCTCAGGTGCAAATGTTCATGGCTTGTATGCAAACACAGCAGCACTCAGATCAGAAACACATGCAGCTGCTCTTTCAAAAGTGCTTTTTGATTTGAATGAAAACAACAAAAAATTCATAATTTAAACAGAAAAGGACAATTGAGAATTAAGGGCTGAATCCAAAGGTTGCATTGGAGGCCCCCAAAAGAGAACAATACTTATTAAAATCTAATTTGATTTTCAGAGAAAGAAAAGTAATGAGAGTAATAACAAAACCAAATGTGTCAAACAACATCCTGATAAGGGAATTGGGCAGCACTGAACATAAACAAGGAATTGCATTAAAATGAGAAGGGGGGAGGGGGGGATTTTAATAAGATGAGTTTTCCAGTCAGAAAAGTTAAGGATTTTCAAAAAGATCTGGTCTACATCCAAACCAAAAGCCTACCAAGGCTGCCAGATCATCACCAAACTATCTGTAAAAACTGTTTGCACTGAGAATATGCAGAGCTAAATATTCTTAAGATATTCCCTCCATGGTGTTGATGCAAGTAGCCTGTTCCAACAGCAGCTACTGCAGGTATTTCTGTCAACAGAACCAGCTCATTTGCAAGCAGAAGTCATTGTGATTTTTCAAAAAGGGCAATTAGGGAAGTAAACACCCATCTTTCAGACTGAGATCAGCACCAGGTGGTTGAAGAAATGGTTTATATGGGAATTGATGAACAAAGTTGGATAATAAAATTAATAACAATCAACACAGTTTTATGAAAACCAAGATCTGTGTTCAGCTAATCCTTTTTTAATGGCACCTCTGTGTGTTAACAGCAGTGTAATTCTTCTGCAAACTGTTAAAGTACTGAGTGACAAAATGATTAATTAAATCATACAAAATCAATACATTTAACATCACTAAAATGCAGCTAGATAGGTTTCAAAATGCAACTGCAAAGAGCAGTCAGTGAGCACATATGTTTCCAGAACCATCCCCCAGTGATTAACTCTCTGCCTATCTTGTTTTTCTATTCCTTAAACTCAGGAGATGAGTTAGGAGAGACAGAACCCACCCCAAGCTGCCTGAGGAGGCAGAGAAAGGAACTGTTAAGACACTGCTGAGCACAGAGGCAGAAAGCTGCAGGGCACTGGTGAAGCAGCACAGTCAGGTGGTGGGACAACACTATACTTACAGTGAAAGTGCATCTGGCCAGGGCAGAAACAACTACAAAGGAGTTGGGAGTCTGGAGAGACAATCAGGACAACAGCAGGTGCCTGTAGGAGTCTGTAGCTGTGTGGACAGGTATCCTGGAACAGTAAAAAACACACTTTCTTTGGAGGGGTAGGACTGTTCCAGTGTGCCTACAGCTGGGTTCACTCACTGCCCACACACCTCACAGCCCAGGGTGCTGCTGCCCCTCCAGTGCCAGCACAAAGCCACACACAGCCCATCGATCTCCCCAGCTGACCCAAAGGCCACCTAAGCCCCAGTGTCCCACCCCACTCAGACACACAGGGTTCCCCCACGCCAGCCAGGCCCAGCATCTCCTGCTGCAAAACCAGGGAGGGGTGTTTGTGGTGGGGAAATAAACTGAATTCATGAGTGAAAAAATAAATATGAAGAGGAATAAGAACACCCTGATGTTAAACACTCACACTGCTTCTCTCCAAAATATCACACAGTCCTTCCCTTGCTCTGGCAGCTCGTAGGGCCAATGGGATCCTGGGCTCCATCAGCAGAGGGGTGGCAGCAGGGACAGGGAGGGGATTGTCCCTCTCTGCTCTGTCCCTGTGAGGCCCCAGCTGGAGTCCTGTGTCCAGAGCTGGGGCCCCAATACAAGAGAGATGTGGGACTGTTGGAGAGGGGTCAGAGGAGCCACGGAGACGATCAGAGGGCTGGAGCAGCTCCCCTATGGAGAGGGGCTGAGGGAGCTGGGCTGGGTCAGCCTGGAGAAGAGAAGGCTGTGGGGGGACCTCATTGCAGCCTTCCAGTCCCTGAAGGGAGCTTACAGGCAGGAGGGGATTCGACTTTTTAAAAGAGCAGATAATGGCAGGACAAGGGGGAATGGACTAAAGCTAAAGGAGGGAAGGTTTAGATTAGATATTAGGGGGAAGTTTTTTACAGAAAGAGTGGTGAGGGGCTGGAACAGGCTGTCCAGAGAGGGGGTGGGTGCCCCATCCCTGGGGGTGTTCAAGGCCACGTTGGATGGGGCCCTGGGCAACCTTGTGTAGCTCCAGGCCTGGAGGTTGGTGTCCCTGCCTGTGGCAGGGGGGTTGGAGCTCTGTGACCCCTGGGGTCCCTTCCAACCCAGACCAGTCTATGATTCTAAGATTCTAAAACAGAGGAATGCTTGTTTTGTAAAACCTGACCTGGCTCACCCTGGGCTCTTACAGGGGATCTGATCATCTGCCTGTCACACTAACATTTCATTGCCTTGTAACAATGAGTTACATGCTCACTTCTCAGCTAAAACAAGACACAACACACAGCTCTGGGGCTTGCTGGCTTCTGGTTATTTCCACACTCTCCTGTCTGCTCCCCATACTCCAGCCACCCTTACAGAGAGGCCTGGCTTGCTGCTCTGCAAACACACCTTAACATTTCTTCCTATTTAGCCAGCCAGGGCTAAAGCACCACAAACATCCTCTCCTTTTATTAATCCAGTTCCTTTGCCCGACTCAATCTCCCAATATATTGTTCCCTGTAGACTTGGTGTGAGTGCCCTGGGCAAACTGGTGTCACACCAGTGATCCCACTGCAGCATAACTGTCTATATTCCACAGACAAGCACAGCAACAGCACCAGGTCAGCTCCCAGACAGTGATGGGAACTGCTCTGTGTTCAGCTTTCTCCTTCCTGAGGATCCTGAGTTTCCCCAGCATACAGCACTGTGTCAAACACCCTGTTCAAATCTCTATTTTCTACCATTTGACAGTTTTCTTGGGAAAGCACCTGTCATGAGAACTGACCCAAGGGGAAAAGCAACTGCTGAAACTCAAGGCCTGTTTCCTTCCAGAGGTAAAGCTTCTGATGGAAGGGCTGGTTGTTTCTAACACAGCTACACACTGTGAAGCTATGGAGCGACTGCTGGTTATCCAGAAAACTACTTTAACCCAAACAGTTAAGTCAAAGAAGGGACCAGGAGGGAGAAGAATAGGATCTTAAGTAGACATGGAAGCCAATCACACAAGGGTCATGTTTTTTTTGTAGCTGAAACACTGGTTGCAGCCAGCCTGTGCTTTCAGAGCTGATTCACCAGCCAACAGACTGAGGAGCATCCTCAGTCCATGGGCCTTACTAGAGCCAAACTACTGCTACAAATAATACATGCTGCTGCCCAGCAAAGGCCTAACTCCAGCTTTATTTCAGAGCATCACAGGTAAAAGAAGCACCTGTGTAATGGCAGGACCAGGGGCTGTGTGCTGTGAGGGGCTGTGTGGTGCTGTCAGGGGAGGTGTGGTGCTGTCAGGGGCTGTGTGGTGCTGTGAGGGGCTGTGTGGTGCTGTGAGGGGCTGTGTGCTGCTGTCAGGGGCTGTGTGCTGCTCTCAGGGGCTGTGTGCTGCTCTCAGGGGCTGTGTGCTGCTGTCAGGAGCTGTGTGCTGCTCTCAGGAGCTGTGTGCTGCTGTGAGGGGCTGTGTGCTGCTGTCAGGGGCTGTGTGCTGCTGTCAGGGGCTGTGTGCTGCTGTCAGGGGCTGTGTGGTGCTCTCAGGGGCTGTGTGCTGCTCTCAGGGGCTGTGTGCTGCTGTCAGCCACACCGGCTGTTTGCCCTCGGGGCAGACCCACGCTCCATGCCCCGGGGCCTGGAAAATAAAGGCAAAACGCCGCGTTTCCCCTCTGAGCTGCCTGCCCGGGAAACGCGGCGTCGAGGCCGGAGGCGCTGGAGGCCCCGGTGGGCCGCGCCAGCAGCCAGTCCGCGCAGGCAGCCTGCGGCCCCGCGCCGCAGCTCTGCTCCGGGTGCCTCGGCACCCGGCCCCGCCGCGCCGCTGCCCTGAGCCCGACCCGAGGCGCCCCCGGCCCTGCCCCCGGCGGGACGTGCGGGGTCCCCGCGGGCTCCAGCCCCGCCGGCGCTGCGGGGCCGTCCCGCCGCCGCCACCTCCCCACCAGCAGGTGGCGCCGCGCCGCGCCGATGGCGTCATGACGTCACACCGCCGTCCCGCCGCCGCCAGCCCGGCGGCGCGGCTCGCACGGCCGCTGCTGTAAGAGGCCCGCTCCGCCCGCTCGCCCCGCCGCGCCCGGCCCGCCCCGCCGCTGACCTCTCCGCCGCGGCGCAGGCTGCCGCCGCCTCTCCTCGCGCCCCGCCGGGAGCCTTGATGCCCAACCGCAGCGCATGCGCAGGGCGCCCCCCGGCTCCCTCAGCCCGCAATGGGCGCGGCGCGCATGCGCCGGGCTCCTGTCAACCTCCCGCCGGCGGGTTTGGCGCAGGCGCACACGGCGAGGGCCGCACCCTCCCCGCGCAGGCGCTCTGGCTTCCCGCCACCGGTTGCCATGGCGATGTGCGTGGCCCCCGGCCCCCCCCACCCAGGGGCCTCCTCGGGCGGGCCCGGCGGCCGCGCTGAGGCGGTGCCGCGCGGCCCAGGAACCTCCTCTCCCGAGCGGGCGGTGGCGCTGGGCGGCGCCTCCTGAGGCGAACCCGGCCTGAAGCGAGCGGGCGGGCGGCCACCGGGGGCGGCCGCGCTCCGGGGAAGCGGCGGCGGGGCCGCAGCTGAGCCCGGGCCGGGCCGGGGGCACGTACAGGGCTGCAGCGGTTGGTTAACGAGCGGCCAGCACGGAGACGTACCTTGAACGAGAAGGCGGGCAGCGGAACACCCAGCCGCCTCTGTGCCCGCCTGCACAGAGCTACGGGCTGTCTGTGGGGACCGGAGTACGTGTCCCTGCCTCCGGAGCCGGCACTGCGGTTAAAGCCCGTGGTAACGGGCAGCGTGTGGGGTTACAGCGAAGGCTGTGCCGTGCAGAGGGAGAGGAGGGGAAGTTGGCTCCTTTGAAGGCATTTACGCAGCTCGAGCTGTTACTCAGCCTGTCCATCAAGAAGCATTGCCTTTTCATTGCTAGTTTGCTATGAATCATGGAGTCCCAGAGCCTGCAGAGCTGGAAGGCACCCGTAAGAACCATCAAGCCCAGCTCTGGACTTCCCACGGGCCCAGCCCAGTCAGAGCACAGGACTGAGTGTCCAGAAGCTTCTTGCCCTCAGCCCAGCTCGGGGCTGTGACCCCCTTTCTTGGGGAGCTTGTGCCAGCACCTGACCCCCCTCTCAGCACAGAACCTCTTCCTAACAGCCCACCAAAACGTCCCCTTGTGCAGCTTCATGCTGTTCCCTCGGGTTCTGCCCCTTGTCCCCAAAGAGCAGAGAGCAGCTCCTGCCCCTTCACTTCCCCTCGTCAGGAAGCCACAGACCACAGTGAGGTCTCCCCTCAGCCTCCTCATCTCCAGGCTGAACAAACCAAGGGCCAGATGCCATTTTTTCATAGAATCATCAAGGTTGGAACAGGCCTCCGAGATCATCTAGTCCAACTGTCCCCCTACCACCCGTATTACTCAGTAACCCCTGTCCCTCAGTACCTCACCCAACCCTTGCACACCCTGAGGGACAGTGACTCTGCCACCTCCCTGGGCAGCCCATTCCACTCTCCTCATTTCTAACCTGAACCTCCCCTGGTGCAACTTGCAGCCATTCCCTCTCATCCTATCTCTAGTTATCTGCAAAAAGACGCTGACCCCAGCTCACCACAACTTCCTTTCAGGGAGCTGGAGAGAGCAAGAAGGTCTCCCCTGAGCCTCCTCTTCTCCAGGCTAAACAGCCCCAAGTCCCTCAGCCGCCCTTCCAGACTTGTGTTCCAGCCCCTTCACCTTGTGCCCTTCTTTGGACACGCTCCAGGGCTTTGGTGTCTTTCCTGTAGTGAGGGGCCCAAAGCTGCACACAGTACTCGAGGTGCGGCCTTGCCAGAGCTGGGCACCCTGGTCCTGCTGGCCACACTATTTCTGATACAAGCCAGGATGCCACTGGCCTTCTTGAGCACACTGCAGGCTCATGTTCAGGCCAGGGTCAACCAACACCCCCCAGATCCTTTTCCTCTGTGCCTGCAGCGCTGCCTGGGGTTGTTATGACAAAAGTGCAGGACCCCACACTTCACTATGTGGAACTTCATCCCTGCCTCTGCCCATCAATCCAACCTGTCCAGGTCTCTCTGCAGAGCCTTCCTACCCTCCAGCAGATCAATACTTCACCCCAACTTGGTGTCATGTGCAAGCTTGCTGACGGTGTGCTTAATTCCCTCAGCCAAATAAGCAATAAATATATTCAAAGAGGATGGGCCCCAGTACTGACCCCTGGAGAACACCACTTGTGACCTGTCGCCAGTTGGATTTAACTCCACTCACTCTGTGGCCTGGCCATCCAGACAGTTTTTAACCCAGCAGGTCACCTGGTCGTGGAAGGAGATGAGGTTGGTCAGGCAGGACTTGCCCTTCACAAACCCATGCTGGCTGGGCCTGGTCCCTTGGTTGCCACATACTTGCTCTGTGATTGCCCACAGGATGACTTGCTCCACACTCTTCCCTGGCACTGAGGTCAGGCTAACAGGCCTGTGCTTCCCTGATCTTTATGACCTTTCTTATACATGGGCATTACATCAGCAAGTCTCCAGTCATCTGGTACCTCTCCAGTTGCCTGTGACAGATGATGGAGAGGGGCTTGGCAATCACATCTCCCTCAGCACCCTCGGACTTGTGACAGTTCCTACAAGTGGAACAGTAGGTCTCTAATTGTTTCCACCTCAAATTGTGGGGGGTTTATTCTGCTCCCTGCCCCAATCTTCCAGGTCAGGAAGCTGAAGACCCTGAGAATAACCGGGCTGAGTATTGGAGACAGATGTAAATAAGGCATTGAGAATCCCTACATTCCCTTCAGGCTCAGAGCCCTCACACTGACTGTTAGCTTGGAGCAGTGATCACCAATCATTCCTTCCAAATTGCAGCCAAAGCTCAGCAGGTGTAACATCACCAGAGCTGCGGCGAGGGGCCAGACACCGGCTTTGCCTTTGTGCATGTGTGGTTTGTCTTGAGATGGGGATTGCTTTTTCAATGCTTGGTATGGATGTGGCAAGACCAAACTCATAATGCTTCCTAATGCCAGGAGGTTTGGGCACACACAGCACCCCGTGCCTGATGTTCCTGTTAGTTTGCTTCCCAACCATGGGGGTAAACATTGCACTAACAACACACACAAAGCACCGCTGCTCCTGCTGAGCAAGACAATGGCTCCTTCACAAATAACATTTCTTTTTCTCCCTGTAACCATACCTTGAGCCATGCTTTTACATCACCAACCACTGTCACAGTGTTCCCTCGTTGGAAAACTGAGAGAAGAAAATCAACTGCAGTTTGTACAAGGGAACAAGCTCCTGCAGTATCGTGCTTTCCTACTGCCCACAAAGCAGCTGAGCTTGTAACCCATGCTAAATTCAAACAGTTTGAGCTGGAAACCCTTACATTTTAAGCAAAGAATTGGTGCCCTCAGTTACCTTGGCAGGATTTATGGATTTTCTGCGGTGAAATCACCCCAGGAGCTACAGTATGTTCCTGTTGGTATGAGAACCCAAAACTGATATGAAGAAACCCTTTGGTTTCTGGCTTTCAACACCTTCTAGTTGATTCAGGTTCTTTCTCAAGTTGCTCCAGTTACAGGAATTAGAAGCAGTCTTAAGACAAAGCCTGCAAGAACCTGCAAGTGACCGTTGCCCAAAGGCTGATCAATACTCTGACTGTGAGGTCCTGAGACACCACAGTGCTTCCACCAGAACCACTAAGCCCAGTCACACACTGTTTTGTGGCACGATACTGTCAGCACAAGCTGAACTCAAAAGCACCAAATACCTAAAAGAAGAACTGGGAGGACTCAGAGAGGCGCCTGACAGCCTGAAAAGCCTGTCAGACACCCGCAGCTGAGGAAACCTGCTATAGAATCATAGAATGGTCTGGGTTGGAAGGGACCCCAAGGATCATAGAGCTCCAACCCCCTGACACAGGCAGGGACACCAACCTCCAGGCCTGGAGCTACACAAGGCTGCCCAGGGCCCCATCCAACCTGGCCTTGAACACCCCCAGGGATGGGGCACCCACCCCCTCTCTGGGCAGCCCCTTCCAGCCCCTCACCACTCTTTCTGTAAAAAACTTCCCCCTAATATCTAATCTAACCCTTCCCTCCTTTAGCTTTAGTCCATTCCCCCTTGTCCTGCCATTATCTGCTCTTTTAAAAAGTCGAATCCCCTCCTGCCTATAAGCTCCCTTCAGGGACTGGAAGGCTGCAATGAGGTCCCCCCACAGCCTTCTCTTCTCCAGGCTGACCCAGCCCAGCTCCCTCAGCCTCTCTTTGTAGGTCAGGTGCTCCAGCCCTCTGAGCATCCTTGTGGCTCCTCTGAACCCTCTCCAACAGTCCCACATCTCTCTTGTATTGGGGCCCCAGCTCTGGACACAGGACTCCAGCTGGGGCCTCACGAGGGCAGAGTAGAGAGGGACAATCCCCTCCCTGTCCCTGCTGCCACCCCTCTGCTGATGGAGCCCAGGATACCATTGGCCCTACGAGCTGCCAGAGCCACTGCTGGCTCATGTCAAGCTTCTCATCCACCACAATCCCCAAGTCCTTCTCAGCAGGGCTGCTCTCCAGGAGCTCCTCTCCCAGTCTCTATCTGTGTCTGGGATTCTTCCGTCCCAAGTGCAACACCTGACACTTGGCAGTGCTGAACCTCATTAGATTCCCCCGGGCCCATCTTTCCAGCCTGTCAAGATCCCTCTGGATGGCTCCTTTCCTTCTATCTTTGTGTTAAACAGTTTTGGTTGGAGCTCTATGATCCTTGGGGTCCCTTCCAACCCAGACCATTCTATGATTCTAAACCACCTGTTCCAAGCAATGCTGAACACAGCAGACACCCATCTTCAGCCAGAGCAGCTTCTGCACGGCGGCTGCCAGGCAACGCTGCAGCCTCCAGCTCTTCTACTGCATTTCGTGGAGCCCAATGCGATCTTCTAACCCCAAAGCACTGAGGCACCCAAGAAAATGACCCTTGAGCAACGCCTAACAGCGCACGAGCAGCTGCTTCTCCAGCACTCAGCTCCTGTAAGGCTTTTACTGCACGTGTCACACAGAGCACAGGCACCCTGCACCTCGCTGCGCCTCTCAGCACAGCCTGTCAGGACTCTGTGTCACAATCAGCCGAAGGAACTGTGGCCTTTCCAGCGCAGGCAGGTTCAGAACCGCTGCTGTGACACGCTGTGTGCTGGCTACCAAACTGGTATCTATCTCAGAGGACACTTCAAGGGCTCTAAACCCTAAAGGCAGCAGGGAAGTGGCTGCTGCAGCAGGTTCCGTGTGGGTTTCGTACCCACCATCAGCTCGAAGACGCGGCCATGGGTAGAGAAAGAAGCAGCTCTGCCCACATCAGCCAGCTGGCCACAGGCAGACTGGCAGATTCAGTGTCTGTGGGGACAGGACAAGGGGCAATGGCTGCAAGTTGGAGCACAGGGAGTTCCACAGCAACATGGGGAAGAACTTTTCCCCAGGGAGGGTGAGGGAGCCCTGGGACAGGCTGCCCAGGGGGTGTGGAGTCTCCATCTCTGGAGAGATTCCAGCCCCGTCTGGACGCCGCCCTGTGCAATATGAGCTGGGGAGCTGCTTTGGCAGGGGGTTGGACCCCATGGGCTCTGGGGGTCCCTTCCAACCCCTGTGAGTCCATGACTCTATGATCTTCACACAGACCTCCTGACCTTCTGCCAGCAATTTTAAATAACTCACTTTATATCCCCCCCTCCAGGGAGCTGCCCTGCTAGGAGAGGTGGCTTAGGGCCCCCCCCCCAGTGCTTCAGGCTCCAGTATGACAGTCTTGGCTTCACTGAACATCTGCTGGTGGGTCCTTCCCACGAGTTACAACCACACAGACACAGGCAGCTCCCCGAAACAGCAGCACTTCTGACAGGTGCTGTGTAAAACAGGATATTTCCCATCACACTTTGGTTTTGAGCTGTCGCTGCAGAAAACAATAGTGAAACCTGTGGACACCACTGCCAATACCAACACACCGTCAAGCCAGCCGCGCTGGGATTCGCTCTGCAAGTGAAGAGTGAAGTAGGAAATGAGTGAAATGAAGGAAACAGGTCCATGTGTTTATCTCCATACCTGTGAATACACATGGTATGTATTCTATATAGCTGTGTGTATGCATTGACCTGCAGGATGCTGCAGCTGGCACTTCTCAAGGGCTGTGTGTCGCTCTGCTGTCCCTGTGCAGCCTGACAAGCAGGCTGCTGCTCAGCATTGAGACCTGTAATGCAGGTGGCTCCAGATTCACTTCTTAAAGCTCCCAAGACAAACCCACTGCAGCCAGCTCAGCGGTGCTCAGATCAGCAGCCATGGGGCCACTTCCAATGAGTAGAGTTTAGATTTTGCTTTCATTTATTGTGTTAATCAACCTTTCTCATGGACTTTGGCCATGCTGGGTAATGGAGCTCAGCACAATCCTCTTGAAAGGGCAAAACAAGCAACAGTGCCAAATTTTCCTGGAGAGCAGGCTGGGCTGGGTTATTTTTTCTCTGAAGTGAGGGTTTGGGGATGGTGCATGCCACCATATCCATCTCACCTTGCAAGCCTGCCAGAAAAGTAGCACCTGTTTCCATGCAGTAAGTCACCAGTTAGAGACTGCACACATCAAATCAACATGGTACAAACCAGAACTGGTCTTGTTCTCCTGAGAGGTGAAACCAAACAGAGTTTCCAAGAAGAATCACCATCACTGAGTAAGGGCATTAGGCAAACACACGCTGGGAACCTCTTCATGCATGAAGAGTACAGTGCCTAAATAACAGCAGAAAGAAAATCCACATCCTTTGATTTCTTACAGCACATTGCAGGATAACTTGGAACATTTGCTCTTCTAAATACCTGCTAAACCACTTGAGACAGAACAAGCCCAGTGACTGAGCTAGATCAGTGAATCACAACTCTAGCTGAGTCTCCCTCCGCCTCCTGTCACAGCTCTGACTTCCTGAGTCTCTGAGTTTAATTTGGGACAGTTCCACAAAGGATTTACGTACTGATTTACTTCTGGATCGGGTTTTAACCCCAATTACCCCTCATTTCCTTGGGCTGCAAAAGGAAAAGGCAGCTTTGCTTGGCTTTGCAGCCTGGCTTTGTTAACTCTCACATGATCCCAAACCCCTCACAGCCCCTATCCCGACATCTGGAATGAAATGGGGTGGATATGTTCAATGGGCAACTCGTTCCAACACCTTGTGCTGTACAGATTTTAAAAGAGGAGGAAACTCTGCTTCTTTCACCAATTCTGCATCCTTCCTCCTGCTGGAAACAGATGAACAGCGATGAGGCAATCAGGAGCCCTTACAAATGGAAGTACTTGCACAGAAGGCTTTGGTCCTTGCTCTCTTGCCAACTATTCCATTTTGACCAGGACTTATGGCAGACCTTTTTACCCATTCCCACCTGTTCACACCCCAGAGTGTTTGCAGGAGCACTGCCATGGGATTGGGTTTATGATTTGAGATGAAATTCTTGCTAGAAGGGGCTCCAGGTCTGACACCAAGGAGCATGTCCCTGTCAGGGGCAGGAATGGGAAAGCACCTGTCCAGGCAGCTAAACTCCCCTGTGGGGCTGGGCTGTGCTGCCACCACAGTACTAGTACTACCAAGTCTGAAGAATCACAGAACCACAGGGTTGGAAAAGACCTTTAAGATCATCAAGTGCAACTGTACCTGTCCTTTACTAACCCATATCTCTAAGTACATCATCTACCTGTAAGAGGATGGTGGTTAAGTGTAAAGGGGGAAATAAAGGAGAAAAAAAATTGTTCTGATTGCAGAGGGAGTGGAAATGTCTTTTTCCTGTTTTTCCTGGAAGGAACATTTCCTGCTGCTGACAGAAAAGGAAAACCCATACTCAACCTGCTCTAGAAGCATCCTGAAGTGAGCTGCTCTGGGTTGAGAAGGGTAGCAAAATGCATTTTACTGTGCCATCCTCTTCTTCCTAGGTAACAGGAGAAACAAACAGCTGGAAAGGACTTTGTACAGAGTAATTCCCATAGGCAGCCAAGCTTCCAGGTCTCCTCTGAAGTCACAGGAATTTTTGAACCCAGGAGTTACTGGATCTCACTGGATAAGGCCTGGGCAGAGTTAGAACTGCCCCAGGAAGAATTTCCAAATCAATTGGGAATTGCCCAGGGGTATTGGGCAGAGATGCTCTTGACATTCCTGTTATGCTTGTGCTGCCTGCCCCAAACTCAGCAGGTACTTGTCTCAATGGCTTTGGGCTTGTTTCACTTTGCAGTGGGATTCTGGGGTCCTGGGCTGCATCCCCAGCTCAGGTTCCCTCTGTTTCTTATTTATTGATGCTCCATGCAGACCTTATTTGTACAGTAAGAATAATTCAGACTGACTTCATAAGGGCAGCAGGATGATTAATTAACAATTGTGAGGCACTAAAGAACTGCTAAACAGTATTAATGGCTCCCAAGTTTTCTTCTGTTGGAAATGGTGGTCATTCCTCCCCATGATGTTTTAAACAGTTGCTGCTCAAGGAGCTTAGATTGCAGATTCCTGGCCTGTGGTTTGTCCATAAATCACAGGGCTGGAGCCTGCCCAAGACACTCACCATGGTCTCAGCAGGAAGTCTGGACCAGAGACAACTCCTCTCAATCTGGCCCACTGAACGACTTTATGGGCCAGTCCAGTTCTAAGGTCCTGAGCCAGACACGAGAGGGATCCTGTCCAAGTTTAAAAGCACCAGGTCTCAAGAATGTCCTTTCAAACTGGATTTGCTGCCTGTAAATATTTTTCCATCTTCTGCCCTGGAGGATTTAGGTTTGACTCCATGGCTGATGAGCCCAGGCAGGCAGGAGAGCAGGCCACACTGCTTACCATCAACAGTTTGCCAGCACTAAAAGTTTCACTTGTAGAAGAAAGAATCTAACCCTTGCTCAAAGCCACTTCTGACCAAAAAACTCCCCACCCCATCCCACCACCCCAAAAAAAACCCCACCAAACCTAAAAACCCCAACAAGAAAGAGACAGGCAGCAGTTAATAAGATCCCAGCAAAAATCAAACCTGATAGATCCATTTTCTGCACAGAGCAAGGGTCAGGATTGCTTCCAGCCAGCACAACAGACGAGCCCCACTGGACTGCTCCAGGTGTCTGATCCTGAGTTCCAGCCCATGGGGAAATCTGGAAGAGGATACACAGGATGACACAACTCGCCTGTGCTGGGCACTTCACAGCACCATCCCCACACACTGCACCCCACTGGGGACTCCTGCCTCATCTCAAGACGCTGAGAAAGCCCCAGGGGCAGTACTCTTGCTGCAGGAGGAGCACAAGCATTGTACTGGGCACTGGTGAGGCTGCACCTCGTGTGCTGGGTCCAGTTCTGGGCTCCTCACCATCAGAAGGACATTGAGGTCCTGGAGCGAGTCCAGAGAAGGGCAACCAGGCTGGGGAAGGGGCTGGAGGGCAAATCCTCTGAGGAGCAGCTGAGGGAGCTGGGGGTGTTCAGCCTGGAGAAGAGGAGGCTGAGGGGAGACCTTCTCCCCACCTCCCCTGCCCTGCCAGGAGGGTGCAGAGAGGTGGGTGATGGTCTCTTCAGCCAGGGGACAGGAGATGGGACAAGGGGCAATGGGCTCAAGCTGCCCCAGGGCAGGGTCAGAGCAGATGGGAGGGAAAAGTTCTTCCCTGGCAGAGTTGTCAGGACCTGGCCCAGGCTGCCCAGGGAGGGGCTGAGTCCCCTTCCCTGGGTGTGTTTAACAGAGGGGAGATGAGGTGCTCAGGGGTCTGGTTTAGCTTAGGATGGGAATGGTTGGACTTGATGATCCTAAAGGTCTTTTCCAGCCTTGTGATGCTGTGATTCTGTGAAGTCATGTGAGAACTAGTTAGTGGCAACACTTTTGATGATGAGTCATTTAGTATCTGAGTGGAGCTGGAGCAACATGAGAGCTGGAGGAATACAACAGCAGCTTCACCACCGCAGGCAACGCTGATGCCCTGATGCAAGATCCATCTGAGCCTGCTCTGCTTGCACAGGAAGTGAAAACCCAGGTCCTAACTAGCTTCCTATGCCTCCCTTTCACCATCACCTTTGAAACAACCCATCCTTCACACTGTTCATGTACCAAAGAGCCTCTGTTGCAACCCACATGCAGGCCCCTTGGGAGCCAGTCACCTACAGACCAGCTCTCAGATGACAAGTCTCTGCTCCCACCTGCACTTCAGCTCCTGCTCACAGCCTGATGCCACTCACACCCTTGGCCTTGAGGAGCTGTTCTATCAGCCATGTACAGCACCTTCACACACCAGCACTCTCTGATGGGCCTTGCAAAATGAAAGGGCAAGTGGATGTCTGAGAGGTGAAGAGCTGGAGAAGCTGCTGGTGATGAAGCTGCTGGTGATGAAGCTGCTGGTGATGAAGCTTGGACAGAGCTTCAGAGCAGCATGGTTGAGGCTGTGAGATTTGGGCCAAAGCACCCTCCTGAGCCTGCTGCTACTGCTCTGTGCAGGAGTGCTGGCACCTCTCACCGTGTTGGATGGTGACAAAGGGCAGGCTTGCACTCCAGGAACAGAAATCTTCCTTCATCTTTTAGTCACAGATCTCTCAGGGCAGTAATGTAGCACCTAGTAGAGGGGTTCCTGGAGGCTAGAGACACCTCAGTTCATGTCCCTCTGAGGAAAAGCATGCTCTCACTGCACCAGGAGTTATGAACCAGCACCTGGCTCCTGTTCAAGCACCCCACCAGCAAAGCAGCTTTCTCAGCTCCCCTGCTGCACTGCTGGCATTGGGACCCACCCCCAGGGCTCATTCCTTGAGCGTCCAACAGGCTGCGTGGAGAAGCAGCCACACTGTATTGCTCCTTCCAGCTGCCCCTCTGCACATCCATGGACAGTTTCCCCTGCATATTCACACTGGGTCTGATGGCAAAGGATCTGACATCTGCTTGGAGGACAGGAATGTTGCCCAGTCTCCAAGGTATAGAGCTCAACTCCACTTCTATTCTTCACTTCCAGGAGGGAAACCTTCACACACTCAGCTGTGCCAGCTCAGCTGCTGGTTAACTCTTCCAGCACCTGAGTGTGGACAATTTGAGGGTGTTTCAATATTGCACAATCAAGGAACCCCAGCATAATAAAAAGTTGCCATCTACATCTTACCAGGAGCTGGATCAAGGCCTGTGGCCTCTAGCTGGGCTACACAGCTACCCTAGGGATGTAGATGGTGGCTCCTTGCTCTTCTCCACACCCCCTAAACTGTCACATTTGTTCCCCTTCTGCATCCAAATAAAAATGAAGTTCTGGCAATGTTAATAAAACTTCTAAAACTACCCCATGTAGCAGCCCCTGTTCACCCCTCTTTGCAGTCAGGCTTCCTTGAGCTTATTGAAGCTGACAGTGCTCAGGGAAAGAACTGGGGGTTGTCGTGGCCAGCAGAGCATCCAAACACCCAAATCCAGTTCCAGAACCTTAATCTGGCAATTTAAAGATAAGCTAAACAAATACCATGGCTGCCTCAGAGCAGGAGAAAGGATTCTTGTCAGCCAGTTTGCCTGGTGTAAGGCAGGTGCACAGAAGGAAATCTAGCGTGGTGTTTTCAGTCTTCTGCTGAGCAATTACTCCTTAGACAGGACCCAGAACCACAGAATGACTGGGGTTGGAAGGGACCTTGAAAGCAGCCAGTCCAACCCCCTGCCAGAGCAGGGTCACCTACATTAGGTCACACAGGAATGCACCCAGGAGGGTCTGAATGTCTCCAGAGAAGGAGACTCCCCAACCAACCTGGGCAGCCTGTCCCAGGGCTCCCTCACCCTCACAGTGAAAAGGTTTTTCTTTATATTCATTCACAAGGAACCTCCTCTGCACCAGCTGCACCCGCTGCCCCTTGTCCTGTCACTGCCACCCCTGAGCAGAGCCTGGCTCCAGCCTCCTCATTCTCACCCTTCACATATTTATAGACATGAATAAGGTCACCCCCCTGTCTCCTCCAAGCTGAAGAGGCCCAGCTCCCTCAGCCTCTCCTCACAAAGAAGGGGTTCCACTCCCTCCATCATCTTGGTGTCCCCGTGCTGGACTCTCTCAAGGAGTTCTGTGTCCTTGAGCTGAGGGGCCCAGAACTGGACACGATATTCCAGGTGGGGTCTCACCAGGACAGAGCAGAGGGAGAAGGGCCTCTCCTGACCTACTAACCACCCCCCTTCTAATGCACCCCAGGATGCCACTGGCCCTCTTGGCCACAAGGGCACACTGCTGGCTCATGGCCATCCTGCTGTCCCCCAGGACCCTCTCACCTATGCTGCTCCCCAACAGGCCAGTCCCCAACCTAGACTGGTACCTGGGGCTGTTCTTCCCCACATGCCAGACTCCACACTTGCCCTTGTTAAACCTCATTAAACTTCTCCTGCCCAGCTCTCTGGCTGGTCTAAGTCTCTCTGAATGACAGCACAGCCCTCTGATGTGTCAGCCACCCCTCTGGGTTGTGTCTCAGCAGACTTTCTGACTGTGCACTCTGTTCCCTCAGCCAGGCTGATGATGGATATACTGACTAGTACTGGTCCCAGTAGCAGCCCTGAAGGGACTCTAGTAGACACAGGCTGTTCAAGGAAAATCCAATTTAGTACAAATAGTCTGTTATTAGTGTGAAGGAACAGGATTAATGACATGGTATTTACAGCTGTGTGATCACAGGTGTTCTCAAACTATCAGCTGTAACCATGCTGAGCTGCCTGTGTCCTGTGGGCAGCCCTCTCCATGGAGCAGGCAGTCCTCAGCCCAGCTCATCAGTGGGTAATTCTAAAAGGACTGACTAGGGTAGGTACACACATAACACAAATGATGAAGTGTTAAAGGGAAGAATAAGGTGCCTTATGGTTAAGTAGAGTTCTAAGAATGTAGATGTTTAACACAGAGTATCGAGACCTTGGGAAAGGAGAGGAGACAGTGACCTCTGAGATGGATCAGCAGAATCGAAGATCCAACGCAGAACTAAGACTGAGTCACCACTGATACCCAAAGGGGAGACAACAGAGGCAAACCATGGACCTGCAGCCAACCAGAACAGGGGACTTTGTCTGTCAGGTCATTGTGTTAAGAGTACATAAGATCATAAACAGAACATTTGAGTTGCCACTCACTCAGGTGATGGCTCAACTCTGAGTTGTTGATAAAAACAAGCCCAGAGTAACCCAAAGTCCAGTGAAACTCTTTAGCACAGCCCTCCAGCTAGATTCTGCCCCACTGACCACAACTCTGACTTCTTTCCTTCAACCAGTTCACAAGCCACCTCACTACCCCATCCTTCTTCAGACCACACCTCCTCAGTTGAGCCATGAAGATGCTGTGGGAGACCCTATCACATGCTTTACTGAGCTCAAGGTGAAGCACACCCACTGCCCTGCCATCATCTATCCACCTGGATATGTCCTCAGAAAAGGCTTCAAAGGACTAAACTCCCAAAGACAAGGCTAAATTTGTAGCTACAGGTTTGCCTGTTTTCCCTCCACACTCTCTGCTACTCCCTAATCTCTTCTCAGCACCATCCAGTGCCCAATGCCCTGAAGAACCAAGCAGCATCTGAAGAGAGAACCACTCACCAGCTGGAAGACACAAAGACCAACAAATAAGAGCAAGACAGAAGAGTGGAGGGGTCTGCAAAAGGAGTTTATTTATCATAAATACAGATCAGCTAGGCATGCAGGGTATGCCTCAGAAGAGGCAAAACCCCTGGAGACTCTCCAGAAAGCCACAGGCTGGGAAGCTCATTCCCAGTTACTTCCATGTCTCCACCCCAAGACCAGGATGAACTCAAGTATCCAGCAGCTCAGTGCCCTTTTCTGCCATGGGATGGTACTGACATGTTCCACCAACAGCATCTGCACCTGCTAACAGCAGCAATGCCAGCAAGGTCCTCCTGCCTCATCAGAGCTGGAGGCTTCTTAACAAGTTAATGAATCCTGCCAGTGCTTGTTCAGAGCACAGGGATGCAGTGGATGGGGGTGCAGTCACAGGCCTAGCTGGGGAGCTTGCTGTCAACACCTGTTTTGGGAAAGGCCACTTCTAGAAACAGTATGAAATGGGGCTCTTCAGGTGGGAGTCAGAAATTTGGGCACACTGTTTCAGCAGCAACCCCTGGGTTTTGTTCCCACTAAGAACAGGGCACTCTGAACAGGCTGGTGACACACAATCTACTAAATACAAGTGGCTCCTCAGTGCAGCCAGGGCTGGAAGTGCCCTGTGCTCTCCCTCTGCCACACGAGCCCCTGGCTGCACGGTGCCTGTGAGCAGACACAGTGACAGCTGACAGAGTGACTGTGCCTGGGGGAAGAGCTGTGAGCACAGAGTTCATCCTTCAGTCTGGGGGAGCTCAGTGTTTCTCCAGGATCCTGGTGAGCAGTTCGTTCAGCCGGCTCACCATGGGGCGGGGGTCCTCGTTCAGCCCTGCAGCTATCATGGCATTCTCATAGATCTGAAAAAGAGAGAGAGAAGAGAGCACTGAGCAGCAAAGCAAGCTGGGAGAGAAGTGAACATCACCCTGCAGGGCGTGCACGTCATATCTCAGCACTAGGTGTGTCTTCTGTGCCATCTGGAAGAACACACAGACCACAAGTACCAGGGGGTCCCACAGAAGGATGTGGTTCCTGCCATGCATGGTCTGCAGGTTGGCTCTGGGGAGGATGCTGGGGCTTCTGGAGAATGCCTGGCTCTCACCTGATCAAGTAACAGCTGGGCCAGATCAGGTTGACTGTCCTTTAGCTCATTAAGCTTCTTAATTAGAGCATGCCTGTAAGAGTGAGAGAGATCAACGTTGAGACTTGGTATTTTTGGACACGAGGAGAACTTTATTTCCAGAACAAGCAGCTAAGCCCAACGTGGGACAGAAGGTTCTACCTAAAGGTCAAAAGAGCTTCAATTTCCTTGCTCCTGTTCTGGGGCTTCTCTCCTACCCCATCCCTACAACCCCCATGGCCCTCAAGAGGGCTGGATGTAGGGTGTGAGGTGGTTCATGTTGACTGTGCCATGCAGCCTTGCAAACTAAGGCACATGCTGCACCTAACTGGGGTTGCTCTGCTGACTGGGAGCCTCTCAGCTGCTTCCATCCCAGCAAGCACGGGATGCCTCAGGGCTGGTAGGGACCCCCCTTACCCCGTGTTGATCTCCAGGGTGGGCTGCAGGAGCTGGGCACGCTCCTCTTGGGTCTTGGCCAACTGTTGCATGCGAAGGAAGTGGCGGGCAGCCCCCATCTCCAGCACAGTGATCATGGCAGGGTGGGTGTCCAGCCGGGTCGTCATCTGCAGTGGGACAAATGATCAGTGCTGGGATGGAAAATGCATGGGGGGTAGGAGTGGGGGATCTTCAGGGACTTGGGCTCTCCTCAGCACGGGTCCCTGCCAAGCCCTGCATGAGGTGCTGAAACCAGCAGGACACTGTGGGGCCAACACAGCCCCACTGGTCCACAGGCAGCAGCTCGCTGCTGGAGCCAAAGCACTCCTTGCAGATAAGCCTTTCTGGGCCACAGGCAAGACCTTCTCCAGCCTGTTGTTCTGCTAACCTGAGCATGAGCTAGTAAAATGGGCTTTGCTCATTACACATCAAGATGTGATTCTTCCTCTGCCACGCTGCCCATCCAAATGACAAATGCCAGCATTCACACCACTTACAGCAAGGAGGCACGGAGTAGAAAGATTTCCCTCAGGGTCCAAAGAAAAATCTGCAGCAGCACATCCCCAATCACCCACCATCTTCTTTCCCTGGATGATGGTCTGAACTCTCCACTGATCCCCTGTACTCAGTTACCCAGGCACAGAACACCCACCTTCACACCGGTGACTCGAGAGCCTAAGGCATTTCTCATCCAGGCCATCAGATCCTCAGCATCCTTCTCTGCCAGACGTTCTGCAGCTGGCAAGGGAAAGAGGGCACATCTGAGCAGGCATCTGACACGTGCCAGCTTTACTCCTGAGCTCAGACCCTCCCACACTTTTCACATGGGCTCTTGAGGAAACGGGAAGGCAGCGTCACTCAGCACACACCCCCAGACTGTGCCATACCCAGACCAGGCAGGCTTGTGCCCTGCCAGGTCCTGCCTGCTGCTCTCAGGGCACCAGACTTTTAACCTGGTGTTAAAAGTCAAATGATGGAAACTCTCCCCAAAGGAAAGGGATCTGCAAGCACTGCGAGCTGCCTCAGAGCATGAGAATGGCAGGATGGAAAGGAGCACTCAGGAGCTCAAGAGCACAGGAGGTGGTACCCTCACCAGCTGGCACAGAGCAGCCAGGTGAGGCTCACGGTACCTGGGCGGCTCTCCTCAAACTTCTCTTCCTTAAAGTGATCAACAACAATGTCTGTCTCCACAGAGATCAGCTTCTTTTTATCAAACTCCCGAAGGTGCAAGAGAGTCAGCTCATCAAACTGCTCATAGCAGAAGAGGACCTGTGCCAAAAAAGGGATGGTAACATGTTGTTTGGGACTCAACAGCACTTCCTCCTTCCCAAGGCAATTCTGCAGCAAGAGCAGCACAAAGGAAACTAGCAGGTTCAACCCCATGGTGCCACTGCTCAGGGCCCCAAACGAAAGCAAACCTCTGGAGGGCTTTGTTCCCATGGATGGCAGGTCTGTGGCTGAACAAGTCCTGCTGCCCCAGGGAAGTGAGACCCAGCGCTCACTCTAGCCCTGAAAAAGCCACCTTGCAGCAGCTGAGGGTGTTCCCCTGGAACTGAACACTGCTCACCCACCTCTGTGTCCTTTTTCTTCACGGCCTCAAAGTAGGGGGAGTGCTGGGCCAGGTGCCGGTTGGGTGCACACAGGTAGTAGATGTTCCTGCTCCCCGCCTTCATGCGCGAGGCGTAGTCAGGCAGGCTGGTCAGCTGGCCCGCGGGCAGGGCAGACGACTCGTACCGTAGTAACTTCGCTATGTCCTCCTGGAAGAAATGTGCTCCTCAGACTACAGCCACCACCTCACTACTCCCAGCCCCAAAACATCCCCTTGGTAGCATGCAGGGCTGTTTGCAGCGCTGCAGAAAGGCTCCGGGGGACTCAGAGTCCCTCCTTTCCTGCTCCAGATATTAAGGACGTAAGAAGTGTGACCTGGACAGGATGTATGTCAGACTCTCCTGGAAATGGGAATCCAGGCAGAGGACAACAGGAGGGGTAAAGGCGTGCTTCAGGGAGGGCTGACAACATACAGTGCAGGTACCAGGACTCTGCAGTGTCTCAAATTACGCAGGAAGCAGCACCCCATCAGAAAGAGGGAAAGAACTTGTAGGTCTTGTCAGACCCAGGGACCAAATTACTGGCACTTAAGGTTCACCAAGAAGTAGCAGTCCCCTTCAGCCCACTGTTAGGAGCCAGTACTCTTTACCTTGACATCCTGCTCTGCTATCGTGACAATCCCCTCTCTCATGAACATCCCATACTCCTCAAAGAATTTGGCATATTTCTCAGGGTCCTTCTTGCTCTGGTCAATGAAGAACTTGATCAACCTCTTCTGCAAAACATCTCGAAGCTTCCTGCAGCAGGAACAAGTCTTTTTAAAGACAGCTGCTAGACCAAGACAAGAGATTTGGGATGAACATCTCTCTCCCCATGCAGTGTTTTAGTGGTGTGTTTGCAAACATGAGGAAAAAGAAGAAACCCCAGAAACCTCCTCTCCCTCACAGTTCTCCATCTGTTCTGTATCTGAGCCAGGAGCAGGTCTTGAGCAGGGGAGACAGTTAGGGCTGTGGTACAGATGTACTGCTGAAGGGCAAGTCTGCAGTAACTCTGTGATGCTGCAGCCCATAACCAACTGTGCATGGGGCATCTGCCTCTCCCTCAGCTACCACCCTTCAACACGGGCAGGAAGCAGCTACAGCAGGGTTACACTTGGAGGAGCCTTTTCTGAAGGCCTGAAAATCCACTGTGAAGCAAACAGGGTGGCTGCAGCGAAGGGAGAGAGGCATTCCACCTGCTGTAGAGCACAGAGCCAGCCATCACACCCAACGAGGTACCAGCCCCAACGCTAAGGAGTAAGAGCCTACTCTTACACTCCCTTCAAGTTCCAACACTGGCAGATGTTTGTGAGGGGACTTGAAGGTCAGAAAGTCAAGAAAAACCAAAGCCAGGTTTGCATTTGGTGCTGAGGCCCAGCGCTGAGGCCTGGCGGAGCTGAGGCCTGGTGGAGCTCCGCCGGGCCTCAGCAGCAAATGCAAACCTGGGGCTGGCTCTTAGCCTTGGACAAACCTGTGTGTGAGCACAGCAGAGCTCTGAAGCCAGTCTGGAGACAACTGTGCTGTTAGAAGACCTACACGTAAAACAGGGTGACACTGCAGCATGGGCCCAGCTTCTTAGTCCTGACACCTGGCTTACTGTTTGGTTTTGTTCTCCAAACCACTCAATGGTGCAGAACAGACACATTAAATAGCAAATCTGCTGCTGCTGCTGCAAAGCAGAGATACCCAAAGGCAGCTCAGGGCACCAGGGGCACGCGGCAGCAGATTGTATGACACAGGACACTGCTCCACGTCTCCAGATCACAGAATCACAGGGGTTGGAAGGGACCCCCAGAGCCCATCAGGTCCAAACCCTTGCCAAAGCAGCTCCCCAGCCCCAGACGGGGCTGGAATCTCTCCAGAGATGGAGACTCCACACCCCCTGGGCAGCCTGTCCCAGGGCTCCCTCACCCTCCCTGGGGAAAAGTTCTTCCCCATGTTGCTGTGGAACTCCCTGTGCTCCAACTTGCAGCCATTGCCCCTTGTCCTGTCCCCACAGACACTGAAAAGGGGCTGCCCATTTCCCCCTGCATCCCATCCTTCAGATATTGATATATTCTTTTCTCCAGGTTGAACAGCCCCAGCTCACTCAGCCTTTCCTCACAGGGGAGATGCTCCTGCCCCTGGAGCAGCTGGCTCCAGGCCCCTGTGACCAGCATGGCTGAGAAACAACTCACTGGATACACTACAGAAACTCTCGAGGATGGAAATGCTGCAGGTTGCATGCCAGGTCCCCCCAGGTCCCTCTATCCTCCAGTGTCCCCTCCTTGACCAGCAAGCAGCCAAAGAGCCTCAGCAGCCCACGGGCTCTGCCTTTTGATTACCTGATAAGGGCACTCTCCTGCAGCAGCTCCCTGCTGAGGTTCAGGGGTATATCCTCACTGTCCACAACACCTGGAAAACAGAGTGACCCTTGAGCAGCGAGTGAGACACAGGTGCTGGGCTCAGGAAGGTGGCCCTTGGCCTCATCCCCTGTGGAAGCACTGGCCCAAGCCCACAGTCCCTGGTCCCTGCACACACCTCTAAGAAAGCGCAGCCATTTGGGCAGGATGTCGGCAGCTTTGGTCTGGATGAGAATTTTGCGGCTGTAGAGAGCAACGCTGGAGCCCAGTTCCCTGCTGATGTCAAACATGGAGGGTTTCTGCAGGAACAAGAGGCAGAGGGGCCGTGGCAGCACCGTGCAGGGTGCCCAGCAGCACAGCACGCTGCGGTCTTGGCTCTCTTCCCTAGGGAACCTACTTGCTCAGGCACGTAGAAGACGCTGCGGATGTTGAGGGGAGCGTCGGTCTTGTAGTGCAGCACGTAGCGGGGCTTGTCGTGAGCCTGGGCGATGAAGCGGTAGAACTCCTCGTGCTGCCACTCGCCGATGTCCTTGGGCTCCAGCATCCAGAGCGCCTGTGGAGGAGCAGGGAGATGAGGCCCTGTCAGCTCTCAATGCCTTAGGGCTTCTTCTTTTAGAGTTACACTTTCCTTCCAGGGTGCTAGAGCAAGGACACAGGAGCTTCCAAACAGATGGACTCCTCAGCAGAGCCTGAGGGTAGCGGGATGTATTATCACAGGCTAACAGGTCAGCCCCTCAGCGATCTCAGCCCCCCTCCCACAGAGGCTGTCATGCCCAGCAGCTCATGTATGGCTGTTTAGCCCAAAACCAGAAGGGTTTTGATGGCTAACATCCATCATCTCACCCCTGCTACTGGCCGGTACTTTTTCACACAGCCACAGGGTAACCAAAGCCATGAGCTCCAGACCAGGTCCACGAGCTCCAGACCAGGTCCATGAGCTCCAGACCAGGTCCACGAGCTCCAGACCAGGTCCACGAGCTCCAGATCAGGTCCACGAGCTCCAGACCAGGTCCACGAGCTCCAGACCAGGTCCACGAGCTCCAGACCAGGTCCACGAGCTCCAGACCAGGTCCACGAGCTCCAGACCAGGTCCCTTCCCGTGGCCACACTGCCCACCTGCTGCTGCTGAACTCCCCAGTGCATTCTGGAGCATTCCACCCACGCTCACACTGCATTTAAGACTTCCAGACCTCAGCAGAAGACTCGCATCTAGCAAAGACGTGGTAGGTTCTGCCCATCTAATGAGCATGGGGACTCAGCTACAAACTTCTCATCTCCAGCTGGGTGAAGCCCACTACACACCTTCCCACTCAAGCCCTGACAAATGACAGGAGAAATCACTGGCAGAGCACCCAGGCTGCTTGTCCAAGGAATGGCCATACTTCTTAAAGCCTCCTCTGCCTCCAAGACTCGCTCCACAAGCTGCTTCACAGCATTACCAGCACACTCAAGTGTTCTGGGCGGGGTTGCAGGTAGGATTATGGACTCAACTGGTTTCTAAGGCTCTCTACACCCTCCCTTAGGTACAGTGCTGCTTTCCCAGGGGGTTACTCATAGCTACAGTTATCAGTCAGACCAGAGAAGCCTCTACCTCTGCACTGTCAGCTACGTGGCAACCAGTCAAGAGCTTATCTAGGAAAATCCACACCAGGGAACTACCCATGTGCTAGTTTAGAGTGAACTGGTGTTAATGTGAGGACAGACACAAACCCAAGATCCTGGATAAAGAAAAGGCCTGAACTGGGAGCATAATGAGAAGAAAGCTCTGGCTGTACCCCAAGGGAAAGCTGACTTTCTGGTAAGAAGATAAAATACATGGGTCTGTCTCAGGGCACTTCACCCTTTGCTCTAGCACTGCTCTTCTCTAGGGAGTCCCTTCCACTGACTGCCAGGCAGAAAGAGCACACAGCTGTCTAAACCCATTTCTGGATTTGTAATTTAAGGAAAACAGCTAGAAAGCCTTTGGAACAGAAACACTACGATGGAGGCATCCAAATTAGTATCAGTGACTAATAACACCAATTACAGAACCTGAGATAAATTAACATGAGAAAATATTTAAGTGCAGCCTCAAAGTCTGTGCATTCAGTGCCACACACCAGGAAACAACAACCCCCACCCCCCCAGGCTCTCTTTAGGTTAGGAAGTTTGAACCAACCAGAAAAGGAGAAGTTGGAGGAAAATTAATCACAGAGTTTTGTTTTAAAGAACATTTAATTTCTCCTAGATGGTTCCTGCAATTGCTCCAAGACCTTCTGACCAAAAGGGCTCTGGCTGCTATATAATTTTAAGCAGTCAGAAAAGGCCAGTATTGAGCAGCACTCAGCTGAGAGCTGGGAAGAACATCAGGCTGCAAGCTGAGCCCCAAGGAAGCCCAGCCAGTCACTGGCACCAGCCACCCAGTGCTGAAGGACAGAGAGAGCTGCAGCAAGAGGTGTCAGCACATCAGTGACATGAGCAATCCCCCTGTCACCTGGCTTAAAGTTAAAGTATTATACAGCACTGAGAATCATTCTAATGAAGGGAAAATGCAGAAGTTACCTGTGGATACAGACTGCCTTGTTAATCTGCAAGGATTCTCTCTGATAAACACCAACAAGCAGTTCCAGGAATGGCTTCTGCTGGATTGCCTCCTTTTGCTGCAATTAACTGCTCACTACAGGGTCTGTGATATCTGTGCAATCCCCCTCCCTAATTTCTAGGGACACCAGTGGCTTTGTTCTGCTTCCCATCTCCAGTGGAGGATCACAAAGCGACCTGCCTGCAGCCCTCCTGCTCACCTGTAACGTGTTAATTCTCCTCCCGTTGAGGTACAGTGGGAAGCTGATGAAGTTGCTGTATTTTGTCACCACCTCTGGAAGGGAAAGAAAACACAGAAGAGTCAGGTTCATGAAATTTCTTAAAAGGAGGGGAAAGGTGTTGCAGGAGAGGAAAAGGGCTGTGAATTCACCTCCCGCTGGAGGGGCAGCGACAGACTCCACGCTGCCCCACAGCAGGTCACAGCACTTCCCTCCCACACTCACCCTTGACTCGGTCTTCGCTTGCAAACTCCTTGCAGTCTTCTTTGAGATGTATGATAATCTTAGTCCCAGTTCTGACACCAGATGCTTCTGCAATCTCAAACATTCCTGACCTGGGATTAGACACAGACCCTGTGTCAGCCCAGGTCTCAGGTACATCCGTGGTGGGACATGGAAATACCTTATTAAGCTCAGAGCACAGTGCTTGGGCACCAAGAGGAACAGCAAAACATCTCAAATGCCTGAGTGCTCTCCTGAGAGGCTCCCCAGCCAAAACCTGTGGCTGTGGTCCCTTGAGACCCAAGCCCCAGGACACCCCGCTCTGCAGGGACCAGAAGCAACCACCCTTCACACAAAGCTCAGGCTGTGAGAGCCTGCAGCTCCTCTCCTGCACTTCCTACAGCTCCTACACTCCCTACAGAGCCTGCAACACCCCAGCTCTGCCCATCTCCCTGGATGCCTCTGACTTGTTTGCGGGCGCTCGCGCGGAGCCCGGCTGGCGCACACAGGAACTGGTTGGGCTGAAAGCAGCCGTGCTCTGCTGGCAGCAGCTCGTCCTGGATGACCATTCCTGCCCTACTGCTGAGTGAATGCCACGTGGGGATCAACCCCTGGTGACCCAGGGGACAGGCAGCAGCAGCAATGACAGCCAAGCAAGCTTGCACAGCCTACAGCAGCACAGATCGCAGTGCAAGGCAGCCTGCTGCCCAAGACAGTCTGATGTCTCAGCTTCAAGCTGTGTTTTTGGAGAATTTAAATAAGTAAGTACTTTATTCCTAGGAGATTTTAGGGGGATGCAGGGCTTTTCACCCCAGGAGCTCCAATTTCAACATGGTCCAGCAGCCATCACAAACTGGCAACCTCAAGGAGAAAGAGCAAAGGGTGAGCACAGAGATCCCTTGGCAGGAGACATGTGCCTATAGAGCCACAGCACTGTGTGCATCCTCAAGCAAAAACCAAGGGCAGGACTAGTCCAAAGAGATGGCATTTGTCTCTCTAGCCCTGGGTGCTGCTAAGATGAATGGCAGCAGGCAAGGAACAGGAGAGGCAGGCAGGCTCTCTTCATCCACAACACACCTGCTCTGACAAGCCAGGTTTGTCCTGGAGGTCTGCAGCCCAGTGCATCTGGCCACACTTGGTTAGGGTGTACAACCTGAGCAGGATCCAGGCCTGGGCACGACAAGCCAGCCAAGCCCTGACTTGCTCTGCACAGCTTTCAGTCCAGGCCTGGTCTGCACACAGCCCCCTGCCACCCTTCCATCCCATCCTGCAGCCTTACCCATCCGAAGACCAGTGGTAGCCTGGGCTCCCTGGCTCTGCAGACTGTGAGAACACCTCCACTTTATCAGCCACCATGAAAGCTGAGTAGAAGCCTACCCCAAACTGGCCGATGATTTTACTGCTGGCTTCAGCTTGGCTCTGCAGAGCATCTAGAAAAGCCTGGGGATGGAAACCAGTGTGCAGTGACTCAGGTACCATTGCAAGGCTGCCACCCATCTTCCAGGTGGGTTCCTCCAAGCACCAAAGCAGCCCTGCACCAGGTACCACAGGCCTGGCAGTGCAGGACCCCCATCCCACACCTCTGTGTCAGCACTTTGAGGAGGTTGCCCAAGGAAAAGGGCTTCTCCCACAAAGACTGCACCTCTGAGAAGGGGAGCATCGCTTAGGGCAACACTTGTGGCCACCAGCAGCCAATGAAAACAAGTGAGGGCTCAATCAGGGGCACAAAACCTTCAAATGGTGACTCCAGGGATGAAAAATAAACCAGAACTAAATCCAGGACATGTATCTAACAGCTTGGCAGCATGGTGACAGAGCTGCTGCCCTCCCGGGCACAGGGGGAGCACTGAGGGGACACATGCCCCTCTGTAACGATGGTCTGGGGAGGAAGGGGGTTGCTGTTGGGAATGAGGGCAGCCAGGTGCCACAGCATTACACACAGGGCCCACAAGTGCTGCTTGGGCACCATGGGCCTCCCACAGCAGAGACCATGAAGAGCTGGAAGGCTCCACAGGCAGGTTTCACCTTCCAAGAAGGGTGTCACTTCATGGCTGGGCTGGGGGCCAAGGGGTGAAATGGAATGAGAAATTACTGGGAGGACAAAAGTGATTGTTACTGGGGAGGACTTTTCCAAGGGGGCAGGAAGGGAGATCTCAGCCCACGTTACCTTAGAGCCTGATCGAGCAATGGTACCGAGGTTGGAAACCAGCTCCTCCCGGGTCATCCCAACACCTGTGTCCTGCAAGGAAACAGCAGCTGGAGCTGAAGTATCAGCAGAGAAGCCTTGCTCTAGCAACCAGCCCCCAGGCCTGCCTCTGCCTGCCACTCTGCCCCAGCCAGCCAGGCAGTAAGCACAACAGCAGACGTCCCTCTGTGCCCCCACCTGCACATGGTCAGGACGGTGGATGCAGAAGGCACAGAGCCCCAGGGGACAGACAGCAACAGCTGCCCGATGGGCAGGAACCACCCGAGCCCTTCACTGAGAGAAAGCAAAGCCATGTCAGGACAGGCTGGTTCCTATACCCCTCCAAAAGCACAGAGGACAAGAGTGCTGGAAAGAGATCTCATCCCAGCCCAGCCTGGCTGTGCCAGGCACCATGCACAGAGATGGTTCCCATTCCCAAACAGACCCGCAGCAGCGCCGCGAGAAGCAGCTGGAGAACCGATGCCCTCACACCAGGGACCAGTGGCAGAGCAGTCAGTCCTTTAACTCCCAGGTACTGCAGACCCTATAAGCACCACGTTCACTGATCTCCATGTATTTGTCTTTCCCTTGCTCCTCTCCCCCTCACATCATGCTTTGCAAGACTCTAGAACATCAGTGTCCAGGTCCCTGAGCGCTGGGTGCTGTGGTGCCTGTGGGAATGGACCAACCCCAGCACTCCTCACAGTGCTCTGTCCAGGCTTTGAAGGCACATGGCTTGGTGTCATCCCCAGTTTAATCCAGATCTGCACTGCTGTGTGCAGGTAAACACCCCCCTGCTGCTAGCACACACCTCTCAGCCAGCAGACCCCACAGCAGTACCATCTGGAAAAGGCTGCAGCAAGCCATGGAGTAAGCTGAAACCTCATTTGTTGCCACAAAGCATTTGCACTACCCCAAGCCAACATGGGTAACAGCAAAGCCCAGCTCGAAACGGCCACCCTCTCACACAGGACCCCAACAAAAGTCCTTCCCATGCTTGGCTCCCATGTATTTCCAGACTTGCTCCACACACACCTTGCACAGAAGTGAAGTGCAGGCTAACACCACCCAGCCACCACTTCTGAAAACCACGGGCTGGCCCAGCAGCTTCTTTGTCACCAGAAGCCACCTGAGAACCTGCCCTCTCAGTTTCCCTGAGCTGCTCCATGAAGCAGCGGTGGCAGCGTGAAAATCCCAGACTCAGAGGGGTTGGAAGGGACCCCCAGAGCCCATGGGGTCCAACCCCCTGCCAAAGCAGCTCCCCAGCTCATATTGCACAGGGCGGCGTCCAGACGGGGCTGGAATCTCTCCAGAGATGGAGACTCCACACCCCCTGGGCAGCCTGTCCCAGGGCTCCCTCACCCTCCCTGGGGAAAAGTTCTTCCCCATGTTGCTGTGGAACTCCCTGTGCTCCAACTTGCAGCCATTGCCCCTTGTCCTGTCCCCACAGACACTGAAAAGGGGCTGCCCATTTCCCCCTGCATCCCATCCTTCAGATATTGATAAACATTAATCAGGTCCCCCCTTAGTCTTCTTCTCTCCAGGCTGAACAGCCCCAGCTCACTCAGCCTTTCCTCACAGGGGAGATGCTCCAGGCCCTTCATCATCTCCGTAGCCTCCTCTGGACTCTCTCCAGGAGATCCCTGTCTGTTTCATCCCAGGGAAGCAGAGAAATCAGCCAAGTGAAGGGCAATTCTCACCCATGGGAGCTCAGCTCTGCCCAAGCACCCACAAGTGCAGCTGTCCTGTCACACACAATGGGTGCTGTTAATGGGGAGGGTGGAATTAGGCAGGTAGGAGCCAGCAAAGCGAGCTGGAGTGGAACTGGCTGCTGCTGGCTGGCTGGGAGGTGGGATGCCGGAGCGACCGCCGGCACAGCGCACCTCTGGCACCCACACAGGGCACCGTGCTGGCTCATCCACTCACCAAGCAAGGCAACAGCAGTAGGTGTTTTTTAATCCCGTGTTTAACTTCACTGAAGGATCAATCTGTGCTCAGCTTGTGAGGGCAGCGAGCGAGGGGCCGTGTGGGTCAGTCACTTCTCTGCGTAGCCGCCGCCGATGGCCCAGCAGCACCTTCCCCGGGTTCGCTGTGGAAGGGCCAGGCAGGCATCGTGCCTGGCAGGAGGGATGATGCCCACTGAACCTCAGCAGCGGGAGATGAAAAGCCAGGAAAAACAGGGTATGGCAAAAGCTCAGGAATCTGCCATGGTCCCTTCCCCCAGGGAAGAAAAAGCCAGAAAGAAAAGTTTTCAGCATCTGGTTCAGGTTTTTGTTCATGCCAGACTCTGAACAGAGCTCTTAACTCCTCTGATCCACTCCTATTTATAGCACAGCATGTCATTCCCAAATTCCAGTATGTTAAAAAAAAATAAATGAACCCTACCCCATACATTTATTTGGCTATTGAATTCCAAATCCCCTGCCAAACCTTCTGCAAAATGCTTAATGGCAATTCCTGGACACCACTTCCACGGGGGTGACTGGCAACAAAAAGAGCAGGGCTCAGGTTTGGGCTGCTCCCCCAGCAGCAGGACAAGGGAAAACAGCCCTTGTGAGAGGCCAGAGCAGGGTCCTGGCACAGCAGACACTCCTGGCTGCAGGGAAACACCTGGGTGGGTGAGGATGAAAACGCTGTGGAGATTCAAAGGGCTCTTGCAGGGTGAGCGTTTCCTGCAGCTGGCCTGGCACTGCGCTGCTCCGCTGCCTCACCAGATGGTGCTGCTCTGGGGAACGGGAGGGAAGCAGCAGCAAGAGGGGAGCTGAGCTCCTGCAGAGCAGGCCCTCCTCAGCCACGGGAAGCAAGAGAACCAGCCACGGGCAGACACAAGTGTTGGCCACACCAGCTCCCTGGAATCCAAGGATTCCCCTGCACAGGGGGCTCTGCACCACACAGGCTGCTGCTTGGCCCCAGGCATCTTCACCAGGAGCCACCATGCCATGGCACAACCCTCTGCAGACAGTTTGTACCCCAGATTGGCTGCCATGGCCCAACCATCAGCACCACGACCTTTCTCACCCTGCAGACAGCTTCCAGCACTCCCTTCAGCCTGCAAGCAGTTCCACCAGGCTGAGAACAGCCACTGCACTTACACGTAAGAGCAGGAAGCAAATCGCACGTGGGCGGCTTCACAGATCACAAGACGTGAGGGTTGTGCTGAGAGGGTGATGAAGGGCCAAATGCTACCCCACAGCTTGGAGACACCAACCACTGGACACCCTGAGGACACTCCACAGGTTCACTCTGCTGCAGCTCAGCACAACAACAATCGACTCGCCTGGTTGAATTTCCCCTGAGACTTCTTAGGGTGCAGAGTTCACCACCTGGATCCCCCCCTGCTCCTCTGCAGGACACACAGCACACTACAGACCTTCACCCCATCTTCTGAGGGTCTGTGAGGAGCACTGCAGCCATGCCTGCTGAACTACAGGTCTAAACCAGCATCTCCCTGAAGAGACAGCAGCTGAACATCAATTTTCAGCACGGTTTCTGTGTGTGGAGCCCTCCCAGGGGCCAGGCCTGCTGGGCAACTGCTTGGGACCTTTGTGCTTTCCCTGCACTTTGTTCTAACCTCTGTGGTGTGGGTGCTGGACTTCTGCAAACAGAAACTGTTCTGTGTAAGGAGGGCTGGGTACCTGCTGGGCTCCCACCGTGGAACAGTCTGTGGTTGCTGCACAGCCCTGTGAACCTCTGTCTTTCCTGACAGAGAGCTGAGCAAAGACCTTGGGCCCCACTGAGTGTCCGGTCGAGTCAGCCAGTGCCCAGATGTCTTGGTAAAGCAAACACAAACTGTGTGTAATTACAGCAGCAAATCCAGTTTAAAGCAACAAATGGCTCAATTTAGCTGGTAAGGAAGAATGTAGGGGATGTAAGATCTTTGCTCATTACCTGAGTCCACCTGAAGGTGCTGCAGAGCCCTGTTACACCAAACATTCCACTAACTAAGCAGTAGCTGCTGCCTGTGCCACACAGGCAGCCAGAGGTGTGTGTCTGATGGATTGGTCATGTTGCTTTGCTGCAAAATGAGCACTGAAACACTCCTTTCAGCCCAAAATCTCCACAGGGTATCAGAAGAACACTGCCTACATGAGTAAGGACACGCTGCTTTCACCAGCTGAGAAAATCCCCCAATGTCCAACTAGCCAGTGTTCCCTGTTACTGAGCTACCTTGCTTCAGGAGACTCAAAACCCACAAGGGCAGGACAGCAGCTGCCCTAGAGCAGCGTTCTGGGCTAGAACTACCACCTGCAGCAGCAGCCCAGAGAAGAAAAGGCACAGTAAGACCAATAGATACAGACACAGGGTGATCCCAGCCCAGGACATGGAAGCTGTCCTGAGCAGGGTGCCTGAGCTTGTCTTTCCAGTACCCCACGTTAACAGTACTTTGAACAGCACTGAGCACTGCCACAGGCTCAGCCTCACCTACCCAGGTGGGCTGCCTGGTGTTCAGAGAAGTACTTCCTTTGGTCTGCTCTGAACCTCCCTGTTTAACTGTGACCTGTTTGTACTCTGGCATGCAGGGAAAGGAAAGATTTCACACACTCCCTTCCCCAGGCTGCAGGTTATTTGAGATACACTCATATTTCTGGACAATGCAAAAACTGGAAGCTCTAACCCACCCCTACAACCAGCAGCCCATCCCTGCAAGCTTAATTCCACGTAAGGCTTGTCCAGACACAGCTTTACTCCTCCACCTCCACCTGCATTATTGCCCATGTTCCACTCCCCTGGTCCCCCCAAGCCTCAGTGGGAGCTGGAAGCTGTGATGCCACACACAGCTAAGGACATAACCTCCTCCCTGCCACAGCCTGGCCACGCAGGGGGCTGCCAGGACACCACCCTGCACAGAGGGGGCTGCCAGCTCCCCAGCCACACCAAGCTCTGCTGGACACAAGGGTGCATCTGCATTGAACAGCTCCCTGTCAGAGGCTCTGGGCAGCCCAGTGGTCGTTGCAGTCAGCAGAGACCTGCCCAGTGACACAGGGAGCCGCTGCAGGGAGAAGTGGTGTGTGCAGTCATTCTAACTGCTCCCAAACACAGCAAACTTGCTACTTCACTGTTTTGGATGCTGGTACCAGTGAGAAGAGAGCACAGCAAGGAGAGCTGAGCAGCCCAAGCCCTGGCAGCAAGGATGCTGCTCACCCGTGTTCACTCCCGCTCCCTCCTTTGGTGACAGCAGCTATCAGCCCTGCAAATATTTCCAACCACCTCACCTAAGCTGCTGGCACTGTTCTAAGTCCTCAGCACTGGCAACGAGCAGGGCTCCATCCCACCAGCTCACACAAGCACAGGGGTACCACCAGACCCTCGCAGCAGGACAGCAGAGTACCAGCCACACCAACTGTGCTGCAGCCGACCAGCCGGCCATGGACCTGCACAACAGCCTTGTGCAGGTGCTGAAGGAGAGGTCTGCCTTCATGGGGCTTTGGGATCTGTAAGGGGTTCTCTGCTCCTGCCTCAAAGGGTCTGAAACCACATCTGCAAAGCCTCAGCATGCAGAACTGCAGAGCTCTGCAGATCTGTCCTCTCTGAAAACATCCCCCCCCTAACATTTTCAAGTGGATTTTCCAAAGAGATCTGACCTTGCAGGCAGTGGCTGCTACCAGCTGGAGCTGTCCTAGAAACAGAATGAGACAGTTTTCAAAGGGCTGGAGGAAGCTGGGGAATCTGCTAGAACAGTGGGACCTGGGTGAGGGAGCTGAGGTGGTACAATTGGGTGGACCAGACAGCAAACCTTTCCTTCAACACAAACACCACTCAGCAGTGCTTAGGTGGGACACCCCTGAATGAGGGCATCAGTTCTCACTCTTGCTATGCTTACAGCTGAAATCAGGTCCTGGCAGGGAAGAATTGCAGCCACTACACTGAGATGAACATGGTCCTTTACTGTAGTGAGGTATCCACTCCCCTTAGGAATGGAGGGCGTCACACATCACAGACCTGCCTCTTCTCAACCGGTGAGACACGTGAGATGGATGCTACAGGGCTTGGAAAGGGAGAGATCCAGATGATCCAGGGGCCAAGAGCAGCATGAAGATCTGAGGACAAGGACCTAGAAGTCAGTGAGACAACAGGACCCTTCCAGAAAACAGCTGAGGTGACTGTTGCTACAGATCACACACAAGGGACCCGCTGCTTCTGGCCTGAGAGAGTCCAGGAAACAACTCAGTGCCTGAGGGGCAGGTCCATCTCTGCCTCAATCCTCACAGGGGGTTTTGTCCCTTTTTTTTTTGGTTCCTTCACATTCCCCAAAGGCAGGGAAATGTTCTGAGCAAGGCTTGCTGAAAGGCACTGCTACAGGCAGTGGGTTTCTTCGTGAGGTTATAAATAAACCCTCTGCTGGGGGTAAGGAGCTTTGGGCACTACTGAGACAAGCCTATTAACAGAGATTGGAGTGGCTGCCCTCTCCCCTCTGCAGAGCACAGTGCTGCTGCACTCAAAAGCTCCCTAGTTCAGATTCATTTAGTGGCATTAGAGATGCACAGGCAGCCAGGGAGGGGTTATAAAGAGACAAATCCCTAACATATCTAATTGGGCATGACATCAAAGGCACCCTGTCTGCAAGGTGGGACAGGTCTCTGGGCCAAACTGCTCAAGGAGGGCACAGCTTCCAGAGAGACGGGGCACGAGCTGGAAGGGTGTCTTGAGGGGTTCAGAAACTATGTCATATGCTGTCATCTCAAAAGGGAAAGACAGGGCTCACCCCCCCCCACTTGGGGCTAATCAAGAGCTCGTTAAAGAACCGGTGTCAGACAGCAGCCAGGAAAAGGCAGTAGCCACAGGAGCAGCAGAGCCGGTCTGAGAACCTTTGGGTTGACGATCACGTTGCCCACTGACAATCACTGACTTCCCCATGGCAACTGCAGCTGCTTGTTCTGCAGAGAAACACGACTGGAAGGTGACTGAGCTGCCTCCAACAGCAATTGTTTCTGTGCCACGTGCAGAGCTGCCTGCTTGATGTGCACCCCATCAGCGCTGGACGTGCTGCAGCCAGCCTTCACCCGCAGCCTGCCTCATGCTCTGCCCTCCTGAGACAGCTCATGGCTACACTCCTGCAGCTGACACTGATCCACGAGGAAGGATAGCAGTTTGCCACCTCTGCATTAAGAACTTTGCCAAGAAAACACCAAAACTGACCCCCTCAGCCTCCCACCCTGAGCAGCAGCCACGACCAGAAGCCGTACACAGAGAGAAGGACCAGCCCCACCTGCCCTCATCGCACCGAGACCTGCGAGTCAGCAACCTTACACTGACTGCCCCCCTCCTGCTGAACATTCTGTCAAATGCCAGGGCTGCAGAAAGGAGCACAGACAAGTGCAACCTAGAATCCCACACAAATGTTGGGGCAGAGCCTCAGCATCAGCTGCACTGGCCTGTTCCACAGGAGGAGGAGACAATCAGCAATGGGAAGTTCTTCTCGCCACCCCAGCATCTCCCAGCAACTGAGGCAAGAGGGAAGGTCTGCCAGTGACCATGTACAGAGGTGCCAGGATTCCTTCCCAAAAGGTCAGGATGAAAGCAGACACACCACCTTTCCACTAGTGGGAAACACACACACAACCTGAGAAGTGCCCAGAAAAGGAACTGGGAGAAAAGCTCCTGGTTGGTTCTAACAGGGAGGGAAGGAGCAGCAAATTTTCCTGTGGGGACAAGTGAGGAGCAGCTAAATTGGAGGTTTCTTATCAAATCCTGAGGTTACAACCTCATAAGCCAGAGTCCAGCTGAGGACAGAACACTTCTGTAGGCAGGCTTGGGAATCCAAGGGACTGTGCTGCTACCCAGCTTCCCCCCATCTTCCCCAGACAAAGGCCAGGGATAAGAGCAGCAGAGAGCAATGCTCTCCTGGTACCAGAGGAGGTACCTGGATTGTGATGGTTCCTTTCCTGCTGTCTGTCTGCAGATGGATCTCCATCTCTGGCAAGGCCTTCCCTTCTGCCACCAGCCGGTGCCGCAGCTTCTCCAGCGCGTCGCTGCCGTTGGAGATCAGCTCCCGGATAAACACCTGTGGACAAGACACAACCTGACCCTGCAGCCTGGAACCCCACAGACCTGGGGAGTCCCCACCTCCTCACAAACCAATCCCCAGCTCGCTAGAGAAAGTCCTTGTGTCTCCTCATCACCTGCCAGGAGAGCAGCTTGTCTGAGCCCAACGCGCGCGCTCCGAGGCGCAGAGTCACCAGGCCATGTGTACACATTGTTCTGGAAACGTGTTTTCCAGGTGTCTTGGGGTAACTTCACCCAAGGAAACATGGCTTGCTAACAGCACAGGACTTGCTGGGAAACTGAGCTGGTATCCAGAGAATCTCCTGAGTTGGGACCCATCAGGACCATCAAGTCCAGCTCCTGGCTCCCCCCAGGCCCAGCCCAGCACAGGACCGAGTGCATCATCCAGATGCTTCTTGCCCTCAGCCCAGCTTGGGGCTGTGACCCCCTCCCTGGGGAGCCTGTGCCAGTGCTTGACCCCCTCTCAGTACAGAACCCCTTCCTGACACCCAGCCTGAACCTCCCCTGTCACAGCTTCATGCTGTTCCCTCAGGTTCTGTCCCTGGTCCCCAAAAAGAGGGGATCAGCACCTGCCCCTTTGCCCACCCCTGTCAGAAAGCCACAGACCACGATGAGGTCTCTCCTCAGCTTCCTCTTCTCCAGGCTGAACAAACCCAAGGACTTCCCCTCCAGACCTTTCCCCATCCTCATGGCCCTCCTCTGGACACTGGCCAGCAGCTGGCATTCTCCAGCTCAAGCATTCTGGAGTTACCCCTTGGCAGACAGAGAGCTTTGCCAACAGAAAGTCACCCAGCAAGCAGCAGGTGCCTCACCTCCTTCTCTGAGTACAAGGATCGGGCAACAATGTCCAGCAGTTTCTTCGTTTCAGCCTGAAACTCATGTTTAGAGGCTGCCCCTAGAATAAAATCACAAACACACCTTTAAGGCACTTTACCAGGGTCTTGGGAAGAAAGGCCAAACCACAGCCTTGCTGTGTGCTTCAAAAGCCTGAAGCAGGATGGGACCCAGGCAGCTGTGACCTCGAAGATGCTGCTGGTGGTGTTGTTTACACACCATCCTGAGGCAGCACACTTTGCCAAGCACTCACCTGGCCTCTGCAACTCAACTCCTGGCACACAGACCTCAAGCAAGGGAAAGCTTGTAGTACCTGCACGTTGCTCTCCATGCCTGGACCACTGCTGGTACAGGAGCAGTGAAAGGTGACTCCCCTTGCCCCTAACACGTGGCTCCAAGCAACCCCCACTGCTCTCCTGTACTGAGCCTGTGGTTTATAGCCTGCCTGCCTTCCATACTCTTCCTTGGCTCAGCTTTCAAGGGACCCATCTACACATGCTCTGCTCCACGAGCTCCTCCAGCCAGGCAGCTGTTCCCCGTGCCCAAAGGATACTCACAGCCTCCAGCGGGCCCAGGCAGATCTCATGGGGCTCTGTGGAGCAGGCAGGGCAGGACAGACCTACAGCCACCCACACTGCCATGCCTTGCTGGTGACAGGGACAGGGGTGAAGCCAGGGTGTGGACAGCAACCCCAACCCCACTGCAGGCTTCAGATCCTGCCAGTCTCAAAAGCAGCTGCCAAAGAAACTGCAGGAGCCTGGAGCTGAGATGCTATTTCTGTGCTTGAATAACTCACATGACTTTCCTTGAAGGCACCTCTGCCTGGACATGGGCAAAGCAATTCCTCCTGTCTAACAGCAGGATTAGACCTCCAGGATCCACAGCAAGGACCTGGGCAGGCACAGTTTGCTTCTGGGACAAAAAGTCTCTTTTTAAGTAAATTCTAGTGTCTGTGGAGCTGTGACCAGTTGCCTGGCTGAGTCTACAGATGCAGCTTCTTCTCACAGTCTCACTGGCCTCTTTTCTCAGTGAAGGTCACCCCAATTTACAGGTTCCACTGCTGGGGAGGTGACAGTGCAATTCAGATTCAGCTGGGATGAGATGCCCAAGACCTCCAGCAGCAGGAACACTAGCAGAGGGCTCAGACACCCTGAGGGTGAGGGCACAGCTGCCCGTGCCCCAGGAGTGACCCCACAAGCTGGTCCCTACCTTCCACGTTCTCGGTGTCGCTGATGAGGGTGTGCAGGGGCTCCTCCTCCTTGCTCTCAGCTGTCGGTGTGCTGTAGGTCCGGATGGTGGCACTGCTGGTGGCAGGAACGCTGTGCCAGAGGCTCCAAGGCCGGGCTCTCTGCCTGTGGAGACATGCTGCTCCTTTTGCTAGGGGACACAGGTATTTCAGTATCAACCACAAGGATCAGCAGCAAGAGGAGTGCTCAGTAAAGGTCCCAATTAAGCAGTTCCCTGGGCAGTCACGCTGCCCAAGCAAGGCTGAAGTCCCTTTCCAACCAACACCCACCATTCCCTCCTGGCATCGCTTGCCCTGCCTAAGAAGGGCAAGTTGCTACTTCAGACCATCTCCTCTGAACTAAAACTCCAGCCAGAAGACAAGTAGTAGCTTTCACAATGAATTAACCAGGGAGGAAGGGGCAGTTTGTGCCTTTTCTTGCTGTTACCTGGCCAAGCTGAAGAGAACAGGGAAGCCCTGAACTCCCACGTTCCTGCCAGCACAACCACGAAAGCCCAGCCCAGGCACAGCAACCTGAAGATGCCTCTGCTGCACAGACACTTCTCTGGATGCTGTACCACACAACACCTACCATCAGGCAGCCCTCCAGACACCAGGACTCAGTTCCTCCTGCTCTCTTTCCAGACACCAGCTCCACTCCTCCACGTAAGAACGAGCCTGGCCAGCCTGCTCCAGCCCCACCAGCCTTACAGCAGTCAGGATCTGCCCCTCAGCTGCCCAAGCACAGGGGTTACAAGTGCCAGCAAAGCCAGTGACAAGCAGCACAGGCAGCAGGGAAGCCACCAGCAGGGAACAGGAGAGACGAGCCAGGGAACAGCCCTGTGCAGGACCAGGACCCCCCATTCTCCTCCTTCCACTGTGCCCAGCAAACTGTCTTTTCTCTGCTGGGGGGTAACCCAAAGCCAAACCTGGCCACAAAACAGCCACTTACAGCACTGGGGAGCTCTGCCCAAAGCCAGCTGCTTGCTGCCCTTTCTGAAGCACAGTCAGCACGGCCTGTGCAGAGCCCACAGGTTGTGGATACAGTTGGAGCTGATGAGCTTAAAGGTCTTTCCCCACCTCAGGGGTGTTGTGATCCAGTTCTGGGGACTGGCAGCAGCTTGGCCTTCCCCAGCCCCACAGCAGCTGCTTTTTGCCCCCAGCACTGGCAGCCCATGGAGAGAGAGAGATGGAGAGAGAGACCTGTGCTGGGGCAGGTCTGCTGGGAGTGGGGGCTTGTGACCCTGTGGGGCACCAGGCTGGAGCAGTCTGGGCCTGGGGGACTGAGACATTCTGTGATGTGTGAGTGTCCCCATAGCAGTGCCCCACGCTGGGGCAGCTGGGGGAGAGCTGGAGCCCCTCAGGAAAGGCCTCAGGGTGGAGAAGTTCCTGGAGGACTGTCTGCTGTGGGTGGGACCCCAGGGTGCAGCAGGGAAGGGTGGGAGGAATGCCCCTCCCCAGCTAAGGGGGAGAACATCTCATGAGGAACTGACCCAGCCCCCCTTCCCCCAGTCCCTGTCCCTCCCTGTGCCACAGTGGGGGGCAGAAGGGAGCGAAATCCTGGCTGAAGTGCAGTCTGCTGAGCAGGGAGGGGTGGGGGGAGCTGCTCTGAGATCTGCTCCCACTTCTCATCCCCTGACTCTGGTGTCACTGGGGGTGCAGGGCAGGGCCATCAACCAGAGAGTTTCTGTCCTTTGGTCTGTGCTGAGTCTGTTCTGCCCATGACACTGACTGTGGGCTGATCTCTCCCTGTTCTTATCTCCACTCCTCAGCCTCTCAGTATCTATTTTCTCCCCTGCCCAGCTGGGAAGGGCAGTGACAGAGTGGCTTTGGTGGCACCTGGCCTCCAGCCAGGGTCAAGGAAAGGAGCCAAACCCCACACCCAGGCTGCAAGAGGCATGTTTCCAAGGCATGCTTTCATAAAGGGATGGGTACAAAGCCCCCAGAGACTGAACTGAGGGCTGCTGGCATGGCCAGTCCCTGCAGTGCACCTCAGACCTCCCTGGAAACAGCTGCTCTAGCAGACCACAGCCCTCCAGCCCAGCTGGCATGCTGGGAGAGCCCAGCTCCCTCCTGAGCCTCCCTCCTTGTCACAGTCCCCGACTGAACCATGTCCCAGCTCCTCCACTGACACCCCTCACCATCCTCCAGCTCATCTGGGGAGGTCTCAGCCTCCTGCCCACCACAGCACAGTCACCCAGAACAGGTCTTGCTGGGCTCCCACTCACCCCAGATCAGGTACCTGTGGACCCCTGAGCCTGACCACTGCTCCTGGGCCATCCCTCATCCCCAGGAGCTGCCCGAGGAGGCTGTCAGCCCCCACTCTTCCTCCTCTGTGAACCAAGATGCACTTTGCCAGCCAGAAGCTTCAATGACCCCCCAGTCATCCTGCCCACAAAGAGAAGAGCCCACAAACAGCTCTGACACCTCCTACAGCCAGAACTGCTCTGTGCCACAGCTCCACAGCACCCTCACAGGGTGTGCTCAGCACCCCCCCTCTGACTGCATGGGGGGGCTCAGGCAGGACCCTGCACTCCTTATCCCCCCTCTGACTGCCAGGGGGGGCTCAGGCAGGACCCTGCACTCCTTATCCCCCCTCTGACTGCCAGGGGGGGCTCAGGCAGGACCCTGCACTCTCCATCCCCCCTCTGACTGCATGGGGGCCTCAGGCAGGACCCTGCACTCCTTATCCCCCCTCTGACTGCCAGGGGGGGCTCAGGCAGGACCCTGCACTCCTTATCCCCCCTCTGACTGCCAGGGGGGCTCAGGCAGGACCCTGTGAAGGGAGCAGCCCTGGGGCCAGGAGCAGAGCAGCAGGGCACTCGCCAGGTGGCTGTTGGGCCTGAGGCAGCCCAGGGTTCACCCACTTTACACAGGTATTTAATGTGTGCTCCATATTCCATGCTGGTTTTAGGCTGGGTGCTGTAGGACACTCTGAAACACCCACACTTGTACCTACACACACATTTCCTGAGCAGCAGAGATAGAAGAGGGAATGTTGCTCTGTCCCTGGCCCCAGGAGCCAGGGCAGCAGCTCAGTGCTCATCCCAAGGCCACTTCCATCCCCACTCACCAGGCAGCCAGGCCCCAGAGCCAACAAAGGCCACACACACTATCTGACTCCAGAAACCACAGCTGCCTGTGACTGATGATGGACATTTTTGTCTCCTTGCCTTTATAAAGCTCGATAATAAATCCCTGCCAATCAAGTTCCAAGCTGTGCAATGTTTGGTCTGATCACCCTTAATTAAGGGCCCATCCTGTGCCAGGCAGAGACCAGGCTCAGTAAGGCCAGGCTGCAGCTTCTGCAGACCCAGCCCTTGGCTGCCCCGCAGGGAAAGTCAGAGATTCTGAGGATAAATACTCAATTAACTCTAATCCACTGAGTTACAGGGTAAAGTGACACCCAGGATGAGCCCAGGAAGCAAACTCTAAAGACCAAGGTGCAAACAAAGGGATGGCTTTCACCCTGCTGGAGCAAATCAGGTCTCTGATATCGAGCTAATCAAACACTGAGCTCTACCCCAAACCTCCCAACCTGCACCCCTGCCCCACCTGCAGCACAAAAGGTGGTGGGTGCCCACGTTGCTCTGCAGCTCCCAGTTCACTGGGAACCCCAAGAGCTCCTGTACACCCCACCAGAGAGCAGCATCGCTGATGGGGAACTCAGCACAGGGAAGAGGAAGACCCTTGGGCTCAGGGGCTCCTTCCATCCAGGCTCTGGGGTGTCTCTGGGATTCCCAAACCCAACCAGCCCCTGGGACACAGGCTCAGCCCAGACAAACACAGACCACAGAGCAGGACACGGCTCAGGACTCAGAGGGTAACTCAGGCCAGCAGAAGTGACCACAGCAGCCCAGCCACCGAGCCCCTGCCAGCACGAGGATGCTCCTGTGGAGAAGAGCACGGGCAGGAAGATGCTGCCAGCTCAGCTCTCCTGACCAGAAAGGTTTCTCTAGCTGGGAGCCAAATCCCGTAGGGAACAAGGGAGAAGAGTCCCTGGCTGAGCCACTGACAGCAACACCCCCCGAAGAGCCCTGAGCCCACACAGCCAGGAGAAGGCGCTGCCCGCGGCTGAGGGGAGGGCCGGGGATCCCCTCCCGCGTCCAAGAGCGGACACCGCCTCCCGCTGCGCCTAATTTCCACCCCTCAGTCCCTCTCCCCCTCGACCCCCGCGGGGGTTGCGGAACGCACCCCTGGCGCGGCACGGCCGGCGCAAGGGAGGCGCGGGGCCTGTCCCGGACGCGGATGCTGACAACCCCCGGGCTGCTCGGAAGCGGCGGCCGGCGGCACAACGCGACTGCCGCTCCGGCCCCGCTTGTCACGCCACCTCCGCGCCACCACCCGCAGGGAACGCGCAGCCCGCGGCGAGGAGCGGGTGACAGAGGAGGGAGCGCCGAGCCCGGCGGCCGGGAGAGGCCCCGGCAGCGCCCCTCACCCGGCCTCGGTTACCGGCCCCGGGCCCGGCCGGGCGGCGCCTCCGCGTTCCCCCAGCCCGGGCAACAGCGGCCGCCGGGCCGGGCTGCCCGCTGCCGGGGCGGCCGGGGCGGGGCGGGCCCGGAGGCCGCTGCAGCCCCGGGGCAGGCGGAGCAGCGGCGCGGCTGAGCCCGGCCGCCCCGGCAGGGCCCGGCCCCGGGCCCGTCCCTTCCCCGCACCCAGCCGCCCGGGGACGGCGGGGGGACGGCGCGGCGGGGCCGCCCCAGCTCACCTGCGGGCGAACGCAGCCCGAACCCGGCCCCGGCCGCCAGCAGAGCCGCCGCCGCCCGCCGCGCCGCCGCCGCCATGCCTCGCGCGCCCGCCGCACCGCCGGCGCCTGCCGATGGCGTCAGCGGCCGGGCCGCGCCAGCCCCGGGCGGCCGCCGGGTGACGCGCAATGACGTCACGCCCGCCCGGCTCCCCGCGCGGGCGCCGCCGCGGAACGCGGCCCCGCGGCCCCTGTTCCCGCCGCCAGCTCCGGCTCGGCCCGGCCGGGGCCCCTGGTGCCGCGGCAGAGGGTGGCGGCGCCGGGCCCGCGCGTCGGGCCGCGCTGCCCCCGCTCTGACAGGCGGCCGGGGCCCAGCTCCTCCCGTCCCCCGTGGCAGGGCCCGCCCGGGGTTTGCCGCGGGGAGCCCCCTGCCCTCGGCGCAGCTCGGTGGGCGCAGCACGGGGCTCCGGGGCCGCGCCTCGGCCGGGCGCCGCCCAGCCCGTCATTCCCCCGAGCCCCTGAAACCCCCCGCGGCTGCGGGGAGCGGAGATCGGGACCCAAAAGGGGCCGCAGAAAGGCTCCGGCTGGGGCGGGAGCGAGGGGGGAAACGCGCCCGGTTGGGAAGGTGCGTGAGAGCCGAGCCCGGCCCCGCCAGCCCCGCGGCTCAAAACAACCAGGGAGCGGATCTGGTCTCAGCGAGCACCGACCGCCGCCAGCCCCGGAGAGGGAAGCGCGGCCGCCGCACGGAGCCGCCTCTGTAAGCCCGGGCTGCGGGCCGCTTGCTGGCAGCGCTGCGCCTGCGGCTCCCTCGCAGCCTGCGGGCTGGCGGGGCCGCTCCGGCCGCGCGTAGGGACCGCGGGCAGCGGGGCTGGGCCGTGCCGCGGGTTACAGACCGGCTGCAGCAGACCCAGTGCGAGCCTTGGCGCTGCTCTGGCACCCCCGCGCCGGGCTGTGCCCCCCCAACCCCGGCACCGACCCAGCCCCTCCGAGTCCTGCTGCTGCAGCCAAAGTGCCGCCTGAGCCCGTTTCAAACGCTTCCCTCTTCCCACTGTGATCATCGCTACACCCAGCTGACCCCATGGCCCCGCTCTGCAGCAACACCCCCCCAGAGCTCTGGTACCAGCTGTGAAACACCCAAATCCTCCTGCCCTGGGTGTGTTTTGACTGTCTGGCTGCAACGCGTGGCTCCGGCCAGAAGGCTTGGGGACGGCAGGGCTCTGGTAGGGATCTTCCCTTCACTTACCCAGCAGTTGGCTTCAGTCGCTCCCCTGGCAGCACCCTGGGCCGGCAGCACTGACCCGGCTCCTCGTTTGAACTTCCCGGCCGTGGGGGGTGGGTGCAGGGGGGACAGATGGTCCCTGTGTGCTCTGCTGTGCTGCCCCAGCTCTGCAGCAGCTGCCATGGGAAACCACGGCACTGGGTTTGGCAGAGGCACTGGGTGCACAGCCGGCTGGCTCGTCTCGCAGGCCACGAACTGCTTTCACTTGCTGCTGTTGCTGAAGGAACTCCACGCTGCTGCAGGTGCCGACACAGAGCGCTGCTGGGCCTCAGCACAGCCAGCCAGGGGGTTGCCATCCTTGGCTCCCCAGGCCTGAGGGCTCCTCTTCCTCCGCCCTCTGCTGCAGCCAGACCCTCCACCCCTCCACTCTGATGCGGCCAGGCAGGAGCAGAGCAGGGAGCGCTTCCAGAGGTGCTGAGGGCAGGCCTGGGGCCCGAGGGGCAGCAGTGAGCAGCCCAGCACCTGGCCAGTGGCTGAGCAGAAGAAACACACTGGCAGCTGCTGCAGTAGCTGTGTGGGTGAGGTCAGCAGAGCCAGCAGCAGGTAGCAGCACACAGTGGACAGCCACAGAGCAGAGAAGCAACTTGTTCAGCTTTGAGCACCTTGGTCCCCTCCAGAACTCAGAAGGGGCACAAGGCCCTCACATCCCCTGCCTGGCACCGCTCCCTCGTGCCGCTTTGCCTTAGAAACCCCTGTGTCTCCAGGACACTGCACCTTATGCCACTGCCTCCCCCATCAAACCACAGGTGAGCACCAGAGGAGCCCAATGCCCATCCAGCCCTCAGGTAATGCCAGATTTCCTCTGGGCAGAAGGGGCTAGAGCAAAGCCCCCCACCCCCCTCCAGCTGTAGGGCTTGTCCCCCACAGCCTTGAGCTGTGCACTTCCCTCCTCTCCATGGTAAATACCAGGTTTTACCTAGAACCACTCTGAGCTGGGATTACCTTATCTAGATCCATCCCCTGCTCTGTGCTCTTGCCAGACTTCAGGTTGTACTTAAAAACATCCCGGTATTTGCTTCCCATCGGGGTCACTGGGTTTGGGGTTCTTTATTTCCACTCTTCCCCAGGAGCAGGAACCCAAAGGAGCCACAGCCCAAGCACCGGCCACCTCTGCTCCACCCAGGCCTCTCCTTACCCACGTCCAGAAGCGGTGCCAACAGCTCTGACACGGGCGCTGCTTTACAGGTATGAGAAGACTGAGCGCGGTTACCTTACCCTGAGGCTGCGCTGATCCCAGCGGGCAGCAGCCAAGTGGAACCATCCTTCAATCCAAGCAGTTTTACCAGCTTTTATTAGAAACACCAGCACATTTCAAGTTTCCTCTTTTTGATCACAAATATAGTATTTTTCCTCTTTTTTAAGTACACAGCATGAGACACAGCATCAGGGCTTGCCAGCTTTGTTTTTTTCTTTCTTTCTTTCCTTTTTTTGTTTCTTTACAGCAATTTCTCTCTCTTGGACAAGCTTTGGGTTAGTGTTCACTGACCTCACCCCCAGCCCCAAATTTTGACATCTTGAACTGCTGAAGACAATTGCGTGGGCAGATGAATCCGATGGTTGTGAAAAAGATGCACTAGAGAAAAAGTCTGTGAGGAAAGTCGAAGCAGAGACCCTCTGAAGTTAAAAATAAAAGGTAATAATAGAAATGAAGTGGCGCCACGGCGTGCTGACTGCCTTCACAGCACAGGGATGGAAGCCTGAGATAAACCCTTTGCTCTTCTCCCCCACCCCCCCCATCCTTCTCCAAGGCCTTTCCTCTAAAAAACAAAAGGCTGGAGGAAGCGCTGCTGTGATGTGGAAAGCCAAGCCTGGCCGGTGCAGGGTACCGCGCCGGGGCTGCCGGGAGCCCCATGCCAGTCCCAGGGCATGGAGAAGCCTCGAGCTCTGAGGGATGGGTCAGGCTAGTCCTGGTTTTAGCTCACACCTACGCTGGGAATGGTTCCCTGGATTTCATTATTTTTAAATCCAAGGAAGTAACTGATTGCAGGGAGGAGGGGCAAGCGTCCCAGAAGATGAGGGCAGGGTGACAGGGTATTTATTGAAGGGAACATGGACATGATTTGTTATTTTTTATTCCACAGAAAACCCTCAAATCTAGACTCAGAGTTAACAGCAGAAAAATAGTGTTAAAGTCAATAGGCTCATATTTTACTGTAGACTAAATAAATTAGCCTAGAATTAACTCAATACTCTCTATTTTCCTTTCACTGGTGATCCTTCTCTAAAGTAATGCAGTTTGGTTTGGTTTTAAAAAGCAACGGCTAGTAATAATTTATTCCAGTTAACCCTTCTGGCTGCACACCTGCTACTGCCCCGTGGCCAGGCACCCCTTCCCCTTCCCCCCTCCCCAAAAAGGAAACACATCTCTCAGGGGCGTGGTAAAACCAGACCCGTTACCCACGGTCCCGCACGGATCCCGTCGCTGCCTCTGGCTGCTCTGTGTAACGAGTGAGTATTCATAGCCATGTCTTACAAAGAACATGATCCAAAAAATATATAAATAAATAAAAACCTTAAACATTCTTACATGGATTTTAAAGAACAGAATACATGTTAAAAACTTCAGTAATTTATATCAATTTTAAGCAATACTTTATATACAATGGAAAAAAGACATGCATAGTCCAAATACAATGTTGAAAACAGCATTTTCATAACAAAAAACCCAAACACTAAGTGTTAATACCATGTACATGAATTCAAGAAGGACCACCCTTTTTTGTCTGTTGCACACAGTTTATTTAACAATATGATATTATAAGTAAGAAATGAGTTTTTTTTTCTTTTTTTTTACCATTCTATACAGTGATTGAATCTTCTTGGATTTTCTTATTTATAGTAATTATAGAGCTTGCATGATTTACACTAGAATTGCTTTTCCTCATTTCAAGTTTCACACAGAAGAAAGAAAGAAAAGAATGCTTCTTCTCTATTCAAATCAGCACGGCCTAAGAGTGATCATCCCTATTTTCATCTAAAACCAGTTTTAATCAGAGAAACAAAGCAACAATTTCTACATCTGCAAGACAAGGGGGGGTTGGCGTTGGCCGGTGTGTGGTGGTGTGTGCAAGAGTCAGTTCCTATCTGTCGGGGTAATACTTCAAACGCCTGCAGAGTTCGCTATAGAAAACAAAACCTCCCCGCAACGTGGCAAAGTTACTGGGGTACATTGATATTGTTGCATTATTTCAGGAAACAGTTTCTGAATATTATTTTGTGGTTTGTTTTGTTTTTTTTTTAAATCTTCTTTTTTTAAACGCAAAACGTTGAAAGTTTTGGAAATACAAATAAAAAATATGAATATCATGAACTTGTGGTTTGTTTGGTTTTGTTTTTTTCCCCGTTTAAAAAAAAAAAAGAAAAAGGTATGAGTCAACAGCAACAAAAAAATAAAAACCAAAGAAAAAAACAACCCCACAAAAGAGACCAGATATTTTAACCGCCTGGCTTTAACAAAAAAATATATTCTTTGTATTGTTTTTCTTTTCTTTTTTTTTTTTCTTTTTTCTTTTTTTTTTTTTAAACAGCAATTCGTTCTTCCATGTGTAGGAAGCAGCAGTTCCATCTAGGCTCCAAAACAACCCAGATGTCTGAATTTTTTCAGTACAAAATGTCCCAAGAACACGAAAGGAAAAACAACAAACAAAAAAAAAAAAAAAAAAAAAAAGAAAAAGTAATGATGCTCCCATAATGCTACAAACCCTCCACAAATTTTTCTAATGTGTCCCCGGTGGTGTCCCCGACCAGAGACAACTCGTTAGACAACGCGCTCCTGCTGGGGGTGTTGAGTTGTGGAAGCATTGCACTCTGTTCTGGGTTGCCCAAGTGTCCCTGATCCATGGAGCTAGCCATAGTGACTGCGAGTCCTGGGTGGGGGGAGCCAGTCTGGGGAGACACGTGGTGAGGTGACGGCTGGGGCTGTATCCTGGGTGACGGGCTGGAATGTGGCGGCTGGGACTGGGGACGGGGAGACTGAACAGGTGCTGGGGACCGCACCTGGTTGCTGAGGGAGGTGGCGATCTGCTGGCCAGGGAGATGAGACGCCTGCGGTTGTCCTGAGAGCATGTGCTGCTGTGGGCTCATGGGGTTCGGCTGCCCAGGGGACCCTATCTGCTGTTTCATCTGCTGCTGCTGCAGGATGCGCTGCTGCAGGGCTTGCTGGATGTTGGGGGTGCCGTCCGCCCCCAGGCCGGGCTGGCCCATCTGGTTCAGCTGCCCCATCTGAGCCATCTGTCCCATGGACCCCCCCTGTATTGAGAGATGCTGCTGCATCCGCTGCTGCTGCATGGCTTGAGGGTAACCTCCAGGGCCCTGTGGCTGCTGGAACTGGTTGTGTCCTGCCATCCCTCCTGCCATGCCGGCCCCTCCTTGCTGCTGCTGCTGCTGTTGCTGCTGCTGCAGCAGCTGCCGCCTCAGCATTTCTCTGTACTGCGGGCTCATGTTGGCCATGCTAGGGTTGTGGCCGGGGTTCATGATGTTGATCGCTTGTCCCTGGGGGTTCATGGCTCCTATCCCTTGCTGCTGGGGAGGAACGCTGGGTCTCTGCACTCCTGCTTGCATCGCGTTCATGTTCTGCAATCCTGCTTGAGCGTGCATGCCCGGCTGCTGCATGCCCGTCTGCGGCTGCTGCATCCCAGGCTGGGGCTGTATGCCTGCCTGTGGCTGCATCCCAGGCTGGTTAGCCACGTATTTGGCCGTTCTTTGCTTTATAAAGGCTGCCATAAGCTGCGGGTTGGATTTCAGGATGTTAAGAACCTGCTGTTGCTGCTGCGGAGAACTGGGCGATTTCAGGGTCCTCAGTAAGTCCTGAAGTGCATTTGGGGGGATGCTCCGTGGTGGCTGCTGCACACCTGGCATCCTCGGCCCAGCCACTGCTTGTGGCGTGGCCATGGGCATAACCGGCCTCGCCATTCCTGGCTGCATGGGTTGCTGCTGCGGCATGGGGGGTGACTGCCACTGCCCAGGCTGCATGTTGGGCATCACGGGGCCGCTCACTGGGTTGGGCCGGGGTACATTCATGCTGACTTGCTGCATCTGGTTCACTGAACCCACCGCCGGGTTCACTAGCCCCGGGCGACCAGGAGGCAAACCATTGTTGATGTTGTTGACCCTGTAGAGCTGCTGCTGCTGCTGGGCAGCTTCTCTCTCGATCTGCCGAGCCGCTTCCACCGCAGCCGGCGGCGGCTGAGCCGGAGGCGGAGGCGCGGAAACCGGGTTTGCAGGTTTTCCTGTTGAAACAGTAGTAGGGGGCTGAGTTCTGGACACGCTGGGAAAGCCAGCCGGTGACATACTTACAGGGGAAGGCTGGGGCTGGGGAGGAGGCTGCGGCGTCTGCGGTGTACTTGGCTGCTGCGTAGGGGTTCCAGGCGTTGCTGAGGTAGGAGAAGGCAAACTTTGCTGAGGCACGTTTCGGGTGTTCATGGTAGCCATCCTTCTGCGCATGAGCTGAGCCTGCTGCAGGCGGTGCTGGATCTGCTGCTGTCGAAGCTTGTGTTTGATATTGAGACAGAATGGCACGGGGCATTTGTTCTCTTGGCAGTGTTTGGCATGGTAGCAGCACAGAGCTATGAGCTGTTTGCACACCGGGCAGCCGCCGTTGGTCTTGCGCTTGCAGCCCTTGGTGTGCTGGACAACCCGCTTCATCTTCTGGCAGGACGGCAGCGAGCAGTTTGCATTGCGGCACTGGCAGGCGTGCACAAGGGACTGAATGCAGCGCTGGATGCTCAGCCGTCGCGACTCCTGGGGGCTCTTTGACTGTTGCTCTCCTTGGCTGTTGCTCTCATCATCCAGGCCCAGGCCCCACTTCACCATCTTGTGGTCGTGGCTCTTAGTGTTGTAGCAGTTAATACAGAGGTCATAGTCCTGCAAGCAAAGGAAACCAGACTTGAGTTGTGTACCCAGCACTGACCATACCCCGCCGTGAAGCCACAAGTCCCAGCCACGGTGGGGAACACCTGTGGCTGGGTCTTTGCTTTATTCCATGCCAGAGTCTGGCAGGATTTGGGGATTTCTGGTTTTCCCTTTTGATCACAGGCACTGTTTACTTTCCTGTGATGTCTACTGGGGCACCTACATAAGGAGGGCCAAAGCCTCCAAGAGCCAGCCAAACCTACCGTGGCTGCCTGCGCAGCAGGGCTGGCTCTCCAGGTAGCCGGCTTGGTGCAGCTACCGACTAACAATCACTACCCTGCAATATGTGATTTTAAGATCTCCAAACCAACCCTTGAATTGAGTGCAGGTTTCAGGCCAGGACAGAGACTTACCTGAAAACCTGCTCATTCCCCCCCATTTTCGCTGCCCTGTCCTCTCTGCACAGGAGGAAAGGCACTCCCTTCCACAAGGAGCAACGTGAAGGACGTACCTCCTTCCACCACGTAATTCCCCCAGTGTGTATAACCTGTTTCCTGCAGCCTTGCCTCAAGAAGAGGCCCTGTTCAACACTTTCCTCAGAGGGATTAATTAAGACTCTTCCTCTGCAAAGCTGGCAATCACTTGGCAGCGTAAAAACCAGGCTGCACTTAGTAACATTTTTTGGGGGGTTCAGCTACAGCCAGAGGTCATCACAAGCCCTGCAGAGGCTGCCTTCTCCTCAAGTCCACCTGTGTAACTCCACACACAATTGCTCTCTGACACAGCTCAGTGGAGGTGATGCTGTACAAGCAGCAGTCATTAAAAGCATCAAGCCAGGTTAGGAAGCAATCATTTGGGCTGATCTGAGGGGTATGCTGCCACTACTGCTGGGCTGAGGAGACAACGAGCTGTGTGTGTCAGCCACCTCACCCAGCTTTGTGGCAGCCTGGACTTGTGCCCAGCTGCTCTCTTAAAACACCAAGTACCACGTCCAAAGTGGAATGAAAACGAAAGCTTCCTTGCAGAAAGGGCCACTGACTTCTCCCATGGGCATGTTTAATGCAGTCAAGTTCGTGCCCTGAGGATCCCGACATCCACACCCCTGCCACCCAGCCCTGAAGGGCTTTACCTTTAAATTAAAAACTCATCAATGCAGAGAAGCCACAGTGGAGTAAGTGCTGCAGCAGCAGCCATTCCAGAGTACTGGTGCCTTCCGTGGCAAGACACTAAGGAGGCACTCAGCTGAGAAGAGGTACCACTGTGGCAGTCACCTCCTCATGAGGCTTAGCAGCCCTTCTGTCAGGGCAGGCTTAATTTGGAGGAACTTTGGGCAACATAAAAAGAAATTTGAGCTTGGCTGTTGGGCAAGAGCAAGCAGAAGTCTCCAGGGATGTACACCTACCTCACAGACAGTGCAATGCCACCTTGTTTCCACATGATGCTTGCACTCATTGCACGTATAGACGAAGCGATCCTGCCCTTGAGTGTGCAGCTCCACCAGCATGCAGAGCGTGGACCACTTGGAGCGGCGTAGTGAGGAGAACTCCCAGTGCTTATCTCTGGCTAAGGTGAGGAAGGCATCCCGCCCATCCATCAGGTCACAGCTAAGTAATGGATCAGGGTCCACAATGGGAGGCAGAGTGTTAATTACAGGCCCAGCATGTAAATGAATCACAAAAAAGACCTGCAGATAAATGGGGGGGAAAAGAACAAGATCAGTGAGGTTAGATAAGCTTGCAGGGAAAAGCTCTGTTGCAGGGGCAATGTGCTACAAATGTTATCCAATTAACTCAGTTCAGGCTAATCTCTTCCAAGATGTTGTTACACAACAGAAAGAAATTCTAGTGCAATCAACAAGCTTTACTCCTCCTGATTTTTCAGTTCTATCATCCTGTCTGGATTTACAGGGAATAAAACCCTGCTCTTTACCCAGCACATTTTGGCAGTACCTCTTTATGCTTCTCCATAGTGGCATAGAGCTTCTGAGACAGATCATTGGACACGTTTGGCATGCTGGGTTTCTTCTTGTTAGCTCTGCTGATGCTGCTCTTATTCTTGTTGGTTTTTTTGTTGTTCTTTTTCTTGGCATTTTTGCTGTCACCCTGGCTTCCCTGCAAGAAAGGCAAAGAGGTTGTGCTTTAGAGCTCTCTCCCAGTCACTGCAGCTGAAAGTGAAAACACTTCTGTTGTCAATAACAGAACTTTGACCCAATGCAAGTCAGCCATAATGTGTTAAACATATCCTACCTTGCAGGGAAAATCACAAGCCAAACCAACACAAACACTGTTTAAAACCAGATTTTTAAAGTATGCATATTCAGTAAATAATCTGTATCTTACACTTGTGTTTTTTCCTTCTCAGACACTCTGTGCTGCAGCTTCCACTGCCTGTTTTACAAGCAAATCTTAGATATCAGATGATAAAATGAGATACAAATAAACTGGACTTAAAAATTTCCAGAAGTACAGGACTTTGCTTTGTTGTTGCATTTGGGGTTTCACACCCTTACTCAACCTTTCATCTGATGCTTTCTGTTCGGTTTTACTGAACAAATTCAGGGCTAGTACACAAGAAAGAACATCTGACATTTCCAACTTGTGAAACTGAATCATAGAATCCCAGACTGGTCTGGGTTGGGAGGGACCCCAAGGGTCACAGAGCTCGAGTCCCCTGCCACAGGCAGGGCCACCAACCTCCAGGCCTGGAGCTACACAAGGTTGCCCAGGGCCCCAGCCAACCTGGCCTTGAACACCCCCAGGGATGGGGCATCCAGCATCTGGGCAGCCTGTTCCAGCCCCTCACCACTCTCTCTGGAAAGAATTTCCCCCTAATATCTCCTCTAACCCTTCCCTCCTTCAGCTTCACTCCATCCCCCTTGTCCTGCCAGTCTCTGCCCTTTAACAAGCTGATTCCCTCCTGTTTCTCTGCTCCCTTCAGGGACTGGAAGGCTGCAATGAGGTCCCCCCACAGCCTTCTCTTCTCCAGGCTGACCCAGCCCAGCTCCCTCAGCCTCTCTCTGTAGGGGAGCTGCTCCAGCCCTCTGAGCATCTCCGTGGCCATCCATCCTGAGACCTCCTGCTGTGCACACAACTCCAAAAAACCCCCCAAACCCTCACTTGGGCCCAAGTTACAACCCAGGCCACAATGACCATCTACTGAATACAGGATGTAAATAATGAGAGCAAAAAATAGCAGAGGCTGCTATTTAGATGACCTGTGAAAACACAAATAACTTTTAGACTTCTCATGTCCTTGGAGGAGAAACACCCCAGCCTGCAGCAGGGAGCTCACCACTGGCACAGACCCCCTGCACTGCCAAGGGGTTGGGTATCTGAATGGTAACAACAAGCCACCAAAATACTCTGATACATATACACACAGAGGCAAAGAAGTGTCATGGATACGATGTACCAGCACATACAGTTTATCCACAAGCATGTTTATTCAGAAAGACAAAACCCACTCTGGCTGAAGGAAGCAGTCTCATGTCCAGGCTGGTGCCATCACTCCCTGCCACCAGCTCGGCTCCCATGGAATCCCCTGTCCTACCTTGGCTCCCTCTGTAACCAGCTCTGATGTTTGGAAATTAAGATTAAAAAAACCTGTTTGGAAATGCAAATGACACTATTTTATGGGAAACCAGACGGAGGTCTAAGGGATTTGAAGATGAAGTGAGCTACTCTATGTTCCCCAATGTGATTTCTTTCCCCCAAATCTTCTAACCCACTGATGGATTTAGGGCATGTCCTCCTTTGTTCACACATTCCAGAGCAGCAACATCCACTTTAAAACAGAAACACCAAAAGGAGCAATGGATAGAACTCAGCTGACCACAGAATTTTAAGTTTTCTTCCTAAGCCACTTTCAATATGTTTAAATTTTGCCCACTGTACAGAGATATTCCAAAGTGCTTTGGGAAGTTTTAAGATTGCTTTTGTAGGACTTCATTTCGATGGCACTGAACAGATCCAGCCAAGGTCACCAGAGATCCTGGTACCTCAGCCAGCCCTGTCCCCCCAGAACCTCTCTCAGGAACTGCTGAATATCTGCCAACTCTTTAGACTCTAACTAATCCTCACTATGACTTTTAAGCAGCTCTCTCCCCACATACAAAGTTTAAGCCCAAGAGTTTAAGACAAGACAGACACATTCTGCACCATCTCTGCTGCTGGGTGTGGGGATCCCCACTGCTGAGCTGTTCCCTCCATAACGTGACACAAGTTTGAGTGGCTGCACTGGGGAAACACAGACTGGGGTGAGTGAAAAGGGCCCTCAGACACCCCCACCAGCCCAGGGTGCCCCAAGCCCCATCCAACCTGGCCTTGAACCCTGCCAGGGATCCAGGGGCAGTCCCAGTTTTTCTGGGCACCCTGTGCCAGGTCCTGCCCCCTCCCCAGGAAGGATTTCTGCCCCCAGCCCCTCCCCAGCTGCCCTCCTGCAGCTGAAGGCCATTATCACTCATCCCATCACAAGTGGAGTTCTCACACTGTTAATTTAATTTCTTTCTCCAAGACAAGTGGCAGAGACCCCTCTGTCACATTTTTTGTTGCATTCTGGGATGACATCCTTGGCAACTTGGATGCAGATTTTGATGTCCTGCCACCCCAGGGAGCACCCATGGCATTAAGTGGGGCCACAGGGATGTCACCAACCCAGGCTGCACCTTCTCACTTCAGTCAGGCAGCTTGGGCAAGTTTCACAGGTACCTGTTCTGGGCCTTTTCAAAAGCCCTTTTCCCCCCTCTCAGCTGCAGAGGTGTACACCAGTGTTTTCACTGGAGAGGCATGCCAGGATGTACTGAAAGCTGTGCTGTCAGCAGAAGAGGACTGCAACTTCAACCTTCCAGCCTTGTCTTCCAGTTACTTTCACACTGCTGTGTTTGTTGAGTATTTCAGTATGAAGTTACAATCAGAAGGAACAAGGGGAGAGCAAGGAACTTCATGGTCCCATAGAAAGCACACATTGAAAGGGCTGCTGAGGCTTAAGGGAACGGATGGCACAGCAGAATGGACAGCAGGGTCTGTTATGCATGTCCAACACACTGGATGCAAACTGCCACAGCATCTAAGCTCAAGAGTCCTGCCCCAGTTAAGAGGTTTTGGCTCCTCCCCAGCCTGTTAAGACTTCACATTTTCTTACTAGATTTGTTTTCTAAACACCTTGCTGTACATTACAAGTAAAAGGGCCAGTATAGAAGTGTTAAGGCCATTTGGGTACTGATACAATCAAGATACAATTAAAAATTGATAATGAAATTCTGGACAGGACCCTGAGAAAGTGGTTTGTACAGCTAAAAGAGAACAGAAAAGCAAAGAGAGAACGCTGGTGAAGGGACATCACCACCAGGATCAGCATTTCACACCAATGAATTACACAGCTTGTAATAAATACTTCTCAATTTCAGCCCCCTACAACAAGTACCTCTGCCTAAATAACAGCCAAATTTAATTCAGCTTTGAGAAATAGAGCATCTTCCAAAATGGAAATACCAAGGTGATTTGCAAAGGTGTGAACCAGCAGCTCAGCCAAATGACTGCAAACAAATGCAGCAGTCATGATGGGATCCAAAAGCAGATGAACCATTTCTGAGAACAGAGCTGCTGAACTGACATAACTGACTTCTGATTCTGTTACTAAGAAGCCATCAGCTTGCTGTTGAAGAAAGGCAGAAACACAGGGTAAAAGGAATCTAGATGTAACACCTGGTGTGAATACCCTCTGTTCCAGTTTACTGAATGTGAACTCCCTAATTTATGACAGCATTGTCAGCCTTGTGAGCCAGAAGCAAATGCAGCAGTTGAAGTTCACTCACCTCTGTTGTTTCACTAGCTGCAGTGCTTTCTTCCTTTTTCCTTTCTTCCTCTTCCTGCTCCAGCTCCTTAATGCTTTCTTCCAGCACATTGGGCCAGAAATCACCTTCGAAGTAAGGCAGCTCCTTGGCACTTGTCAGCCTGTCCTCAGTTGCTTGTTTGAAGATGTCCTGTTTGGCATTATCACACAGTACCACAGGTAAGTGAAGACCACTTAGGATAGAACCAGAGACATGACCCCATCCAACTCTGAACAGCCACAACCTCACTCCCAGCCCATGGTCTGCTCCTGGCACGGCTCCTTTTCTGGGCATGGCTCAAACAGCTGGCCTGGCAACACCTTAACAGCCCCACTCCTCTCTCAGAACGACAGCTGCTGGGGCTCTCCCTAACCTCTGTCTGCCACCACGGGGGAGACTAGAACACCCTTGGAAAATAGAATAAACTCTCCTGTAGAAACTCAAAGCCCACACACTTGGCTTTTCCTAGACGGCTTGTGGACAAGAGCAGGGATTGTTCTTGTGACAGCAGGTGAAGCTCTGTGGACCACCTGGCTAGATAGCCCAGGGACCACTGAGAGCAGGCATTTTACACAGCTGATCCAGAGGTGGGGTTTTTCACAGAACTGTAGGGGTTGGAAGGGACCTCAAGAGACCATCGAGTCCAACCCCCAAGTGTGTACAAGACCAGCCAGTGCTTTTTCTGGTTCATTTGAAGACCACCTTATCAGGACACACAGGCTTTGTAGCTCTCTGCTATTCTGGATCAGAGAACAAGGCTTGGTATATGCTGCTCTGTGCCACACATTCAGTAACTGTCCCTTGCAATCAAAACACTGATTCTTTCCCAGTGCTGCCACTGTCATTAAGAAATCCTTGTCAATTTGAGCACGCAAGGAGCAGCAAACACTACCCTGGCCATCATTACCTTGTTTCCTTGGGTACATGCCTGATATTCCCCAATCATGAAAATCATCCTTCCAAATGAAGGTGCTGTTTTATCAGCAGTATTTTTTGACTTCACACTTGTGGGGTGCAGTATGCCACCTCATCTTCCAGAATCACCAGAAAACAACTTCTGAAACCTTAATGAGCTACAGACTCCCTTGCCTAGAAGGCAGCAGTGAAAGGTAAGTACAGGAAGGCAGGTTCTTGCACACTTCTCTTCATGTAGAAACAAAACCCAAGGGATTTTTAGTCTGAGAGGCAGAACCTCCAGAAAGTGTAAGAAAATGAAGACATTACTTGAGAATAAAATCCCTTGTACAACACCACCATAACTTAATGTCTTACAAACCAGTATTAGCTGCCTTCAAATGAAAAGCCCCTAAGAACTAATTTAGGAAGTCAACAGCAACAAACCTTATAGTCATGAATGATTCTCTCAGCAAACGCCTTGTCCAGCATCTTCTTATACCATTCTTGCAAACGTTTGGGTTTGGGGATTTTCTGATCAGGGGGATGGCAATGAAAGATGTAGTCATCTCCTTCACTTGGGGGACAGGCCCAGATGTGTCCTGTCACATACCTGCATTGAACACACGACCAAAAAACCAGTTATAACCATTTCAATTATCTTAAGATTAACTCAGACCTCTGCCTTCCCTGCACTCCCCACCCAGCTTGCTTTCTCCTTTGTACCAAAGATCCTGAAGCAGTAACCTCCATTCAAACAGGGGATGAGAAAAGGTCTGGGATACAAGAATGAAGCTTAAACATCAAATGAACCTCTGATAAACAGCATCCTGACAACAGAAAAAACACCTTAGTGATAAAGTCTAAATTTCTCTCCACTGCAGAACAGATGTGTGTGTCTCATATCTCAGAGGGCAGAATTACAGAATCACAGGGGTTGGAAGGGACCTTGAGAGATCATCGTGTCCAACCCCCAGGAAGGAAAGACAGACTACCCCAAGTGAAAAGCTACTCAGCCTACTGGATAAGAAGAAGAAAAAGAAAAATGTTTTCTTTGCAAAGATCCCACTTACCCAAGTTTCTTCACGTACTCCAAATACCCAATGAGGATCTCATGATAGACTGCAGTGCGGAGGCACCGGGGGCGGAAGAAGTGGATGCTGTCGAGATAGGATATGTACACACGCCTGCACAACGAGAGGAGGACACGCGTCAGGCACGGCTGCTGAGGCCTGACCCGACACAGGCAGAGCCACAGAGAGCAGGGAGAAATTAATGACATCATTTTAATGCACATCTCAGCAGCTTAACATGGTATAAACAGTTCTCTAAGGGAAAAGATGGGAAGCATGTTTTTTTGGCAGCAAGAATATGCATCAAGAGGCAAAATTCATTAGAGAATAGAAAAAAAAACAACATTTGTGTTGTGATCACAGAATGGCATGGGTTAGAAGGGACCCCAAGGGTCACAGAGCTCCAACCCCCCTGCCACAGGCAGGGCCACCAACCTCCAGGCCTGGAGCTACACAAGGTTGTTCAGTGCCCCATCCAACCTGGCCTTGAACACCCCCAGGGATGGGGCACCCACCCCCTCTTTGGGCAGCCTGTGATATTTGTTTTCTCCTTCAAAGTCACCTGCGGTCTTACAGTTGGTCTTATTTGTGCCACAGAATTGAAAGGCATTTCCCACTCTTGAGTATCTGAGAACAGCCATTCAGGGAATGTGGCAAGAAGCTCCCTGTGCATGCAGTGGTGGTACAGAAGTAGGGGTACCTTGTATTTGGAGGGGGGCAGTCCGAGCCGTACTCCTGGACGTGCATGCCGAAGAAGCACACATCTACTCCATCAATCTCCTCAAATGCAAAGAGAGCTTTGGTACGGTAAGGGAAAGACTCTGACATCTCACCAGAATCCACAAATCTGATGGGGAAGGGGGGAGGCAGAACAGGAAAAAGAGAAAAAAGGAAAATAACAAAAAGCCAATTATTAAGCCAGTGTCCTACCAGAATGAGGAAATGTAATCTTTGACTCAAACAGTCCTGCAGGAGTTGAGCAGGGTCAGATCAGAGCTGTATTGAAAGAGGGAGCCCCACTGCCATAAAACTCCAAGACTGTTTTCATACAGTTAACATAGGACTGAAGAGGCAAGCACTGAGTAGAAGGGCATCCTCAGACACCACAGGACTTTAAATGTGTTGCAGAGTAGACAGCCCGATGCATTATGATGAAGCAATGCCATGTAAACACTGTCTTCATCAACTAAAGCCTAAATACTTCACAGAGTAAACCTTTTAGGCTTCTCATTTACAATAAAGCAAATTGAAAATAACTTCTGAAAGCTCAATACTTATAAACCACCTAACGAAGTCAAAGAACAGTACATAACAGGATCTCAGCAACCACTCCAAACCCAGTCAGGAGTTCTGTACTGCTACCCAAAGCATGGGCAGGCTCTCTCTCAAGATGTAGTAATCTGAAGTCATAGTATTACAGCCAAAACCAGGATGTCCCCCCTGTTACCCCCCAAAGAGTCACAACACAACTGTCACCTCCCCCAAATTCATTCACTACCTACCACACTTTCATAATCTGACTCAAGCCCAAGTTTCAATAACGTGCAAAGGGATGAAGGTGTGAATCAGCAGGGTCTGGCAGTGTTTAAGCAGGGACACATCGAAAGAAATTTAAAAATCTGTGATGAAGAGAACTGACCTGGATTTCATTCCTGGTTTAACTTCTACTGTCTTATCTGAACTTGCTACTACTCTGACAAAGACCTCTCCAGCTTCAGGGTGATTCTGCCTCCGCAAAAATTTGTTGACTCTGTCTTCCAAATGGTTTCCTAAACGTGTGGTCTGCAGCCCTGGAAAGGAAGGGAGAGAACAGGACAATGGGAACATTAATACCAGGGAAATCATCATGAAGTTCTGGGTGTTACCATGCTCCTCGGGTCTCGCCTCTCTGTGTGGCAGTGGGTTTCTCCCTTTGCTTTACCTCCACAGGAAAACGTGATGTTTGCATTCACACAGCCAAAATTAAAAAACCAAACCAAACCCAAGCAAACCCAGCCTTGTTTTTACCCAGGCCTTAAGTGCTCATACCCTACCATGAAAGCTAAAACCACTACAGTGGGAAAAATCCCTTGGTGAGTGAACTAACAAAGGCAGCTTTACATTGAGTTTTTACATTTGCAGGCTTGTTTTATGAACACTGCAAATGTTTTCCCCTAACAAAACCACTATCTGGCTGCCTGACAGAGATTACATCACTTTACAGATCTGGCTCCGTGCCACACCTTTTCAAGCAAGGCAAAGCAAATCAACAGAAATGAAAAGCCTTTTGACTTCAATGGAGATTTCATTGCTTTTTCTTTTCAGGAGAGCTTTTAGACTCCACAGCTACAGTAATCTGCACAGAAAGCCCAAATAGTTCTTGCACAGCGATAGAGGTCTTCACAAGTTCAAGTCCACACATTGTCCAGATCCCCTCTCTGTCTTTACATTTACAGTTAGCCTTTGTGGGGAGAGCTACTTTTGTAGTACTACAAGACCTGATGGTTTTCAAATAAATCCACAACAAATTACAGAAATTAAGATTTTGTTTAAATTAAGAAAACATGGGTGGCACCCTGTTCTGACTTGAAGATTTATGGCCACTTCTCTGATCCTGCTGTCCTTATTTCACTAACTATCGTTCCTGCTTCATTTTTAGGTCAATCTGCTACCTTTTCCAAAGCAATGGTGCAATCCACAGATGTTTGTTTCCCTAAGATGCTATGAATTTTCCTCTCTCCATTGCTTCATTTTTCAGTTGTTATTTGGCTACTGACACCGGGTGGTTGGTTCTTCCTGAGCACTGAGCTTGCAGGCAGAACACTGCAGTGAAATAGCTGTGCTAAGGTGTATTTTAGGCTCTGATTCTTGGTGAAAAAAGCCACGTTTACTCAAAGGAAAATCTCACTTTCTAAGGGATTTATACACTTGGGAGTTTTATTTACAATCTTGTTTAGTATCCTGTAGCCTATTGCCTTGTCCAGTGAGGTTCTGAGGTTATAACCAGCACAATCCCATCTAGGTATCATTTACCCAGGAGCTAGTAATTCACTTTGAAGGTAGGCTGAAGTAAAAACACACCAGGCCCTTTACCAATCCCAATGCACTTGCCTTTCCCAATGTTTTCCAGCCCAATACAATACATCAGGGTTTCTGTATCTAATAGAAGTGGGGTGATTTTAAAGGAAATCAAAATAATTTTAAAGAAAATTCACAAACACTTTGAGGAAATACATTAGTTTAGTTGATTTTTCCAGAAGACAAACAGGGGAAAAAAAAAGAAATGGCTCAGTTTCAACTAATCAGTTGGTACATTTTTAGAAAGCCATTTTATTTAACTCTGCTGTCTTCTTGTGTTGTCATTTTATCATCTTTCCAATGCTAAGCAACCAAAGGATATCTGCTTCCTTCCTTATGCTGCAATGCATTAAGACTTGAAAAAACAAACAACAAAAAAAGACCAGATAGGAAGATAAAAGAAATAGGCAGCATTGAGATTAGATGCACTCTAAAAGCTGCATATTTTGCTGTGTAAATGTGCAAATTCTTTCAGAAAGCAACTGGATTTTGGTTCTTGGACACCTCCCAGGGAAGTGGTGGCTGCCTCCTCCCTGGAGGTGTTCAAGGCCGGGCTGGACAGGGCCTTGAGCAGCAGGGGGGTTGGGACTTGATCATCTTTGGGGTCCCTTCCAACCCAAACCTTGCTATGATTCTAACATACAGAACTCCACTAAAAGCTCAGGTCTCAGTGAACGCTGTGATGCAAACTCAACAACTGGCATTCACACTGGTGACCACATCACAGGCCTTCAGGCCGCCCAGGCCCAGCAGCTCTGCTGCAGCAGCAATGCCCAGGTATTTGTGACTGGATGAGACCCTGGGCAGGGAAGGAGAAAGTTGGATTTTTGGCATACTGTGACTTTTTGTCAGGAAGCTACTTTGGGTGCCATCTTTTGTCACATTAGCTAGCAGTTAAGCAGCATTTGTGTAAGAAAAAGGCTCCCAAAGTTGGGCATTGCACAGCATCACCCAGCTGTACCCTGGCTCACTGGTTCTGGAGCGCTGTCAGTCAGCTCTGTGCAATGTAGCTCATGATGTGGTTAAGATACTTAATGCAGATCAGGAATATGAATGCTGCCATAACAGCAGAGCAGCAGCTTCCATCTGAGGACATGCTACCTTGTTTACTAGCAGTTGTGCCAGCACGTTTGAGTGGGCATCGAAATACTGATGGGAAGTCCATAAGCAAAGGGGTTTTATGGGGACAGAAAGAGGAGGGGAATCACGTTGGTGTTTCAGACTTTCATTGCCCGTATTTGTTTCTCAGCCAGTCTGACAACAAACAGGCTTTCTTTCTCCATTCCTATGTTTCCACTAGAGCACCATTAAGGACAAGTGATCTCCCAAGCAGAGCCCACCAGTGGATTAGCACTGCTGGCAGGACTCAAATCAGCACAGGAAAAAGAAAACAAGATTTTCAAACAGCTGGGAAGGGAGAAAGAAGAGATCAGTGAGAAGGAAAAGCACACCATCATTTCCCTGTCCAGATCCCCACAGAACAGAAGGATGGCCTTAAATACTGGTTACTCAAACCCTTAAGCAACATCACAGAACAACTTCAGACATCCAAGGAACCACATCCTTACTTGAGACAATTTCCATGAATACATGCTGTGAAGGCAGCATAGAATAGAAGAGACGTATTTAAAAATGGTTACCTGAAACTACAGTTTTATTTCATGGTTTTATTAACATTCTCTTTCAATTTTAACCTGTTTTAATGAAACTAATTTTAAGCTTTTTAGCAATCCCACCTTGTGTGCGTCAGGTTACTCCAGAGACCGTTTTGATTGTGGTAACCTAATGTGTCTCGTACAGCATTATCATCTCCTAATTATCCCCTTCGAGTCTCTTATTATGCCATCAGCCACACACAAAGATCTCCACAAGTTCTGTCTAACGCAGCAGCACTCCTTTATTACAATTAGGAAGGTTTAGGCTCACAAAGTCAGAGCACAAGGCAATGCTCAGGCTTTCCAAGGAGCAAAGAACAAGAAGGGAGACTCAAGTGTACCTGCAAGTTCGAGTTATTCCCATGTGTGTCACCCTGTTTCTAAACCCACTTGGTTTCTCTATGCTGTGCCCCTGACACTGCACTATTGACGCCAGCCCCTTCTCTTCCCCCCACCCCAAACACAGAGGAGCAGAAGTTACCAGATTACATTCTCTGATGTTAACTGCAGGCACAGAGAGTGCCTGGAGAAGGACTAGGAGACTGAGACAACTTGACCTGGCAGCATCCAGCACTCTGGCAAGCGCACCTTTCAACAGGATTCTGACAGTGGTTACCCCCAAGAAAGATCTACAGACTTGGAGTACAGCTGGTTACTAATTCCAGAAGACAGTTCTTATACCCCAGTCCTCTCTAGAAGCAAGCTCTTCAAATACAGCAGTACTTGGCACACCAGAGTACACCTGAAGTGCGTTACGACTTGTTACTACACATCATCTGAAGGGCACAGAGGTGACAGTACATTACCAGAGTTTCCATGTTACATGGAAATATGTCTAAATATAGCCAGGAAAGTGCTCACAGCCTTATGCTCCCCCTGTTCCGTTTCCCCTTCTTTGTTACATCTTAGAAAAATAAGGACATAGAGACCAAATACCTCGAGCAGAATCCAGACTGACCATAGGCACATAAAGAACAGGTTTTTAAAATACTGCTTAAAGTTCTGACAGCCTTGGGCTACATGACTCCTCATGTTGCAAATGCTCCTGCCCTCCTTATCGTGACAGGGGAAAGCTTCAATCAAAAAGCTATTGGGGTGGCAGGGAGAAGATGGAAGTTGAAGACAAATGTAGAAATATGAAACTCACTTTTAGCACTGAATTTGTTTTCCTTGCGTGTTCTACCGGTTTTCTTCAGGCAATTATCACAGACAAACCTATCAAAGAGAAGAAATTGGCAACACTTTAGCATAAACACATTACTGGCTAGCTTACACCCAATGTTTGAACCCAGAATTTAAACATTGAAGTACAATGTATTTCTCTCTGGATTTGATCAGCTTCTATCACTCAGTTTTTGAGGCACTTAAAGCTTTATGAGCTGGTTTAATTCTATCAAGCAGTTACACCTGCAAGAGTGTTCTGTAGTATACAAACTTACTTCCAACCAGGAGTTAAAAGAAACCACAGAAATCTGTGTATCTGAACAATCAGTTTCATGCCCATTTTCACTCAAATACAATGAAATGAGACCCCAAACACCAAAACCAGATTTTATTTTGAACTGCTTTGCCCCTTTGTACTCAGTTCTCAAAAGGCACCAACTGCACATTGAAAGGCAAACGCACAAAGTCTTAAGACCAAGGTAGTTGATAGAATTATTATACAAAGGGTAAAAAAGCCTCACAAACATCTTACCCTGAAGGCCAAATAATATCATAATGTAATACACAAATCTGGTGCATCTTCCGACCACATTCCTTGCAGTCAACAAACCTGAGAAGAAAAAACAGCAAGCAATCACTCTGGCTGTTCAGCAAGCGATTTTCCAGAACTCAGGAAGAAAGAAGGACTTTCCAACCTTCTAACTAAGGACTGGAACAACTTCAGTAGGCTCAGCTTTATACATCACAGTTAAAAAAAAAAGAGAATTCAGATATACACCTGTCAATCTCCTAAGCAAATATATATATATAAATTGTAAAAGGGACTAATTTAACAGTGAGGAACGGGCTGTCTTGCACAAGCTTTTCCTGGATCTTATCTATCCTTTTCTAAGCAGAGTTCTGAGTTTTCCCAGCTTCACAGAATTCTGCTCAACAATACCTCTGCAGATTTATTTTTCAATTGTTGCAACAACTACAAGCTGACTAAATGGTTGCTCGACTTACTGTAAAAACTAGTCACTCGTGAACCACTGTGCCAAGAAAACATGTATTAGCTTGTCTGTGCCTGCATGGGTCTGTCATAGTCCTCTATTGGGTCAAAATACTATCTCAAAAATCTGGTTTTGGGTGGGATGGTTTTCCCACTCAAGGCTGCAGCACTGGTTATGAAGCCACACGCACTGGGGGCTGTCTTGGCAGTCTGTCTTTAAAGGTCTGGGTGAGGAGCTCAGTTTCGTATTTGAAAGATGCAGGGAGGAATCAGAATGTATTGTGTATCAAACTGCCAGAGAACAAAGCAGCAAGAGAGAATGTCCTTTCAGGTAGGTAAGGGTGGTAGGAAAAGTACCACAGTGCTACTAAGGAAAGGTTCAACTTGGGTTTTACTGAACTTCCCAAGCAATCGATGCAGGGGAGGAGGATGGCTCTTTCTGTGGATTAAGAAGTTGGTGAAGAGAAAAATGTTGTAGAAGCCTAGCTTAACCAGAGGGGGAAAGTGCCCAACTCCCACACAGGGAAAGGCTCTCTATGGCAGAGGAGCATTTTGGGGCAGGCATGCAGCACCTCATAGAACACACCTTAATACCCAATAAACACAACCAGAAACTACCCAACAGGCTCACACTTTCCTCTTGGGTATCAGGGGCTGACACCAAGTTTGTACGTTGTGCTACAAACTCTAGAGGAAGATTGTGCAGCCTGTTTGGGCAGAGCTGGGAGAAGGAGGAAGGCTTCCTTATTCACTGCCTGGCTTCTGAGCACTGGCTAATGGACAAGTGAAAATGATGGGATGATCTCAGCAAACACAACAGCCTGATACTTACGGCTCTGGATCTAGTGTGTCATTTTTCTTCTTTTCAAATTGATCCTTAGAGATGGTTCTAGAGACAAAGAGTTAATATGAAAACTCAGTGGTACCTTTGTTTCAGAAGCTGAGACAATATCATGCTTTTCTGAATTGCAGCAAAACAGCAAACCTCATGTCTGAAGAGAGCATATCAGTATTTTCTATTCAGAGAGAGCAATTCATTTTATTTTAGGCTACAGAAAATATTTTCCCATTTCACTTTCTGTGGAATTAAAAACAAAATAAGAAATAGCCACGTACACCCCTAAGTTTAAAGTAATGAAGAACAAGGGAAGCTACCATCAGTAAATCAGCCACCTTCTGAAACAGTCTGTACTCCTCAAACTGATTCAGTGATGTAGCTTAAGAGACCAGAGCATCAAAGCATCTTACTTTCTGGCCGGGCTCAAGAGAAGTTCTGTTTTCATGAAAAGCTGTGTTTCAAAAGCTGTGAGCTGTTGGGATTAGCCCAAGTGTTTAAGTTGAAAAGGTAACGGATTAGTGACATTTACTGACAGAGCTTCCATCCCATCATCCACCCCCCCCCCTCCATGTTAATCTAGTGTCTGCCCCCAACCTAAGGGCAGCTCTGTAACCTCTCCTATCAGTGAGAAAGCAGGCGTTCCCCCATGCACACTGCCACAGGGTTTTACTATCAAACCAGGACTCCACACCATCCCTCCTCTTTAACAGGACAACATGCAGAAGAAAGGAAGCGACTTACGTTTGAGGCTGGGAAGGGTCATCACCCAGGGTGACATTCTCCCCCTGGATTTCAGTGAAACACTTCTCACAGAAGTGATACCTGTCAGCAAGAAGGCCATATTTGGGTGAACTGGTCCAGCACAACATACAGCCACCCAAGCACGGAGCCACCAACCAGAGCAGGGCAGATCACCACGACGAAAGGGGGGGCGTTGTTGGTTGATTGATGGGTCAAGTGAGGACAATGAGGAGGAACAGAGGGGAGGGCAGGATTAGAGAACAGGGGAGGGAACAAACAGCACAGACGTAAGAGGTAAGACGCAAACACCAAGACAACACAGAGCAGAAAGCCAAGGCAAAGCACAGATTAGCATTCGGTCTCATTTTATACATTATTAACAAGTCGTCGGGCATCAGATTTAAAATTTGGGGAGGATTGATGAAGTAGCTACCAAGCTACATTTGTATAGGCTTCAAATTTAAAGAATTTGGATTTGATTTGCATTACTTTGGGAAAAAAAAATTCTCTTTGATTCCAGGCTTGGGAGTTTCCTTTGGGTGAAAAAACAGCCTGTCAAAAGGTTTTAAGAACACGTTTATCACAGATTTAAGTAATTAGAAAATATGCTGAAAGCATTTACTGATTGTCAGTAAAAACTGTAAGGCAGGAACAATTGGTATTGAAAGAGAGCTATAAAATGTAACATTCAGGAGTTATTTGACTGCAAGATTCAATGTGACCAATTGCTCAGCTAGTATTTTATATAAATGAAACCAAATCCATACTCTAGACAAACATTTAACAGAAATGCAATTATGGGTCAGAGTTTCCAGCCATTTATCTACATCAGTACAATATATGTATATATGTGAACAACATTAAATATTGTACATACATACAATATATTTATCAGGTACATTGAAGATGAGGAATTTAAGCTTTACAAATCAAATATGAAGTTAGGAACAATTTTTGGTCACTAGACCAAGAGCCAATCCAAGTTATACTCAGCAAAACCAACACTCCAGTTTAACAAACCAAGCTGAGTAAATTGGAATACAACTCTAGGAAAATACAATCTGCATTTGAAAACTAAAACAAAATTCTTAGTTACACAGATTTTGGGTTTGGCTTATTTTTGGTGGGGTTTTTGTTTGTTTGTTTCAGATGAACTGGAACCAAAGTTGTCAGGGTCATAAAAAAAAATAAAAAGAGGCTAAATGTTTGGAAAGGATATGAATTCACACATGAACAAAGGTAACAAAGAGAGGCCACAGCTGTAAAATGCAGAAAGGCCACAAAGGATCATCAAAATAAAGGAGCTTTATGGAGGATCAAGAGTGAGAGAGTGTAAGCAGCAACGGCAGCACAGTAAAAGGCAGGTTTAGTACTCAAACACTAGAACTGTAAGAATGGTAAGTATAAAAGGCATCCAACGAGACTCAATGTCACAATGAACCAACAACTCAAGGGATGGAGATTAATAACCACGGCAGCGAGCCCCTCCCGACACACACTCGCACACTCCCCTCAGGTGACAGGTCTCTGAGGCTGTGCTCTCCTGGGGGTAACAGAAGCCACCTATAGGCCTTTATTGACATGGAAGGATTAGAATCTCCCCCTGTGACAGGCGCTGGCCACGGTGTCACTGCTGGACATGCTCTACGTGCTGGTGAGACGCAGCGCGAGCGGGTCCTTCCGCAGCGCCCAGCCAATGGGGGGAGGCGGTTCCGCAGCGCAGCCTGCGTCACCCCGCACCGCAGCTGCCTCGCTGCTCGCACAGCCTCATTTACAAGAGCCTGAAAACTTCTGCAGACTCTGCCAGCTGGCTCAGGCTTCGAGAGCCACTCTGCTAGCCAAGAGCCACTTAAATGCAGCAGCACACTGGATACTCCCTCTGCTGTGGGACCGACCCAGGAAAAGGTGTGTTTGATTCCAGTTCCTACAGCCCACACTGACTTATCCACACAAGCACCTGACAGCGGGGCAGCTGCAACTCCGATAGCGACCACGTGAGCCGAGCGCCGCGCTCCCTGCCCAGAGGGCTGCTTGCCAGCCTACCAAAGCTAAACTGCAAGTGACTTCTGGGTCAGCTCAGCTAGGCTTAAACACATCACCCTCCCAAGGAAAACCAGGGCTTTTGGAGCTGAGAACACAATAGAACAAGGCCAGGAGGGAAAAAAAGAGTAACAGAAGTGTATTCCATTAATTTGTAACCATTAGGAATGAAAATATATTACAGTTATTACAGAGCAATATTACAAGAGAATTTCAGGAGTGGATACTGGCACTGCACCTCTTTCCCCTTGTTCCATACCCCCAAAATGACACATCTAATAATTAAAAAAGCCCCAACACCTAAACATAACAGGTTCAGAATTTTATATCCTTTCCCCCATTGTCCACATCCTTTGTCCTGTGATGTGCTGCTTCTAAGTTTATCTTCAAGTACAAATCCTCACTAATTACTTTCCTTACTAACAGGTTAACAGAGTGGGAAGGACTGAAACACGGGAGGGATTCTAACTCAGGAGCATGTAGCCAGTAAAAAAATCCATGGCCAAAGCTCCTATTAATACTTTGCTACATTGAAACAATCCCAGAAAAGTTTAATTCTGATTCATATTCAGAATCATTTATGGGCTTTCAAAGCACTCATGGAACCAAGCAACAAGGCTGCCTGTGACACTGGCTTTAAGTGACACCACAGAAATGCAACCAGCTCCACCAGCACTGATAATTTAGCCTCTGCTCAGGCTGCAGGAAGCTCAGTCCCACAGGGATGAGCTCTTCAGTTCGGCAGCATGGCAAGCACGTGCTCCAGCACTCAGCTGATCCAAAGGGGAGCACAAATCTAACACTAGCAAGAATCAAGCCTTCCACCCATGGTATTAAAATGAGGAAACAAAAATTGAAATACAGTGAAAATGAACATTTGTCCATAGAGTAACCAAGGTGAAGCAATACCACAACTTATTAGGAGCATGGACTCTCAGAAACAGAGACTTGCTTGGAATTGACTTTTCCATGTCACGACTAATATTCCATGTGACCCACAGAAAGCATACAATATTCTAGTTAAAACAGTCACAGAAGATCCAGAGCACATACTTATTGCAACACATCAAAAGTTAAAAGCTTTTCAAATGCAGACTGTGGGGTGCCTGATCCCTGTTTATCAAGGAACGACACTATGGATCGATACCAAAGTCCAGAAAAAGCCCAATCTCTGCTTTAACAGGCCCATTTCCAGCTGTAATTAAGTGCATTTGAAGGAAATTCTCAGTGAGTAACTGGACATCAGTACCAAGGTGAAATACCAATCACCTTTCACACCTGGATACTCACACTGATGTGTATTTTCTGAACACTTGCTTTAACATACAGTTGTGCCTTATTCATGGAAGCCAAACACCTCTGTACCAGGCAATTAGCTTGTAAACACTGAACTCTGTAGTGCCAGAGTTCATTCATTAGATAGTGACTAAATATTCTTAGTTGTAAGCTAGTTATGCAATCAGCTGGGCTTTAAGTACATCCAATTTTGTCTGTTCCATAACCAGAAAGTGCCACGATCATTTGATCAATTAAAGATCTACAGGAACCACAGGATCCCTTTGTCACTGGTTTCCTACGGTGAAGTAACATCTAAGATGTGAAGATACTGCCAAATGAAACCAGTTCCTCTGACTGGTTTAGAGCAGTGATGCAGCTGATGAATACAGCCTTTCTAGGACCTGAGAGCCCAGACACACACTTAAAAATAAGGTGATTCATTTTGTTAAAAACCCACCTCAAAGCCCTATTCACCGCTCAGTTTACTGGGCCTGAAACAGAAACCCTTACCCCACCCCCAAGTCAAAGCCACCCCAAATCCCTGAACCCCAGCCCTTTTGCAGAACACCTAGATGAACAGAAATCTACACCAGCCTCTGTTCTGCCACTGCCCTACTGACACTTGGAGAAACCACTTTCCTTTGACTACTGCTCTGAGATAAAACTTGATATAAATGGTCTGTCGTGTTTGAAATGGGCAGGAAATTGCAATACTGCATCACAGAGGAACCCACTGTCCCACCAACCCGGTCCATCTTGCTGGCAGCCAGCACTGCCTTCCAATGAGAAATTCAAAGGCTTTAACACTAGTAGCAACGGGAAAGGTACCTCTGCAAGCACATGACCCCCTGTGTAATTACCTGTCAGTGCAGTACTAAACATGACAAGTATTTGTAATGCTGCCACTCAGACGTGGCATTCGAAGGTTATTTTCTGCCCCCTTCCAGCCCTGAAGAACTATCTCTTTAAATGCATTTTAATTGCTTTGTTTCTCCCCAGAATGACTTTTTTCAGAGTTCCCAGTGGCTGTGTAAAACCTTTTTTGAAGGCTAGTGAATTTCCATTCCTCTGTCAATACTATCTGCCTCATTAAGGTCGCCTAAGACTCAAGGTACAACGCAGGGCAACACATTTTCACCTCCTGCACCATGCTACTCCAGCTAGATAGTACTCCAGTCTTGCACCAGCTTACAGCACGCCTGGTGACATCGGGATCACCCTACAAGACACTAAGTGCAAGGACTGACTGACTTAGTGCACAGCTTCAGTTAGACAACAGCCCACTGCACACTTCGAAGCTGGCAAGACTTCCAGGCTGCCAAGCATCTGGAAAGGCAACTCCTAACTTTGCTTTAAGGAAGAAAAACAAAGTTTGTCTTAGCCCATTTCCTTTATGCCTTTTCTGGGGTGCAGGGGAAAATCCAAGAAACCAAAAAAGTCAAGTCCTAAGTTTGCTTAGTTGTTATAACATTGTTGATTTAAGAATTAAATGGAAAAGTAATATTATAACAATTGTTTAATAATCATACAAACACCAAATCCTAGCATTGATAACATTAACAGAAACTACTGGTTTTCATAGCTTCTCCTGGAGTCTGGGTAGTTTTCAAAGCTAATTTAAACCCAATTTAAACAGAATTAAGTACTAATTGGGAAGACAGAAACTAAGATTTGCAGTCAGTGAATGTCCCCTTTAATTTGCAAATTCTGACACTAATCTGAAAACAAACCTGCATCTTTTTACAAGTCTCCCAGCACAAGGTAACACAATTCACAGTTCTGCCTTCTCCCTCCAGGAAGCCCTACTTCTTGTTTCACAGAAAACACTGACAATTTCCCTTCCACTTCCATGCTGTGTGGTGCAACCTAGCTAATAGCAAGCACTTAAGTACAGCAAGTGCAGGAAACTAAAGTCACCTGCCAAAGGACAGCGTGCAAAGATATTTGACTTCACTGACAAAGGAAAGGAAAAGTTAGTAATCCTCCTCGTCCCCATGTGCAGAGAATTCAAAGGGTCGCACTGGCTGAGTGAGGGGAATAAACCAGAGCCAAGGACTTACCTGTTCTGGTAGCTGTAGTAGGCAGCATCACGAGGAATAGTACACAGCTGCTTGCCATAACAGCACAAGGTCTGTGGAGAAAACTCATACTGCAAAACAACAGTGAGAAGAGAAGCTTTAAAATGTAGCCTTATGTTAATCAAGTACCCATTAGGCAAAGCTGACACTTACGGATATCATATGTTGTGCTTAACAGACTTTCTCCAAGCTATTGTAAGTATAATAGCACAGCTCTCAATTAAATTACAATTATTAACTACATAAGCTTAAAGAGTTGATTCTCTAACCTTATTACAATGGACATGGGAAGTAAGCAAAGCATTTAATACTGCTTACAACCAAAAAGGTGTTCTCTGAAGGAGAAAAATATAACAGAGTAGCAGCAAGAAGGATGCTATCTCCCTTCTTTTGGCTCTTAGCATGCTTATAATAAAACCAAATTTTTAGCAAGCCTTTTACCCAATATTTCATTTAAAAAAAAACCCAAACCAGTATACAAAAGCAAATGTTTTATCTGATGAATCAAGCTAAGGTCTCTGAAAGAACAGAGCTCCATTCCTGGAACACGTACCTTGCGCCCACAGCAGTAGCCAAGCGATTGCATAACGGGATCAATTTCTTGTTCAAACACCTCCGCAAGTTTAGTGCAAAACTTATAGACCCTGGAAGTCTTGCGATTGTAGAGCCAGGCGTTGTTAAACATCAGCCAAACATCATCCACGTACTGCCAGGGCTCCTGGTACTGCCCAGTATCCAATTTACGTTTAATGGTTGAGAGATCCATAGGGTTCTTCACGATGTCGAAGTAATCCTTCAAACACACACAAAACCCTTTGCTTTTTAGGTGCTGACTGTTCACACCACAATGTACAGAAAATACAAAGTGCTTATATAAACAAAAGCACAACAATATTTAAGGTCTGGGGTTTTTTTAACGTTGACTCACCGGAATCCCTAAAAGCTGGGGATCCACAGGCTGCCTAAATGGGAGAGACTCTGGGTCCTGGCGGTACAGTGCTTCAAGGGTAGGCATGAGAGCCTGGCGCAGCTCCTCGGGCTTGAAAACTGGAAAGGGAAGTCAGAAAGGTTAGAAAGTGTCCTGCCCTGTTTCCTAACCTCTTGAATCCCCTCAAAGAAACATACAGCTATGCTAACATAAAACTCTTAAGAAGGATTTCCTGATCTGTACAGCTGATTAGAGGCAACACACACAATCAAGTGGCTACTGCACCACTTGTATGTTTATTCAAATCACTGTAGGTGATATTCCCAGAGTAAGGAGGCAGGTACAGCTGTGGCCTGTAACAATACCTATTCTACAGCATTGAAAACCAAACAACTTATCCAGAACCAGTTGCTTCAACATGGATGAACCTGAGCTCTCCAGAGAAGAGACTAAGCAGATTTCCCCCTCCCTCCCTTCCAACCTTGTTTGCTCCTTCCAAGCCAAGATGCTTCTAGCAAAAGCCACAGCAGTGGACACGGCTGAAGAGCCAGCTCTACAGAGAGCAACCAGGTGTCTTGAGAGCTGGCACAGGGATTTTCTGGCCATAGTATGCAAACAGTCTTGGTCTGATGGACTGTTAATTGATTTTCAAAGTGTTAATACTTCCAGATTTATACACATCATTACAACCACTTGGCAACGGTGGCATGGCAACAGCCACGTTGCTTTCACGAGTGGATGACAAGGACAAGAAAGGCAATGCATTCTCTGAGAAATAATGATAACTTGGAGAGCTCTTTGAACATCTCAGCAGTGTAATTACATTTATTTCCTTAGGAACAGAATCTTTAAATAGGGAAGAATGCCTATTATTGAGAAAAAGGCAACTAGTGAAAGCAGGATGGCATCTAATATTTATCTACCTGGCTGGAACAGGAACAATACCAACGAAAGGGAGCGATTAGGGGATCTCTTGAAAGCACTTTAATCAACAGGGCTACAGTGACCCCTTCAAGGCTGATCATTGCCATTTTGCCACTCAAATGGTATTTCAGTTAAGATATAAACTTCTGGTTGGCACTTCTAGTTAAAAATCTGTGATTGTAAAAAAAGTTCTCTTTTTCCTTTTTCCTTGGCATAGTATTTCTGAGGTGAAGTAGGTTTGTCTCCACTACCTTCACCAAAACTGGACTCAAAAATAAAACAAGGGAAGCAATTAAGTTGCCACTACTCAAAAGCATTTCCCAGGCATAACGTTCTCATGCGTTTCAGCCCTTTGTGGATGCTGCAGCTCCTGGAAACTGTGTAGCCAGAAAACCTGTATTTGCAAAGGGAAGCTGAACAACAGGTTAAGTGCACTGCTTCTGACCAGAGAGAGGGGTGCTGCTCATGTACTCACCAGGCAAGATACCACCCAAGTCACCCAAACCATGGCAAAGGACTAAGCAAGGTGCCAGAAGGGTTTTTGCAAGGGTTTGCCCTACAGATATGTCAAGATCTCATGCTGCTACTACTACACTGGGACTGGCCAGGATGAAAACAAAATGAGCCAAGGAGGCCTATGTCTGCTGCTACAGCACATTCAACTTAATGATCACTTCAGCTGGTGCCTCATAAAAAAATAAAAGTGCTGGAGGGGCAAGGGGAACAGCCTTCAGAGCTGCAGGGGGGCAGCTGGAGAGGGCCTGGTGCCCAGGGCAGGGAGGGCCAGGCCCAGGGGAACGGCCTTCAGCTGCAGGAGGGCAGCTGAAGAGGGACTGGGGGCAGAAATCCTTCCTGGGGTGGGGGGAGGCCCTGGCACAGGGTGCCCAGAGAAGCTGGGGCTGTCCCTGGATCCCTGGCAGGGTTCAAGGCTGAGTTGGATGGGACTTTGGGCACCCTGGCCTGGTGGGAAGTGTCCCTGCCCATGTCAGGGAGGCAGTGGGGGTGTCTGAGGGCCCTTTTCACCCAAACCAGTCTGGGAGTCTATGAAAATGGCAATTATCTTTCATTAATTTGTTGATACCATATATGCAGACACTTGCCTATGGAAAGAGCCCAAACACATACTTTTCATACATCTTATAAACAACTACTTATCTATATTATAGAATTCACCAGAAAGGAAAGAAATACTGAATTTCAATCATGAGAATAAAAAGTCTTCTCTGTTGTTTCTGGAGCCGTCTTGCTCTGGCTCAAGTACTTCATAACCCAGGTAATCTGAATTATTGAATTTCTGAGACTTAAGGTCAAAAATCACCTTTCAATAATCTATTTTGGGCACCTGCTTGAAATTGTTTGTTCAGTTTTCCCAGTACTGATCCCTCCAGCATCATAGCACTGAGACAGAGTGAATCTTTCAAAATAAATCCAATCTTTATTTAAACCCAAACTACCAAGATCAGCAGAACTTCTGCCAAGTTTTTTAAAGCCTCATTATCTTTGCTGATTAAGGCCAAAACCTACCTTCATTTTGAAGTTTTAAAAAAACCAGAATTTGAAATCCAGTTATTTCAATTTATGACCTCACCCAAAACCATAAAGAAAAGTTCCCTACATCTTTAGTGGTAAAAGAAGCTTCTGTGCCTCTAAGGAAAGTGACTAATAATAGAACACTTGATCATAGCCTCTCCCCAGTGCAGATTTCACAAGGATGTTTTTCCCCTCTTTCTCTCTTCCACAAGTCAATGCTCTCAGTTCTCCTCCAGTAGCAGGACCTTTGTAGGGAGCTCATATCCAGTTATCCCATTTTGTGTGGGTGGTAAATAGAAAATGGGATCTTGGCTTGCATCACGGTAATGTGTTATTTGTCAGAGAAGACTGTAACACTACCTTTTTTCCCTTTTTAATATTAATTTCAAACAGAGAAAACCCTGCTTACAATTACTAAGGAGAAAATTCCTAAAGGAAGATGAAGGCATCTTCAAAACAAGGTCAATACACCTGAATACCAACCTCTCAAACCAAGGTCTTGTAGGTTTTGCATTATTGGTATTTATTATAAAGAAGTGAAGAAACCAGTAAAACCCATCCTGCAAGTCAAACTGTAAAGCAGCCACCTGGATCTGCCTGAATTACACCGTTTCTTTTGAGAAGACTGCAGGGAAGAGGCAAGGAAACCACCCCTTTCCTTTCGTGCTCACATGAGATTCATAGGAAAAAGGCAAAACCAAACCCTGAATCTGGAAGGGTTTGGTCACCCCTATTTATGAAGGCAAAACCTTAATGAGGAAGACAAGCTTGCTGAAGGAGTGTGTGCAATTCTCCAAACCCCCTGAGCTACAAACACTGGTGCAGGTGAGCTGCACAGCCCTGTGTCCCAGCCCGTTCTGCAGCCCATGTGCCATCCCTGAAGTCAGGCCACAGCCCAGCCTGTCAGGTGAGCACAGCCCGGCCAATGGGCCTCAGCACACCTGGATGAGTGGTGCCAGCAGGTGAGATTCCACCTGCACGACATAAGCTGCTTACACCCAGAACACCACTCCCCTTTATGGTCCAGATGAATGTATCAGGCTACAACTTGCTAAGTCATGTTACAGCACACGCTCCATGAGGCCGCCAGCCACCAGCCGTGCCCTCAGCAGCCAGCAGGTACCTGCTACACCCCCGGTCTCTGTGGGTGCACCCCAGGAATCCGGGTGCACAGGAAGGAAGAAGAATTCCCAGTATTTTGTAAATCATGAAAAGAAACCACGCCAGATGTGTCTCATGAGTTTGAAAATACCATATTCTTCACAGTGTTTGGTCTTGAGTACCTCCTGGTTTAGTCAGCATTTAAAACAAACGACTTTGAGAGGCAATGTCACTGTCTGGAACTCTTCACATGCTGCTGCAGCTGCACACACTGCACAGGGATTATTCTACACAGTTACCTGGTGACAATACTGGTAAGATAAAACTGTGTTACTAAATGAGGTAGCAGAAACAGGTATTACCCCAGGCTGAATCAGCAGGGGACAGCGCCGCTTCCAGGGACTAATTCTGCAGGAACCTTCCATTTTCAACTACTCGCCTGGTTTCACTGCAAGCACACCCCTTCTAACAAGCAGCAATGATTCCTTCCACTGGGAATATAACTGGCTTATAAATGCTAATATGCCTTCCACTCACTGTCTTGTTTCTGCCTGAGACATGCTCTCCAGGCAGTTCTGCAGCACACTTTCCTTTGGCAGGCCCTCTCTGCTACAACCTGCAAACACCATCTACAGGAAAATGTGGTTTATAGTGTTTTACTAGAAAAGATTATGTTTAGTAATTAAATACAACCCAAAGCATACACAGGAGAGCGAATTCAAACTGCATAAACTTCACAAGTTTACGATGACTTGATTACATTCTGGAAAGCGTGCCCATAATGTTCTCCTAATGTGGTGGTATGCAGCTTCCTTTGCAAGGAAAGGGAAAGGTAGTGAAATGGATCATCACTTTCCCTTTTTGACACTGAAAGCTTACCTTTGGTCTAACCTAAAAAGTAAGCATAGAAATCGTCTCAAAAAAGCAGATGAGGAGACAGAGGTGTCTCAACCGCCACGGGTTTCAAGCCCAAAAACTTACCTTTGAAGGCTCCTACAAAGCCTGTACTACTAGTGGAATAATTAATCACTTTTAACAACCTTTCTAATTGACTTTTTACTAACCCAGGGCACACGATCATTTATATATGTCCATTCAAGATCTGTAATGCCATCAAGTTTCCATTTGGAAAACTACACAGCACAGATACAATCCCCCCTCAATCTAAGCTATCACTGTAGATTCATGTGAGAGACTACTGACCTACTTCTGAGGAGGAAGCTTTCAAACAAACACTACACTGAAAATGACACAGGATTTTAAAAAACATTGACATCTATTGTAGCAGTCCAGCCTTGGAGGAATACAGATTGAGAAAAGAGTTCAAGCACTGAATTTTCAGAGAAATGAAGGCTGGAGCTCAGTATGAAGGCGGTGTGTGCAGCTTCTAAGGGAACTGGAAAGCAATGGCTATTTTTGGTTACTGAGAGCACTCATATCTACACTGAGCTCCCTTGAAAGAGCAAGGGCCAAGACGTACAGGAAGAGATTTCTGTGTACAACTTCCCCAGCAGACACAGCTTTACTGTCTTGGTCCTTCCTGCAGAAAGTGGAAGCTGTGAGAAGACTGCTGGGATCACAAACACCATGACATGCTTCTCCCACCTGAGATCCGTGCAGCGTTAAAGGAATCCTACTAACACAGTTAGAGAGTACTGATCCCCTAGAGTTCCACAGGCTGCAACACACATGTAGAACAGACCTCTCAGCAGGAATTGAGCCCATGGCAAACAAATGCTAGTAAAACCACCAGAAGTACACAAGAAAAGCTCTGGTTTCATACACATACTTTTTTTGCGGGGCTGAGATGGTGATGTGGATTGTGAAGTGGTTCCATTAGTGCTGCCCTCCTCTTCCTCTTTAACATCTACTTTGATTTCAGGCTTCTTCTCCTCTATTTCCATTGGCTCCTGTTTCAGCTCCGTTCCATCTGTTTCTTCTTTTATTTGTGAAGATCCTTGTAAATCCTCCTCCACCTTAAGAAAGGATGCAACAAGGTGTACCATTACCTCTATGACCTGAACTTGAGTCATCAAAATATTAGTTTGAGACTGTCAAAGCACTCTCCATCCATGGCTTTCCCTAGGACAGTTACGTTCCAGTAACTACCCTCCTCTCACCCCTTAGCTCACCGAGTCAGACACATCATTGAGTGCTTTTATATCTATCACTGCTTTCAGTTAAGCTGTATAGAATCTCATTTACCTCAGTCTTAGCTTCCACTTGTGTCTCACTAGTCTCTGGCTCAGTTTCTTCAGTTTTAACTTCTGATTTGCTTTCTAGCATTGGTGCATCTGGTCCTAGTTGCTGGGAATTCGTATCAGCACTAGCAACTGAGGCAGGGGTGGGGACCCTGTTATCAATACTAGCTGCTGCCTGGGATAGCTGTTGTAAAAACAGTACAAAAGAAAGACACTGCATATATAGAAATATTTTCCTTTACTAAAAATGAACAGCACAAAAGAGACATGAGATGATATTCTAAAACAGTGCAGAACATGGATACAGGAGCTCACTGTAGCCAAGTTTCGATACAACACATTTAGTAACTCTGCTTTACAGAGGAGAAGCCAAGGAAGAATTCTGTCCCAAAGGGGCTTCTCCTGCAGAGAAAACACCTGCCCAGTGAAACACTGTACATTCCTTGACATGTGCAGTCAACCTGACTGAGGCTTAAGAGAAAAAAAAAAATTATGCAAGTTTCACGATGCCAAAAGACAGATTCTGCTGAAGGCCAAACACAGCATCAGGCCTGCGTGCCTGGTCCCTCTGCACACCGCTGCCAGCGTTACTCTGAGCAGCTCCAAGCCATTCAGTACGCAACACACGCACTCTCACACAGCTACACACTGAACCCTCTGGGCTAAGGCAGAAGCTGCTATTGACAGCTGTGGGCTCTATACATTCACGACATGGTGCTACGTGTAGGGACAACCCCTGTGGAATGCCACAGCACGAGGAAAACGAACCAGCTGCTACTTACTGGGGTGCCGGGTGGCTGCGCCTGCACAGACGTCGGCTGCTGCTGCGATGGCTGCGGGGTTGGCACAGACTGGGGCTGCACTGGGGTCTGAGGCTGCGGCGTGACCTGGGCCTGTGCCGCGGTCTGCCCTGTGGGCGTGCTCTGTGCCTGTGCCGCGTTGGGGACCGAACCCGGGGTCGGTGTCGGTGTCTGCCCTGAAGATGAGACCGGCGTCGATGGCTGAGTGGGTGCTGCTGGCTGAGGAGGAGTCATTCCAGTTGGCGTTTGGTGCTGAATTGGTGGCATCCCAGCAGCAGTGGACACAGGTGGTGTTGTCTGATGTAGAGGAGGCTGGGTCACGGGTGGGCATGGTAACTGCCCACTCTGGGATCCTAGCATGTTCATGGAGTTGGGAAGAGCAGCGCTGGGAACCTGCCCCTGCTAGAGAGAGAGTTTGGCTTACAGACATGTGACTCCTGTAACTCTGGGACTCACACTTCTCCTTTGAGCCATAGCACTGAAGCCTTCTTTAAAAACACACCAAGTCTGAACGTGAGAGGAGCTATGAACAAGTGCTGCTACTGCAAATGACTGAGCTCTAATTTTTCCCAGTTTTCATCAGCTCTTGGTCAAAGACCTTGCTCCTAGACCTCAGTGTGGCATGTACATTGTCTCACATTGGTTCTAGGAGCACAGAGGGAATCCTCCTGATCCCAGAGTAAGGCAGAAACACGCAGGCAGGCAACCTCTACACTGTGCCATTCCCTGGGCAAAGGTCAGCCTCTGCACACAAAATGGTTTCAGGCAAGGACTCGCTGGTTCCTGGGGCCAGGACTCTGGAGCTCCCCTGTTTTAGAAAGCAGCTCAAGGCATTTAAGTGCCTGCCCCACTGCACAGTGCAAGGCTTAAGAGTAATTGGTTGGTGGTTTGGTTTGTTGGTTTTTTAATTCTAATTAGACTACTCCAGACACTTCAGAAAATTGTGGATCTCTGAGAACAGCAACAATACAGTATTCTGGATGTGCACAGACTCTTAAACTGGATTTTACCAAAGGCTGCATCAGACAGCTAGTGATAAAAAAAAAAGAATACCCTGTCCTTACGTGTACCTTTTACCCAGAAATGTAAATCAATTAATAGTTTCCTGCAGAGGAGGTTTCAAGTTCAATACTTGCCTCTATACTGCCTGTACATGGTCAGTCTTAATGAACTAAGTGCATTAGGAAAAAAAATGTTCCCCACAAAGGTGGTTAAACAACTGAGCCAGGGCACAAGAAATTGTAGATGCTCCATCCTGAGCATAGTCCAAACTTGACTTGAGAGAGTCCTTCATAACCTGACCTAAGTTTCCCCTCATTTGAGTGTAGGACTGGAATAGAGAACTCCAAAGATCTCAATTAATCTAAATTACTTGGACTCTGAGTTATAAAACATCTCTCTCCCTGTGGAAAAGCACATACTTAGGCAACATAAGCACAGCTGCTACTTCTCTACTACTGTAACAGAAAAATGGTAGAAGAAAGCTGCTGTTCAGAAGCACAGAGGTCAAAATAAACTTCAAGAGATCTTCCCCAACCACTTCATTGTAGTCCTTGATTTAAAGTTAGCTACAAAGGTAACAGTATGTGGTCATACAAATGTCCCATAAAGCAACTTCTGATATTCCCCCTAAAAATCTCATCAGCATTTAAACAGGAATCACAGTGGCTTGTCCCCAGTTAGCACAGACAGGCCGTGTAAGAGCTTATGAAGGCGGCAGATGTAACCCAGGATCCTTCAAAGGCAGGGGTGACTACAATAAACAATGGATATATAAACAGAAAGAAACATATAAATTAAAGAAATTAGAGCAAAATAGTTAAGATTCAATAACTCAGGTATGAGGTAATGCATCTTACCTGTGACACCCCGGCCTGGGCTGTTGATTGACCCATGCCCACGTTGTTCACATTCATAGCCCCACTGGATGCTGGAAACTGATTCTGGGGCAGGAATTGGTTCTGGGTGGGAGCCTGACCCATCATGTTGTTGGAATGAGCTCCCATCATGTTCTGTGGCTGAGGCATTCGGGAAGGAGACATTGCCATCTAAAAATTGAAGGTATTACCAGTGAGTATCATGAAGCAGAACAAAGGAAAATACCCTCAACCTTAGTGTAATCAACCAAAAGATAGGACAAAAAACCCAAACAACTGGCTTCAATAAACCAAGTGGAAGTGGGCATATGCATGTAATTTTAGCATTTGTTCCACAGTATTTGCTAGGAAGTTATTTTTGAACAGCTAACACTGAAAACTCTACTAAGAGCATTAAAGCTCCATTTTGTTCTCTGAACTAACAGAGAGAATCCAGTGACACTGGAAATATTTTTGTTTATCTTAAGAACAAAAACATGTTTTCATGGAGGAATAAAGAAGGTGTATATACTGCAAAGACACAGTTCCTGAAGGAACTATGCTCTTCCACAGACTGTTGGAGATTATTGCATCTCTGGCATCTACCTCTCTAAAGACCTATTTTTAAAAAAACCCACGTAAACATTGAAAACAAACACCTCAATAAAAGCCTGACAGACTCAGTACGTTCCCATGAAATTATCCTACAATTTACAGCACTACTCCATGGCATGGCCTTTTCAGAACAGCATCCCAGTGCTGAATGTCATCAACCAGTTCTGAGAAGAGCTTGGTAACAAGGAGTACGAACCGCAGGAACAGCGCCCATGTTGTTCATCTGTACAGGGTGGTTCATTGGAGAAGCTGCACGGGGTCCCATGGGTGCTTGTGGCATCTGTACATTCCCTATGGACATGGGGTTAAACTGATTCATTCCTGCAAATGCACCCCCAAAACAACTCATTAGGAACAAGAATTTATGTGAAGTATACTCTAAAATTAACATTTATTATGCCTCAAGTTTGACTGCCCTGCACTTCATCCTTTCAACTTCTTTCAAATTACTTGGCTTAAGAGTCAAATCAGGGTACAGGATGTATGGAGGATACCAGTAGTTAGGGGGAAATCAAGACTTTTGGTGTCAGAAACAAAAACAAAAAAAAAGCAAAGAGAGTGGGGATGATCTGCAAAGCCAGGATGCTACCTGTAAATACCACAGTTTCTTAAAATCAGGCATTTGCTTTCAAACAGCAAGAGCTAATTCAGGCCCCACTGAAATGGCTGAAGTGAACACGACATAATACATGTTGTATATACAAAGGCAGCTCCTAGCCTCCAATCAGGACAAAACCTAGCAATATGCTTAAACAGGTGGAGTGCTTTTTATACAAAACATTTAAAAACCTCTAAAACCCCCAAACTTGTCTGAGCCAAATAAAGGTGTAAAATTATGGAGCTACACTTGCTATCAGCTTTTTCCTCCTATTGCAATGAATCTTAAAAGAACATTTCAGCCAAAGTTTCAACTTAGTACTAACTCTGAACCAAGAAATAAAAGAATCAGGGATACTTTCTTGAAGGAAGTATCTAAAAGCCAAGGGATTATATTTTTTTTTCAAAAAAACCCACCACCCATGAGCTCATAGCAGCCTAAGTCAGTGACAGCAAGCCAACACTGCTACAGAAATGCTACAGGGCTTTTTTCAATGCACTCTGCATCAGAAACCAAGGAAGGGTATCACCAGTTACAGAGATTCTAGGATTAATGGGCTGCATTTCCAGCTAGAGGTGTATTTTTGGCTAATGAATTGATGAATACATGCCAACATCTTTCCCTCCCCACCGCTCCAGTGTTTTAAATGAGATTATCCCCCGTGTTCTTGCTCATGCTCTCCTCTTTTTGAAAGGGCTGAATTATTTCCCAATCGCTAGCAAAGTACTGGGTATGTACTGCCAGCTCCTAAGACCATACCCTGAGAGCTCCTGCCACAGAGCAACAGCAAAGCATAATGCTGAAAAAGGATACCTGATGGTTGCCCCCTCCCCCCCACCACTGCCAAAGAAACACAGAAAATGAGCTTCCCACCCTCCCTGCCCACAACTATTCTGAACCCACAAACTACAATTAGAGAGGAAAACATAGATACCTTGAGAAACCTGCATTCGACTTATAGGCACGGTTGGCATGGACATAGGCCCATCTGCAACACAAGAGAGGAACCGTCAGCAAAAACCAAGTCAACATACGAGCTTGAGGTGAGCAGGAGAGCTCAAGGACACGGACTGGGTAGAGCTGGAGCAGCAGCGTGGGAGTAGCTCCAGCAGAGGTACTTACTGGGCGGCCTGACGGGCTGTGCCTGGCCCATGGCAGCAGCTACCTGTGGGATACCAGGGGGCTGAGGCCCTGGCGTCTGTAAGGCCGGCTGATTCCCCAACATCCCCTGTTTGTGCAGACGAGACCGCCGCTTCTCTTCCAGCTCCTTTTGTATCTTATAGATCTTCTCTGCTAATAAATGGTAGTATTCATCCTAGAAGAAAACACAAAACAGTTCTCAGCATCAAGGGTAAGAAAGCAGCAGAACTCATGGAGGCTACCAGCACATCATCACCTGCTTTCTTCCCCCCTTATTCATGTACACACCTGCCTGTTTGAAAAAGCACCATTTCTTTCCAGAATCCTGTTAAACTGAGAACGTCTTATCACTGCTTTAATGCAGAAAAGGAAAACCAAAGCTTCCAGAAAACTGATGAGACCTGGCTTTATGGTTATCTTTGGTATCTACTCTGAGCAGGTTAGTAGACAGATGAAAAGACTGCAGATTCTGTGTTGCTTTTGACAAAACACAACACCAAGCTGTGGTTTAGTTTCTATGTGTTAATGATTTTTAAATGTTATTTTCCCTGTAAATGTTTCCACTAATCCACAGACAAAAGGAAAAGATGGTCCCAGCAACACAGTCACACTGCATTAACTCCAGGGGACAGATGTTAAGGACAGCTCAATGAAAGAAAGCACATAAAGAAAGGAACAGCTCTTTTCCTAAAGAGTCTGACTACCAAGAATCATTGCAGGGAACAAACAAAACCCTAAAGGAGCAGAGGAAATCAGTGCCAAATAGTCCACAGGCACAAACAGCTACACACTACACCTGTACAGGATGAGAGATTCATTTTACTCAATCCACACTGACAACAGATCAAGTCAGACAGTCACAGCACACAGAAAGGTAGACAATTTTGCTTCTCAGCAACTGCTGGACATGTATTTGCCAAGTGCATGAGACTACATACATATGAAAGGCAAAACCACCCCACAAATCCTCCAGCCTACACTGATTTCGTTCGGTCACCCATGCTCTTAAAGTCCATGCTCTTACATGGAGCAAGGGCTGAGTGATGCTTGTCCCACAACCACCCTGTCTTCACCCAGTTTTCATCAAACCTAGAATTTATAGGACTGATTCCATTTGAGAAAACTAACCCAAGACAGGTATGCCTCAGTCTTGTTAACAAAGTCCAGTATTGCCATATAAAGCTTTGGTGTTGGGTCACTTCCCTCCTCCAAATGTCTCAAAAAAATTAATCCATCAGTGCAGGCACCCTTCCCTCCTCCTGCCCAAAACACCTCACCCCTAACTTCTTACTCACCAGTTTCATGTTGTGCTACTTTCACACCACAAAGATTCCTGAGAAAGGATGTGCTCTCAAGGAGCACATACTACTACAGCATCACACTGCTTGCAATGATGCTTCATACTGATCTGGTTTTCACTGTCAAAATAGAAGGGATGCTCCTCAAAGAGAAGGATGCAATTCCACATAGCATTGTTAATGCATTCTGAACTACTCCCTCCTTCCACGCTGCTTGGAGCCAGACATGTTAGATGAATTCCCATAAAAGACAGTTCTGGCAATGAGACTCTGACAGCTTTTTGAAGGGGTGAAGATAATTGTGGGTATTTGTCTGGCACAGAGGTCATAAGGCCTTTAATTTTATAGCCAGAAGTCTAAAAGGTTAATTTTTACTGAGAATTTATTTAGGTGCCAATGTGTGACTATGATATCCTCTTTCTCTTTAAAGTTGATCTCTAAAGCTGCCAGGGTGACCACACCAAGTCTTCCTTGCTAAACAACCTCTTGGTAGCCACAAGGAGAATGTGGTATTGTCACTAACTGATGCTAACACAGAAGCAGCATTACAAGTATGACCACTGCCTCTCTGCCTCTAGGAAATAAAACTTGCATTCCATCTTCTGCTCTTCTGGGAGATAGCCTGAGAGGGGAAGACTCAAAGTGTTACCATCTTGGTGTCACTTTGGTGATAATCATCTAGTAACTGCACTCTACAAAGAGTCTGACCCTTTTAGGACAGACTTCAACCTTCTGATCAGGTAAGATCTCACTCACTACTGTCACTGGCGCTGACACTGGCTTTACCTGATGAACACTTTCAGGACAGAATTACTGTGGTGCCTTAACAAAACAGCACCCTCAGCATGTCAATCAACAGGGGTTTTCTCCCTCTGGATAACAGAAATTCAAACTAACACCTCTTCGCAGAAAGAGCAAGAATCATGAACAAGAACAGGAATGGTGTCTTGTTTCCCATGGACAAACGCAGCCAAACTGGCACTAGGTTGAGATGTGGAACAGCTACATGTCTCATCCAAACCATTCCTGGCACTGCTGAGTAGAGGAGCAAGTGCAAGTAAAAGCTGAACAGTGCAACAGGACCGAGTCCTGGAGAAACACCTCCAGTGGTAAAGGGGCTTTAAGAAAGTTCTAAAACTTTGATTCACACACACCTCCAGAAAGGAGAAAGTCAGCTAGAGAAACATCAAGAACTGCAAGCTGTGTGCTGATCTTCATGCACACCGTTCACGCTCTCAGAAGGAATGCACACAGGGCTGGGACCATGCTGTCTGGTTTTCACAGAGCTGAGGGAGGCGAATTAGCTCGGATGGACATTAATCAGATGGCTTGGGACTACACAGACACCATACAGACAGAAAGCATGGCAGCAGTGAAATGGTTCTCTGTGCTTTTCATTACACTAAGATTTGTGATACTACTGCTCTTCAACATGCTCTGAAGAGCTGGACTGAAGCAACATACCCTGCTATTCGCTGATTCGTACATGTCACCTTCCACTTTCCTGGCATAAGCCACCAAGTTCTCCATGCGACGATCCTTGAGTGCTGCTGGATCAGGAGTGGGGAAGATGGCTTGGACACTGCAGGAGAGGAGCAAGAACAGAAGAGAAATTCTTCAGAGAAAAAGAATTCAATACAGCTTTAGGACATTCACCCTGGACATTCCCTTATGCATCATATATGCATAAGTCTATCAAAATTGTTTTAACAAATATCAATATTGTACTGTTTCCCACAAGATTAAAGCAAATTCAATGATGTTTTTTCCATGAAGTTTAGCAGTCTAGAGTCTAAATACTTGTTTCCTACAGCAGAGTGAATTTACAAGCAATATGAACTCATTTTATGCCTGTTCCTTAACGGGCACAAAGAATGAAGAGAGGGGTTAAAGCCAGCAGCACATCCCCAGCAGCGAGAGAACCACTGATAACTTTCTCAACTTTTCAGCTTAAGAACAGAACCAGTGTACTGGAATTCTTTAAAAACCTTCAGGAATAACAGGCAGTCTTGGTGGATACTTACAGTTTATGCACTAAATGGTTGCGCAGGTCCTGAGTGACATGTTCATGCCATGCTTTCCTTACCCCAGTACTAGAAGGTGGTGCTGCTGTTGGCATTGAGCTGAGGTTTCCAACATTGCCAGAATTTGTGCCATCATTCATTAGTGGGCTAAAATGGAAAGGGACTGTTACAGCACAAGAAGGCAAAATGTTTTCCTATGTTTGATGCCTGAAGACCTTTTTAATAATTGCTTTCATCACTTCTAGGTTTGCACCAAGCATTCTCCAAGTGAAACTGTGGTATCAACAAACCACAATGCCTAAACCAGCAAAGCTCAGGGGTTTAACAGCCACAGTATGAATGATAAAGAATCGCAGCCATCACAGCATTTGTGCACCTAAAAATACAAACATCTTCCTCTGGGAATTCATTTAAAACCACTAAATATTCTGGGGCTCTCTGGGGGGACAAAGTGGTAGCTACAGAACTGAAACAGCAAAGAGCAGCACAGCTAGAAATGTGACCAATCATTTCCAGCCCAACACCATTAGTTTCCAAAGCATGCTCTTTATTTACATTCATAAGCATGTAAATAAATGTTTAATTGAGTAAGAATGAAAATGTGTGCATTACTTATTTGTCCCAAGGGATGTTGGAAGAGCAGTTTCAGAAATTAGGCTGGCTTGCTGGTCTGTTGTTATTCCTCCTGCGGGAAGGTTCATCTGGTTGGCTCCTTTGGGACAAAATTAAACATCGTTGGTACCTGGTTCACAATGTTGACAGTAACACAGCAGAACTACACTAATGACTCAACTGGTTAACAAAAGAGGCAGTGCATCAGGTAAGTACCGGAACAGTAATATCTCCTGTGGTGTGTATACACAGCTACTTATGGAAACAAGTTACTTTAAGTCTGAACATTTTTTCCTACAAAAACCTAGTCTATTAAAATTTAAGATTCATAAACCCTTTATCTTAATGAGCTAAAAATAGAACACTAACAATTAAGTTCCAGAAAGAAATTAGCATTTGCCTGCTAGAACAGGAGAAATACTCGTTAAACCAAAGTCCTTTGGCAAGTCTAATCACCTCAGACAACAGTAAGCTATGGACTATCTTTTAAAAGAAACTAACCCTACTGTCACCTAGCAGAAGCAATATATTCAAAGCTTTCTAATAGTCAAATGTAAATGAATGGTAGTGTTTGTAAACAGTAAAATTTTAAGTTATTAATCACCAAAAGTCACTACTCTCATCAAACCAAACACCAGGCTATGCTACACAGTCACCACTTCACTTTACAACTTTAGTTTCTTGGTATTTTTGCCACTTACCCAATGCATTAATGGTCCTCATTTGCTGGTGAGCCTGAGGCTGTGCTGGCTGCTGGCCTTGAACCTGGGGCTGCAACTGTGTTTGAGGCTGGTTGCCATAGGGCAGTCCAAGAGCAGCGTAGGCTCGTTGCATGGAGCTGGGGTCAATTGGATTGGGATTACTTAGCGATGGAGTATTCTGCTGGCCTGTGCCAACAGAACCGATAGAATTTTGGATTCCACCAGCTGGAGACCCTAAAATGGCTGTAAATGAAGAAAAGATAAGAGAAGATTGAAAACTGGTGAGGACAAACAAACAAATCATGCCAAGAATCGACAGAACACGCACGTTGTTATATAATATATGATTTTCTGCCAGAGGACAGAGCGAAGCCCAAGATATCAAGTGGGGAAACAGCCTTTGATTCTACAGGAAAGAAACCACCCTACCAATTCATACAGTCCAAAGGGAAGTCGGTACTTTTGGGACAGACAAGCCCATAATTACTGTAACATATGTAAAGTATGGGCTCTGATATAAGGCTAAATAGGATCTTCGTGCTTGGGACAGCAGACTAAGGGGGCAGAGGGGAATAATTATTTCCTCTACTTCCCTCTTTCCCATCAATCCCATTTTAGGTAAAAATATTTGGCTCCAGAACAGATATCCTGAGTTTAGCAGAAATACCATGTCATTGGACACAAAGATAACACTGAAGATCTGTCAGTAGAAATTTGCATTCTGAACAGGCACCAGATGAACCCTCTGAAGGCCAAATTACCCTAAACCCCAAGTTATTCAGATATATGAAAAGCCCTGATGTGTTTAAGACTGTACTGACAAAATCTAAACTCATTTGAAGAGTCAGAAAGGGAATGAGCCTGCAACAGGTTTCAGTAAATGATCTAGATGATAATTTCTAGGTATTCATGAAACCTGTATGACCACCACACCAACCAACCTCTCTCAGCACACACTGGAAGAGTCATTTCCACTGTAGACTGGAAATGGAAGCAACGGGGAAAAGTAACTTTTACTGAACCCAGAAGTGAATTCAAATCCCCTTTCTGGTTCTCATTTTAGCTGCCATTCCAAGTAGTAACACATTCCACTGTGAGTGACACACGGCGTGTATCCTTCGCTGGGGACACCGTGCTCAGATAGCTGAGGCTCTGGTAGAAGTAACACAGACTTCACAATTCCCCCCTCAAGTAATTAACCACATAATGTGCAGCATGGATCTGAGAGCTAAACATAGCAACAATAATAGCTTTTAATAGAGGCAACAAGAGCTGTTTTCTTGAAACATTAGGAGGAGAGGAACATGGCTAGAAAAAAATAAACTCAAGCAAACAAGCCACCTGAGACATTCCCAGCATCATCCAGGCTTCTGTAAACCCTTACCCACTACAGAGAATGGCTAAAGAGGATAGACACGCTTTCTTTCAACTTCCATCCTAGAGAAAATACACACAATGCAGAGTCCAGACTCCTCCCTCTCCAGATGAGAATTCAATTTGATCTCATTTGCCCAAGAACTATAAACAAATGTAGTCAGAGATCCCTACTCCAGAATAAGTAGCTGCACAGAAAGCATCCCTGTTTCCCCCAAGGCAATCCACAGTATTTTCAAGCTGGGTTTACCATGGAAATTGGGCTCTACACTTACACTCTGTACACACATTCCTAACAGCTTCTCAATTCACTGGTCATTTCCAATCAAGTTCAGCAACACAGACAGAAGCTGACTGCCATCCTATCAGTTTCATTTGAAAAAACCCAGAAAGAGCAACTGTAGGAACTCCTCGTTGGACTTGCACACAGACTGTGTGATTCCAGAGCACTAAGAGAAAGATGCCTTTAGACTAGCACAAGCCAAGAAATAGAAATTCTCTAGAAAGGTTAAATAGCACAAAACTTGTTGCACCCTGGAATTCAAAAGGCTTTTGTGAGGCTGTTGTGACAACACAACAAAGGATCAATTCAGGAACTAATAAAAATTCCAGAAAGAGGATGGTATTTCTCCAGAAAAGTTTAAACAATCCCACCCTGTTCCACTTCCAGCATTGGCTGTAAAGCACATCTCTGGGCAGGGCAGAGTGATCACTGGTGATGCTGAAGGCTGGGAAGAGGAAAAAGGCCTCCAGCCATCCCACTGATGATACCAGGCACTTCACCATTTCTCCTGCTCTTCTAGGGGGGGAAAAGGGGACACTGATCTTCTGAGGACAGCAAGCCTGGCTTGAGGCTCATACTGAAGATAAAGCAGAGCCTGGGGAAGTCAACTGCCTCTCACCCACAGTTTGGGCTGAGCCTTGGCAAGGCTCCCAGTTACCCTATGAAGCACAAGTTCAGCCCCATGCTAGAGCAGCTTTAGGAACCAGAATAGAGTCATTCTAGGGAAGTCTACTCAAGCAAGATCAGATTTCCCCACCTCTGTTTCTGCCCCAGACCCAAGACTACTTATAAAAACTCAGCTTGGGAATTTGTCAGAGTCGACAGTCTGAATGTTGCTTTAAAAATAACAATAGAGTGAATCTATTCCACACAGAAACACCCCACTGTGCATGTACCTATTCAAGGAAGCAAAGCTCCCCAAGGCTCAACAACAGCCAAATGCTGCTTTAACACTTTAAGTGAAGTATTATTACTGGGGACAGACAGCCTTCTTACAGCCAGCGGTACACTCAGTGTGGAAATGAGTGGCTCTGACCACTGGGTCTCTGCTTTGCATATTGTATTGAGCATTTGCACAACACAGGAATCGGATTCTTGAAGTGTTGGGGTTTTTTAATCTGCTTGTTCACTGGGTTTATACGAAGGCAAGACAGGATCTCAATCTGCCAAACCAGAAGATGAAGGAGGAGAGTACCAACTTCCCACCCAGGACAGATCAAGTGCAAACACAGCCCTTTCTGTGGCAGCCACCACAGGAACCCCAGTCAATTCAAATAAATACAGGACTGAAACAGGAGTTTCCACATCAGGCCCCCTCTGCAGGAAGACACATTCACTGTGATGGTTTTGTTCAGGGTTTTTTTTATACTAACTTATGTTTTAGACATTGGTGAGCTCATGACAGAAGCTCCAAGTGTGAAGACACCTCTGTACAGGACTGGTCACTAAATCATTGAAAGACAATGGAGCTCCATAGGTTTCATTGTCCCAAAGTCATGTGTGTTTATACAGGCTAAGAGTGGAAGTTCAAACGAGCACAAGGTTAGCAGCCCCAGAACTTCCTTGGTTAGGCCCTCCTGGGCCAACGCATCAGGATGGAATCTAAATGATCTCTCACTTACCTTGTCTACAGGACTCCTGGTTCAGCATGCAGAGCAGGTAACACTGCCTCAATGGAACCACATTCATGTCCTCTAGAGGGGGAACCCCTCTGCCCCTCCAGTTGATCAAGGAGTTTAAACACTATACTATTGTAACTGAATGCTCAGCACTTCTCTAGCCTGACCACCCCTGTGAAAGTAACATGTTAATCCCTTTACACTCTTCAGTTTGTGTCTGTATTTTGGAAGGACAGCTCGTTCCATGATGTTCAAGGCTCTGTCCTGCAGGTCCCTGCTCTGCTCACTACATCCATTCTAGTAGCTGGAGCAAAAGACTGTGGGTAACCTTGCCTCACCCCAGCATAAGCACCCAGAAGGAGGCAGGTACACACAAGTGTACACAATCGTTTAATTAAAAGCTTTATCATTAATCAAATCATGGGCTAAGTAAAGATTTTATGAGCAAGTAGGAAGTGTCACTATTAAACTTCATCACTGATGGCATTTTAATTTTATTTAACCATTAAACTAAAAGCCTTCACAGTGCAGCATTGTATTAGTCCATGAATGGAACTTCTTAATCTGCAGGCTAGCCATCTATCATGTGGCTCCACGGAACAACTGATCACTGGTAGGTCACCATTATGTACCATTTCCAGCACTTGAAAATACAAGAGACATTTTGTTGGTAGATTTTACAGACAGCTACTGACAGTAAAACTTGAGCAAACTGGATTTCATTTCCCATTTTCACAGGAAACAGGCTCTAGCAAACAAGCTGCTCACACTCCATGTGAGCACGTTTCCCTGCGCTCCACTGCACTCTTCTGTCTCTGCAAAGGGTCAGTGCCCACACGCTCTTCTCATTTTCTGCCATACTCCTAACCTGCTTCCTCAGGCACTAGCTCCTACTCCTTATTTCCACTTCCCCCATCAGATTCCTACCCTGCATCCTCACATCCACATACTCTGAACCTTCTGGCCCAGCCTTCTTCACAATCCTGGTTTTAGATGTAGATTAGCAGCCTCAAATTTACTGTTTCAATCTGTCGTGGTTCTACCCCGGCTGAGAGCCGAGATGCACACAGCTACCTGCTCTTTAAAGGAAAAGAGGAGGGGGAGAAGGGGGAAAGGGGGACGAGGGAAGGGAAAGGAAAAGGAAGGGGCAAATAACACCCCCAAAACCAAGGAACGAAAGGCCCGTGGGTTGGGATACGGATAGTTTACTAAAATAGCAGAAAGATCAAATATAACAATGCTGACAGGACTTTAGAGCATAAAAATGCATGAAACAGTTGCTACAGGATGCAGTTTCTCACCGAACCCACAGCTCAGGCCGTGCCACCCAGAGCCGTCCCGGAACCCGACCGAACCCGACCGTCCCCAAAAACTGCGTGTCCTGGAGCCGCCCCCTCCTCCTCCCATCAGCCCCTTTATACTGAGCAGGACGGAACTGGCATGGAATCCTCTCTTTGGCCAGTTTGGGTCACCTGTCCTGGCTTCGCCCCTCCTTTCTCATGGACAGCTGAGAAAGTCCTTGACTGTCTGACAGCAACTAACAACATCAGGGTGTTATCAGCACTGCTCCCATTGTAACACCCAAACACAGCATTCCAGCCACTGCTACAGGAGGAGTTAACTCCATCCTGACCAAAACCAGGACACAAAAAAACCCTACAGGGAAGCCTAGATCCATCTTCACAGCCCCACCTTCTAGTCTCACTCAACTAACTGAACAGGGTTCCATCCCTTCCCAGGGTCTCAGGATGGAGATGGAACAAAGCATTGCATGAGAACAGTCACAGTCGTACAGAGTGGTGAGCACAGCACTCTTCCTATCACCCAAAGGGCTGCAAGGAGAAGTGTTCCCAGTAGCTGTTTGGTGGCATGAAACACACCTGCCCAGCCAGGAACAGGAGAATTAAGAAGGTCAAGCATGTTCACAAAAGTCTTCAGAAAAAAACCTGTATTTGTTACAACAGAGCTGTTTGCAGGAGTGTGTAACTCAAACTGTGGTGGGCTCAGCAGGGAGCAGGAAGTGCTTCCTAACCCTCCAACACATTTGTACTAAATCTCATCACTTCAAAACACAGCAATCAGGCCTATTAAAAAGCCTTAATATTTTAGCACATAAAACCCCCATTTATACCCACAGGGTACAATGGCACACACAGTAAAAGCCACACTAACAGCTTCAAACTTGTCCCAACGTGTCACATTAACAAGTCAAGTTGCTATCAGCAACTCTAATAAAAGTGTAAGATTACTTCCAGAAGAAAGAAAGAAAAGCTATACAAATGGAATGTGGCATAGATGTTCCTTGCAAAGCATCTAAACACTAAAATATGGAGTAAGGTCCCCGTACAGAAACAGCTCCACAGCAGTAACCTGAATGCCAGGACTATTTGCAGCAGGCAGAGGGAATCCTGCAGGCAGCAGGAACAGAGTTACAGGGAGCATGGTCAGCACTGCATTTGGGAAGGGTGGAAGCAAGCCACCACCATCCTGTGATGTTCCTGAAGTGCTGAACTGCACAACTTCCTAAGAGACCAGCACACTTTGAAGGAGCCACATGAAAGCCCAGTGCAGATAAAACAGGACTTGAAACAACAATGGTAAAATGGTCACAGAAAGGAATACTGTAGGATTCAACAGCTTCACTGATCATCATGATGGCCTGACAGGAGTAACAAAGGTCATGCTGCTTCCCACTTCCTTTCCCCTTTCTACAAGTTCTCCTCGTATTCTGCAGATCCCCCCTTGCCCAGTCTCACAGGTGCTGTAGCATCTTCTTCAAGCCCTAAGCTAACCTAGCTGAGACTTCACCTGAGCAGGTGCAGTGCTTTCAAAGGCACCAATTAATGGAAACCACTTCACAAGTGCCTGAAAAGGGCTGTTCTTCATAATATAGCTAAAAAAGGACATTTAGCATTCATCTTTCACCTTCAAACAAGGTGTCACACGTGTGACAGTATGCTGAGGTGCAAAGATCTTTGCTCTGAATGATGTCTAAGCTGCAAGCTTTCACAGTTACTACCCATGAGATTATTAATTGTTCAGGAGATTTCATATTTATTTCCCCCACATGCAACAAGAGAGCTGAGCTCTACCCTAACCCATTATAAATCTGATTTAATCCCATCAAGTAATTTTTAAGGACTACTTTTGTTGAAGAAGTGCCTTCTCTTTGGATGAGTTACATGAATGATGTCAACAACCAAACCTGCCCAACTACTTTTCTACAGCAGCTGGTATTGAACAAAACGACTCTGTTGTGCTAGATGTTGTCAGCACTCTGGTAACAACTGTGCAATAGGGATGTTATGCACAAATGGACCATGTCATATTAAAAAGTAATGCTTTCAACACATTTTTGGAAGGCCAAGCACTTGCAACACGTTACTACTTCTAACACACAAGACTTCTCTTGTTTACCAAGGAGAAGTTTGGTAAAAAAACACAATTCTTACCTCCAAGTAGCTCCGTTTTGGAGGGGAAAAGACACCCTCCTGAAACTCCAAAAGCATCCTCAATGGATAATTTGGACAGTCTACTCTCCCCTCTACTGCAAATCTCACCTAACCTAGGAGCTCTTCTCTATCCTCCAAGGTGTGTTAGTGTTCTTCTCCACAGTCTCAGCCTGAATGGAAATTAGCAGAATGCTTCCAACACAAATCAAGTGGACAAGCTTCTCAGGTCCTCCAGCCATTTCCACAGCTTAACCCTTATTTAAATATTACTGAGACTTCCCAACTGCTGCACCTATGCTATAGAACTTCTGCATCTTTTCAGAGGATTTGATGAGAAGCAAACCTACCAACGTTTAGCTTGGTATTTTCTGTTTCAGGGAAGAAATGAACAAGCATCAGTAACAGCCACACTTCTATGAACAATAAGCCTGGTAGAACACACTGTGATTTGCAGAACTTCAGCTAGTCTGTACCAGCATTAATACACTTGGCAATCAAGTGGCCCAGACGAGATGTTCTGTGCACAAGAATTATTACTATTTTTAATTAGAAGCTTTTTTGATTATTCTTAATCACTAGTATGTCGATTTGATTCTAGCAGCAAGAAAAAATAATGAAGTAGCTTCTATCTTCCCCAAAACTCTACCTACATGAAAAACTTCATTTTAACTGGATTCTACTGACCCACCTCGCAATAAAACACAAGCTAGAAGTTGCCCCACCCCGTGAAAACAGATGTGTGGTCTGAGATTTTTCAATTACTGTGTATTTAAGCAATAAATAGCATTCAGTGATCAGAAAGGAGAATTCACTAGTATTATTCATCCTTAGAGAAGATTATTTAATGCTGTTAAGTCTGTTGGGACACTGCCAAAGTTTACTCCTACAAAAGAGTTGATCACATGTGCACTGTAACAGCATCATTTCACCATGACAGCGGGAAGACAACTACTTACGTTGTTGATTTCTCTTATCACTGGCATTTTTCAAAGGAAGGCACACAGGACAGTCGTGCCGAGTACAATTCTTCCAGTGGGAAATGATTTGTCTCGAAGATGCACAATGAGCAACTGTAACAAGGAAAAGCAATTGAAATTAAGGTCATTCCTTAGTTAACTTGTCTTGAACTAACTCATTTCAGTTTTTCAGAGCAACTCCACTCCCTTCTCCTTTGCAAGCAAGGCTGCATGCATAACTAAACACAGCTAAACATATCATCTGGGACCCACCAATTGGTGAGGCTGCACCTTGAGTGCTGGGTCCAGTTCTGGGCTCCTCACCATCAGAAGGACATTGAGGTCCTGGAGCGAGTCCAGAGAAGGGCAACCAGGCTGGGGAAGGGGCTGGAGGGCAAATCTTCTGAGGAGCAGCTGAGGGAGCTGGGGGTGTTCAGCCTGGAGAAGAGGAGGCTGAGGGGAGACCTTATCACCACCTCCACTGACCTGACAGCAGGGTGCAGAGAGGTGGGTGATGGTCTCTTCAGCCAGGGGACAGGAGATGGGACAAGGGGCAACGGGCTCAAGCTGCCCCAGGGCAGGGTCAGAGCAGATGGGAGGGAAAAGTTCTTCCCTGGCAGAGTTGTCAGGGCCTGGCCCAGGCTGCCCAGGGAGGGGCTGAGTCCCCTTCCCTGGGTGTGTTTAACAGAGGGGAGATGAGGTGCTCAGGGATCTGCTTTAGCTTAGGATGGGAATGGTTGGACTTGATGATCTTAAAGGTCTTTTCCAACTCTGTGATTTGGTAACACTAACAAATAAAGGAAAGTAATACTAAATCCTAGGGAACTCTACATGGCTGAGTTGCAGCAACATGTGGTAGTTATTACACCCTCTGTAGAACAGGGAGATGAAGAAGAGCTGTGAGGGTAGCTGTTGGTACTATCCTGCTTCACTAAGGCAAACCCTGCACTCTGTTTTATCGCCCGACAACTGTAAGAGATCAGAAACTGGGACCCAGCAGAGGTAACAGAACAGGGAGCAGCTGTTTAATTAAACAACTAGTTCTGACACTTGGTTGTGCTGGGTGTGGGCATCTTCTTGACAAGAAGAGAAACGCTGCTGACCCGTACACCAGAACCCTTCCGCAGCTCGTTCACCAGAGCAGCCTGAGCCACACACGTGCTCTCACCTTGACAGGCCTTCCCAGCCTGGCAGTGGGTCATGTGGTTGAGGACGTTCTTCATGGTGCGGCAGTGCGGGAGGGAGCAGGGACGCACCTCCCCGTTGGCCTGCTCGCGCCGCTGACACTTGTGGGCGTGGAGCAGCAGCACCAACTGCTGCTGGATCAGCTTGCGCTTCTCCGGATCCGCGGTGGGCCCGGTCGCCATCGCCTGCGTTGGTACGATCCCCACTTGCTGTACTTGGGTTTGCATCTGGGACTGAGAGAACAGAGAGTTCAGCATCATGTTTGCAAGGCTCGGTTCTTATCTTCACCTCAGGTGATAATACAAGTATCACAAGACGATCTGCCAAACAGCCTGACATGACAGGCTACAACGATGTCGTGGTTTTACCCCGGCTGAGAGCCGAGATCCACGCAGCTGCCTGTTCTTTAAAGGAAAAGAGGAGGGGGAGAAGGGGGGGGTGAGGGAAGGGAAGGGAAAAGGAAGGGGCAAATAACACACCCAAAACCAAAGGAACCAAAAGCCCGTGGGTTGGGATAAGGACAGTTTACTAAAACAGCAGAAAGATCAAATATAACAATGCTGACAGGACTTTAGAGCAAAACATCCATGAAACTGTTGCTACAGGATGCAGTTTCTCACCCACAGCTCAGGCCGTGCCACCCAGAGCCGTCCCGGAACCCGACCATCCCCCAAAAACCGTGTGTCCTGGAGCCGCCTCCTCCTCCTCCCATCAGCCCCTTTATACTGAGCAGGATGTGACTGACATGGAATCCTCTCTTTGGCCAGTTTGGGTCACCTGTCCTGGCTTCATCCCTCCTTTCTCATGAATAGAGAAATATGAAGAACTGAGGAAGTCCTTGACTGTCTGACAGCAACTAGAAACATCAGGGTGTTACCAGCACTGCTCTCATTGTAACACCCAAACACAGCATTCCAGCCGCTGCTGCAAAGAAGTTAACTCCATCCTGACCAAAACCAGGACAAACGATTATCACCCCAGTCTCCAGCACCCCTAAACATTTCTAATCCAACCCTGGATCAGCAAAAATATATTGACGAGTCCCCAGTTAAGACACTTACAATCAACATTTTAACTAACAAGCCATCCAAAACTCTTCTTGTTCTGCACCAACACGCAGAAAAACTTTTTCACAGTGAGGGTGAGGGAGCCCTGGGACAGGCTGCCCAGGGAGGTGGTGGAGTCTCCTTCACTGGAGATATTCAAGACCCGCCTGGACTCCAACCTGTGTGACCTGTCCTAGGGAGCTGCTTTGGCAGGGGGGTTGGACCCGATGATCTCTCGAGGTCCCTTTAACCCCTACAATTCTATGATTCTATGACTTTATGATTCTATTGTTCTGTTTATCAGGCAGATCATAACTCCAACAGAAATGAGCTCTTACCACACTTGAAAATGGAATGTTGCAAGTCCATTAAGTGTTATATTTGGCTCTCAAGTTTTACACTTCTAGTTCCTTGTCTCCAACAAAAAGGGGAGTTCAATAGAAGACAGTCAAAATTATATGACTGCACCTATTACAGTAGAACTGATTACCTGAGCCTGAACTAGCCTTTCTCCTCATGAGGGAGTGCTGATACTCTGTTCATAGAGAAAACTTCCAAGGTAAAAACCAAACAGCTCTCTTCCAGAAAGGGCCTCCTAAACCTCTGCATTTTGTCTACTGAAGTGGCCTAGAGTTAACTACAAGGTGGCATTAGATTGGATCAGCTGGTAAAACCTGCTGGTTTATTTCCAGCATCCACTCCTTATGGACACGCTCTGTTCCAATGCGCAAGCGCTGCCTGACAGACCCTGCGTACCCACAGAGAGCTCTGAAGAGCTTCCTTGACATGTCCTTTCTTCAGCATGGATAGAGAATGTTCCCTACTACCTTCCTGGACCTTTAAAGGACAAACATAGAAACCTGATTTTCAGAATGAAACCCAAGCACAGACTGCAGGGCCTCCGCCAGCGGGAGCAGAGAGGGGGCTGCAGAAGAGTGTCGATCCCTGTGAGTCACAGCTGGAATTTCTCAGGGACAAACATGAACTCATCCCAAGAATGGCTCTGATTGTGCACTGCAATTACAGGTTACTGCAGAAACACTCACCAGCAGCTTCCAAGCTACTGAAGGAATAAATCAGCCATTCCAAATGCTTGTAATTAGAATATAGGAAGAAGGGGGTTGCACTGGGGAGGTGCTGTCTGTAGAGCTACTGACCAAAGCCTGCACACTGCCTTTAGGAAACTCATCTAGAAATGGGAGACTACACCATGTGTATCCTATTCTACTGCTGACCTCTGAGGTGGGCTCCCCAGAAAATTCCACAGCCTACAAAACAGGGCACATAACAGCAAGAGAACTCATCTCACTGCTCCAGCAGCAAGCGTTGTCCTCAGCTTGGCCACGTGCACATGAGGCCCTAACGAGAGAGGTTTATTTCTGGAGAAGGAAGCACAGGAGGCTGAGTGGAAAATACAATGCCTGGTATTTGATGGAGGAGGCTGGGGCTTTGCCACCAGTAATGATTACAGTAAATCTTAAAGAGGAATTGCTGCACCTTTCTCTTGAACTTGCAAGAGAAAGAGCAGCAGAAATAAAGAGGGTGAGGGAAACCCATGTGTTCATGTTCCCAGTGCATGCAGCTGAAATTAAGTCTTCCATTTCTTCTGTGAACAAATCCACAAGAGCAGACAGGTTTTGCTGGGTCACAAATAGGAAATGTTTTATTCAGCCAATGTGCAGAAAAACACAGAGACCATGCCAAAGAAAAGCTTGTTGGGAACAATGTTTTCACCCCAGTCACAGAACTGTTTTCCAAGCCAAAGTTCTCCTTTTGTTACTGCCCTACCAGCTAACAGACATGACTACATCTGTAATGCCCTGACCCAAAAGGACTCCTGGAAAGCTGAGTAACAAAAAGCAGAATCGTGGATTATCAGCAGTTAGAAGAACAAGTGGTTTTGGTCCAGACAAGTGTCTGCAGGTAAGCACCAAAAAACCAAAAAGAATTTAAAATATTGCTTAAGCTTTAGAGAGTTATGTTGGGTACCATTTCAACCTTGTAAAGTCCTCAACCTGGAAATAAAATGGATGATCTTTTGAAAGGTTGAGTGAGCTGGGGCTGTTCAGCCTGGAGAAAAGAAGACTAAGGGGGGACCTTATGAATGTTTATCAGTATCTGAAGGATGGGATGCAGGGGGAAATGGGCAGCCCCTTTTCAGTGTCTGTGGGGACAGGACAAGGGGCAATGGCTGCAAGTTGGAGCACAGGGAGTTCCACCAACATGGGGAAGAACTTTTCCCCAGGGAGGGTGAGGGAGCCCTGGGACAGGCTGCCCAGGGGGTGTGGAGTCTCCATCTCTGGAGAGATTCCAGCCCCGTCTGGACGCCGCCCTGTGCAATATGAGCTGGGGAGCTGCTTTGGCAGGGGGTTGGACCCCATGGGCTCTGGGGGTCCCTTCCAACCTCTCTGAGTCTGGGATTCCACCATCTATCTTACTTTCAAGCCTGTTAACTGTTTGAGGGAGCTGTTCTCCTCCCTGATAGTCTGTCCTTTAAGCATGTCATCTGCAGGACCAGTTCAAGCCCAGAGCTATGCTAGTGCACTGCAGACACACCAAGGGTGTGCAAATCCTCCCCAACCACAGCAATCATTCCACTCCAGAATGAGCAAGGGCTTCAGGTTGCTTCACTGGAATGACTAGTGATTGTCTTGATGAAGCAGAAGCTCAGACACATCTGCAACCACAACTAAAATTCCTGAACAGTCAGATACAGGAGAAAGGAAAAGTGTTTTGCTTCTCTTGCTCCCTTGTTCATGAGCAGAGGAAACAGATCAGGGGTTCCCTGGTGGTTTTACTTCACCAAGATGACCAGCAATCCTCTGGTTCCTTCCTTTTCACTGATAACAGAATGCCACTTTCTGGAATCACTGCATTAGGGTAACTCCTGCATTTAAAAATAAATGCCTTTTAGTTCTCTAAGACAGGTTTGTAATCAATGTGGTCGTGGGTGAGACAATTAAGCAGCCACAGCAGATTACTATTTTGATAGGGTGGTTTGTTTTGTAGACCTGCCCTCACAACTAACCAGAAGGCAGGTAGCCATTTAGACTTGAGGCTTCTCAGTCTGTTGGCATATTGGACTAGGAAAGGGATATTATTCACTAGTTACAAGAGACTTAAGTCAGCCACATGTAGAGTTACATTATGGGTACCTCCAGTCTACATATGAAGAGTTTAAAAATCCAACCCTTGCAGCTGGCTGTCCAGAGAGCAAGGTTACATCCCACCTTCACTCATGCAGGAGTACGTAAGATGGAACATCCCAAAACCTTTTCCATTCCCCTTCAACCACAGGCTTCAAGTGTCACCTTGGGGGTCTCTTTCAGAGAAGGGCCAGTGAGCATAAAGTGGATATATACATCAACTGTATCACAAGGAAGAGATAGAAGTGTTGCTAATTAGAAGGGAATTAAGTGTTCACAGTGTGACCTACCCCACATATTTATATTAAAATTGAAAGAGGTGCTTCCCACAAACAGGAATCACAGGAATGCTCTAACAAGCATTGAACGAGCTCTGAACAACAAGGCAGTGCCGTTCCATCACAAAACTGCACCAAGAGCTCAAACAGCAGCTCCCTGGTGGCATCAAGGAAGGAGTTGCTTCCCAGTGCAGTCACTTAATGAACCCAGGCTTTCTCCCAGTGACTACCAGAGCTCCACTGCAGAGGCGACACGGGACCAGGTTTACATTCCTGGAACCTCACCCAATATTCTCAGTGTGGATGGTAGTTTCTCTGGTTCAGCAGTTCCTGTGAACAGTGTGCACAGCCTCATCCTTTCTATACAGGAAGAATCCTTCTGACACCAGACAGACATATGAAGATCTGCTCTGGCTGGAGAGGTCCATGCACACATGGAATGGGCATTCACTGCCATGAATGTGTGCCCATTAAGCCTATGATGTTATTTTTTCTCATCCAAGTAGCAGAAGGAATCAGAATTAAGTCATCTGCCCACCATAAAGACTCAGCAAGGGGTGAAAAAAGGCTTCCTGCACTGGAGGCAGCCTCAGGAGATGGTCACACTTTCTGCAGGGACATGGACTCAAGCGCCAGGGATTACACCACCCTGTGAGCGGCACCGAGCTGAGAGCCTGCAATGCAGCTACACATTCAGAGAGGGGGACGGTGACACTCTCAGCTTCCACATACAAAGCCAACACAAGGCATGAAGAACACATTCAGAGCCCAACATTTCTTTCAAGGCTTTGGCACTGACATGGCTACAGGCAGAGTTTTCATGTCAAGAGTGAAGAGGAGCATTTTCATCGTCCAACTTGCACTTACCACTGTGGAGTAAGTATAACCTCCACCTCTGAAACTGGTACTGGTAGGTGAGCCTTGCAAGCCAACAGCAAACACAAGAGGCAAGAAGGCTCCTTTGGTCATTCCACAGAAGGAACTTTAATAGTGCACTTGGCTTTGAATCACTGAAAGAATTTTCTTCTAAATCTAGCAAATGCCTCAATAATTATGCAGTTGGCCCTGCTGGGAATCAACACTGGATCAGCATCTTTCCTAAGGATACACTTCTGGAGTTTTATCTCCCTGTATGTATAAGCTTTCTGATTTGAAGGACCAGCAAATGACAGAACACACATAACGAAGAAGCGTTTCAAAGCAATAAAAAGGAACAAAGCTCAATGCAGGATTCTGCAGACAGAGTCCAGCTCTCACATACAGGAAATTAAGTGAACAGAATTTTAAGAGTGCTTTTTATAGAATTTACTGGGTGATAAAAACAGACTGGGAAATATCAATGTTAAAAAATCCCAATCTGTGGATAAGAGACAATTGAGAAGTTTTAAAGGAAGGAAGGAAAGCCAGACCATCAGAGTGCAGGCTATGGAAACTCCATCTCAACTGCTGAAGAGAGTAAGAAGTGGCAATGGATATTCTCTACCATGTGTACTTATATATGAATGATGGGAGAGTGGAGCACGAACCAGACTGGTGGGGAAGCTGCAGATCCCCTTTTCTGGCTCAGTTTCACTAGCCTGGATGGTGCAAAAATTAAAATGTTGAAGGCAGTACACATTCTCAGGATGAACTCTTGCACCAAGACAGAAGAGGGATGCCTGATCTGCTCCCAGCATAACAGCAGCTTGTCCAGCACTGGACATTATCTGTTACATTTGTTTCCAGGTTATTAACCATCTTTTCCTGCAGAAGACCACGGCTAACCAACATGGACAAGAGCTTTTCCCAGCTGTTTGCTAGGCTGCTGCTCTACTTCCCACCAAGCACAGTTTTCTTGAAGAAGAGGGGTGAGCACACCTGGGAAAGAGAAGCTTTCCCAGTGCAGGCCAGGCCAGGCACAGGGAAGGTGAACAGCAAACAGCAAGCACACCAGAGACTGGGAAACAGCTACTGAGAGCAGCAAGCAAACTCACAGTACATCCCTAAGCTGACAGTCACAGACCTTCCCTGCTGTCAGGAAGACTGAGTTTACTGCAAGAGAAGAAAAAAAATACAACTCACTCAAAGATTAAGAAAGCCTTCCTTCCCTGTTAGGAGACTTTTTCATAAAGTCTTAATTCTGGTCTCTAGAATAAAATATGAGTTGTCTATTTTAAGCAGCTACAGTTCTACTTGCTCTAATTCAACTTGGCCTCCCAGTTTGAAAGCTTTCCTCTCTTTCTAGGAGGCCTGCAGCAAGGCTTATGCTGATAAACCTAAGACATCCTCCTCCCTCAGTTACTCTTTTTCTCTCTTCTGATCAAAATCCGTTAATAAACCCACCCAAAGGACATAAGAAGAAAGAAACAAGGAAGACCACAACTGGAAACCTGAGATGCAGGGGGGAACGTGCAAGGTGTGCTGCTCCAAGCCAAGAGAAACTATTTCCGTCCCTTCCATGAAGTGATGTTCTCTCAACTCCATCTGCTGGTCAGAGCTGTGAAATCAAGCGGGTGTCGGGAAGCCAAACTTCACACCTCGTACTCCTACCCCATGCAGGAACAGCAGCTGCTTGCCACGTCCCCAGAGAAGTGGCCCATGGCCACAGGTGGAACACACAGCACTGCAGACACCGTGTAATAGACAAGAGGGTCCCCGTACCCACAGCACGCCCGGGAGTCCGGGTGCTCCCAAAGCTGGAGGCTCCTGGCTGCTGTCCAGGCTGCTCCGAGCGCCAACGCGCAGCGCGGGGCTCGCTTCCACAGCCCAGGGGTTCTGCATGACCTCACCGCCGCAGAGCGCTGCCAAACCCACAGCACACAATGCCAGTGACACTGAAGCTCTACCCTGTGTCACCAAAACTTCCAGCGACATCACAGCAACACCTGTCTTGGGAAACAAGTCATTCACTCAGCGTCTCAGGCGGTTTCCCTTGCAGGGTGGGCTGACTGCAGCAGTCACACAAAGCAACAGACAATGTGCTGTTCAGACCCACAGCTAAACCAAACCCAAATAAAATCGACCCATTCAGCTGGCACTGGAAATGAAAACCTTAATGCTGACCTTTAATCATTTTAACACCATAAGGTTTGGTTACTTCTTCCCGAATTAAAGAGATTAAACCAAATGTGCTTCTCAGGATCTGGTATCAAGTCAGGCTTGGAAGAAGGGCTGGAAGCTGCCCTCACCCAATGCTCCTGAGCCACCCATCTGGGAGGCGGGGGAAAGCCAGGGTGCTGTCCCCAGCAGATTAGTAGCCTGAAGTTGGCTTAAAAATCAAGTTCCACTGCTGCAGCAGAGGTTTATCCTGACTGCCAGCATGAGGGCCATGTTCAGCAGTGGGGAAACTCCTGCCTGGGGTTTGGGATGGGGGTGCCACACCTAATGACACTTACAGTAACATGGGCTAAGAAACATACCCATATCTTGTGTTTCACTCCTGCAGCATACACTAACGTTACCGAGAAAGACAAAAGACTGAAAGGGGCCTTAAACCAACGGCTGCACCTTTTTATTTCCTCCTCTATCATTCAGTGGCCACAGAGGTGTTTAGCATCATGCTAAACATGGTTTCCCATGTCAGACATGCCACACGGCTGGCATTCACACGGGTTTGTCTCTCACATGGAGTAGCACCCTCAGGCCCTTGTAGATGCAGAGGGCTGGTTTAGCATGGTATGAGGGTCTGATCACCTCACAAAGAACTCTAGAGGCGCTTTTAAAAAGGTGGTGTTGGTTCTTTCACTTGCTGTAGTAGATGGAGCCTGAACTGACGCTCCACAGGCTCATTTCTGGTAGACAGAAACACCACTATACACCTTTCCACCTCCTCCTGCCTCCTTCAGCAAACAGGACAGACCATGTCTCCAGCACACCACACAGAGCCAGATACGTCAACCAAACCCACACCTCTGGGGTCCCAAAGCATCACAGACACGGCAAATGGCCCAGGGATTGAAGCAAGAAAGCCTGACATAGCAGTCTGAACACCACAGAGCTCTGTCCTGGGGAGCTGCCTCCATCACAAGCAACTTTTCACAAGGGCATCTGGGTCATATTGTGTATGCACAACGTGAGACACAGACATCACTTCCACGCGTGATGGGAACACACATCTAACCAATGTGAACGTTGTTTTATGCTTTGATAATGTCTTAACATGAAACAAGAAAGGCTTTAGCAAGCCAGAGCCTACAAACCCCCAAGTTCAGAGTCAGATTCTTCCAGTCTTACTCTATTCGTGCCTCTCTCAGGCTTGTGTTTAAAACTGAGGCAGCACATCTTTATCTCTGGGAGGCATTATTAAATTAACTAATCCAAGCAAATTAACTAATCCAAAGGATATGCTTGCTTCAGTGACAACGGCCACAGAAAAGACCATTCAGAAAAGGTTAGCTCAGTGAAATTATATTACTACATACAGTCATCACGGCTCCCAGCTACACACTGAGCAGCAAAAACAGAACAAGATGTTGACTATATGCTCTTTCAGAGGGCACTGTTGGTATTGTACACTGAATAAAGTCCCTGTGGAAGGAATAGCATATGGCCATGTATGTACTATTACCAAATAATTACACTGCCTCACCCAGTGCTGCCAAGTAAAGGTTAAAATTTAACAAGTCTGACATTTCAATTCTTGGCTTTGCAATAAAAATGTTTAGATGGAAACTTCAGTTTTTAGAGATGGAATTTCCCCCTTGCCAAGACCCCAGTCAGACTCTATGTACCCCGTGATCCATACGCAGGGTTGAGACCTTTTGGCTCAACAGCACGGATGTCTATCGGCTGACACAGCTATTACTCTCCATACTGGCTTTAGGGAGAGAAAGATATATTGAACATACAAAGCTTCTGACACCTGAGAAACAAAGAAAGATGGTTTTGATTGTCCTCTCAGAAGACAACTGGCATTTCTGGCATTTTACAGAAACTACAATTGATAGCAGTGGGACAGTAAGCTTCCCTGACTTTCCTCCGTCTCTCCGACAGGCTGGGAGAAAGGAAACGAGAAACCAAAAGCTTTTTCTTTTACTTCCTCCCCTCCACCACACAAGCCTTGATGACACATGCCCTTTTTATTCCTCCTATTTCCCATTAGAGCCTATACTAGTGAGCAGGTACATTCAAATTTAGGCTTCTCAGAACCCAACATCTAAACGAGCACAAAATTAGACCTCAATCACCCAGTCCCTGAGCAGAAGACAGCACTTTGGGCAGATCTACATATTTTCTCCAGAATCAGGGGAATAATTAACTTGTTTTACACCCCATTCAAACAAAATTAAGATAGCCATGCAGCAAGCTGTCTTTTACAACTATTCTGCGTGACTACAAGCTGTATTCTGGACAGGGCATTAATCCCAGTCACCAGCTACTTTCCATAATCATAAGCAGTAAGAGACAGATGAGATCAAACAAAGACTTCGCAGTGTAACCTGAGGAAAAGTAGGAAGTGGTCCTCTAAAATCAGGAGAGAAGAGGAAGTTTATGTCACCCTGCCCCTTCTCATATATAACCTTATTAGGGATTTGCAGGTAGCAAACTCATGGATGGAAGTACAAGCATTATTTGTGCCAAAAAAATAGCTGGTTTTCTGGTTAAATAAAAAAAAATAAGCAATTTGCATCTTATGGAAGGTTTTACAAGTTTCTATAGTAACTGCTATCATGTATAAGAATATAAAATGCAACAAGCTGGAGTTGCCATAGAAACGACACAAGCAGTTTGATTAATACACAGACATACCAAGACAAACAGGAACATTTCATCTCATTTTATGGGGAAAACTCTAGTAAACAGAATACTACAAACTTGGGCAAGGTATCCTAATAATAACAACTATTCTCCTAAACTTGTGAGCTGCCAGTTATGCACAGTATCAACTAAGCATCGTGTGGCGTGTTTAGGGCGTTAGATTGAAGGACACAAAAGGTACCGTTTAGTTTTGGGAAGTTGAGGATGTACCCAACACATTCTAACCAATTCAGGGATTTAAACCTAGAAACAGCACTTATAGAGAAGGCATTTTCATCTGGTTTGGAACTAAACTGAGTAGACAAAGTGAAAGGGTGTAAAGCCTGCGATTGCTGAGGAAGTTACATCACTGCATAGAGCTGTACGCAAGCTTCCTGCACACTGCAGAGTGGCAGTGAGGAACCAGGGGGTAATCCTGATGTGTGACTGAGGGGAAGCAGCTCACTAACACTGCAGAAGCCCTGTCAGCCCAGAGTTTCAAACACACTGATCAGGGAGGCAGGCAGTACAACTCACCATGTTTGGCACACTGGTGACGGGAGTACTCTTGATGTCAGCAGGAAAGGGAGACAGACTATTCGCCATGCCTGGCTTGTTTGGTAACTGAGGATTCACTCCTGTAGCTCCCATCTGCTGCCCTCCAGTTTGACTGAAAGGCTGCCCGAAGGGACTAGTGTTACCTGTCATTCCCATCTGGAAAAGAATGAATGAAATTAGTATCATTTCCTTGATTCCAAAGGGATATTTTAAAAAAAAAAAACCAAACCAACCAACAAACAACAAAACATATGTCAAATATCCATCTCTGCATTCAGAGAGACACATTTCTGGTTTAAATTACTCAGTATTTAGTTCTCAATGTCACAACTTCAATTAAATCTAAAAAAAACACAAACCAAAACACTTTACATATTCACACAGCTCTGTGTGTCTGAAGCTTTTGAAATTCAATTAAAAAAAAATCATTGTACAACTGCAAAGGAGAAAACAAGATTATACTTCCCAACCTTGCACCCACAAATACTGTTTCCAACACAGCAAAAACTTTTGAAAAGCCAAAGCAACCTCAAAACCCATCCTACTTTGGCTATTCTGTACAGAAAGCATGGCTTCATACATAGAATAGATGGGGAGCAGTATATAGAGTCATCTAGCAAACACTTATCTACTGATGTTTTGGTATTTGAGGAAAAATGTCTGAACAAAAGGACATCTCAGGCTGACATCCCTGACAAATTACACCCCTGACACACTCTGGAATAGCAAGCAGAAACAGGACAGCCCCTGCATGAGTAAAGAGATCACTGTCCATCCAAAGAGCCATTTTGCCTGAAGAACAGTCTCCCAAGAGAAGCAGTGAAATCTCTATTACTCGAGCCAGTTATTGCACTGGACAAAAGGTCCTGAAAAGACATTTTATCAGGAATTTACTTCCTTCAAAAAGGATGACTGAGACTAGGATCCTCCTTCCCCCCACCAAATAAAGGGAAACAAAAGTTGACTGATCGTGTTTGTACTTCCCTCTGTCCCGTGAGGATCTCCAGATTACCGCTTGTCAGAATGTCTTAGACACAAACACAACCACTGAACGAGTCTTTATTCGAAATGTTAAATCCTGTTTTCTTCTTCCTTTGACCTCTCCAGCCCTTCCTTACACAGCACACTGTTTTTCCACAGTCCTGGTCCCTTACCAGCAGGGATTCAGGACTATTCCCGTAGCTGGAGGAGGCACCACACACGTCAGCTTATCAGCATAAGCCCCATCGTAAGGAATTGCTCAGTGGTTGCTTTTTCATGCTTACAGGAATCAGACTGAACAACCAGTTGAAACAGCACTGGCTAAGAGCAGTAAATTACACTGGGGCAGAGTCCAACAGACAGTTTGGCTGTGCTGTGTCCATGTACTTTGTACACCTGTGTCTCAGACAGCTGGGCCAGCCACACTCCTAGTAGCTTTCAGTGAGAAACCTGTATCCTTTCTGTACAGTTACATACACCTCTGCAGAACCATCTGACACACTATATACATATTTAAAAAAAAAAAACCAAACCAAAACAACTGTTACTTGGCAATGCAACAGTTTATCTGCTGTGCTCCAGAGTAAAGCTGAATATTCCAATAGCACAAGACCAAAAACCCCACCCAAAACTGCTTAGCAGCATCAGAAGCTTAACTGCTTTTAAGGGAAAAGGGGTACTTGGTGCTACACAAAGAATTGTGTCTCCATTTCTGTGTGGTTTGTAGATTTGTGTGTTCAAAGAAATTTTTTATATATAATTATTTTAATTATGGTAACAACATGGATTTTGGCAGCTTTTCTCTGAAGACCTACTAGTAAAGTAGCTAATAAACTTACTTACTCAACTTAACCCACTATTCTCAGCCAAGGTATGAGAACGGATCATCTGATATCTGCAGCTATTCAATAATACTGTGATGGGCTATCCAATTAACAGTGAAGGAAATTACTGAAACTAAAGGTGAGATTCTGAGAAAATAGCTCATGATTTAAACCTTTCAAAACCCAGAAATAGAAACATTAGATCTTTTGCTGTTATCCAGTTTCCCCTTGTATCTGAATCCCCAACCACAAACTTCACTTGTCTGCAGGAGGACTTGGCCCTTCTAGCTTTCTTTGAACCTGCAGGTCTAGCAGAGTTGGTTTATTTTAATTGAATAATATATTGATTACTCTGGCAATTACCACTACAACATCCTATGAGCCCTCCAGCAGGAAGGGCAGTAAGCCCGAGGTGTGAGCTCCACATAAACCTGCTCCCACCCTTTCCATCGCCCAACTTGGGCCACACCAGCCTGGGGGAGACAGCCAAGCAAACTCCTCCTCACCCTCACAGCTCAGGACAACGCACACCCAGCCACCCAGGAAGAGATGGAAAGGACTGGGCACAGACAGCAAAGCTGCCCAGTACAGGTGTGCTGAGCCTGCACAGGGTGATGCTATAAGCCTCTTAATGGCAGAGCCTGAAACACCCCTGACTTGTCAAAGAGCACAAGGGAGATTTGCTTTAGGCAGTGAGGATGCAAAAGCAAATCTTGCATCAAATCTAAGGTCTTGCTCCAAAAGAGAGAGATGTTCTCCACTGCATTAGCAGGAAAGATTTGCACTTTTTTTATTAAAGGAAAAATATTTGCAAATAGATGTTCAGGGGAAAAAAAATTACAGAATATTTTCATCTCAAGAGAAGAGAAAACCTTGTTTCACAAATTTGCCAGAACTCTAAACAAGCAGAACATCCCAAAAGTACCAAGGAACTGCAATCCTAACAGATCCCACATGGTTGGCTTATCACATTTTTAACATTTCCTATTAAACAGATCTCTTTATTAAACATATCACACCTCAGTACAACAAAACAACCTTTCAAGTCTTCCAAACAGAGTGTTTAATGTGATGAGGATAATGGTTCCTTCTCCAGGTGGTCATTTACTAATAGATACTTGATTGAAATTAAGAAATGCCTTTCAGTCCTTTGAAATCCAGCTGGAAGCAGAGCAGCTTCCACTTGAAACCTCTTGTTTTTAAACCTGCTCTCTGCCACAGGTATTTCAAGGAGTAAAGCCCTGTTTCCAGTGGTGAAAGGAACTTCAGGCTAAAGAGCTACAACTTACAAAAAGAAAAGCTGATAGTTTGATAACATTGTAAAACATTAGACATGCCCTTTAACCCACACTTCATTTTTTTTAGTTACTGCCACTGAAACAAACGGCCAAAGACAGTCTGAAGTCCACTGAAAAATAAATCAATCAAGATCTGAGAGGGTGGAAAAGGGCTCCCTTTCCTATGGGGCAACCCCTGAGGTTAAAGATGGAGACAAAAATCAGGAAGGACCACACACAAGTTTATTAAGCTCCCAGGTGTTTGTAGTTTCAAGGCTTTTTTAACTCAGTCTTGCCTCAGTTAAACTTACTCGACGCAACTGCCAGCGACTAGAAGTGCACAACAACCGGTCTAATCAACTCTGATCTATTTATAACAGCTTTCAGCCCAGGCCAGGATTGATGAGGAGTTCTAGTGGCTGAACAACCTGCTGCCAAACTTAGCATCGCCAGCGTCTCAGGGCTGGTGTCTGTAACCCGAGGAGCAACTCGGCATTTCATCCAGCAGCAGCCACCTCCAAGCGCGGTCAGGCAGGGACTCCAGCAGCACAAACCACCCCCAGCTCCTTGCTGGCAGGAAGGCAGCAAACAGGAGGTGAAAGAGGAAGAATCAGGTAGATCCCCTGCATAGCAAACACGGGCAAGACGTCCCAGTGCAGAAGGCATTAACTGCATTTCCTGCTTAATTATGTGCAAATTGAGACTGGGTGACCTTCAAGTAAAACTATCTAAACCACTAATTGAAATTTCAAAAAATAACTCACAACTAGAATCAGGTGATTGATTGATGGGAGCCCATTGGCAGCGAACACCTTACGCTGCTTATTCATTGTGCAAACTGAAAGCAGCAGATCCGAAGCAAAGGAGTCAGAAGAGCTGCGGCTCCTGCCTCTGCCCCCAGGTTCTTTCCTATGTGAAATGAGGGGGCAGGTGCAGGAAGGCAGAGACTCAGAAGACCTTTGTTTTTATATTTCTGAAACCGAACTCAGATCCTGAATTAGCTAGTTCAGGGGAAGATTATCAGGTAATTACAACCATAAAAAAAAAAGATAAACCCACAAGAACAGGGGAGTCAGCAGCCTGGTGAGGACAGTCATTTCCACGCGGGACGCGGTGCACCATCACCAAGCCTTGCTCCTTCCTTAGAGTTTGTTAAATTTCCTTTTCTGAAAGCAATGAAAGCAAAAAGCAATCCACCATTTCTTCCTCCACCTGCAAGGAACGGGCAGAGATGTATCACAGGACTACTCAAGCTCCACCACAGCGTGGGAGCCGCTGCACTTCCATTCCAGCACAAGCACAGAGCTGCTCTCCGAAAACCCAGCACCATCTTCTGCAGGCCATGTGCCCTGCACTCCTGCCATCCCACAGCATCCTCTGGCAACTTGGGCTTTATACTCACCGTTTCTGCCACACACTTTTGAGCAACTCTTGCTTTCTGCCTGACTCTTTGTGGCTACAGCTTCTGATGGAGGACAGCAGACTTCTTCCATGGGGAAGGCATTTTCTATGCAGCTGCTGCATCAATGGGGGAGGATGCTACAAACCACCCCAGCACAGAGCCACAAGTCAAGGCTACAAGTGCCTGAAGTAGTAACATGATTAATGCAGGACACCAGCTTAAACACATCATTTCTACTCTAAAACAGTTCTTCTCAGAAATACGATAATGCTACTCTCCTTTAATGGAAAAGACGCATTTAATTTAATAATTCTGCTATCCCAGAAAGACAAGCAGATTCTGTTCCCCTTTTATCACTATGGCAACTCTCTAAGATACTGGAATCTATTACTGAGTGTGGATGGGAAATAGGGTATTGCACTCCACTCTCACACACCAAGGAACATACAAACTTCCCAGCTGAAAAAAAGAAACCTTAAAACCTTTGTTTAGCTGACTTGGCTTACCCAAGACATACCCCACTGCAATGTTCTGAGCAGCAGGTATGGGAAGTACTTTGGTTTTTAGTTATTTTCAGAGCAGAGCAGCAATTCCATTTCCTCTAGGTTCCTGGACTTTCACACAGACCATGTCTGTGACCAAATCTACAGACATCATCTGATGGTGCAACCCAGAGCCGATCTGGCAGACTGGTGAACTCTGCATATCTGATTTAATAAATCCCTTAGGACCAGACTAGTTCTTCACATTACACTGTTTCTTCTAATTTTAAAGCTTACTCTCTTCCTCTTTTCTTTATCACTGCTGACATGCCACAGCACTTCCTCTAGCCCAGCATCAAGGAGCAACTCCCTCTTTGTACACAAAGCATCGAGACCATAAATAAATCCTGTCCTTTCCTCCTATCCCAAGTTTTTATTAACTGTCCCTTCACCTCTGCCACTACTGCCATTCCTCTCCTTCAAGCAGTTACTTCATTACTGCATACTCCTCCGAGGCTCCCAGGACACACCACCAGTGCAACATGCTGCAAAACCCATTCACTGCTACAAGCCCAGCGTTTCCTACTCACAGGCCCTTTTCCAGCTGCACCCCCAAGATGCTGGCACAACCTGGAGAGCTGTGTACAGCTCTGCTCCTTGCTATCCATTTTCCTTCAGGAAGCTGCTCTCCCCTGCTGCCTGAGCCCACCTTGGGCACTAGGGCTTCCAAGCTTCACCAAGGTTTGGCAGGAGAGAGTTCATGACCAGTTTTTCTGCAGGAAAGATGCCCTCATCTGTGCACACAACAACATGCCAAGGAGCAGCACCTGCCTCTCACAACACTCTTGGGCTTACATCTTGCACCACTGCTGCCCAGGTAGGTAGTTGGTCCAGCCAGAGCAGTGGACTAGCCTAACAGCAAAAAAACATGAGAAGTTTGATAGGGGAACCAAAGGACTCAAAGCAGCATGAGTCCAGTGGAAAATAAGCCTCGCTGGACTAGCCTGATCATGATCCAATTCTGTAAACGAAAAATTGTTACTGTTAACATTCAATACTGTATTTTTAACTAGAAAACACTCCTAGAAAGGAAGGAAGTGAGCTATACAACTTCGGCTGGACTTTGAAAGGTGTGAATCCACAAACGTGAGCTTTCACTATGACACCAGGAGGTACAGGAAGACAAGTGGGTAAGTATGAAGTGACAACTTTACTTGGTTTGATGTCAAAGCCATTGTGATGACAACAAGCACGCTGCATTAGTGCTTTGTGAGGATTCAGAGAGGCCTCAAGAACTACTCAAAGGACTAAAAGGCATGGCTGCAACAGGCTAATTGTACTCTCCTAGCCTAATTTATTTAGCTTACTATTTAAGCTTATTAATTTGCTTATCTTATTAAGGCATGAAGTGAAATGATCCTGAAGTACTGATTTTTGGGAACAGAATGGCAGTAACACAAATATTCTCTATTTAGCAAAGACACATCAACAGGTAGGAGCTGAAGCTTCAAAGCACAAACCAGAAAAAACCCTAAGTGCCCAAATGCCACTGAGACTCTTTAAAGCATATTAATGTCTTTAGACTTAAGTAGTGTGTGCTTCTACTCACCACAGGACTTAACTCACCAAAGCCAGGTGGCCTATAATCAGAGGTATCATGCCTGACTTTGTATCACTGAGGTTTTTATATACCTGATTTGTTACAAAATGGAAGCTGATCATAGGGAATTAGAAGCTCCCTTCTGCTTCTCTGAGGACAACACAGAAAGGTAAGATGAAAAAAAGCTATCTCAGGAAGCAAAAATGGTCTAAGACCTTGACTAAGCTGCCAAATTCATTAACCACACCCAGGAAACAGAGGTGCAGATCAGAAGCCAAAAGCTGAAAGCTACTGCATGGATCCCTCTGCCACCACAGAACAGTATGAGACTGAGCACAGCTACGTGCAGCTCCAGATGACTGGTCTTCTAATGACACAAGATCAGAGATGAGGTGACTGCAAGGCAGAACTTCATTCACTTCCTCAATCCAACAGCAGTTAAGTCACCTCTTCAGACCGACAGCACTTGCAGGATTACAAACCCAGTTCCTGTGTTAGATAAGCTCAGTTTCTTTAGGATACCTAAGCAGCAGTGCTGGACAATCATCATACCATCTCCTCCCTCTTCCTCAAGCCAATCTGTCTCAAAACGCTTCGGAAATCCCTGGTGAATTGACCTGTTTTTGTTAAAGGTCTCACAGTAATTAAGTTCCCAAGATCGCAGAGATGGACAGGTAGATGATGACGCTCAGATTACCATCTCCACAAAGAAAAGGCACCAAGACTACTGCTGTTAGAAGCAGACTGTATCTGGGGCTCCCAATGAGCCACCCTTACTGCCAGTTTTGTCCTGTCAGCACATCAGAAAGATTATCTGAGGACAAGGGAGGGAGCTGAAGCACTCTAGGAAACGGTTTACAAGCCCCTTGGGCAGGGGTGCAGTAAGGAATCTACAGCAGCAGTGTGAGGATACACAGCCCATCTACTAGTTACACTACTCCCGGATCTATTTCAGCAACAGGAAAATAGGGAAGTCAGAAGCCTTTTTTTTCCTCCCAAATCTGATCTCATACCTCTGCATCTGACAAAATAGTTCTAGGAGGAAGGCACAAAGACAGCCTTTTAGTGAGTCACTGCTATCCTTACATTATTCTGAATTTAGCCTATGGTACAAAAGCTAAAATCCATTTAAGGTTAAGATTAATAATGTATTTCAGAGAACAGAACGTGCAGGTCACAATTAAGAGGAGAGTGAGTGTGCAGGAGCATCCTAGATAAGATCTGTTTTGATAAAAGGCCAGATCTTCACAACTTCACAAACTAACCGTAGCATTGAAGAGTTGCATATATGTGAGAACTTGCCTGTCAACAGCATAAATTGCTCTAATAAGACCCATTTGTCACTCACCACTGCTTTCCTCTAAATCCCTTGTATTTGCAAGAAAGGACCTTCCCACTACTTCCTCCTCTCCTATTGCTGCAACAACCCAGTGCCAACCCAGTGCCAAATAACAAGCTAAATGCTGACAACTACCAGTCCCACCTTTCAAAAGCTGCCTGTAAGCTACTGTGTAGTTTTCTGAATGCCCAAGGTGTAACTTTATGGTTATGCTGTAGATCAACAGCCTTAGGTGGACACAGCAACTGTGCACAAATGATCCATCCTTCCTAGAGCTGCTGCGGCTGCTCAGCATCTCACATGCTTCATCCAAAATCCCCTATTACATCACCAGTGTGTTAGGGTTAGTTTTCTCCTTGCTTTTTTGGGGTTTTCTCTTTCTGCTTTTAAAAAAGCAAGCTGGCATGAAATGGGAATTCTGCCCTTCCCACTACCACCCAGACCCCAGAAGTATCCTTTGGGTTCAGCAGGAATGGAATGAGTGGGTGTACAGCAGCAGTGCACTGCTCCTGCCTCTAAGTTATCACTGCCCTAAGTCACTACAAGACAGGAATGGTTCAAAACTCCTGGATTTGCTGCCACCAAGCCACACAATCCCATGCACCCTTCACTTTCCTCTTCTATAGCCCCCTACCAAAAAAAGTGCCTTAACACTCCAATACTGGGCTAACACCTTCAAAATTCTTGCCACCACAGTACTACATCTACTTCATACCTGGGCTTTCAACCCACAGCCTGGTTAAAAAGCTCTGCATTTTCCTCCCCTTCTCCACACCCATAGAAATATTTTGCTATCAAGTAGTATGTTGTCTTGCTTGGCTTAAGTCATTTCAACTGTCTCTTATCTTTCTCACAGGACGAGGAAATGGAGCATTTGGGTGCCTCAGACATTCAGAGGTTATTAATTAGAGTATACAAGATACTGTACTTTGTATCGTACTTTACCAGGGAGAGTAAGATCTGCTCTAAGTAATGGAGGAGTGTCAGAAATTCAGAGTAATATACAACTCAGCTGCTTTCCAAACTGTTGGAAAACAAGAGCGAAAGAGGACAGAACTGCTTTCAAAAGGCTTGTTTCTGCTTTCCAGAGCAGGCACCCAACAAGCAGCAGAGCCCTTTGCTTTGCCATCTGCATGGCCTCACCACCAACTCCCAGGCCAGTCCAACATGCTCCAGTTCCAGAGCAACTGTGATCTGGCACCACCCACCCAGTGTTAATCCCTCCCCAGCCCCTGCTGCTACCACCCTGACTCCAGTCATGCTGCTTCCACAGGCAGTGTAACAGAGCAGCCTTCCATCCAGGCAGACACTACAAGTACTTTGCACTTTGGACTCTTATCTGCCTCTGGTATGAAATGCAAACCTCTACCATGAAGCAAGGTCCACCTGACTGATTAAGGCTGGCAGAGAAGCATAAAAGATAGGTCCCATTAGGAATTGATGGTCATTTGTGATGTGGGACAGGCAGTTTGTCTTTACTATGCTGGGATCAGCTTGTATCTGTTTACTAACACACAAAAGAAGAGTTTAGTCGGTACTAATGCCTGTTTCATCCTATAGTAACATGTTCCAAAACACCTCACCATGGGACTTGGACTATATATGCCAGAGGGACAGATGGAGAAGCAAGGAAAAGATTAATCATTTTATGGCAGAAAGCCAGTGGTGTTACCAGAAAAAAAGTTAGTTTAGTGCAAGAACGGTGGCAAACCTATTGTCTGAGCAGCACGAGAGCTCTTCAGTCAACCCATCTGCAGATGTGGCAGTCTGGCAGAAATACTGATTTAAAAATACTCATGTTTAAAGTCAGGGAGTAACAAGAATGCCTTGATGAGGTAACATCTCAAGAATCAGTTCTGAGAGTTAAAGCCTGACCTGGCTGGCAGTGGTCAGGTCACAGGAAGCCTACCTCATGCTCAACATCTCCACTCTCCTACCTCTTCAGGCTAAATGTTACCACTAAATCCCACAGCAGACCCACAAAGCGTTCAGCACATCCTGCTCTCCAGAAACAAATTCAAAGAAAAATACTCAAATGCCCAGAAATAACTCTAATGTCCTTTATTACTGGATGAAAGATTTGGTAAAGCTAGAAACAAAACTTTAAACATCCCATTAAGAGGAAGCCAGGTGTTCTATTATCACTTGTAATAAGACTTGAAATTATCTTCCAAGAATTTCACAGATGCCAAAGACAAACTTTAGTCAAGGTAACAAGACCAATGAAAAATGTACAAATGTTTCTGTATAATTACTGAAATATGAAAGATGGAATTTTTTGGGAAAAAAGCTATTTACAAATGCCTGGCTATACAGAAAACAAACAATATGTTTAACTATAAAGTAACCTCTTCCAGGAAAAAGAACTATTTAAAATCACCTCATGCTTGCACTGTATGTGGGTCTGAAGGAAGTGCCTCCAAAACTCTGAGTGCAAATACAACTTACTACACTATTGAAAGAATCCAAGTCATTTCTGCACTGAGCATCACTGCTGTACTTCTGGATCAAAAGTAAAGCTCAGGCAGCTTTTCCCTAGCAACGAGCATAACCTCTGCAAATAACAACTTCAAAGCTCTAATGGGTAATTAGCCACAATTGATCAATATATCCCAATTATTTCAAGAGTGAAAGAGTGGCTCTCCAGATAAACACGAACGATTCGTACTACCTGAGAATACAAAGTTGAGCAGAACAGCAGAATTTACCAGAGAAGTTCAAAAGGTTTGCCTCACCCAGAAAATCTAGTCTGGACACAAACAGTAATTCAACCTCACTTAAAAAGAGGATTTTGAAAGACTTGAGATTCAGTTAGGATACACCCCCCCCCCCCCCCCAATTCCTCAACTTCATCATCATCCAGCTAAATGCAGGTTTCTACACCAACAGTAAATCCCACCACAGAGTCCATGCTTCCTCCTTTATTTCCCTCTGGTAGGTATGAGCCTTTCAAAGTGTACCACAAAAGGATTCACAGATGTGTCTGCTGGCACCTCATCTGGGCTGGAGACAGCCAAGCAAAAGGAGAGCACGTCATGCTCCAAAAATTTAGTATTAAAAGGAATAAACTGTCTTGGAAAGAAAACCAATAGCACTATTTAAGAGATTCTTTCCTGTGTAGCTCCCAGAAGCCAGCCAAAGACACTTTATCAGGGCAGGCTGTGTGATGGGAGATTCTACCGAGGTGGGGAGAAGGCAACAGCAGCTCTACAGAGTGACAGCAACAGGAAAGGTGTCTCAAAAATATCATGAGAAGGGGGTACTCTGGTTCTTTCCTTTACAGTATGAGATCTCCTTGACTGACATGAATCCTAAAGGAAAAGCAGACACACTGAAGGGAGAGACTGTTCTTCCAGAAGAAGTCATTAATTCTACTTCAGTTCACAGCTGGGGAGGGGGGAAATGCAAACAAATAGACAAAATCCCAAATTTACACTAACTGTACACTAAATACATTAAAAGAAAAAATCAATATAGCTTACTGAAAACAAGCACTCAGCACAAATATCACAGCCTGACAGTAACTAAGGGGAAACAGAACCGTAAATAATTTACACTGTTGGAGTAATTTCAGAATAACTCTAGGAGCCAAACACGTTTGTTTTGAAATGCCACACTGACTGCAAGAGCTACCTTGAGATCTCCAGCCTTGCTGTAGCTACACCCTCCTCTCCTTGAAGATGGGGCAGTAAGAGGCCAGTGGGAACAAACGAGGCCAGTACACAAGCTGCTGGCTGAGCAGCCTGCACACAGCACTCTCCAGAACCCTGCGGTAGCCTGGGATGCTAAGGAAGCAAACAGCTCATTCCCTGAGTGCAATCCCACCTCCCACTCCTGGTCTTCCAACATTTTTCCATTTCCAGGGTACAAAGATCTTCCCATCATAAAGGCAAGTACACAAAATTTAGTCTATCTGCCAAAAGTTTCAAAGGACACCTTTTTTTTTAAAAAAAAAGATGAAAAATAGCCTGCCTACCACCAAGAGGACTTGAGCATGCCATGCAGAGCCTCTTGTACTGAAAATTTTCAACCAAGTGAAATTAGTTCAAAATCCCAACTTCCAAACATAATGCTGTCTCTTGCCTGACAGCAGAGCCTGTCCCCTCTGTACTTCCATTGGTGGGAGCCACAGGCAGAGCATCACCTCCCCTCACTGCTTCTCTGCTCCTGATCTGTTCTCGTGGGGAAGCTGACAGAACACATCATGCTGTAAGTCACCTTCCAGGTTTCCTGCATTGCCTTTTTTCTAGGAAAGCAAACCACCACTGTCCAGTACAAATATTAAATTTATCTTTTAAGTAAGGAGAAGTTTTGAGACCTGATGAAGTGTCTTGTCATCAGAAATGCTCCTGTGCAGTAGTACCTCCATGCACGACTGGACTCTGTTATGAAAACGACTACAGCAAAGCCATTTCCTTCTGGCTGAAGTAACCAGGCATTTCATACCTTCTACACACCAACAATTAAGTTGGCAGCTTTTTCTCCCTCTCAGCATCAACATCTGAGTAATTTTTAACCTCTCCCATTGAAAAAAGCCCCAACTACTAACAACAGGAAGGTATGTGGATACAGTCTACAAAAGTAGTAAGAAGTAATTGCCCTCATATCTGTTAGTAAGAGCTTGTAAGTTTATTTTGCCATGTTAATGAACCTCTTGAAATTACATTGGGAGTCTTGATTTTAATCTGTGTCTTCCAGAAGAACTCTGGATCCACTTGGTTCACTTCCCAAACTTTCTTCTGGATACACTACCTAGAAATAACCCCCATTCCAACAACAAAAGCTGAAGAATTAGGAGACTGTAACCACTATGATTTAGAGTTAGTGACAAAATCCTGAACATCTGTGCTGAGTTACCAGAGCAGAAGGGCACAACTTTGGCCTGAAAAGATACCATAAACGTTGCTGTCAGTTGGACAATAAGCCAAACACCAAATGAACAGCAACAGAGTTTTGAACCACCCGAGCTAGAAGCAGGAGGGGAATCGAAGCTGGGGTGAAAGCTGATGACTCCTTGCAGCATTTAACCCGCAGCACAAGAGGCAAAGGGAACTCAGGTACCTCCTCAGGCACAGGAGCCAAGGGACGATCGCTTCAGAGATCCTCAGCGACACTGCATGACCGCAACTGAAGTTTAACTCATGTACCAGAAATAGGAAACAACCCCATTTCAAGTGCCAGGAGTCACAGTTGTGGTAAGTGAGCTTTTTAAGTCACCAGATCGCTTTGGTGTGTCAGAGCAAACTCATTTGTGGAGCACCACTTTCCACGGCCACGTTTCAAAACAAAACTGCATTACAGATAATTCAACTTTACTACAAGTCCCTGAGCTGCTCCGTGTAGAATGTTATTTATATCCTTCTTCTGTTTGTATTATTATAAAAGCACATATGTCTCTCCTCAGTAAAAATGCTGTTTAGGTGATAAAGTTACTCAAGAGAGAACCAAGCAACTATAGTCAAGTCTGTAACATCACTAAGGGTCCCGTGAAGCCAGGAAGCAGTGCTGCTTGGAATCCCATTTGGACTGGTGACTTGGGTTTGCCAGAGGCATGGTCTGCTGGGAGACAGGCAGCTTGGCAGCCTCCTACGGGCAACTCGGAAGACGAGAGGCAAATTAACTGCAAGTCATGTTAAAACAATTCCAGCAGATTCAGACAGATTGAGAGTCACCAGAGAAACAAACAGCACCAGCAGTTTGCTGAAGCACACAGAACAGCACAGCAACGAGAACATCTTCGGCTGACTTCATTCACAAGCAGCAAGCCTCTCTAAATCTGGTGCTCAGCAGTATCAATCTCTTTAAATAGTCTGCTGCTTCCCCCCCCCCCCCATGGCAAATTCTCCTTACTGCAGACTCCTCAAAACACCAACTTACATAACATAACTACACAGGCAACTGAAGACTAGTGTCAAAACTGCTCTTGAACCTAGTTCATTATCTTATTAAATTTAATAAAGATAATATCCAACACCAAAACACTACTCAGAACCACCACAGGGAGCAGAACTACAAATGTGCTTATCAAAGGCACATGTATTATATACACAACCAGCCTAGAAACAACAAATAACAGAATTCAGTTTTTTTATAGCTCAACAATTGAAAAATAAAGACACCTGGTTATTCTCTTGGTAGACATAAACTAGTTTTATTGCTTTCTGAAGTTCACTTCTGGTAAGAGCTCCTCCTCTTTGATCTGAAGCTTCTACTGCAACGTGCACTGCCATGCGACTAGTTGACTGAAACAAAGTTGAAAACATGCACTATTTCAATTAATTAGGCCAACACAGTTAGGAGAAGGGACTGTCCTGAATTTGTATGCAGAAATTCAGCCCATTTGTGCATAGTTAGTGGTATTTTGAACCTGTAAGATGATAGTGCCAATCCTACTGCTGGTACCAATTTGCAGTTAAACCCAAATGCTCAAGCAAGGGCAACTCAACACTTGCACACAGCTCTTTGAACTTTGGATCTAAATTAATTACTTCTGAAATACTACAGTGGAAGATCTGCCAGCCAGACCAGCTTTTCTATCAGTTTCTCCCTGCCAAGCAGGTACTAGCTGGTATCTATACAAATATTTTGCATTAGAGATTTCAACACAGGTAAGAGGAGGTTACTTAAAATACACACTCTTGAAAAGGCATTGTACAGAAAACTAACGGTTATAATCCTCATAACTAGGTCTGAAGGCAACAATGGCTTTCTCTTGATCTCTCTACAGATTCCAACCAAGATCTGGCCAATTACATCCTCTTACTTGACACACAGAGCCCAGTAACACGTTAAACAACTGTGCTGCACCTTTCCGAAACAAGAGCTAACCCTGAGACAGGTCTGCAAGTCCCACAGAGAAATCCACTTCAAAAGGAGCCCCCAGCACACACCAGTGTCACAGCAGCTTAAAAGCAACAGCCACACACAACTCTGGAAAGTTTCCCTAAGTTCCTGCCACTGGGTATCCTTATTTGAGTGGAACTGCTGTGAAGTTACAGGAGAAAAGGTGGTTCCTTGTACAGGGCTCTGTGAGGAGGCATTACACCTGGAAACATGAAAAAGAAACACTCAGGAGCCCTGCTCATCTGGATGGGGCTGCATCACTTAGGGGAAAGACTGAAAGTACCCATTAGGTGAATCAACATCTGTAACAACAGGGTGCAGAGGGCAGGTTTTAGAACCATACAGAATAAAGTGGAATGTCCCAGAATTTTCTTCCCACTTTCCACAAGCTCTGATAGCAGGGTGAGGACAAGGGGAATGCATCCCAGCGAGGGGCTACGGGACACGTCATCTGCAGAAACACAACTCTGAGCTCCTGCCAGCCACAGTGAACTGTCTGAAGGCTTCAGCTCCCTCCTTTGGAAAAGATGAACTCTCACAGCAACGGGAGAGCATTAGGCACAGATCACACTTGCAGTGAAGAGCTCATTTCTCTGGAAGCAATAGACCATCTGCTTGGCTTTGCTCCTGCTTAACGTGATCGACAACCAGCAATCTTAAAAAAATAAACAACCCTCTAAATTAAAAAGACTTTCTAGATGCACAGGTTTTCTGGAGTTAATGGGCTTTACAAGAAAACATGGTACAACACAAAAGGACAATTCTGCTACTGCTGGAAATCACTGTAGCAAGATGACCCGTTCCTCTACCCCATCAACTGATAATTGTTCAAAAGATCCTGCTGCTCTTTTAAGCAGATTATTCTTAAACAAAACCTCTACTTGTCATGTTGTCCTGAAAACAGGGCCATAGCCACAAGTAAAATTGTTACAGGAAAGGAGTCTGGTAGGGAGCAGAGATATATACAGCAGCATAGAACAAGAGGCTTCCTCAGTCTTCCAGAAGATCTCAGAAGTAGAAAACACAAAACAGGAGCTCCACATGGTTCTGAACACACAAACTGCACAGTCGAGGCCAATGAAGAATCCAAGTCCTTGCTGTTGTAAGCTGTTGTATCTTTAATTCACAAAGCCTCCACAGGAACTACCCTATTCCCTATCTGAAAAACCTATGCACCTCCAAGAAAACAGAACTATGACTTTATTGTTCAACTTGTATTGACAGGCTGCTACTTCTGGAGAATCACATGAAATCCTTTGTTCACATCTCTAGGCTGAGGAATTATTTTGCTCTGATCTTTCCCTACCAATGGCAAACTATTTCCTTCGATGCAAGCACCTTATGGCCCTCTGGCATGGGGAACTGGTGACTCTTCATCACCTTTTCTAGTTGTTAGGGATAAGCTTTATCCACCAACTTCAACTCTGTAGGCAGATGCACCCTGAGTTTGAATTCCCATACTTCTTTCTGGCATACTCTGCATTTTTTCAAGAGCTGCCTTAAAATGGGAAGTCCAGCTCAGGATTAACCATAGTGGCTTGTGATGCTCCAGATGAAATGAATCCCAGTTATTCTTGAGAGCAGGCCAAGGGATCAGCTCCTGGATTTTTATTTTTCTTCTTTTCCTCTTACTAGAAATAATACTTCTAAAAACATACCACAAGAAAGAAAAACAGAAAGAGCAATGGAGTTTCCCTGATTAGTCAGTGCCTAAGAAAGGCTTACAGCAAACCATCGAGGTCTTGCCCAACAAAACGGGGCTCAAACCATGAAGGGTCACGAGTGCTACACTTTGGAGTCATTCCTAAATGAGGTTACAGACGCACATCACAAACACAATGAGAAAATCTCAGTTTAGAAAGTTCCCTTTTTCTCTCTTGCATCTGCATTTCACACCCCTGTCTCTCCCTTAGAACAGGCTGCTGCAGTCACCACCTCCAGAATGTGCTTCCAGCCTTGACAGAGTTCCTCAGGCCTGATGGCAGCTACATTTTAAGCTGTTTAGTCAAGTCAGGCACATTCACTATTAAGTAGACCAGCTGCCTCACCACTTTTATTGCTGCTGCTCAGATCTTTTAAGCTGTATACATTAAGTGGTAAACATCAGGAACAGGAGGTGAAAAAACAGACCAAACCACTTTCTCCTTCAGCAGAAATTTCCGTTTCAGAGGAACAACTCACTGAAAGGTTTCTTTACTTTTCTTGAAAGCTTTCATCACAACTGGAGCATCAGTAAGAGAAAAAGCCAAGACAATAATGATTGATAATCCTATTAGGACAAACTGGGGGTGGGAAGAGACTGAAAGAGGATGACAATCCTCAAATGTCTGTTAAAGAAACTGGAGAATGCTTCCGCTTGTCAGAAGAAAAATCAGGGAGCAAGTGATTTGTTTCAAAATTGAGCTCACTTCTCTCTTACTAAGAGAAAATTTAGACATTAAGAAAGTTGTTTAAAAACACAGACACTGCTTTTAAGCTTCATCTTGTTCAACAGGAGATAGAGCTCTGGAAAACACCAAGTTTTCTATTTTTTCAAATTGGCCAAGATTTTTCAATTGTTTTCTCTAGCACCCTCACACAAACACCATTTGGTGACTTAAGGGCTGTTGTTAAACAGTCCTGCCTTTCCAGTTTCTCCAAGACAGCTCTGTGTCCAAGGACTTCTGAAAGCCCTAATTTTGCTGTAACCCTTTGGAAGCACATTGCCCATGCCCAGCACAGTGCTGCACAGAAGTACAACCTAATGATTTGTGTAGCATGAACACTTCCACTGTTCTTTTGGAACTTACTTCTTGTCCAAATTAACTTTTACTTTACTTCTTGAACACATGTTCACTAAGCCCAGGTCACCTTTCTGAGCTGGTGAATCCCAGACACAACCATATGCTTACAGAAGGAAGCCAGATAATCAGAATATGTCACTCTTGCCACAGATTGCACAGAAAAACAAATAGAAGATAGGCTAAATTTCTCCCTGTGCAGACCAGTCCCCTCCACACAACAAGTTCTGCCAATATGGAGGCTGGGGACAGCTATATCCACTTCCCCAAGCCCTTCGCTCCGATCACAAGCATCTCCTCCTTAAGCAATGGGATTCCCTTCACTGCAGGGAAAATGCTTTTACATGTTTGGTTTTCAAAACCCAAAAGGAGCCATCTAATACTCTACCATGTCATCAGCACTTCTTCAGAAAACATTCCTTCTAGTCAAGCAGCTTTTTCCATGATTGCTAACACATCACTGAATTAACACTTGCACATTAATAAACTACAACAGTAAAGGCTGGCACTGTGTGAACAGCTAAAGCAGCAGAGATTAATTTGTATTTTTCTCTCTATCAGAGCAGAGCGTGTTTGCCGTCACAATTTCAGGAAGGAACTGGACCAAAGTCACACAGACAAGAGATGAAGCACACTGCCATCCAACTGCAAGACAGGAGGAGCAGCAATCAGAACACTTCCTCATGCTCACACCTCGAAAGTGGAAAACTAAAAAGCAAGGACTGTATCAAGCAGGGATCGGAGCAATGCCCCATGAGACAGATACTTCCAGGTGTCTCTATTCCCTGTCCAAATCTGCGACAGCTCCCAAATTAAGACTTCTTGCCCAGCCACAGCCCTTCCCTTTCACATAGTTGGCATCAGCTTGGCAATCCAAATGAAATTTAATATTTTCCAATCCATTCCTCTGTATCTGAAAATCATTCCCTGCTGTTGACAGTGGTCCTTGACAAGAGAACCAATTGCTACATCTCTCCAATCTGCAAATATTTCTCTAACAGTTTTCACGTTGCTTTAGAAGATATCGTTGTCTGGCAGCTAAATTGAGATCCTGCACAGCAGTAATCATCTGCTTCCTTCTTGCAGGATCACGATACTCTTTTCTAATTCACCCTGCTAAGATACTATCCCACTTTTAACTTCAAAGATGTGTTTTTCAGCAAGTGCTTTTCATTTCTGATTACATGAGAAATACTGTTTCAATTACCTTGCTTTCCCAATACCACTGCTGACTGAAATAGGTAACTACTGACATAGGAAAGTGCATTCTGTAGTTCTGTTCCAGAAAAGAATCTACAACATTTTCTAAACACCTGTATGGAGAGAAAACAACCCCCAAAGTGCAACAGACAGAATATATGAAATGATGAGAGGTACGCACTTTAGTCATTGCTCCTGTCTGTGCTGTGTTCAGTCCGGTGTGACCAGCCATCTGTGGAGATACTTGGGTTAAAGTCTCTGCCAGCACACTGCCTGCATTCCCCTGCATGGCAGGGGCAGAATATTGCATTCCTGCTCCCCTTCCTCTTCCAGCTGCCCCAAGAGATCCATTCATTACCTGCCCTTGTCCTTGCTGAGGCTGATTCATTAAACTGTGACCAGAATTACTGTTGAGAAGGCTCTGGTGTGTCTGACTGAAATTAGTATTCATACATATCCCAGGTCCAGTCTGTGATGTTGCAGGGCTGCTGGTCACCATCCCCACTTGTTTTTGTGCTTGTGAGTTCAGAGTTTGTGAAGCAGGTGTGGTAGGTCCAGAGGTGCTGGCTGCTTGCTTTGCCAGGCCCGAAGCCGAAGAGTCTCCCTGGTTTAAAGGGCTCTTACCCATAGCACCCAGATTACCGATATTAGCACTGTTCGGCTGCCCTTGAACTTGACTCCCAACTCCCTGCTGGACAGGGCTACTTGAGTTCACATTTCCAATTCCTGGGTTTAAGGAAGAGCCGCTGCCTCCCCTCAGAAGTTCGGAAAGTTGTTTGTGTTTGGAAGCTGCATCTGGAACAAGGTTCCCGCTGCTGTTCAAAAGGCCCAACTCGCCATTGGGGATCAGCTCATCAGGAAGATCATTCTCCAAGTCAAACAAAGATCCAAAATCTGCAAGTTAAAACAGAAAATTAGGTGAGAAAAACATGACAAGCAAGTAACTAAGATATTCATTTACACTACTTTGTACTAGTCTTTAGCAATGACACACATTAAGGCACATCTTTACCCAAGACTGACTGCAAGGCAGCAAGGGTCCTGGTGGCATGAACCCCAGAGTCCTTGAGAAAGCAAGTGGTTGTACATGCTGTGCATGCACCACCACACAAGGTAGAGCACTGCCCAAATAGCAGCTTATTCACAAAACTTTTGACAAAACATTGTACCTAGTTTAAGAAATAAAATACAATGATCCAACCTAATTTCTCGTTTTGGCTAAAAGGCAGTAGCAGAAATATCAAGGTTTCCTGCCCTCCCCCTGCCCCCCAACCAATTTACTCTTCAAAAAAATGTGATTACATCACCTTCTCCAACCTCCTATATCATTCCAAGCCACTGCATTTCACCCAGCACTCCTACCTCAACCTGGTCATTCACGTTTGTGCATGGCCACACACTGTCTTCCAGCCAGGCTATGAAGCTCCATCAGAAAAGACAACTACTACTTCTTCAGTAGTTTACTCCCAGTCTCACTCACAAACATGCCCAGCTTCAGTTTCTAGTCACCGCTCGGTACCATGACCCCCCCCCCCCACCTCAGAAGATCCCAAACTGCACTCAGCATTTTCTCCCTGTAATGCCTCTTGAATCAAGTCACTTCTCGATCCCCAAACAGCTCAAATAATTCAAATTACTCTTTAAAGTGCCCAGCCCTCATTTATCATGCCCAATATTGACAGAGGTAATCCACACGCTCTCCAGATGAGCAAAATAAATCAATCAAATCTTCATTAAGCTGCTTGTTCCAGCCTGCTCTGCCTGGCTGGTACATCCAGACTGATAAAAAGTGGTGAGGTGGTTTCATTTTGTTATTTTAATAGGGCGCAACTCTCGCTGGAATATTTTATTGCACATCATAAGCAGAGCCTGAGCAACAATGTTATTTTGTTATGTAACTAAAAATAGAAAGTTACCAGGCTGTATATAGGTGCTTCCACATGAAAATAAAGGTTACATTTTTAAGAGGTAAGGCCAAGTGCGTACAGCAGTATTTATAAGCACGTAAGCAGACCAGCCTCAGTTCCTCAGAGCAGCTAGCTGTTCAAGCATGCAGCACACAGCAGAAAGATTTCCAGTCCAAGGACATGATCTCAAACAACCACTTTTTACTGTAACAGAACAGAAAATTATGAAAACCACACTTTGCCCCCTGCCAAAGCCAGCCCTGAAAAACCCTGCTCGCTCACAGCGAGCAACAGGCAAACTGATTTCTTTCCAGGTTCGAGCAAACAAGAGTTCTTTAGGAAAGAAGCACACCCCAGAAGCTTCACTACTTTCAAGTGTAATTCACTCTTCAACCACAACAAGCCAGTGCAAGACTCAGGTTGCAGAAGTGGCCTGACACTGTCCAGCAAGTGACCACCTGGACCACACTGACTGCATCGAAGAGCAAGAGAGCCCGAACACTTAACCCCTAGCACAACGCTAGGATGTGTTCCCAACACACTGCAACACACTGAAACACAACGCATTTCATCAGCATTTGGATTTTCAATTTAATATGAGAAATGAATAAAACATGGAGAGGTGTTGCAATGGCCAGTGGATCTAACAGTCACAGTGAACACACAGGGAACGGTTACGTTCCGCCTGTTCTGGGGCGCTCGCAGCAGCACGTTCTGGAGGACCCAGCACCTCACCACCCCTGCCTGCTGCAGCCAGCTGCCTCCAGAGAAGTCAGTAAGCTCCAAAGAACTTCCAGGCTGGCACCAAGATGGCTGTGACAGAACACATAGCTCAGGACACACCTCATCTTCCCTTTGCAGCAGGGAAGACATCAGCTAACATCTTCGCTGGGTTCATTCAGGTACTTTTAACTTCCCTCTCCCTGCCTGTCCCTTCGGTTGTTCGGTTCACCTTTTCAGCTTGTCTTTTACTGATACTCCTGGTGTGCCTTCAACTACAACCCCTCCAGTGAGCACTTCACCTCTCCTTTCCCTCAAGGCCACTCAACACTACAAAACGTCATGATACTTAACCCTCCATCCGCTGGTAACCCCACGGCCAAGCCCTGTGTGGCCAGCAGCGAGTGCCCGCGTCCCGCAGCTGCAGCCGGAGCGCAGACAGCAGCTGTCGGCTGGCATGTCACCAGGGCTGGTGACACAGGGCCTGTGGCTGAGGCCTTTGTTAAACTGCTCTTGTCACCCCGGCTCGCTGGGAACTTCAAGGTTTACACAGCTTGTTCAGACAATTTCTGTAAAGCCCAGGAATGGTGGGTTATGAGTTTGTTTGGTTTGGGGTTTTTTTACGAGTTTCTGCACTTAAATTGTTCATATTTCATCAACAAGAGAGAGATTTCTGCATGTGCACATGTGGGGCCAGGGCAGTGGGGGAGTGGCAGGATGTAAAGGAGGAAGATGTTGCTGAGGCTTCAAAAAAAGAGAGGTTATTCGTTTTTTTTTCCAGTTGCATTTCAAAATGGGATGCTGTAGTGCAAGCACTTTTTCTTTCTTTGTTATTGGGTTTTTTGGTTGGGTTTTTTTGTTTTTGTTTGGCTGTCTGGACTCTACCAGCCTTGCCAGAGCCAAGGGCTGGAAATGTTTTTGCAGTTTACAAAAAGAGTGAAGAAAGCGTTTGGGAATGCTGCCTCTTAAAACCTGAAATAAGCCACCACTCAAACTCCTGTAAGGACGCCATACGTTAAGGTTAGGCATGGAGAGCTCACAGCTCTGCCAGCAGGAAAATAAAAAGCAGGTAAACAGCTCTAGCACAGTGGCCACATAAAAATTCACTGAGTATTCAAATGTTCACGCAGTGATTAATCTTCCTGCTTTTGTATTTTAATCAGAGTTGTGTACGTTAAAAACATCAATCCAAGACATTTTACAACAGCTATAAAATACAACAGAAAACAAAAGTCTACTTATGCATGTCAGCAGCAAATCCATAAAGATAAGAGATTGTCTGGGCAGGTATTAATATATTTATACACATATAAAAATCTGCCACTGTAAGAACACAGCCTATTTCTACTGGTAGCAAAAGGAAAAGTAACCTCGTTCCCCCATCCTCATGAAAAGAGTGTAACTTATCCCACACTCAGTGCTTCAGCTATTTCTCAAAGCCAGTGGCAGCTACCAAGAGCCTAGAAATAAGAGAGATGCCTTTGCCTTTACATAGGTACTGAAGCAGTGCTTGAAAACCACCTACACTGCAGACTCCTGCTCCAACTGCCCAGCTCTGTACCCGCTCCACCTCTCAAAGGTGATGCCCACTGAGCACACCACAGAACAGAAGCAGCAGTTTTACCAGAGGACAGATTCCCTTAACTCATAAGGCACACACATCTCATCTCAGCACTGAGGAAGTAGGGGAGCTGGCTAAGGCTGTGGAGGCTCACCTCATGCCATCACATCTCCTAAAGCAGCACTTCCAATCCCAAACCTCACGCCTTTCATTACCTGTTACGTAAAGCCAAAAAGCCTCTTCACAGGAGAAAGCCAAAAATCAGAGATAACATGTCTTTCACAGAAGGGATGGAAAAGCACTAGGCCACCACAACACCCCCGCTCTTTCCAAAGGGCTCCTTTCCAATTTGAGGATTTTGAGTTCTTTGAGCATCTAGTTTCACACATAACATAATGACATCCGAGACACACTCTCACCTGATTCCAGTTTTGTGAGCTTAATGCCACAGTCTTGTGCCTTCCTGAACAACACTTGCAGTAGCCAGAAAGAGAGTTCTGTTTCCTCCCAAACCTTCTAAGAAGAAAAAAACCCCACAACTTGTGCAGCACTCTTAGGCAGAGCATTTTCATCTGTACGACTCCCTGCAACTCTTTCTTAATATATATATTCAATCAGTGAACTTGTTTCAACGTCACCACACTTCCTCTTTACCTGAGCCCGGAGAGGTGTCAAACATTGTGAGGTATTTCTGAATGTGATTTATCAAACACCTCACACAGCAGACACCAAGCAGGAGGACAACAATCACATTTGGTTTCATTTTTTACAGGCCAGTCTCCACTTGAAACACGCCCATCACGAAGCAGACACTGAAGTCACACTGCGCTCCCAGTACACAAGCAGTATTTTCACCGTGCCTTTCTTTCATGCCAACATCGCTGTTACATTTCAGTGAGCCCAATTTTGTTTTGTAAGGCCTCTTTCAGTCATGCCAGACCCCAGCAGACAAAGCCTCAACAGTTCAGAGCTCCAGCCGTTTCCCAAAACCCAATGTCAGGTAACCCAGCTCAATGGCCACACTGTTTGGTGCAGTCAGCAATCACCACATCCATTCCAACCTCCTTTTCAGGTCTGGGGATTCTATAATTTATTGTTTCAAAGACAATTAGCACATTTAATCTATTAAAGCAATTAAGAGACACATGCATGGGGGGGGGGGGGGGGGGGGGGAAGGAAAGCCCAAAACCAAACAGAATTTCCAGTAAGGAAACTTGCCATTAGCACCTTCACCTAACGAGACACACAGGTTGCAAACTGACACGGGTCTGACCTTGGCTGTGAGAGGAAGAGCGTCACGTTTTCAGAACATGATGTTTAACAAGCAGCTTGGGAAAGCCAGCGATGAGACCCTAAAGGCTGGGTGGAGGAGGGTGAGGGGGAAATGAGAGATCCAACAGCAGGCATCTGGATGAGTCCCAACAAGCTGTGGCTTGCATAATAAAAGATTTAGATACTGAGATAAATGTCTTTCTACCTGATCTTTTTAACTACTTGCATTTGGGCTGAGAAAGAAATACAGTCTGGTTTGTTCACCCCTAAGTTAGTGGACAGGTCAAAATTCAAATGTATGGATAGACAGGAAGGAGCCTTGCCCTGTGGCACTCTAGGCAGACCCATGACAACAACTATCACCTTGCTCTTGCTCACAGACTCTGTTTAGGCTGGAAGGGTCATCAGGAGGTCTGTAAGCCAACCCCTCAAGTCTCTTCCCAAGAGCAAGAGCTCCAGCCCTCCCCCCTCCATAGTAGCCCTTCACTAAATTAATTCTGGCTGCTCCACAATCCTCCCAGTGACGGAAGGGAGCTGACCCATGCAGAGTTGCCTGTATCATCCCTTTAGCCTTTCTGGAAAACAGGTGCTATGCTTGCCTTCTCTTGCTTTCCTGTGGCTGGGATTTTAGGGATTTGGAGATGGAGGAGGTGGCATTCGTTCTACCACACTTCCTACCCATCTTCAGGTAAGATGAATACCATTCATGGTACAGACAGGCAGCTAAGCAGTGACACAATTCCTAAAATCAATTACATTAGATCCATTCTGTGTATCTCAATACCCAAAAAGGGCATCAGCAGCTTAGAATCTAGTTCATCTTAAAGTAACTTCAAGCTCCTAAAATCTCCCCCAACTAAATGACTTTTCAAAACTGAAGCTCATTACACAGAGCAAACAAATCAAGAAGCTAATGAAACAGTCAGTTCTCTCCAGCCTCCACTGCAGTGCTACCAGTAGCATCAACTCAGCTTTTGAAATGCCTCTGGCATCGGCCCGAACACCAGATGTGCAAGTCAGGAAGGGGAAAATGCATGTTATCTCTACCCCCCCACCCCACAACTAACGTGTGTGATGGTAACTACCTGATACAGGAAAGGCCAACTGCTCTGCCCCCAGTGTCTCTCTTGCCTGCCTTAAAGGAGAAGGGTATAAACAGAGATCCTTCCTTGATTACACAGAGTTTACACCCTGGGTTCTCTTTTCACTTGCACGCTGTGTATCACTCTGTCATACCTTCAAGCTTCTCGTCATGAAAACACAATCTGTGTTGGAGGTCAGAAACCCCCTAGGATACTAGCTTATTTCAGGAATAATCCTTATTTTCAGACCTTGTACCCTTCCACTAAAAAAACTGTTTAAAATCACAGATTACTTGAAAGTACCACTATTAAAAACAAAGCAGTATATAAGGGTACATTAAACACACCTGGTACCAAAGGTAACATACAGAAAGAAGTATGAAAAATGCACTAAGAAGCTAGTCTAGTCCCTTTTTTCTTCCCTGATGCCAGAGGGGAATAAAACCAAAATAACCCCTAAAATGTGTGACAAAAGTAGCCAAGCAAGAGCATTAACTTTGGCCTGTTCTTGGAGGCATCAGATGCCACTGATGGACTGGCTTGGCTTCCTACAGAAGCTCTCTATAACCATTCTTCCTCTTAATTTTTCCCCCAAGGTGTCTGTGCTTAAGACATTCTTGCTGTGTCTGCTCTCGTGAGGAACTTTAAATACTTCCCAGCAGCAGCCAGAGTGGCATAACTATTGTCACGTTGTGTGTGGCCATCAGGCTACACACTCACTCACTGAGCAAAAGTCATTTTCTTTGCTTTAGAGCAGAAAGATGGACAGAAGGAAGAGAAAGGCAAGTAGTCTGCATACAGTCTGGGAGACCACTGCACTCATAACCTCAGCTTCACAGCATCACAGAATCGTAGGGGTTGGAAGGGACCTCCAGAGATCAAGCCCAACCCTCCTGCCAAACCAGGTTCCCTAGGACAGGTCGCACATCTTCTCATTCACATCATCCTGATGAAGATTAAACATTTTAGGGTCCTCAGAGCAATCTAACCAAAGCAAGAGCTCCTCCTCACCTTATCACAATCACTCACACACCTTTTCTGCTCCCCTATTTTCACAGATGACAGAAGATTTAAGTTCAGGACGACCCTTTGAAGAGGAATCATCTGAGAATCCAGTAACTACTTGTGGACATTTGCTTAAGACAGCACAAAACGCAGAGTCTGTACCAAATCCAGTGCCTCTGGCTGGCTCACACGACCGGCAGACCCAGCGCTTCCCTTCACGGCTGCGCTACCCTCCCTGCACGCCTGGGAAAAAACCATCCATCAGCAGATAACGCAGGGAGACGTGAATTATCTTGACAAACAAACCATAACATTCTCTGCCTGTGGACTTTGTATTAAACACGCAGGTCAACGCAAGGCGTTTCACGTTTTAAACTGCCAGGTCTTTCCACCTCCCCACAACAGCTGACAGCGCCGGGGAGAGAACCCAGCGACGCTCAGCGCCGGGGAGAGAACCCAGCGACGCTCAGCGCCGGGGAGAGAACCCAGCGACGCTCAGCGCCGGGGAGAGAACCCAGCGACGCTCAGCGCCGGGGAGAGAACCCAGCGACGCTCAGCGCCGGGGAGAGAACCCAGCGACGCTCAGCGCCGGGGAGAGAACCCAACGCTCAGCACTGGGGACAGAACTCAGCGACGCTCAGCACTGGGGAGAGAACCCAGCGACGCTCAGCACTGGGGAGAGAACCCAGCGACGCTCAGCGCCGGGGAGAGAACCCAGCGACGCTCAGCGCCGGGGAGAGAACCCAGCGACGCTCAGCGCCGGGGAGAGAACCCAACGCTCAGCACTGGGGACAGAACTCAGCGACGCTCAGCACTGGGGAGAGAACCCAGCGACGCTCAGCACTGGGGAGAGAACCCAGCGACGCTCAGCACTGGGGAGAGAACCCAACGCTCAGCACTGGGGAGAGAACCCAACGCTCAGCACTGGGGAGAGAACCCAACGCTCAGCACTGGGGAGAGAACCCAACGCTCAGCACTGGGGAGAGAACTCAACAACGCTCAGCACTGGGGAGAGAACTCAAGGCTCAGCACTGCCCTCCAGCTCAGGCTGCTTCAAACACCCCCTCCCTACACCAGACTTCCTCTCAAGTTCCCACCTCTACACACCTTCTGCAACAGAACGGAACAGGAACAGGCCTATTCTGCCAGACAAAAATAGCAATGATTTGTGTGTACTTGAAGTAGTATCATGAAACAAAAAGCAGCAGCATTACACAAGATTACAAGGCACATTGTGTGTCTCCTTTATGATGTGTAATAGCTGCAAAAAGTGTGTTTCCATTCTCTTCGTTTTAAAGCTATTTTTCCTCCCTATTTCTGCTGCCAAATTATAAGGGAAGGGTCTTTTGCTTGGCAACTCAGCTGTGTGAGAACACACAACACAAAACACACTAACCACGTGTAAGGAAGCAACAGCAGACGTGCCTAAAACTCAGGATTTTTACGTATTTCACTCTTAAAAAAAAAAGCTTCCAACCACAACCAACTGAACACAGAAAAAACAATACCCAAGTCCATTTTACTTTAAAGCAGTAATTTCAGCAAGACAGGGCTGTTCTGAATCATTCTCATTAATATTTTCCTTAGAGGAGATTATGAACATTAGGAAAAAACTTTACAGCTACTACAAAGCAGATTTACATTCAGTACTTGCTCAATTCAAGTCTCCTGGTAATTTCCCCCTTTCTTTGCCCCATTAGGTGAAACTACACAGATGACACAGAAGCTATGTCATCAACACCACCCACCAGAACAGCTATCTAAGTAAAAAAGCAGTACAGGGGGGGCAGAGCTCACACTCTTCAGGTGAACACACACACACACAAGGATTGGAATTAATATTCCATTTCCCTTCTCACTGTGCAGCAGAGAGGAGCTGCCCCTGATTCCTGCCTCAGATGTCTGATAGCAGCAATGAAAAAACATCTACCTGTGAGACCAGGAGGCACATCACCTAGACAGAGCAACTCATTTTGACAACACCATCTTCCTGAGGAAGTTCCCACAGCATTAAGGATGACTCTCAGAAGCAGGAGATTATTTTGCAGACATAGAAATTAAAATTACTTATAAATTAAAAAACATATACACAAAGATGCTGCAAACCAAAGATACTGTATTTATCCTGTGTTCCAATTAAGCCCCTTTTTTTCCAATTAATTGTTTCTCAATGGTGGTGACTGAGAAAAGAGGAAAGGCAAGATGAAGCAAAGCTTTTGAAGAGTGGTGTGAAGAGATTCAGATTCTGAGTTATGATTGCAAATTACCAGCGATAATAGAAGTTTCAGTTTTCTTTTGATTCACGCTATGGATCTGCACAATACTTGATAGTATTTGTTGAGACATCTCCATTAAAGAGAGTTTTCCCAATAAAAGGTTTGGGTTCTCTCTCAGACATCTGAGAAGACAGATGGAAAACATAACGTACGTTAAAAGGAAGAATTACAAAGCAAAAATTCTTGAAAATGTGCACCAAATTGGGATGGAAGTGTCAGATTTCTAAGCTGTCCCACATGCTTTTTCATTGTATAAGAACAAACCCCAGAAATTTTCAAATCCTGTTTCTTAACTACCCCCTCCACCCAATTTCTCACTAACCCTCACTATCTTCCTAATGGAGTAAGATTTCTGTTCAGTCTTCTGTAATAGCCACTAAGAACAGAGCACAAAAATCTCTAATAAAAATAAACACCAAGAGTAGGTGGATTTTTTTCACGTGAAGTTGCAGGTATAATAGCAAAATATAGCATGTTGCTGTAGAAATAATTAATGGCACTGGACTGTGGCTCCAAGGAACGTTCAGCCAGAATAGAAAGTGAATAATCTGCAACAGAAAACTGGGAATCATTTCACAAGCTATCAAGAGATCTCTGGGGTGCAACAAAGATTGACCCCCCAGAGCACAGCCTTTATTCCTGCTGGCTGCAGGCAGGGCTTTATCCAGGAGCTCTACGCCACAGCACAAGACAGCATTTACCACGTTAATTTTAAGTCATGATGGGGGGGTGTGTATGTGAATAGAATAAATTTTCTAACTCTTAAGCATATATGCAATTATCAATTGAAGTATTAATTTCAAAAAAGGGGCACAATTGTAGGCCTGAGGACTATCACATAAAATCATCCAGATGAGCCAGTTTCTAATCTTAAAATCTCCTGTCCCAGACAGCTTCATGCTGTCCCTGTCCAGCTGCAAGCATGAAGTGATGAAGGGCAGTCACTTAGAGTGGAAAAAAAAATTAAATTCCGCTTGTATCAAACTTAACACAGCTGAACATAAACAGTTTTTGCTTGGCATCATCCTCTCCCATCATCACACATGCAGGCTAAGTCTTAGGAGACAATACAGCCATGAAATATCACCTCGTACTTGTTCCCATCCCAGCCAGTCACCGTGCACGTACCACGAAACAAAGGGTATTCCCATGAAGTAATTACAGCTACGCTCACTCCTTCGCCTACACCTTTCCAGAAGCTGCGTTTCTTCCCCCAATTCTCTGTCTATAAATCCACAAACGTTCACTTAATAGAATTACCCTTCTAATTCCAGGCAGAGATGGAGAAAGCATGTGTCTAAGAGCGATTAATCTTACTGTCACAGGGTACAAATGACATCAAAGTTTTGCACATATCATAGGAAACAAGAGCAGGTTGATTAAACTGGCTTGTGTGAAACTTTTCAACTACACAAGAATGAACCTAAAACGTGCACAGTAACGCTTTCACGTGCACTAAGTCTGGTTTTACATCACCAAGAAGACATCAGCCCATGTGAAGTCTCAGCTAAGTACGTGAACACACACTTCGGAAGCCTCCTGGTCGCTCCTCAAGCTGCTTAGCTTAGAGGTAGTCCACCTCTTTTAAAAACACAAAACTAAATGCACCAAAAGCGCCCATCTTCCTTTTGGCAGGAGAGGAAGATCAAATCAGGCCGCCTATCAACACAAAATCCCTTCTGTGAAGTTCTGTAGCTCGCTGGGAGTTCGCCAGAGATCTTCTTATCTCGGCACGTACGGAGGCACGTGTGACGGGCCAGGCTTCCCCCAACGGTAAAATACGGGCAGCGTGACACTAGTGCCATAAAGAGAGCATGAGTTACTAGAGGTCCCAGCCTGCAGCTCCTGCAGCAGCGGCCATGCTGCTTCACCTGTTCAGGACCTGAAGTTGTAGAGGAAAAAAAACACACACGCGAGAGTCACAAGCACAGCCAAGCCTGAGGTGAAAACGCAGCTTTAACAGACTTCTGATGCTGCTCATCTCACCTCCTCTCCATTCTTCACCTACTTCAAGAATTCATTAGCTCATAATGCCGTTAAGGGCAGCCTCTGCTTTGGCCCACATTAAGCCCTGCCATTTCTGGAGCCAGCGTAGCACAGCAGAAGGCTGCAGGGTACATACCAAATGCAGAGAGAGGCATTTCTTGCAACCAACACAGAGCACCGCCACGATGCTACCTGCAGAGCCACGGAGGAGCAGCACCTGCAGAACACCAGCCTTGCTGCTGCTCCACTCAAGCACATTTTTCACAATCCACGAGCAGAGTTTGGACCTACACCAGCTCAGGAGTGCTGCCAGTTCGCTGTATACTCTGCTGAAGGCCCAACACCAGCACCGTGCAAAGTAATCACGACACTCAACATCAAGTAATATGCTGCCACAACCAAAGTTACTGTAGTGCTACTTTTCATAGGAGTCCCTTGTCTGTTCCACAGCGCCAGATGAGAACTCGTAACTGTTACACAGGAGACAATGCTGAGGTATGAAAAACACTATGTTACCTGAAAGCAGTAGTTAGACAAAAGCAATGCTCCTACCTGGCTAGGCAAGGAAAAATCCTTCCCGTGGACGTTTTACCATAGGAGCCAGCTTGTTCAATGTCATACAGCAGTGGCAGGCTAAGTTAATAGCCACGAGGCTTAACCGTCCTTATTGATGCAAAGAGCAACGGGGCAACTGCAAACCATGAACTTAACGACAGCTGCAGAACACTTCCCTGTCATCCTTTCATCTCTGCTCCCTTCTCCAAGACCACACGTTTGATCGAGCCACCGAAGTTTAACAGGAAAGGTCGTATCTTCAGGATGTAAGTAGACCCATTTCAATTGAACAAACTTTGCTCTGGTAAAGCTGAGGCTATTTTTACCAGAAAGATTAAAGGCAGATAAAATTTACCCTGACAAAAGGAACTGCTTAACATCACTGCATCAAAGAGTAACGTGAAATATAAGCAAGGATGAGCAGTTGCTGTCTGACGGAGGCTCGGGGCTGCCATCACACCCTTCTCCACTGCACCACTACCTTCAGATAGAAGCGCTGGCAGGCTCAGAGCCCGGCTGCTGAGCAGAACTGCACAGCCAGGACTAACGCGGCGGTTCTTAAAGCGCATCCCCCTCACAAAAACCACAGCATCAAGCAGCGCGGGCTTCTCACTGCAATCACCATTCAGCTCTCCAGTACACGACTTACCGCTCAGCCAGGGTGCAGGCTGCACAGCCACCTACCCCAGCACCCTCAGCCACACAGGCAACTTTGCCAGGCTGCAGCAGAACTTCTTCATTTACACCTCAGTGCAAGAGAGCAGCCTGGTTTAGCTTCAGGAGGAGGTATTTGATAGCAATCGCTCCTCAGAACTATTTGTCTTGCCTACTATGCAACGCACAGAAACGTTCAGCAACCTCTCAACAAGCAGCATTAGCTGCTGGCAACAAACCTAGAGCGGTATTTTATTTTTTTTTTTAAAAAAGAAGCCCTTCTAAGTGCATAAACATTACCTGCACTCTCAAGCAGAGAAATAATTTTGCCTGAAGAACACCAGGATGAAGACAGAGCGCTACAGACCCACTCCTACTTGTTCAAAATACAACCAGGGGTTTTGCTGTCCCCGGTGACCAACGTGTATGTCGCCCCAGCTGTGCAGAACTTAATGCAGATGCTGGAGTTTACATATCTAGCACTGCACAGAGCTTACCGAGACGCATTAAAACTTGCTGAACAGGACGTAATTATGACTGAAGCATTCCAGAACAGACCAAGGGAACTTCAAAAAACAAGGAGGGGGGAGAAAAGACACAGCTTCAAACATCTTTACTAGCTACCCACAGAGTCTACAATGTCTACGTGAAGAATTAAAAGAACAACTGTGCTTTGCCCAAGTTACCACGGTGCATTTCGTAACAACTTGCATATCAGCCTTCTGCATGATCTTCCGTTGCTTCCACAGAAGGGATTCAAGTAGTTCAAATCACAAAATCTCACCTAGATATTCTCTGCCAATTCTTACTCTCCATAAGTTTTCTTTTTGGCATGTTTCATTTCTTTGTAGGTTGAGAAAGAGAGCCCATAAAAAAAAAAAAAGACAACCCCAAAAGGGCTGCAGTGTCTGTAGGCTATTGCCAAATGCAGATTAAACCCGAAAAACCTCACAGAATTTATCAGCTCAATTATAGTAATCATTTTTTCAGTCTATAAAAAGACAGCAGGCATAGCACGATTAACTTATCGCTGTCCCTTCAGCAAGATTCATTAATCTCCGGCAACAGAAGCGCAAGTCGAACACGCTTCTTGCCCCTGTAAAGCCACCGCTTCGGTGATTAGAACAGTTGGAAGAGGGGAAGCCGTCGGCACACGCACACATGCCCTCATGCACACACGTGCCTAATTACAAAGGGCACAGGCTTGCGGGAAGTGAAGAACTGTGATGCGTTTTATTACCTACGAGCCCACTCCTACTCGGGGAGTGTGTGTGTGTGTGGGGGGGAGCCACCCTGAAACCACAACGTGACACAGGCGAGTGGCAGCGCCCGCCAGCCCGCTGCTGCTGCTGCTGGACATTTCATCATGCCATCGACCCCACAACTTCAGTTTTTATCTACAGATTACCCAACTTTTAAGGAAAAGCTCTCAGGACAGGCGGAGCCAAGCGCCTTAAGCCAGGGTCACAGGTGGTGGCGGCGGGGTGGAAAAAGAAAGAAGCCGAAATCTTAGCGCGCTATTCGGGAGTTTTTATTAGGTAGTGAGTGTGTTGCACGCAGGGGCCGGGTTTTTAGTTGTGGGCGACAGATAGCTTTTAAGAAATAAGAGACAGAAACTCCGAGCTCCCGTCCGCAGCAGGCTGGCCGGGCTTGCTGCGGGCTGGGTTTTCCTCCTTCCCTACCCGCACCCCACTTACCTGGGCTCACCAGCCCGCTCCCCCCCAAAAAAAAACCCCATCCGAGACGGCTCCCTCTATCCCTTCACCATTAAAACGGCAGTGGATGACAGAGGAAAGGAAAATTCAACTCTAAAGGCCTTACCGCGACTCACCCAACCGCTATTTATAACCGGGACGGTACTCAGCGTACGGTCCCGCCCGGTAACTTTGACCGGCGAAGGGAGAGAAGGCCCAACCGCTCCGGGAGGAATCTTTTCCCCCTTACCCGGCACCTCGCCAGGCCGGTTCCCACCCCCGCCGGGAACCGAGGCAGGGCGGCGGTTCCCCTCCTCCCGCTCCCCCCCCCCCCTCACCCCACAACGTCCCTCAGGCGATCGGTCGGGCCCTACCGCCCGCCGGAGGGACGTTGAAGGGGGGGGGGGGTGGTGGAACGGGACACCGGCGGCGAGGCCCGCCCGCCCCCGCACCGCCCCGCAGGCCTTACCTGTGCTATCGCTGGCGGAGAATCCCGGCGAGTTGAGCTTGGCTCGCTTGGGGTTGGGCGGCCCGTCGAGTAAGTTCTCCGCCATGGTAGCCGGCTGGGCCGTCCGGGGAGAGGCCGCCGTGCCGGTAATCGTTAAAGACCGGAGATTCCGAGGTGTGGAGGGGGGGTTCGAAGCCTTCGCTCTCTCTCTCCCCGTTCCTCCTCCAAAGGGGAACCCACCGTCGAGCAACAGCGCCGCTCAGTGCCCGACCGGCGGCGGCCCCCGTTCCCCCATACCCGGGCCGGGCCGCCGCCGCCGCAGCAGGCCGCAGGGGAGGAGGGTTCGGGGCGGGGTGGGGAAGAGCCCAGCGCCCCCTCCCTGCCGGTCTCGCTCCTCCCGGCCTCTTCCCCCCGCCCGGCCGCCGCCGCCGAGGAGGTGCCCGGATGGCGGCTCAGTCAGTCACTCGGGGAGCATAGCGCCCCCCACCCCCCCCCCGCAACACACGCTCCCCTCCACCTCGCCCCGTCCCCTCCCCTCCGCGCCGGGGGGTTCGCCCCGGCCCCGCGGCGGCCCCCGCCCGCCGCCCCCGCCCGCGGCCGAACCGCGGCCGAGGTAGGGGAGGGGGGGGGGGGGGGGGGAGGAGGGAAAGGAAGGGGAAGAAGCGGGAGGGAGGAGGGGGGGAAAAAAAAAATATAATTAAAAAACCACAAAAAATCGGAAAAACCCCGAAAACACCCAAAAAACGCCCCAAAACAATGAGCGCGGCGCGACGGCGACCGCGGCTCCCGGTCCCGGCGGCGGCGCTCGGTCGGCTCCGGCCGGTTCTGCCCCGCTGCCCCGAGCCCCTCTGCCCGTCGGCGGCGCTCCGCGCGGCTGCCCGTGTCCCGGCGGGCGGCCCCGCTGCCTCGGCCCGGCCCGGCCCGGCCCCGCTCCTCTCGCGCCGCGCTCCGGCTCCGCGACAAGATGGCGGCTGTTGATTCCTCAATTAAAAAAAAAAGTTTTTTTTTCTCTTCTCTTTTCCAGAGCCCGTGGGGGCGGGGCGGGGGCGGCGCCTGCGCCTGGCGTCACCGCGCACCGCAGCGCCCGCCGCCGCCCCCGCCGCCGCCGGAAAGGCGCGAGCGCTGCCCGGAAAGAGACGGGCTCGTCCTCAGTTGCTCCGCCGAAGGGGTGAAGGGACGGGTGGGCGGCGGGAGGGCAGCTCCTTAGCTGCCACCCCCTCCCTCTCCTCCCCTGTGGTCTCGTAGGGGCCCGTTCGCAGCGTGTCCGCCCCGCTCAGCGGTCCCCGGTTTCTACCTTGTTTGCCCCTTCTGAGGGTTCCTTCCTCAGTGTCCGATCTCGGTCCCCACGTCCAGTGTGTCTCCCCCTCACGGTCCCGGTGTGGCTCTTCCCTCACAACCTCCCCTCACAACCTCCCCTCACAACCTTCCCTCACAACCCCGATGTGACTGTCCCCTCACAACCTCCCCTCACGGTCCTGGTGTGGCTGTCCCCTCACAACATTCCCTTCATAGTCCTGATGTGACTGTCCCCTCACAACATTCCCTTCACAGTCCCGGTGTGGCTGTCCCCTCACAACCTCCCCTCACAACCTCCCCTCACAACCTCCCCTCACAGTCCCGGTGTGGCTGTCCCCTCACAACCTCCCCTCACAACCTCCCCTCACAACCTCCCCTCACAGTCCCGGTGTGGCTGTCCCCTCACAACCTCCCCTCACAACCTCCCCTCACAACCTCCCCTCACAACCTCCCCTCACAGTCCCGATGTGGCTGTCCCCTCACAACCTCCCCTCACAACCCCGATGTGACTGTCCCCTCACAACCTCCCCTCACGGTCCTGGTGTGGCTGTCCCCTCACAACATTCCATTCATAGTCCTGATGTGGCTGTCCCCTCACAACCTCCCCTCACAGTCCCGATGTGGATGTCCCCTCACAACCTCCCCTCACAGTCCCAGTGTGACTGTCCCCTCACAACCTCCCCTCACAGTCCCGATGTGGCTGTCCCCTCACAACCTCCCCTCACAGTCTTGTCTGCAGTCCTAACACAGCCAGCCCCTCTCAGGCTCCCTCTCTCAGGGAGTTCCCCCAGACTCCTCAGTCCCGGGTACGGGACCATGCCTGTGCCCTCCCTCCTCAGGGCAACACAGACCATGGGGTGCCCGTGTCCCCTCCAGTCCCGGCCTGCTCAGGCTTATTTCTCAGCTCTCCCCCTCGCCTGCCCTTGTTCTCTGCCTTCCTAGGAAAACCCGCACTCCTGCAGCCTCCTCCTGTCTGTCTGTGTCTGCAGACACCTGCAAGGAGTGTGCTGGGGCCTGCCTGATGGGCTTCTCCTCCTGCTTTCTGCACAACTTTGGAGTTGGCTTTTTCCTTGGCTCCTCAAACTTCATGTGCTCCTCAAACCTCACGTGTGGCCACACTGTCCTCTACCGTGATCATAGAATCACAGAATTGTAGGGGTTGGAAGGGACCTCAAGAGATCATCAGGTCCAATCCCCTGCCAAAGCAGCTCCCTAGGACACATCACTCAGGCGTCCAGACGGGTCTTGAATCTCTCCAGTGAAGGAGACTCCACACCCCCTGGGCAGCCTGTCCCAGGGCTCCCTCACCCTCACTGGGGAAAAGTTCTTCCCCATGTTGCTGTGGAACTCCCTGTGCTCTGACTTGCAGCCATTGCCCCTTGTCCTGTCCCCACAGACACTGAAAAGGGGCTGGCTGATTCCCCCTGCATCCCCTGCTTAAGCTAGTTATAGACTTTAATTAGGTCCCCCCTTAGCCTTCTCTTCTCAAGGCTGAGCCCCAGCTCACTCAGCCTTTCCTCACAGGGGAGATGCTCCAGGCCCTTCATCCCCTTCGTAGCCCTTCTCTGGACTCTCTCCAGGAGATCCCTGTCTTTTTTATCCTAGGGAGCCCAGAACTGGACACAACACTCCAAGTAGGGCCTGAGCAGGGCAGAGTAGAGGGGGAGGATCACCTCCTTTGACCTGCTGGCTACACTCCTCCGGATGCACCCCAGGATCCCATTGTCTCTCTCAGCCCCCAGGGCACACTGCTGGCTCATGGCCAACCTGTCATCAACCAGGACCCCCAGGTCCTTCTCCACTGAGCTGTTCTCCAGCAGGTCACCCCCAGCCTGTACTGATGCTTTGCTGCACATGAGGACAAATCTCCCACTTGGGCTGACCAGAGCCGAACCCAGCTTTGCTTTACAAATTCCTCGTGCTCTGTCTAGACAGACTTTCCCAGCCTGAAACAGGTTTCTAGGACTGGAGCTCATATATTTCTGTAGATTTCCATACTGGTTCCCAACCTGAGAAGCAGGTCGTATAAGCCCGGGTGACGTGATGTGCCAGTGTGGTAGCAGAGCTCTTCATGCCCAAACTGATTGCTTGGGGCTGTTTTCATCACCTATATGTCACTGTGTCCTCAAGGAAGAGCCACAACCCAAGGACAGGCTGCAGAAGGGCACCGAGCCGACCCCAGGAATGTGTCAGAGGAGTCCCTAAGCCGAGATGGATTAATCAGCAACATTTTATTGGTTTAAAGGAGATCTATAAGGACACCTCCTTTTGCAAAGAGCAAGTCTGTCTTTTGTTTACTGCAAAACTCGAATTCATTATATTTATGTTCACATTTACATGCATTTCATTACATTTACTTGCAAATTCTGTATTTATTTACATGGTGCCTGTCCTTGCTGAGGTCTGGCTGTAATCACAGTGGAGGTCTCTTGCAGGCCTCTGCTTCTGTCACCGTACTACTCATTAGTAAGTGCTCTCTGGCTATGCCTGCCTTAATTTCCTTCAAAAGCAGCACGTTCCCATCAGTTTTAGTTTGGCTCAGTGTGGGACAAGATTTGGTGTCTCACAGCAGCTCCAGACACAAGAGCAACAGCTTTTGCCCAGCAGTGTTTTACTGGAACATAATGCATCTTCTCCAGTTTGAGGGAGGTGGTTTTGAGATGCAGCTCTGATAGCTTTTTGCCCTTGCCTTTCCCATTATATCACTCATGGTCTTGGAAATTAAGGTTTTTTGAAGCAGCTGATGCCAGGAGACCACCCCCACCACCTCCTCCCCTGGTAGTATTTTGCTCCCATTCTAACTCTGTTCTCTTCTGCTGCAATAACTCTACAGCTCTGGCATGAAGTCAGGATGGAGACCAGCCACTGAGTGGTCCCACTGCCACTGCCTAGCTCCAGGGAGATGCCTCTGATGCCTGATGCTAGGCAATACGCTGATGTTACACAAGCTCTTTTGGCTGTTACCCACTGCCCCACAAAACAGGGCTATGTTTACATACCCATAAGGCTCAACAGTGCTGCAGCGCGTGGGGAACCGTGGCCCTGTGCTAGCAGTATTGTAGGGGTTGGATGGCCTTGCCCACTGGTCATGCCAAACACAGGTCAAGCTCAAATGGAGTAGGAGGATGTTGTGAGGAGAGAGGAAACTGAAAGACACTGGATATCAAGCAAAGGAGCCCTACTACTGCAAACTTGCACCCAGGATTCCCAGTCTGGATGGCCCCAGCACAGGGTTCCTGCTCCCACAGCTGGTGGGTAAGCCCTCACACGGGTTCCTGGGGGTTTCATCTGCCCTGCTCTGGAGGCACAGCAAAGCAGGTGTGCAATGGATCGCTAACTCCTTTATTCAGGGACCAGTTCAGAGAGAAATTGCATAATAAAATCTGCACTGCTGCAGCCCATTTCCAGACTTTCTGTCTCCAAAACTAAGCTGCTTAAAGATACAGTTCCCGAGATCCTACCTTCCTTCCTCAGCCAAAACATGGAAGCATCATTTCTATAGCCTGTGACCTAAAAACCTCACAGCCAACCAATGAACAATGTTTGAATAACGTCTGAGGAGCTCTGCACTGTGACTTGGTGACATCATCACCAGAGCAGTTTGCATCAGGAATAAGAGACTCTGTTTTTCCTGGTAGGATTACATCCCAGTACCTGACTGCCTTGCCACCCCTATATGCTGGCAAATGAAGCTGTCCCAGGCAAAAAGACAAGTGTCTGCTACCTCCTCTCCTCCCAGCAGCCATGGAAGGTGCTGCCTATTCTTCCTCCAAGCATGTCTGTCTAGTTACACACACCCTGCGCTCATGGGATTGTGGAGCAACCTTCTGTGAAGTAACTGTTGTTTCTGGCTTCTGATTGTCACTGTGTGTGTGAATTCTTGTTGTGTTCAGGAAGTGGTGGTAACCCCCAGGACCGCAATCATAGCGCTGCTTTGTGTGTAGCTGTATGTCTGTGCACTTCTGCAAACCCTTAGCTCCTTGGGATACAGAGCCTAACTAACAACCCAAGTGGTCTCCTGGCTTCATTTTCTGCAAAGCAAAGGATCTGCAGGTGGCTAGCCATGTTCTGTAGATGCCATCCTGTCATTTAATGCTGTCAAGAGCTTTTAGGACCTGATTCCACTTTCCTTTTCTGTACATATTTATCATTTTAAAGCCATTTCCTACCTACTTGTTGAATGGAATCTATTGAGGACTGGATGCAGACATGGACATCACCGTGCATGGCTCTGAACTCTGCCCATCGACTGTCGAGACCATCCTCATTACTAGCATAACTCTGATGTAGGGGAATATCCATGTAACAAGTAAGGCTGCCTCACAGAAGGGAGAATAACAGTTCAGGAAAAACATGTCGGCTTCTGTCACCAACATACTGAGTGTGTCACTCCCATTGGTCCTTTTTTCTTACGTCCCAAACAGCTTTTGCTTGAGTTGGCCTGTAATTTTGCCTCACCTGACAAAGTAATACAGAAAAGCTGTATGGATCTGTCTTTGCACTCTCATCCTGGGTCGTTGCTCTAGAAATCAGCTTGCACTTTGTCTGAGAGACAACAGCCTTACTTTTTCAGTCAGACCACAATGAGAAATACCTGTCTTTGGGCTGTGCTACACTGCAGTGTTGTCCATCTGACACCAGCTCTCACCCAGCCTCACGATCGGTTTGAAAATCATATTTCTATCCATAAAATAGTAATCTGTGTAATCTGGGCAAGTTTCATGTCTGCCAGCTCCCTTTTAGCAGTTGCAGTTAGTGGTTTATGTGTGGTTTCAGCCAACACAGGCCAAAAGAAAGACGTGGATTTATCATTTCCCCCTCACCCCTGCAGATGACAGTGAAAGATCCCTTCCTGGAGCACATGGAAATGCAGGGTGCCTGTAGGTAAGCTCTGGCCATGTGAGATAGGACGACTTCAGTGTTTTCCACCTCCCTACTCTTTGCTTTGTCCCTCTGTCAAAGATTTGCCCTTCCCCATCATACAGTCGGTAGGAGGGAGCATTTCCAAACTCTTCAGGTGTAACACAGCTTGGTGTTAGCTTCATCCCAAGTGAATGGCAGTGCAAGTAAACGTGCTGAGCTGTGAGTGCTGGCAGGGAGCAGGGCTTGTGCTCCCATCTGCTCAGGTGACCACAGAATCCAGCTCTTGCCCGAATCTGTACCTCATCCTTCCCATCAGAGCCAGTGCCTCCACCTGTTCTTCCTTGCACTCACTCTGTGCATCTCAGGGCAGTGATGTCTTTGCACCTCTGCCCCAAGGTGGGGGAACTGGGTGGCTCCCTGTCCCTTGAAAGGTGTCTTCAGATTCCTCCTCACCTGTTTCTGTCCTCTGCTCTTTCCATGAGGGCATCGCAGAGATGAGATCAAGGGCTCAGCACATTTCACCACACTAAGGGCTGCTCTTTTCGATCAAATGCAGTTTCTTTTCACCTACCCAGACAGACTGCATATTCCTGCTGTGGAAGTACATTCATTACTACAAATCCCATGCTTCAGCTGGTTTTCCTCCCTCTGCATATAACTTGCCTTTTATTTTTTATTGGTGGCCCTGCTCTCAGCTATGCAGCAACTTCCACCTGCCTGCCTAAGGGGACATTAGTAAATCCTCTCCTTGTCTTCTGGTTGACAGGCCTTGGTTTTTGCTGCAGCAAAATGTGATGTGCCCATGAGAACTCTTCTGGAGCTCGTAGTCTCACCATCATGCTGTTAGTCAGCTGTGTGCAAAGTTCTGCTGAAGGCAGGCCATGGGCACCCCGCTCGCAGCTTTCCCCTGCTCCACCATTGTCCTGGCTGGGAGAGGCAGCCCCAACCTTGCCTGTCCCTATGCCTCAATACTCTTCTTTAGAGGAAGTCTTGGTATCAAACACATCTTTAGTGCAAGACCCTTGGTGATCTCCAGGAGCTTCGTTCCTTGAAAATTCTCCCTACATTGTCAAGGGTTAATTCTGGCTTGTCCACCAACACAGAACCTTCTTCCTTTGGCTTCAACTCTTCAAACCTGTTAAAAAATGTTATGTCATATCAGAGACTATTGAACTCCCAGAGTCTCCCAGAGGGCAAGCCCAAGCTCTTCTGTAGTGTCAGCCTCTCCAAATCGCCTGGGTTAAAAACCATCGCTGTGAAATGTTCTGGGTTGAGGTGGCAGATCAGTCCCTCACCTTCTGCATTAGGCTCCAAGAAGTAACTCTGCCTGAGTTCTCAGAGAATGGTAAGACCTCAGAGGTGGCTGCCCTGTCCTTGCTCAGGCACCCTCATGTGCCACCCACATATCTGTCAGGCCTGCTTGGGGCAGGGACCAGCTCCAAAGGCCAATGCACTGTCACTCCGCAGACCCCCACTGCTGCCCCAAAGCTGCGCTGTCTGGAGGGAAATGCTCAGCTCTTCCACATAACTTCCCTGCCCCACTGCTGTCTTGAGCACCCAGTCACCACCTCTGCAGATGGTGGCAAGCTGACCCCTCTTTTCCCCTGAGGCATCTACATTTCTGGCACTTCTGGGGATGGAAGTGCCTGGTGACTACAGTCCTGTGGCTGGACACACACAAACCCCTCTTGCTTTCAGCACACAAGACCTCTACAGCACTCAAGACCCAGCAGCTTTGCAGGTGGCCATTGCTGCAACCCACTGGCCTGGGGGTGCCCCCCACAATCACCCTTCTCAGGGAGCGTCCCCAGCCTGCATCTCCCACAGCTCACTCCAAAGAGGAGCAGGGGTGCTTGTCCCACCTCAAACCTTCAAGGAAGACTCTGGACTGTGCTCTCCTCCCGTGGAGGGAAGGGCCCCCAGCAGCGACCAGGAAGCCTTTCTGGGATAGGTATCTGGAAAACTGTCCTGCTGAACCAGTTCCAATTTGTATAAATTCTTCAATATTCATCAGGGCAGGGAGCCCATTGAGCCGGGTTGACAAGGTGAATACATTAACCGCCTGTTTGTTCCGCCAGCCTCACTCTTCCTCTGTCACAAGGGTTCTTTCCTTGTTTTGGACAAAAAAAGAGCAACTTCCATGGGAGCTGGGAGCTTGGAGCTCCATGCTGTCTGGTTCAAAGTGGGACCTATTGTGGTCCAGCTCCACATTTCTTGAAGACCACCCCACCAAGCTGTGCTGTCAGCGTCTGGTCCCCATCACCACGTCAGTCAAGCTGGAAAGATCTAGCTCCAGGCTCAGCCTTGGTGTTGGTGGATGGATATAGAGATGTCTTGAAGGCCCTCTGCTCAGGACCTGAGGTTCAGGACAGCTGGGACCAAACCAGGCAGGCTGTGCTGTAGGGCTGGACATCAGCCCTACAAGTGGGGGGATGGATTAAAGCTAAAGGAAGGAAGGTTTAAATTAGATATTGGGGGGAAGTTCTTTCCAGAGAGAGTGGTGAGGGGCTGGAACAGGCTGCCCAGAGAGGGGGTGGATGCCCCGTCCCTGGGGGTGTTCAAGGCCAGGTTGGATGGGGCCCTGGGCAACCTTGTGTAGCTCCAGGCCTGGAGGTTGGTGTCCCTGCCTGTGGCAGGGGGGTTGGAGCTCTGTGACCCTTGGGGTCCCTTCCAACCCAGACCAGTGTGGGATTCTGTGATCAGGAGAACATTACAGTGGCAGATGTCAAGCAGGGGAGACACCTCCCTCTGGTTGGGAGTTAGGAACTGAATTTTCTAGGAGAAAGGACAGCAAATGCTGGTCATCATCTGGTAGAGTTGGATAATGATGGCTTTCCCCTCACCACTTCTTTCTAGCAAATAACATGTTTGTGGAAAACCACAGCTTTTGGCAGGGCGGGTAAGTCCTGCACGCTCAGGTATTTGGTGAGCATTCTGAACCCCCACAAGGCTTTAGCTTTCACAAAGCACTGAAACCTTTCCATCTATTAATTGATAAAGAAAACACTTAATTTCCCTGTTGCAGGAGTAAAGCTTTACAACCAGCTTTTAGCTCTGAAACTGGGACAATAAAGGGAGTAAGAGGACAAAGCGGCCAAAACGCATCATTTCATCAACCTTCCCCTCACCAAGTTCTTCCCATCAGTTTGATTCCAAACAAATTCATTTTTTTTTCTTGTTCTGGCAATAACCAGTTCAAGGGCTCCAGTATTTCTCTAGCCCTGCAGTTCTCTTGGAGAGTTCCTTGGGTAAGGCCTGGCTCTCATGCATCCCACCCGCGTGCGTCGCGCTTCCCTCCTATCAACTTGTATTAGCTGCCTGAATCACACCTGGCACCTCCTGGGTACTCAGCATAGAGTGCAGCAGAGACAAAGAAAACCCTTTTTGATGATACAGAATCACAGAATCACAGAATGGTTTGTGCTGGAAGGGACCTTAAAGATCATCCAGTCCCAGATTCCCTGCCATGGGCAGGGACACCTCTCACCAGCCCAGGCTGCTCAGGGCCCCATCCAACCCGGCCTTGAACACCTCCAGGGAGGGGGCAGCCACCCTGTGCCAGGGCCTCACCACCCTCAGAGTGAACAATTTCTTCCTAATACCCAATCTAAATCTACCCCCTTCCAATTTAAAACCATCCCCCCTTATCCTATCACTCCAGGCCCTTCTAAAATGTCCCTCCCCAGCTTTCCTGTAGGCCCCTTCAGGGACTGGAAGGTGCTAGAAGATGTTCCTGCAGCCTCCTCCAGGCTGAACAACCCCAACTCTCTCAGCCTGGCTTCATAACCACTCATATGGTCCAGAATTTCTCCCAGATGCTCGGGGCAAGGGGGTCAGAGCAGGGCAGCAAAGTGGCCCATCGTGGTGGCAGTAATTGTCACAGGAAAAATGGGGACAATTTCCACCAGAAAACCTGTGTGAGAGCAGCTCCACCACGGTGCTCTACTCCATTGCTTTCAAGGTTATCAAAAAAACCATCACCCTCTCAGCTGTGATGTCCCATTCTGTGACATTAATGGCAGGAAAATGTAAAGCTGAAGGAATCTCTTGGCACAGTATGTAATTTGCCTGGGGAAATCAGCTTCAGAAAGGACCAGAAAGTTCAATACTATTGCTGGGCTTACAGGGGAGGCGAATCATTTTATAGCCAAAAAAATATTTTTCTATGGTAAATTATGTAGAAGGCAAGAGTAATAAAATGTGCTGCCCCAGGGTATAAAACAATCCCTGTAAAGGTCAGGAAGCACTTTTAACACACATGCACATCACTGAACGTTAGTCCAGATGCATTTTCATTTGTTTGGATTTTGTGTCCTCGACTGGACATGATTCTGTTATTGCCTGAAGCTCCTCAATGCCAAACACCTTGTTGGCTGGGTGGGGAGAGAAACCTTTCCCAGCTCTCTGGGGTTACTGCTCCACTTCTCCCAGTGTGAGGTGGGATTGTTTTTGTTATTCATATTTCTCCTGTCCCGCTCTTGCAAGTCCTGACACACTGTAAGGTCTTGGTGTCAGCTCGCCCTCTGATTCGTGAGTCTGTGATTTTGCTGCTACAAAACCATCTCTAATTACAACAGGAGTAACTTTTCAAACCACCCTGTCCACCTTGGGCACGCTGCTCACTTCCCACCACACCGAATGCAGCAGGCTGGCTGTCAGTGTGCAGTGATGCACGTGCACCCAGCGCCTCGCTCTTACATCACCCTCGGTCCCTTGGGTTTCTGCTTTCTTAAGCCAACAGCAGATTAGACATAAGAAGAGCAACTCCCTTTTTTCCTGCTCTTCTTCCTACCCCACATCAGCTAGTATTCAAGCTAATCTCCTCCTTGTGCTCAGCAGGGGAGCAGAGCTGGATCCGCTCCAAATTGCGGGAGGTCCCATCATAGTGATCCTGGAGCGGTGCTTGATGAACTCCCACACCTTGAAGCTGGCCCCCAACTCCACTGTACCCAGTCTATGGTCACATTTCAGCCTGTCAGCAACCAGTTCAGCCCCTCTGCCAGGGCACCTCAGCTCCTTGTGTCCCAGGCCCACATCTGCTCATCTGTTGGCTTCTCAGCAGCTATCTAGGCTCTCCTGCACAAGAAGGCACTTGGTGCCCATTTAGGGCAATTTACCAGGCTGATTTGAATTTGAGAGAGAAATACACATCTGAAATAAAACCAGACCCAACCTCTTTTAGAAGAGCTTTCAGGGATGCTTGCAGCATCCTGAAATGCTCGGTGGGATTGGCTTGTGAGGTTTGTAAAATAACCCTCTGGGAGAGAGCTAATGGGAGAATTCAAGCCAGGAGAGGCAACCTACATTCCTTAAGTGTTAAACCAGGATAGAGCTGTTATCTCAAACCCCTGCTACAAAGTCATTGTAAAATACAGGGGTTTGCCCCAGTGAGGTCTCTGCCAGGAAGAGTTCATAACACAGCAAAAGGGACCAGCTATCACCCTCTATATAGGTTATAATGGCCTGGTGCAAACACAAGCCCAGCTGCTGGAGCAGATGCAGTCCCATGACCCCAGCCCAGATGTGTGAAGAGCGAAGCAGTCAGGAAGAACGATGTGACACTTCCAGCAAGAGAGGTAACCAGCCTGGTCTGATCCCTGACACACATGATGGGACCTGGGCAGAGCCTCAGCTGGCAGCACCGATGTCAGATGCACACTCGATGGCTCTCAAGCCCCTTCTTGCAGCTCCCAGAACTGCCTCCTCCTGTGGTTACAAGGAAGAGGCCAGGGCAGCCAAGGCTGGGTGATGGGCACCATGAAGGGTGCAAACCCACCGCAGTGCTGGTTAAAAGCTTCTAGGAGGCATCCAGGAAAGGAGGGAGACCTGGAGGGGGATGTGAAACTCACAACAGGATGCTTCATTTCCACTTCTGTGGCTGCAGCAGCCAGTGCAAACTTCTCTGCTGTGGAGCCCAGACAGTAACTCCTGGGACTATTTGAGGGATCTCCCAGGGCTGCTCTCTTGGTGGCTACTCATCCTGCCAAAGCCAGGAAGCAGCCCATCATGATTTGGCAGAGGGTGGGGACTCTGGCTATGAAGTTCAAATCCCCCCTGCTAGACATCTCAGGCTTTTTGGAGAGCTGCTGGAGAGAAGTCTCATTCTCAGCCTTCTCCTCCTCCAGCCTGCAAGCAGTTGCTCTCATGGCATTGCCCTGGTCTTTCCCCAGCCTTCAATCAGAGATGGTCCAAATTCATTCTGTCTCTTTCAGAACAAATGCAGCCCCATCCCCACCTCCTCCACCTCTCCTGAGCAAGCAGTGACCCTCTGGCACAAATTCCCACCATAACTTTGGTTACAAATTTGGATCAGCAGCTGGCTGTGCCCAAACCACCCCCAAACTGCCTGGCTTTGTAGTTACTGAAGTTTCAGTCCAACTGAAACCACTAGATCACCTTTTCTGTAGTTTGGATTGTCACAAGTCATCGGATTCCACTCTAACGCTGAGCCTGGTAACTGGGGTCAGATGAAAACCCCACAGTCCTTGGGAGAGTGGAGCTGCTGTGGGCTGAGATGGGAAGTGGTGAGGTGCCAGCACAGGCCCAGCACTCCTGGGACGGAGGTTTAAACACCCCCACCACGAGCTGGGCCCTCCAGCACAAAGGAGGGGGCACGAGGAGCTGGAACAGGCTGCCCAGAGAGGGGGTGGGTGCCCCATCCCTGGGGGTGTTCAAGGCCAGGTTGGATGGGGTCCTGGGCAACCTTGTGTAGCTCCAGGCCTGGAGGTTGGTGGCCCTGCCTGTGGTAGGGGGTTGGAACTCTGTGATCCTTGGGGTCCCTTCCAACCCAGACCAGCCTGGGATTCTATGATTCTATGAATCCAAGCACTCAGGAACCCTCTCCCTCCCTGGCTGGCACAGGGCACCGAATGCTTGGACCAGCTGGTCTTGCAGCTCTGGGACAAGGCAAGAAACCCTCACTGCTCCACCTACCAGCTCCCCACTTGTGGGCTGAGCCATTCCTCCCAAAACCCAATTAAAAATGCAGGGTTGCAGCTGAGCTGATTTTGCTGGATAGGCTGCGAGCCCTGGGAGCGCGGGGCTCCCCTTGCACGCCGCCACAGCGTGCAGACACCGTGGCTGAGAGAGAGCTGCAGCTTATTTCAAGGTTGAATTTGTCCAGCTTCTCATCCCCAGGACATTTACATCTCTGGAAATAAGCTGGGGACGTCACAGTCTGTTGTAGCAGAGCTGTTGCTTTCCCTTGGTCAGATCTCTCCACAGGAGCAGGGATTTTAACAGCCTGATGTCACCCTGCACACCCCCCTCTACATTCACCGTTCTGTTTCACATGAGGCAAACCCTGTATTTTTCTTTTCCAGTTTTTCCCTGCAGTGGCTGCATTCTCTGCCCACCCAGGCCTGAGAGCCTCATGCATTTGTGTGACTGCAACCAACAGCTTAAAAAACCTCTCCCCCCCACCACCACTACTTGAACTAAATCACTGCCCAGGATTCATCCAGGGCTGGCGAGGCTGGTAACGCCAGGGCTGCCGACACGCAGCGAGTGAGCCCTCAAGTGCCTAAAATTACCCCGTGTCAGCTTTGGAGAGCACGTCCCCACCCTCCATTCAGAATGACAGCTTTTGGCAAAAACAAGAAAACAGGGATGACAGATGGTAAGGAAATCTGGCACACAAACATGCCAGTAGGAAACGTCAGGAACGTCCCCCCCGCGCCCGCGGTTGTGCTGATCGGCACTACGAGCAACCTGGGTTGTGACACCAGACAGCAGCAGCTGGGAAGCGAATCGCAGAGGGCACCAACCTGGGACCAGAATGAACCACCCCTCCACTGGACCCTCCACTGGACTGGTGGTTGTGAATGGAATTAAAGAGTTGCCAAACTGCAGTCTGCTCCCACGGCCGCTCAAATCACAGCATCACCAGGTTGGAAAAGACCTTTGAGATCATCAAGTCCAACCATTCCCATCCTAAGCTAAACCAGATCCCTGAGCACCTCATCTCCCCTCTGTTAAACACACCCAGGGAAGGGGACTCAGCCCCTCCCTGGGCAGCCTGGGCCAGGCCCTGACAACTCTGCCAGGGAAGAACTTTTCCCTCCCATCTGCTCTGACCCTGCCCTGGGGCAGCTTGAGCCCATTGCCCCTTGTCCCATCTCCTGTCCCCTGGCTGCAGAGACCATCGCCCACCTCTCTGCACCCTCCTGGTCTCCCCTCAGCCTCCTCTTCTCCTCACACCTGCTCTGACCCTTCCCTGGCACAGCTTGAGGCCGTTTCCCTTCGTCCCATCACCTTGTCCTATCACTCTCCTCCTGCCCTGAAATTCCTGCCCTGCAAACACCACAGCAGCAGCCTTCCTGCCTCCCTGCCCACCAGAAGCTGCTACCAAACTCAGATAAACCCAAAGACTTTTTGCAGGCAAAAGTGAGACAGGCTATCCTAGCAGAAACCACGTGTCACACTACTCACAACGTGGCTTTTACAGCAACAAAACCAATTTCTTTGAAAGATGCCTTCCTCCAGCTAATCTCTCTGGCCTGAACTCAGTCCCTGCAGGAAAATGTTTCCTCTCTCACTTGAAGCCTGCCTGGCTCATGCTGACAGTCTCAGTGGAAGGTGCTATGTCACCCACAAAACTCCTTGTACTTCCAATAAACATGTAAATCAATTGTATGTAATGAGTAGTATCCCTGCTTCGTTACATTAGGCAGGCTGGAGAGCTGGGCAGGGAGAAGTTTAATGAGATTTTTCCCCCTCTGCTCTGCCCTGCTCAGGCCCCACCTGGAGTGTTGTGTCCAGTTCTGGGCTCCCTGGGATAAAACAGACAGGGATCTCCTGGAGAGAGTCCAGAGGAGGCTATGGAGATGATGAAGGGCCTGGAGCATCTCCCCTGTGAGGAAAGGCTGAGTGAGCTGGGGCTGTTCAGCCTGGAGAGAAGAAGACTAAGGGGGGACCTGATTAATGTTTATCACTATCTGAAGGATGGGATGCAGGGGAAATGGGCAGCCCCTTTTCAGTGTCTGTGGGGACAGGACAAGGGGCAATGGGTGCAAGTTGGAGCACAGGGAGTTCCACACCAACATGGGGAAGAACTTTTCCCCAGTGAGGGTGCCAGAGCCCTGGGACAGGCTGCCCAGGGGGTGTGGAGTCTCCATCTCTGGAGAGATTCCAGCCCCACCTGGATGTGTCCCTGTGTGATTTAGTGTTGGGTGACACCTTGGTGCTTGCTCCCTGTGCCTGCTGATCTGGGGGCTGATTGATGTTTTTCTGGGGTGGGTAGAACCTAAAAAACATCTCAGAAGGCACCAGCCACACAATTTTCTTCTCCTGAGGACAAAAAAGTTTTCCCCCAAATAAATCACCAGTGCTTTCAGAGTCAATTGCCCTCAGAGTTATCTATGTAACAGGAAATGATGATGATTTCCAGACCCTTCATGAGACCCTGATTTTCATTTGCTGACAATGCTGTCAAACGTTACCTCTTGCAGATGAACTGCTCTCTTCTGGAGCCAGACCTGCAGTGAAAACTTGTAAGAACCCCCCCAAATTTCAGCCAAAACATTTCAGCTGCTTTTGAAGGGGGAAGAAAAAAACAAAACTAACTCTAAATGGTCTTGGTGGGTTTCCAGTGACCAGGTCTGCAAGTCCTACACTCAGCCCCAGGAGAAGGGACTGGAGATAACCTTTGCACCTCCCATCAGCCTCGTGAAGAGTCACCCAGATTTGTCTAATCCAGGGAAAACTTCACTTCTCCTGCTCTCTGCCTTCTTCCCCTGGTCTCCTCCTGCCTCGGCCAGAGTACCCCAGATTTAGCTGTTCCTTGGGTGGAAGCCACTCCATTTCTCCCATCATCCTTGCTGTCCATCTCCACTTCCAGCCCTTCCAGGTGAAGGAATGAATCTACTCTGAGCCAAGGGGACCTCAACATCACAGGTCAAAACACAAGCCTGCTGCAGAGGGAGCCATGCCGGGCCAGGCTGGGCTGTTTTCCTCTCTGCTTCAGTCTCAATCATTCCTAAAAACAATTCCTCAACCAACTGCCAGCCCCAGCAGTGGTGCTGGAGGACCACTGCCCAGCGGGGATGGGGGTCCTCTGGAGCCCCCTGTGCTGCAGTGCTGAGCACCTGTGCTCTGCGGCGTGGCGTGTGCCCTGCGTGGCAGCCAGCAGCTCAGCCCAGCCTCAGGAACAAGGCTGCTGGCTTCCAGCAGTCCTGCCCTTCCAGGAAGCCAGTTTGGGGCTCCTAATGCTCCTCCTCAGCCCATCTCCATCGATGGCAAGAAGCCACTGCTGGATCTGACCTTCCCAGGTCTGATCCTGCCCCAGGTCGATGCCGCTGAGGACGCACCTCCCCAGGTGTGCTCCACACAGCATCTCCTCCAGACACATCTTCCCTCCTTCGCTTTGCTCCTCACAGGTCCAGCCCCCTGCACAGCCTGCTGATGCCCACACAGCTGCAGGTGTGGGATGACCCCCACAGCAGGACAGCTTTGGGCTGAAGATGGGGGCTTTGGTGCAGAGTGGGGCTCAGCAGCACCAGGCAGTGGCACTGCATGGCACAAGGTTCCCCATGGATGTAGGGGTGGCCATGGCCAACAGAACCCCCTCCAGCCTCTCCTTGTCACTCTCAGCATGGATAAACCCACAGTCAGGACTGTTGTGTTGAATTTGGGGCCCATCAATCCAGAGGCACAGGTCCCACCTGTTAAGAGATAAGCAAAACCTTCTTGCTTTGTTTTTAGGGTTCTTTCCAAGGCTTTGCACACCCACAGAGGCTTCCCATCTCCTGCCACCCAGAGTCCCCCTCCTCTGCCCAGCCTTAGGAAGCCAGATGTGGTGTCACTCTGCTTCTCTCCAGGGTGTGGTGAACTGGCTGGCAGGTCATCTGGTGGGAAGCGATCTGGCCCCAGGCTGGCCTGAAGGAGGTGGGAACTTCTGCCTGTTGTCATGGAAAAGGGAAGATCTCTGCATCCCTCTGAGAGCCCACGCTGCTCCCCAGACAGGGACCACACCAGCTCAGGAGGGTGCTGCTGTGGTGCTGTGGCTGAAGGAGGTGTAACCCCATGGCCCTGGTCCCCCAGGATTGTTCACAGGGGTCCTGCAGCCCAGGGTCTGTGGGCACCCTGGTGCTGCCTGCCCTTGGGGGCACCCAGCTCTGGGGCAGCATGTGCTGGGACGTGGCAGCAGACAGTCTTTGCCAAAGTCCTGAGGCTGGGACCCCCCTCTGGCTCTGCTGGGTCCTCCCCACGTCTCCAGCTGGGGTTTTTCCTGCTTGCTGGACACACTCAAAGTTCACTGTGCTAAAAATACCCGGGTGCTGGGCTGCCAGCACGCTGCTGGCTGGGGGGCTGCTAAAACCAAACGGGGTTTCATTGCAATTAACCCTTTGGGGGCATGATTCTCCTCTGCACGGTTTGAAAAAGAGGAATCCTCTGATTTGAAATGTTTCTGAAGCCAGAAGAGTGCAGCAAACTCCTTCCTGCTGGGAGCAGCCCAGGGATCGATCGGTACCCGGCTTGGAGGAGCACAGGGTGTCACTGGGACACTGCAGAGGATGGGTGCAGCCCCTGTGGGACCCCTGGCTTGTGCATGAGGACATAGAATCCCAGACTGGTCTGGGTTGGAAGGGACCCCAAGGGTCACAGAGCTCCAACCCCCTGCCACAGGCAGGGACACCAACCTCCAGGCCTGGAGCTACACAAGGTTGCCCAGGGCCCCAGCCAACCTGGCCTTGAACACCCCCAGGGACGGGGCACCCACCCCCTCTCTGGGCAGCCTGTTCCAGCCCCTCACCACTCTCTGGAAAGAACTTCCCCCCAATCTCTCATCTAACCCTTCCCTCCCCCAGCTTCACTCCATCCCCCTTGTCCTGCCATTATCTACCCTTTAACAAGCTGATTCCCCTCCTGTTCCTCTGCTCCCTTCAGGGACTGGAAGGCTGCAATGAGGTCCCCCCACAGCCTTCTCTTCTCCAGGCTGACCCAGCCCAGCTCCCTCAGCCTCTCTCCATAGGGGAGCTGCTCCAGCCCTCTGAGCATCTCCATGGCTCCTCTGACCCCTCTCCAACAGTCCCACATCTCTCTTGTGCTGGGGCCCCAGCTCTGGACACAGGACTCCAGCTGGGGCCTCACAGGGACAGAGCAGAGAGGGACAATCCCCTCCCTGTCCCTGCTGCCACCCCTCTGCTGATGGAGCCCAGGATCCCATCGCCCTTCCCAGCTGCCAGAGCCACTGCTGCTCATGTGGAGTATCTCACCCCCCATGACACCCAGGTCCTGCTCAGCAGGGCTGCTCTCCAGGAGCTCCTCTCCCAGTCTGTATCTGTGTCTGGGATTCCTCCAGCCCAAGTGCAGCACCTGACACTTGGCAGTGCTGAACCTCGTGAGGTTCACCCAGCCCCACCTTTCCAGCCTGTCAGGATCCCTCTGGATGGCTCCTTCCTTCTGCTGTGTCACCCACACCACTCAGCTTGGTGTCATCACAAACTTGCTGAGGCTGCACTCAATCCCATCACCCATGTCACTGATAAAGGTGTTAAAGAGCCCCAGTCCCCAGACAGACCCCTGGGGGACCCCACTGGTCACCAGCCTCCACCTGGACACAGACCCACTGACCACCCCCCTTTGGCTACGGTCTGTCCACCAGTTCCTTACCCACTGGATGCTCCACCCATCAACTCCACGTCTCTCCAAGTTAGAGATAAGGATGTGGTGGGGCCAGTGTTGCTCATGTGTCCCCCCCGTGCCCCGGGCAGAGCGTGGCCCCATGCCACACAGCCCCTGGCCTCCCAGCCCCGTGTCTGTACAGCCAGGCCAGGCCCCAGCCCTGCCCCACAGAGCATAACCCATGGCACATACCTGCTGCCATCCCCAGGGCAGCTCTTGCTCCTCTCCAAGGCTGAGCAGAAGGGCCAAACCACCCCAAGGGGCAGCGGAAGGGCACTGAATCAGGACAGGCTCTGTCCCGGCTCGGGGTCAGCGCCAAACATGGGGTAGCCCGTGGGGCCTGGCACTCAAGGCAGAGCACAGTGCGTGGCCTGCAGCAGGGTGTGGAAGGGCCCAGGGGTGTGAGGCTCCCTGGGAGCCAAATGTGGGGACCAACCCCTGCTACCCATGACCATGCAAAGCCCTTTCCTGGTGCCAAACGTGTCTTTAGCCGCTTCCCGGCCATACACCGTGCTGGGCTGGGCTGGGGGCCCAGCCGCTCGCCAGGGAGGAGCCTATTCCCCTTCTTACCTTGTTCAGCCCCAGGAGCTGGTGGCTGGGCCATGATGTCAGAGGGCAAACCCACACACCAGAGCAGAGCCACCCAGGCAGCCCCCACGAGCTGTGTGTGCGGCCCCACGGCTCCAGCTGCGGCTGGACACACTTCAGGGCACACACGGCCCAGGGACAAGGTGGGCTCAGGACCAAGTGAGGCCCTTGTCCCCAAGGGTCCTGCAGTGCCTGGGGCTGATGTCCAGCTCTGGCAGAGCCAGGGCAGCCCTGAGGGTGATGCAGAAACCCCATGGGGCCCGGTCTCACAGCCCCCAGGGCCACGAAGGGTGGGGAAACCCCTCTCCTTTTGCCCCGGGGGCTCCTCAGGCCTTTGTGGGTCACAGTGTCCGGCTGACTCCAAAACAACCTCATTTCAGCCTGGGAAACTTCACCTTCAGGTACCTTTGGAGCAAATGAAGGGTGCCTTCATCACCTTGCTCTCCATCCTCTCCCTCTCCTTCCCATCTCCGCTGCAGTGGTAACGCTCCCAGGATGCTGAATGCCACGGCCCTGCCTGGCGTTGGCTCAGCCAGGTTTTTATTACTCAGGTCATCTGGCAGGGGCCCTGCCCCACCACAGCGCTGTGTTCTGCACTCCAGGCAGTGGCTGCTCTCCCTGCACTGCTCCAGGACATCGCTGCTCCAGAGCTGGCTCTTCCCAAGCCCCACGGCTGCCGTGTGTGGCACTGCTGGACTTCGTGCACCGTGCAGCACCAGAGCAAACAGCAGAGTGGGTGGCAGTAGGGGGAGATAAAGGCCAGGACACGTCCAGCCCTGTGCCTTTGGCAGCCCTCTCCTGTCCCCTTGTCCCCAGCTGCCAGCAGTGGCAGAGGGAGAGCTGCAGGTTTCCGTGTGTCGCAGTCCCATTCAGCAGGGTCTTTCCTGACACCTTCAGTCTTCAGGCAGCACCTTTAGTGATGAGGGGCCTCGAGGCGTTCCTGCCTTTGTGGGGCAGGTATAAAAGCAAGAAGCTGCCTTCTGCCACATGCAGGTAGTGCAGAGGCACCTGGAAACTGCACCCTGGAGGAAGGAAATCAGCACATGACACACAGAACAAGCACCGGCGCTGAAGGAGTCTGGGGACCCGGCCTGGAAGCAGAGTGATGCATGCTGTAGCTGGCAGCTCAGCCCATTGCTGCCCCAGCTCCCCTTTCCCAGTGCCCCCATGGGTGCTCCTGGCATCATCACAGTGGGGCCAGCCCCTGCCATGCCCCTGCTCCAGCAAACTGGGCACCTCCAGGACTAAAAACCATCTCAGGCCACCTCTGACCCCAGGCACCAGCCCTGTGTCAGTCCAGCTCTCCTCTCCCTGGATGCTCCCTGCTCCGCAGGCTCCCCCAGACCCCTCTCATGAGAGATGGGGGGATTTCAACCAGCAAAGTCTGCTCGTTTGGGCTCACAGCCTTCCCAGATCACAGTGCTGGAGGGCAGCTGGACATGGCTTGGGGGTTCAGGCTGTGCTGGCAGCTCCTCAGGCAGAGCCAAGCCTGTCCCTGGGTCTGTGCTGCCTTCCTGCCCCCTCTGCCATGGCCTGGTGAGCGCCCTTTGTCCCGTGCCCACGGTGACAGGGTGGCACAGAGCAGCACTGCTCACCCTGCTGCCACTTCTCTGTGGTGATGGCAGGAGGTTCCAGTGCTTCCCCAGCTGCTGGGCATCTGCCCGGCTCCTGCACCCAGCCCCTAAGTGCACAGTGTCACCATCACTTGCTGATGTTTAACGTCCTTTTGAGCTCCAGCACTGAATCTTTCAATATTCTCACTCCTACAGTTCACATCCTGCTGGACTGGAGGGAAGTGGGGAGGCCGGGGGGGCTGGTAGCTCAGCAGTAACATTGGCCTTGGCCCAGGGAGGTTGGGTGCAGAGGGGTGGGTGCTCAGCCAGGGTGTTACCTGAGCCCCTGGAGAACAAGGAGTCTTTGCCATGGTGTGAGCTGGCAAGAGCAAGAGAAGGGAAAGAGATCCTCCATCAGCGCTCTGCATGTGCTACACCCCCTGCTCCCCACCTGCAGGACACAGGGATTCCTGCTGCGGTGCAGGACGCTCATCCCAAGGGCCATGTGGCTCCAGGGTTGCTGAATGCTGGGTCCTGCTCCCTGCCCGGCCTGGGAAAATTCCCATCCTGCTTTGGGTCCATTACAAACCCCCCAAGAAGCAGCAATCCGGTGTAAAGCCGAGTCCCTGCTGCCCCCAGGATGAGAGGAGCGTGTGCTGCACACAGCAGCTCCCCAGTGGGTGACCCCTGGGCTCGCAGAGGCTGCTTGCAGAGGCAGCTCTGCATGATGCTGGCGTATAAAGGCACTGAAGCTTCGCACCAAGTCCTGCTCTTGGCTTGCTTTTCCCTGCCAGACAGTCCCTGCACCAGTGCCTGACTGCAGCACCTCCACTTCTGCACCCTGTGGCTGCCCCATTCCCTCCTCCAGAGCTGCTCCCTGTGCTCAGCCCCCTGGTATGGCCCATAAATCCTTTGGGAGCTCTGGTGCAAGTTGGATTTCCACCGTCTCTCACCAGATCTGTGGATCTGCATGGCAACCAGGAAGCAAAGGCTCATGTTTTATGGTATTTTTGAATACAACTAAGCAAGCATGAAAGCAATCCCTGCCACTCTGCTCATGGCACTCACTCCTGTGGCTGCAGTGCAGTGTCCCCACTGCAAAACACAGCATGTGCCACCAAGGGAGACAGGATCAGGGTCTTGGGCGGCACATGAGCAAGGTTTGGGGTTTATTTTTGCCACTCTCCAGGCAGGAGAGGAGCTGGCTGTTGGGGAAGGCTCCTGTGTTCCGAGCTCCCAAATCCAGGCTGGAGCACTGACAGCTGAAACAGGCAGCTGGACGCGGCTATCCAGCCTGGGGAAGATCCCATCGGGCTCTTGGACAGTCTCCTGCCTCTGCCTCACTTTCCACCAGAAACCACAAAAATCTCCCAGCTTCTCAACCCTCAGGTGTCCCCCCAGCACACGCTGCTCCGGGGAAAGGGGCTGCTGCAAGAGACTGGCGTTAGCACCTGGCACTCAGATGGTGTCACCTGTGCCAGGCTGGTGACCATGGGCACCCACGGGTGCTCTGCTGATCCTGCAGCTCTCCTGCAGCACCCACAGCCCCCGGGTGGGAGGGAGGAGGGAGCCTGGCCTGATGACCAGCAAACCCACCCTCTGCACATCACCTGGCTTAGAGACGCCTCACCCAGCGATCGCTGGGCGTGGGATGGGCCCTTCAGTGCTGCACCACGGTGCCAGGTCTCTCCTGGGGACTTGCTCAAAGCTTTTCCACACCAACCTGCCTTGGGCAGAGCTCCTGGCTCTGGCTTAGCCTTCCCAGCCCCAGCTTCTCGCCCACCGAGGAGCTGCTGGCTGGAGCCTCTCACCGGCGTTTCTCTCTCTTTGACGCATCAGCAGAGTTTCCAGGTTGGCTTTGTTGCCCTCAGCAGTAAGTCCTAAGATCCTGTCACCTTCTGTGTGTTTTCTGGGTTCATTTTGAGGCCCCCAGCTTGGGCCTGGCCATTGAAAAAATGCCCTCTCACCTTCAATGTGCCAACAGCATCAGAGCCCGGTCCCTGCGCAGGCAGAGCAGCTCCCCTCTGGCTCCTGCTCGCAGCCACCTTGTGCCAAGCCTGCCATGGTGGCTTGTCTTAAAGCATCGAGTACAAAGCATATGCAGGACAGATGGATATGAGGTTTATAAGATAATTAAGCATGTTAATGAAGTTCATTTGCATCGAGCTCTTACATTCCCATAAACTCTGCAAAGCTGTGAAATGAGAACTGCCGCTCGACACCGCAGAGCAACAAGAACCCAGTTACCAGAAGCAAAACACTGATGAACAAGTGAGAGCAGCAGCTGGCAGTGGCCGGGCTGAGCAGAGCCCGGGCTGAGCAGAACCTGGGCTGAGCAGAGCCTGGGCTGAGCAGAGCCTGGGCTGAGCAGAGCCCCGGCAGGTCCCCGCTCCCGCAGGCGCTGGGGCAGAGCCGCGCCGCGCGGTGCCACTCGCGGCTGCTTCATGGCAATGGGACTCGCTGGCAAATCACCCACAGGCTGTGGCTGGACAGAAAAGTTACAGACCCAGGGAGAGAGCAGGGGAAAACATAATACTGCCTCAGAGAGAGATTCTACCCCCAAAGTGGGGGAAAAGCTTTTAAATGGTGTGAGAACGAAAGCCAGTGGCTGGCGTGGGGCTCCAGCACCCTTCCTGCCATGCCCACCGGCTGCTCCGCTGAGCCCCAGCGTTGGTGCAGGGGGACTGAGGTGGACAGGCAAGCCTTCCTGTGTCCCCCTGGGCAGAGGCATCCAGCTGGGCTCCCAGAGACCAATGGGAGCTGGAGAAGCCCCAGGAAACCACAGGAACAGTTGGAGCTCAGGACTCCCCAGGGCACCTCCCAAGGACACCCCCCAACAGGGAAACCAAGTCAGGAGGTGGCAGGTCCCCTCCTCAAGCACCTTCCATGGTGTCAGAGCTGGAGGATGTCCGGGTGTCCCTGTGCCCAGCCTAGTCACTGCAGGCTCTGTTTTCCCAGAGGTGAGCGCTCAGCACCGGGGCGGTTTCCAGCAGACAGCGAGGCAGCTGCGGTGCTGTGTCAGCCCTGGAGTGGTGTGGACTTTGCTGCTCTTTATCACCCCAGCGTTGACATTGGCTCCTTGGTAGCCATTCTTCCAGAGAGCAGCACAGCTGGGGGACACAGGCCAGCCCAGGGGACACAGGCCAGCCCAGGGGATCCACGCCAGCCCAGGGGATGCACGCCACGCCATGTGCCCCACACCGGGGCAAGGCTTCTCTCTCAGGCATCCAGGAACAGCCTTAGGACACGGTGACTCCTGCAGACAGGAGGGAGAGATCACCAGGTTGGCCCCACCATGCCGCACCGTCCCGTGTCACCCCAGGGCTGCTCCCTGTGTCACCCCAAGGCTGCCCATGCACTAAAGCAGCCTGGCCTTCTGGGAACCGCCAGGAAGCGCATCCCTGATGGATGTCTGGGCTTTTCTTGTGCCCACAGCCCCCACACAACTAACAGAAAGGGTGCACCATACACCCGCCATCGGTGCACAACACGTTCTCGACCCCGATCCAAAGCACAGAAAGAGAAGGAACGTTACTGGGGAGAAGACAACACAGAACTGCAAAGAGGAACACTGGATTCCTTTGAAACGCCTCAGGAAGATTTATTAAAAAATATTCCTCAGTAACTTTGCAATTGCCACAATCTACATGAGAAACCCAGCTGGGCACCACGGGAAGCTTTCCCCTACAACAGAAGGTGAACGCCCAGGAACACCTGAGCGTGACTTACACACACCTACTGCCACTCACACCCCGTGTGTGCGCGGATACTTACCTTGTCTCTGGGAAAAATCCCACCCTTATTTAAAATGTGAGGGAAAACACAAGAACTGGCACCTTCGGGGGAACCGGACTCTGCTCTTCTGCGAGGACAAAGCTCTTGGTCTGCTGTGACCCACAGGGAGAGCAGGGAAGGGAAACCCAGGCACTGGGACACGGGCGTCTGGACAGACCTGTATGAAAGCTCATGGCCACGCAGCCCTGTCGCCATTATGTGTGAGGAGGACGTGACAGCAGCAGCTCTGTGGCTGTCGTTGGGCGGGTGGAGAGGACCAGAGCACCTGGGCACGGATCCAGAGGAAACCTCCCCATCTTCCAGGGGAAAACCTTTCCCTTGCAAGGGCTCAGGACTTCATTAGGGTGGGGTTTTTTCTTTCCCCTAAGTGAAACCCAATGAAAATACAGGGGGCTGTTTAAAGGAGCGTCCCGGGGAGGGGGGAAGAGAGAGCCAGAGCCCCAGGCTTTGCAGCAGCCCAGTGCTGGCAGCTCCATCGGCCGGACAGGCTCTAGTTTTGGAAGCGCCAAGGCTCCTCTCCTCCACCAGCCACCCCTGCAGCCACTTCTTCTCCTGGGGCCTTACTCCAGGAGCACACCACCTCCCTCCTGGTTCCAAGCAGATTCAGAGAGTTGGAACAAGGCACTGGGTATTCCAGACGAAACCATCCACAGGCTGTGCTCAAGAAAAAGCAGCTATTCCCAAACTCATCCCCAATCCTGGCCAGAGCGTGGAGCAGCTCTCTGCCGAGGTCTCCTGCTACTGCTGGCTGTGCTGGCAGGATGCTGCAGAGGTGCACAGCCCCTTCCCAACACTTCAGAGCAGGACTAAAGTTGAAGAAAAATGAGGAGAGAGTCATCTTCTCAACTGGCTTTGGGAACATGAGGGTCATTTACTGCCGACCAACACATCAAACTGCAGCAGATCTACGTGAGCAAATTCCTTCTGCCTTTAAAATGCTTCCTAAACATGTACCTCATCAAAAACTAACTTGGGGGTTTCACCATCTATCAAAGACACATTGTCAAAAGCCAGATCCCAGACAAAGGGCTGAAAAAACTTCTGTTCCAAACTATTATTCTCCAAAACAATGCGCAAGCGGCGCGGGGCTGCGTCTCAGCGCCTGCTGGGGCACAAAAATAAGAAAGCAAACCAATTTCAAGTTGACATAGTGTATTGTAAATTACTTTCTCAGCTTTTCTACATCTAAAATAGCGTGAAATGATCGGCCATACAGTAAAACAGTTTAATATACAGTTGATTACAGAGCCGTAGTAACGAGTCAGAGATAATCCGCGGTTTATCTATATACATATATAGCTTAATATTTCACAGATACAACTTGTTTCCAATTGGGTTTCGCCAACGAAGCACAGGTGGAGTATTTACAGGGGAGCTGCTGCACGGAAGCCCCGTCCCCAGCAAAGCCCCAGCAGAGCCGGCGGCTTCCCCAGCAGCGCGTAAACAGAGCGGCTCGCTCTCTGCGAGAAGGGAGGGGAGAGGGGAGCGGGACACGGGCTTCCCTGGGGGGAGAAAGGAAACAGAGATGTCACGAAGAAACAATTTCCAGCCAACCTGGAGACCTTAAGATGTTTTGCCCTTTTTGGTTTTTAAATTTCCAACTGGAAACTGTTCTCAATTAATGGTTCAATTCGGGATTCAATAAGGTTTTGATGATGTTCTCAATTAACGTGTGCTTGCGCAAGGCCCGGCAGCGCGGAAGGCCTGGGGAACGCTGTGGAGGCAGCTCCTCCAGCAAGCAGGGGCTGGCTGGGCATCTGCACTGGCCCCCACCCCGCTGCCAGATCTGCAGAGCCAAAGCTGACCCCGGTGTGAGCCTCCTATGGTTCTCACCAGCTGGCTGTCTCCGGGCACCGCGGCTCGTCCAGCCAAGCAACTGCGCACCGGGGTGAGGCGCGGGCGCGACGCCGTACACCAGAGCCCAGCCTGACCCGCAGCCCAGCCAGGGTTTAATAACCGCCTGGAACTCGCTCCTGTGGAAGCACCGAACGAGACCGTGGGCCCAGGAGGGAAGATGTACTGACAGAGGCACCCGGCAGCCATCAGGCCTGACCGTGGAGCGGCCCGAGCACGCAGGGTGGCAGGAAGGCTGCGCTGGAGCAAACCTGCCTGGACCTCCATCCCCTTGCCAGCCCATGCCTGCCAGGCCCAGCACGATGGCTCCTCAGCTCTGGCACGTGGCTGGCTCCGGGGGAATGTACGTCTCCTTCCCCACTCGCCCGGCTTTCCCCTCATCTACATCTCTGCTGCCTCGTTCATCTCAATGCTGCAGGGCCCGGGAGGGTGGGAAAGGAGGAATCCAGCCCCTGCTGCCAGCAAAGATGTTTTATGCCAAGTTAAAAATACCATTTCGTGGAAAGGAAGATATTTTTTTGGAGCAATGCAACATGTAAAGCCATCACACCAGTCCTGGGGAGCGAGGAGACTTTCCTGAGAGCATAAAGGGAGGGGGAGAGCCTGTCTACCTGTTCCTGGGAAATTCGGTGAGCTGGCCAAGGTCCTTGTCGTCTTTGGATGCTGCTGCTGCCTCCTGGCAAAGAGGAGACACCCACCATCGAGCTGAAAAATTCCCAATATCCAGCACAAACCTGAAACGGCATTTTGTGTCTCAGCAGATGTTTGGAGTCATTAAGGCTCTTGGCTTTAAAGAGTTTATTACTTTGGAAGTTTAAAGCTGGACTCGCAGTAGGGTGTAACAAGTCTCTGTCTCAGCACATAGATACACACACATCTACCTCTCTATATCCATCTCAACGTGGTCTCTGAAAACTACAAGTCAGAAATTACACTGGGGAGAAGGTTACTCGGGCAGCTGTGGGCTGCTGAGCTACCACACGTGAAGAGAAACGCCCGACGGTGCCGGATGGCCTGTGCTGGGACCTGCATGGTGGCCACGTGCCGGTTCAGGCAGCGATGCAGGGCAGACAGTGGCCGTACTGCAAACCCTGCCCTCTGGACAAGCTCAGGGACGAGATGGGGTTACAGAGCTGACATCAGAAAGAAATGGCAAGCAGAGCTCCAGCCTCACTGGGACAGAGGAGGAGTTTCAGAGAGCTGCAGAGGCCTTTTCCCTGCCCAACGCGCTGCGTCTTCCCTGCCCTGACACCTCGCAGCAACACACCGACACAGCCTCCTTCAGCCGCACGCGCGCTGAGCCGGAGCGTTAAGGGAGGAACGAGTGGAGATGAGAGCAACGGGGGGAGAAGAGACAGAGAAAGTTGAGGAAGCCACTTTGTTTTGACTCATCTGAAGTAGGATTTGAGATGTGATGCTCACATTGGCAACGTGTGAGCAGTGGTGCTGGGATGCTCGGCTCCGAGTCTGGCTACAGTGAGCCAGGGACAGGGAGAGAAGAGAATCAGCTGCAGGAAGGCTGCAACACAGCAGCCTGGGGCCTTTCCAGCAAGGGTAAAACACCAACAACATGGATTTCCAACCTGGAGATGAGCATGCAGGACAGCTGCTCAAACGGCCGCTGAAGGTCCTGTACGGTGTCTGAAGCGCTGATGTCTTGCACCAGGCTGGGCAGCTCAGTTTAGCAGCTAAATAAGGGATCAGGTGAAAAAAACCCTCTTTAAACATGTCCTACCAATGATTTTTTTCCAAAACAATCTTCCTCAAAAGCGAATGCTGACTCTGTACAGCTCTGCCACCTACCCAGCTGAACCGAAGTTTAGTTTGTCCAATAAAGGCTTGAAATGGACTCAGAAAGCTCACATTGTTCTTTTACTCTACCAGAGGTCCCAGCTGGAAAGCTCCTCGCATCTCTTCCCCACGGCACCACGTGAACCAAGCCACTGTCAAGACAAAATATGCCTCTCCCCTACTTCTCCTACTGGAACCTCTCTGAGCCCAACGTTCCATGTGAAACAGACTCTGATGAGACATGGAGAGGGAGCTCCTGGTGTTCGATTTTCACCGACACAGCTCCTCATCACCCCAGACAGTGTTCAGAGCGGGACCTAAAAGCAGATTTTAAAAAAAAAATGAGCCCATTTGAAGGCTCCCTGATCCCACTGGAGAAACACCTGCCCTGCTTGGCCTGCTGGGAAGCCAGAGCTCCACATCACTCCCCAGAAACCTGCCCCTGCCGCAGAACCACAGCACCTGGCAATGAAAGATCTGCCTTCGACACAGCCCGAACCCCCCGGCCGCGTTCACCTTCTCCATTCCTCCCTGATTTCAGACCTGAAAACACACATTATCCCACAGAGCACCTCTCGTGCACGAGCCAAGCCCCCATGGCTGCGCCACGTCCCACCTATCTCCACACACTGTCTTCTGCCTCTCCAGTTCCCTTCACGTTTTTTCATCTGTTTCAGCAGAAAATGGTCCACAATTTCACAGCTCTTGACTGAAAAATCTTCAGGGCATCCGAGCACTCAAACTAAACCCTGGACACACACAGTGTCTGCCAGAATTACCGTGGAATGGTTAAAGTTCCAATTTCACAGGATTTTGCAGAATCCTGCCGCGACTGGCAGCAGAGGGTGTGCTTGGCACCAAACTAGATCAGGTTTGCCCCCACCCTTAAACCTTGCTCCCCTGGAAACCAGAACAAGGACTGCCACAGCCTGTATAGTGACTGGAAAGGGAACAAAAGAGTTGGAATAAATTACTTTCCTGCCCAAATTGATGTTCCACATCCAGCTAGGCAAGTCTCAGGCTTGCTCCGAGCCCCCGACTGGATTTTGGGGGCTGCCTGGGGGATCCCTGCTCCCCTTTATTCAAACAGTCCCCGCGAGATCTTCAGCATTTGGGAAAGTGGCATCAGGAAATAATTCCTGCACTTGGGGCAGTTCTGTGGTATTAAACTAGAAGGGAGTTACAGGAATGGTGCTGTGGTGAGTCCCGACGCTGACAGCAAACGCTGGGCTCCACTTCTTACCCTATGCTGCTTCTGTGTGCCTGCCAATGCTCAAGGAAATAACACTTTTCTTTTTCATCACTTCTGGTGTGATGAAAGATGTATTTTTTCAGAGAACTCTTGAAATGAACTGCTGGGATGTGCCTGTCGCTCTTCTGGGTCTCCTGTCACGTGGCTTAAGAACAGCACCAGGAGAAACCTTGTGGCTGCCCCAACAGACAGGCCGAGATATCGAAGTGAGACCTGCACAATGCAGAGGGGACAGTTTAACAAAGGCAAGGGCAGGGACGCTTGTGCATCCCATCCAGACCCAACAAAGACCACAGCGGGGAGGAAGGGCAAATAAAGACATTGAATGGGGCAATAACCCCCTGCCAAGGTGCAGAGGTAAAGAGCTGATAGCATGAAACCCAACCTCAGGTGCTCTCTGCCTCTTGCCATGTGGCAAAACAGGGCTGTGAATTAGTAACTGCTCCCAGGCAACTTCTTTTCTTTTGGTGGTGTTCAGAACTAACGTTTCAGAGGGGTTGGAGGGAGCAGTTTGACAAAGCCAGACACCCTGAAAGAAAGCTTTACAGGAATCACGACTAAGCTCTCCTTTAGCTACAGGCTGCACGAGTTGCGTTTGGTTACAGCTCCGGGTGCCTCCTTCCCTGTGTTTTAGCCCTGAAGTAAGAGTTTCCAAACACTTCTTTCTTTTTTCAAAGCCCTTGGGGAGTCCATCCTCTCTCCCTGGCTCCTCATTCTGTCACTTTGAAATCCTCGGGCGCTCCGGATCAGGACACAGCACAAGCCACAGCCAGGCACCATCCTGCCCCCTCACAGCTCTTGCGTTACCTCTGGCAAAGAGGAACAGCCCCAAATCCTGGGAAGTTACAGGCAAATCTGCTCTTCTCGCAATCCTAACTGCCAGAAGGAAACCAACAGGAATGCTGTTCACTTGTTTCTAAGGGAGAAATCTGTCTGGGAGAAGCCACTGGGAGGAAAGCGGGCGCTTTTGTGTGTTAGTGGCAGATTAAGATGACACTGCAGAAAATAAACAGCATATTCCTCATTAGGCCCTTGAGCGGCTCCCGCAAACGAACGGCAGCGGAAGGCAACATGGGGCTAGCACTGAGCCCTCCTTCCCCTCCTCTGGCCAAGGGTTAAACCAGCACCACCACCGAAAGCGCGCCCGCCGTTCTTCAGAACACGCTTCCAGGTACCCGGCCCAGGGCCTCGCCTTGGATCCGCGCTGGCTCTATCGGAACAGGCCCCAAAGATATGTAATGTGAGCAGAACTTTGATCGAGGCCTCCCACACGCACACCCGTGTCCCGGCTGCAGGGAGCAACACCACTAGAAACACCTCCTGAGTCATTTTGTTGGGAGTATCAGGACACAAACAGGCACAGAAGATACAGAACGTGAACAGAACTTTGATCGAGGCCTCCTGCCAGCGCTCGCGTGGCTCGGCTGCAGAGAGGAACGCGGAACCGCGCGACGCCATTAAAACACCTTTCCACAGGCGGAAAGGGAGGGTGGAAAGGTTCAGCTCTCACTGGTTTATGACAGAAAACAGGCATCTCTTTGCTCCTTGTGCCTGGGAAGACCTCCCTACCCAAACCCAACGCTGAGAGCTGGCATCTCCATTTCATTATCACACTGTGTTCAGATTTCAAACCTCAGAAAGAAGCCGCCAGCCCCAGCTGCTGCACGCTGGCTGCTGTGCCGGCGGCGACACGCAGCCCAGGTGCCAGTAGTTACTCAGCACTTTATGACTCTTTCCCCATCTTCAGAGTTACGGCAGAGTAACACCGCCGGCAGCTCCCAGTGCAAACAACAGTCCCTGATGCCAGAGTCCACTAACACCTCTGTCCTCCGCCATCTTATTTGCTTAGTGCTCACAGAAAAAAGAGGCCCTGGTGGTTTGGGGGATATTCTAACGTTACCAGAACGCCTGCAATACTCCCAAAGCCCCACAACAGGACAGCATGGGAGCGTTATCTACTTTACAGGCTGGAGGATGGGACGTTCTGGGTCCAGCACCTTCACCTTTCTGCTATAATCATGGGGTACAAACCGCTCTTGCCGGTGGGGGGTTAGTTACTGTGCAGCGCCTCGCGCGAGAGGAAAAGCCGGCGCAGCTCGACTGAACTTTGCCTTTGCCAGCAGCTGACCGAGGAGAGGGAAATGCTGGGTAGTGTCACCTAGAAAACGGGGAGAAAGAAGTGAAAGGGAGAAAGGTTTGAAGGGTTTTGAGACACTAATGTAACACTCAGAGGCATGTAAACAATTCTGGATGCATTAACTCCTCTACTGTAAGAAAAGAAATACTGACACACGCTTCACCGGCACGAGAACCCTACAAATGGTTCTGAGAATACATTCTTCAGATGCAAGAGGTATTTGCAGAGTTATACTACCTGAAAGTTGGAAGTGCAACCCACTACAGGGAGGGGGCGGGAGGGGGCTAGTTTCAGTGGATGGAGAAGGAAGGCTGCTGCAGAACTGCACACTAATAAGAACTCTGTACTGTGGCTCTGCAGGAGCAGCCCCCAGACAGGCTCCCCAAGGGAATGGGGATGACCATCCCCGACTTTAGACATGTGTGCTGGCACATGGAGCAAGCAGGATTCATTTTAAACAACATTCACATCCAAGGCAATCTAGGGGTGCATAAACAGCAGCTTTTGTCAGAACAGTGCACAGAGCCTTGTTTAACTAACGAAGACCGAGAAATCTCACAGATTTCCATCTGACAAAGGCTTCAAGGGCTCCGTGCTGGCCACGGAGGGGAGATGGACCTCAAATAGCTGAATAGGAACTTCACAATTTAGGTATTTATTACTCAAACTCCAAAAATCACATAGGGAATCAAAAGAAGTATCGATATATTCCGATGGACAGAAAGAAGGAAACCCCACCCCAACACCGGGAAAGCACAGCGTTGTGTCTCACCAGCTCTCCCCTGGCTAGCCAGCTCCTGTTGGGCACAGACATTCTTTCATTTTATTTGGTGTTGCAAGGAGTTAGCTGAACTGGAATAGTCCAGTAATTAATATTCTCCAAAGCAGGACATCAAACGTAAGCGCAGGAGGCGATGGAAGCATGCTGAGGGCAAACTGGTGTAGTCTAAGGCCCCATCCTGCAGGTCCCTCTGTGCCAGCAGGTTCCCGTGCATCTCATCTGCAGGACTGGGAAATTATTGTGCTTCTCAGCTCACTAGAAAAGACCCTTTTCCCTGTTCCTGCTTTCAGCGGCACGCAGGGAGCGTGCTGTTCTATTCCCTGCTGCAAAAGCACAGTGTAGGGGGAGGAGAGGGGAGGAATCCTGAAAAATATTGCGCAGCACCATTGGTTCAGTACAGAGGGAAAGCTGGGGTAACTCAATTGCGTTTGGTGGCTTCGGAAGTTTCACCAGCTTTGCAACAAATATTGCCTAGGTAACATCCTCACAGTGGTCGGTAGTTCAAAGAGGCTGAAACACCATCTTCTTACTCTGATTAAACCCATTAACAGCTCGTCTCCTGATCCCTTCCAACTCACAGCACACAAAGACCCCCAAACAAAAGAGAAAACAGGATTTAAATAAATAAATAAATAAACAGCATTCCCAAAACATTTATTTTGCACTTTGTTTTTTTTCCTTTTTCCTCCCTCTCTCTCTCTCTCTCTCAAATCAGACCAGCTTAGAGATACGGACTTCACCTACCTTCCAAATCCAGCTAGGGCACGGAGTACCACACAACTGCTTTAGACCCATTCAGACCTGAATCGTAACACTCTCAGGGTCGCTGGTGAAGTCCAAAGGAACCCTTATTCCATCCCCACAGATCAGTAACTCATCAGCGACAGGGAAAAGAAGTGTATCCAGAGCACACTGTGGCACGTCAGGGTTGAAGAAAGCATCGGTAAAGGAGAATAAAACGCCAGCGGTTGTTCAGCCTACTCTAACTAAATGTTGAGCCACTGCAGAACCCCTCCCTCCAGCCCAACACAAAGTCAAACTGTGTCACCCCCCTCGCCAAGACACTCTTCTGTGGTACGTTACTGGCACTTTATGTCAGTCTCATATGGTAGATACATGCACGTTTGTCTGTGTGTTTACATACAAAAGGTCTGATAACAGTAAAACATTGTTCAGAGAGATATAAAAAACCCAAGGAGCTGCATTAGCCAAAAAAAGTGTTTTGTGAGAAACAACAATAAAAATGATATAACCACAGCTTTTCTTTTCTTTAAAATTAGATAAATACCCGAAGCTATGATTTCACTTGGGGCCTCTGTACCTTGACAGGGAGTCCAATGGAGTATATCTGAAGGCACTTAATATCCTCTACTCAGCTGTAAGATGGTTGCACAGGGAGCTGGGGAGCTTGGGATGTGATTTGGGGCACGGAGGAGAGAGATGGATGAAAACAAGCCCTGAAGAGCTGTGATCCACACAGCATCAGGCGCCGAAATGAAAACAAACGTACAACCCGGGTGTTGAGAAGGTCTCTCTTGAAAAAGAAAACTGCCAATTGCAAATGTCTTTGTGTTTCTATTGACAGAGCACTTCATGCAACTCCGACAGTGCATCATACACTCTTAGAGATATTTAGCTTTGTCAGTTCGTTGACCTCCTCGGTTCCCGCTTCCTCACAGTCAGTCTTCTCCGCGGCTTTGCCAAACCTGCACCTCTCCTCTGCTCTCACCGCATCTTTCTGGAGCTTCTTGGCGGAAGGAAGGATGTCCTTGGTTTCTGAGTTATCTGTGCCATGGGCTATCTTATCAGAATTCTGTACAGAAGGCACCAGGTTGGCAATCTCATCCGTTGGAGATCGCCCAATGCTGCCATCCACTTGAACCCGAATGTCTGGAGATATGGACAACTGGTGATGTGGCACGATCCCATTGTCCATGCATTTTGGGTAAAGGTAGGTCTTCATCTGACCTTTGCCCTTCACATTGACCGTCCCCCTATAGTCAAAGTCATACCCCATCTTGTTGAGGATGCGGTAGCTCTCCTCACTCACCTGTATACGACACTCGACGCCAGTGGTGTCCATTCTGCTAGCAATGTTCACAGTGTCACCCCAAATGTCATACAACAGCTTGGTGGTGCCAATGACCCCGGCGGTGAGGGGGCCGTGGTTAAAGCCAATCCTCAGTTTGAAATTAAACCACAGCATGTTGTTGTTGAAGTCATCCACCACTCGCATCATTTCTTTGGCAAATTCAAAAAGGGTCTGCAAATGCCCGTGGGGATGGTTGCTGTCCTGACACTGCGAGGTGTTCAGTCCTGAGGCTGCCATGTAGGTCGCCCCGATGGTTTTGATTTTCTCAATGCTGCTGTAGTGAGGTTTGCTCAGCAGCTCATCAAAATCCCCAATCAGCTCGTTCAGGACGCGGTAGCACTCTTTGCCTCCCTCGTAGTTCTCTTCGTAGAACTCGCTGAAGTTCACAATGCTTGCAAAGATCACTCCACCGCTGTCGTGGTTTTTGGAGTAGCTCTGGGAAACCTTCAGCTGCTCTGCCACGTGGTAGGGAATAATATTCCTCAGCAACCAGTCAGCTTGATCCCTCATGCTCTGAATTTTGGTGCGGTGAAGATCGGCCTCCACGTCTCCATGGTAGTGGAGGCGGTAACTGACCTCAAACTCTCGATTCAGAAACCAGACCAGGAGGAGGAGAAGGAAGGAAACCAAGATCACTTCCTGGCCGATCAGGTCTGCTGGCCTCTTCGTGTCATTTGGCACCGAGCTGTTGCATGCGCTTCTTCTGGAGCTGGAAGCAGAAGAAAGGGAAGAACATGAAAGGTGCATTTAAAACCAGAGAGGTACAGCACTGCCTCCTCTGCTCCTGTTCTAGAAAAAAGCACCAGCAGTGTATGTTACACACCAGACTGTAAAACAGGCTTTGGTACCTCTGTCTGTTGTTAAGCACACTAAAGGATTAATTTCATTCTTAAACTCACCAAGTATTTCCTTAAAGGGACAGCTTCAGGCTCAGCAGCACAGAAATTGCCCAGCCTTTACCTATTTTAAGGACTTCACAGAGGAAATGGTTATTGTTATGCCTAAATATATAAATAAAAGCACTACATATAAATAAAAATGCTCAATAATGCCCAGGTGTGTGTTCATACACACGTGCACATGTACATCCACACAGGAGGTGTGTGTCAGCTTTGAGGAACTCATCTTCTTTTTCTATTGCCTCCACTACTGAGGAATATCTGTGCTGCGTGCTGATGCTCCTCTCCCTTGCCTCCTCCAAGAGCAGGAGCCTTTGCAGTGGATTAACCTTTCTCAGTGGTTACATATGAAGGTTTAAGGAAGAAGATGACCCTGTACAAGACACTTCATGGAGAACTTGCATGCTTTCTGCATGAAAGCAGAGAACAGGGAGCTCTGGGCCGGTATCTTCTGTACCTGACAGGCACCGAAGCTTCTGATGGTGGAGACAGAAAGTTTCCTCAAGAGCCAAAATGTAAAAAATAAAAATAAAGAATAAGTGATGTGTCACATGGACTGAGAGTAAATCCCTGTCACAATTCAACACCTGCCTGTGCAGGTTATGAAGCACTGATGGAAGGTGCTTCAGTGCCAAACCGCCTGTGATGGGGAGACATCTGCAGCCTACGGCCTCAGCGCTCTGGAGAGATGCGAAGACACCGACTGCATCTGAGAAGACACCACCTATGTGATCCTAGAAACTAAGCCTGAACCCAGACAGATTGGCATGCAGCAAGCTCTGGAGCCATTTAACTGCAAGTTTCTCTAAAATTATGCCAAAGCTTAAGAGTTGCTATGAGCAGACACACGCTGAAGTTGTTCCAGTGAAGAGACAGGTTTGATAAGGGGAAGCATCGCATCAAGCCTCCTTGAAAAACAGAAAGGCAACCCCTACCTCAGGGTCTGTCTCTCTTAGGCAGGCATGCTAGCAAGAGGTGAAAACTCAAAGCAGCAACAGGTCAAGAAGAGACTACATTCATTTCTGTGTTTCCAGGTTCAGTTTGTTTCTCTCTGTGGATTTGTTTCTCTCCGTCCCTGGGCGTGTTCAAGGCCAGGTTGGATGGGGCCCTGGGCAACCTTGTGTAGCTCCAGGCCTGGAGGTTGGTGGCCCTGCCTGTGGCAGGGGGGTTGGAGCTCTGGGATCCTTGGGGTCCCTTCCAGCCCAGCCCAGTCTGGGATTCTATGATTCTATGTGGGACATGCTTCTGAACTCAAAGCGGCCAGTTGAGTGCTCGGGCTGTACTACTGGGCCCAGTTTCTTCTTCTGAATGTTCCTGACTGCCAGAACAGTGGGATGTAGCAGGAACACTGCACAGCTTGGAGCAGACACACGTGCTTGATCTCTGAGCACATCTGCACATGCACCATGGTCTCTCTGTTTGCTCTATCTGCTTGCTCCTGTCACAGGAGTAAAAGCTCCTGTAAGGAAAATACTTACCACAGAGAGCTTACAGGTTGAGTTGCAGATTAAAACTAAAACTGCACACTGGGTTGGAAATCACAGCTTTTGTTTTCAGCTGTAAATATCCTCCTCCCAGGAGAAGTGAAGGGATATTCATTTTAGTGGTTTGATATTGAAAACAAAAGCCATGAGGGAAGAGTGAAAGGAGGCAAGGACTCGCAGCACAGGGAACAGGTCCCTACTGTCAGGTTCCCTAACCGCTGGTGCATTGCTGGACTGAGACTCCTTCCCTTCTCCCTCACAATCACTTTTCTCGACAAAACTCTTGTATAAACCTATTCATTTTCTCCCTAGAAAGAGAAGTCAGAGACTAAGACAAAGGCCAAGTGATTAATGACCAGAAAGGTAACGATTCCTGAAATACAACCCTTGCCATCTATACTGCAGGTGGCAGAATATTCTCCCAGTTTGAGAGGCTTATAAAACAAAATGAGAGGAGGGTAAGTAAGAGAGAAGATCTCAGAGAATGAGGAAGGCTGGAGAAGGTGAGGAGTGACTCTTGGAGAAGGAGCACGATTCAGGTTCTCTTCAGCACAGTTCCTTATTTTCCATGCCTTGTGGGAAGAGATCTGAGCGATGGCACGTTACTCCTCCGAGAGTATGAGTTTGATCCAGATAATCTGCTCTAACATCAAACATCCCTGCCACGGGGATTTAAGTCATCACAAGCCTTTTATTTACAGTTTATTTTACAAAATACTTGTCAAAGTACTTTAATTCCTCCTAAATGAATTAGGTAAGCACCACAAATGTTACGTTCCCAGGCGCAGCTGGGGATGAAGGCAAGATCTGCCTTTTAAGAAGGAGCTGCTGCCTCCTGCTCACCACTCCTGGCACCTGTGAGCTCTGCCATCTCCTCAAGCACTGGCCTGACCTTGTTTCCCACGTGGGCCTTAGAGATCTGCTTGTGAAATGAGTGACTCACCTGTAAGCTGACCTGATTTCATTAATCAGGTAATGGGTTAGTATCGCAGCAAAGGAGGGGCAGCATCTCTTCCAGACCGGGCATCCTGCGATCACCATGCGACTGCTACAAGCACCAGTACAAAAAAGCTGTGACGCCAGCCCAGAGGAGGGAACAGTTACATCTCACTCCTTTGGAAATCACATTTCTGGACTTTGCAGCAAAGCTACAGGACCTACAGGCCTATAAATCATCTTATGTACTCATGTAGCAAAGATGACCTGAAGGCAGCCTTTAGAATGAAAAGGAAAAAAAAGAACCCACCTATAGTAGAAAGGATCACACACCCCCAAATCTTTTTAAACTCCACTTTTTATGAGGTGCTGCAGCAGAAAACTCATTTTAAAAATCATTCCAATTGAAATCTTAAGCTGACAATGTTCCTTTAACTCAAACTGGTGCTTCCTGGCACAGACAACTAACTATTAACTTGGCATCTTCATCCAGGCTCTGTGTTGAATATGGAACAAGTAAGAGCTCCGGAGATAGAATCTCCTTTGGCTTGATCACAAACCATAAAGATAATGGCTTTCTACTTATAAAGATTTTTGGAAAGTCATTTTGCTTCTGAGCCAGTAACCTATGTTTGGATTTGGAGATCTTGCTATATTTAAAGAGGATGCTAAACCTTAAAAAAGATTGCAATGGCAGAGCAGTGCAGAAAGGGGAAAGCAAACAGCTGCTTTCCATGAAGAACATATACTGGATGCATGTAAAAAACCCTTATCATCAAGTAATTTCAGTCTTCCACCTCAAGTGGCCTGACATTGTTCCAGCCTGAGGCATCACAAACTGGAAAATGATGCACCCTACCTGCTCTGAGACAAGAAATGAATGGAAACAAGAAAGATTTCTTGCTTAAAAGACAAAGTTTATGGTAGTATCTCTTCTGGGCTGAAGAACTGGTCTGTATGGAAAACAAGGCAAATTCCACGTTTGGATTTCCTGAGCACAGCACAAGATGTCCAGAGATGAACCTTGTGCAAAGACTCCAAAACATGACTCGTATCTCTCTTCCCACACAACACTGATAATTACCTCACCTCTGGATCAAGAAAAGGCAACAACCTCATTAAAGGTATGCAAGTATAAAGTTTCTTTGGCCCTCCTAGGCCACCAGAAAATCTCTTGTGCTGACTGGAGGGAGCAAGAAACCTTATTTATTGATTGACTTCAGCGAGAAAGGAGCAGCAAAAAACATTGCTATGAATTTATGGAGTTTTATCCTTAGAGGCATTTCATATAAAATCAAGCCATTTATTCAGGAAAGCTGAAGATGAAGGATATTGTCTTGTTGGTCTGTCCCCTGGAGCAAGGGGAGGTTTGGTTTGTGCAGAACTCCAGAGTGATACACAGGAGTGTATGTCAAGAGAGCCCTGGAAAGAGCAGCCTGGTGCAAATTAATGGTAGGAACAGAGCAGGATTAACTCTTCACTCCTTCTCTTAACTGCCAGCACTTTGAAGAATTTTGTTAGTTTCCAGGTTTGGGCAGACTCAGATCAGCTGATCCTGCACTCAGAGAGAGATGGTGACCGACCCACCCAGCAGACAAACAGCACCGTGTCCTGTGAGCACACAATACACACGTCTCCTGCTCCCCCCCAGGTGAAGGAACGAGGGGCTGGTACATCTCCTAAGCAAAAGTTTAACATGAGGTTTAGATTTGCTTAAGGAGCCAGATATTTCAGTCACTGCCTTCTTTGGCATTTATCTCACCAAAGCAGGCAGAGCGTGCTCTGTGCCTGCCTGCAGTGGTACCTTCTGCGCAGGTCGGTTCCTCACCCACTTCCACCTTCACCTGGGATGAGTTACAAGTCAGACACTACACTTCTGGGAGAAAAATTCTGCCACAGGCAGGGCCACCAACCTCCAGGCCTGGAGCTACACAGGGTTGCCCAGGGCCACATCCAACCTGGCCTTGAACACCCCCAGGGACGGGGCACCCACCCCCTCTCTGGGCAGCCTGTTCCAGCCCCTCACCAATCCCTCTGCAAAGAACTTCCCCCTAATATCTCATCTCACCCTTCCCTCCTTCAGCTTCACTCCATCCCCCTTGTCCTGCCATTATCTACCCTTTGAACAAGCTGATTCCCTCCTGTTTCTCTGCTCCCTTCAGGGACTGGAAGGCTGCAATGAGGTCCCCCCACAGCCTTCTCTTCTCCAGGCTGACCCAGCCCAGCTCCCTCAGTCTCTCTCCATAGGGGAGCTGCTCCAGCCCTCTGAGCATCTTCCTGGCTCCTCTGAACCCTCACCGTGCTTTCATTTTTTGGACATGGCATTTTGAGCCAACTTCCCCTCAGTGTTTTAGCTTATGAAAAAAATGTTTAAAAAGTAAAAAAAAAAATCAAGCTGCCTCTGGTTTTTTGGCTTGAACTTTCCATTCTGGCTTTAGTGAAATGGAATTCTGTTACAAAAATGAAGTTGTCTTTCATGAATACAAGCAGGACTATTTCTGCATAGGCACCTGCCATACAAAAACCCAAGTGAAAAAGAAATAAAAATCACTGTAGCAAGTGCTAACTTCTTGGTGAGTAAATACATCATGTGAAAACACAGTTACTCTGGCCATAGCACTTCTGAAGGTGGTATTTTTAAAAAGTCATTTTGTTTTGCTACATACTCCCAGTAAAAGCAGCATCCTCCTGAATACACACTTCAGATGAATTAGTGACTTCCGCATTCACAGGGCTGTCAGTTCTACTGGGTACAATATTGCCCAGATTCCCCCAGACAATTAACAAATATGTACTTAATATGCTTAATACCAATGACCAGTAAAAACATGTTAAAAAAGGTATTGTAAAGCCTGCAATAAACCCATGAGAAATTCAGCACTGAAATAATTAGAGTGACTAAGAGAGCCAATGGGATCCTGAGGGGCATCAAGAGGAGTGTGGCCTTCCCCTCTGCTCTGCCCTGCTCAGGCCCCACCTGGAGTGTTGTGTCCAGTTCTGGGCTCCCTGGGATCAAACAGACAGGGATCTCCTGGAGAGAGTCCAGAGGAGGCTACGGAGATGCTGAAGGGCCTGGAGCATCTCCCCTGTGAGGAAAGGCTGAGTGAGCTGGGGCTGTTCAGCCTTGAGAAGAGAAGACTAAGGGGGGACCTTATGAATGTTTATCACTATCTGAAGGATGGGATGCAGGGGGAATGGGCAGCCCCTTTTCAGTGTCTGTGGGGACAGGACAAGGGGCAATGGCTGCAAGTTGGAGCACAGGGAGTTCCACACCAACATGGGGAAGAACTTTTCCCCAGGGAGGGTGAGGGAGCCCTGGGACAGGCTGCCCAGGGGGTGTGGAGTCTCCATCTCTGGAGAGATTCCAGCCCCGTCTGGACGCCGCCCTGTGCAATATGAGCTGGGGAGCTGCCTTGGCAGGGGGTTGGACCCCATGGGCTCTGGGGGTCCCTTCCAACCCCTCTGAGTCTGGGATTCTGTGACTCTTCAACAGGTTGATTTATAAGGGGCTGCTAATTAAATGTCACCTGCTCTCTGTGACACAACTTGCTATTCTGCCTAAGTGAGCTCAGGGTGACAGGCAGCGCCCAGGCTGTCATTGTCAGCACCCCTCTGTCCTGGTGAAGGGTTTCACAGCCAGCTTTTCTGGCTGAAGTTCCTCTGCTGCAGGGGATTCTCACCTGGCTAGCTGTGGGCAGCATCCAACTCAAACACCTCTGTATTGAGCAAATCAACCAAGGATATCAAATAAATAGCTCATAGTGTGCAGATAATGCTTGGAAAACTACTCCTACTAGGAAAACAGCTGTTGTTTTATATAGCTCCTCCACAGTTCTATGTCCTAGAAATCAGATTTTAAAATAAAATAGCATTACACAAGTCTCACTGCAGTATCAGCTCTCCAGTGCCTCTTGGTCATATCCAAGTCCTCTGCAAAGGAAACTGTGTACACAAGGAGCTTAAGCACAACCTGCCAAACCCATCTGCTGAATTCCCCACCTATTGCTGTGGATGCAAAGTTCTGCTACATATAATTGCCTGAAAATGTTTCTATCCCTAAACATAAAGAGGGGAATATGAAGCTTACCTGAAGTTCTGTGCCAAATCTAGATGAAAAGTTTCCACGGAGCTGAAATAAAAAACACACCTGATTTCAGAAGGGAAGTCAGAGCATTCCACCAGAATTTCAGTTTGCATTGTACATTATTCTATAGAGCACAGGACCAATAATTGCACTGCATGCTTGGCTGGCTTCAGACAACCTTTGTTGGAACGTGACTTCTTGCTTGGAAGAAGGAACCACAGTCAGACACAGGGATACAAACACCTCTGAAGGGTAACTGATGATAATGCACCCAAAATGATGCCTGGAACAAGTAATTGTTGAACAATCCCATCTTACCTTGGGAACAGGGAAAAAGCAATTTCAGAGCTCTCAAACCCAGTTATGCCTTCATCTTATCTGACCATAGAAAGATTTAAAAGAACAAAACAAACAAAGCAGCCCCCCCCTTCCCCCAAATCCCACACCCTCCCAAAATAAAGAAAACCCCCTATAAACCCTGAACAAATATACAGCCCCTTTCTGAAAATGCCATTACAGAAGAGTAGTCAAGCAATTTTTGTGTTTACTTGCACTACAATGTCTCAGCTGCCATCAAGTAATAGTTCCTTTTGGAAACAGAAGTAAAGAAATCTGCAGTATGTCTGTGCCTGGGACACAAGCAAAGCTGCAGCTACCACTGACAAAAAATACTGTCCAGACTAATGATAACAGAGGAATAAACCCCCACTTTCCCAGATCTATCACTTTAAATACTTATTTTTAAAAGATGAAATAACAACATATTGCATGATTTCTGTACTTTGCCTATTAATGGTCACCTGTGTTTGAACCACAGGTGAAAAGATGCTCTCATCAGCAAAATTTCTTAAGATAATGCACTGATAGAACAGCAAGGTCTCCACATCTGTGCCTGGGAATAGCCTTTCCCAGTCTCTTAATAAAGTCAAAATGCAGGGCAAACCCAAGTTTTGTGTCCGTCTGTCTGTACAAAGCCTTTACCCAGAGCTCATGCACAAGCTGATTTAATAATCACACATAAAATCTGTCCTAACATTTCCCCTTTGAGTAAGGAATTAGGAGTCACAGTTATGGCCCCAAGCCCTTCGATTCTCTCCTTTGCCATGGATGCAGAGCGGGGTGTCCTGGCAATCACCCACGTCAACCACAACCACTCCTGCTCTAGGCTTCACCTTTACTACCTGCCTTTGTACCAGACTTTGGGTACAACAAACACACCATATTCCCCTATTTTACAAGGCTCTGCCATGACCAGCACCCAGCTATGCCACGCTAGCTCCATGCAGACATGCTGGCAGGCACATGGCTGAATGCAAGGACCCCTGCTTGCAGGGGATTAGGGAAGAGTAGCCAGGGAGGCAAGAAATGGCATCAAGAGTTTGTCCTTCCCCAAGAAATTGACCTGGGGACTAACATCTTGGTGAAGCTGGTGGTTGGACAGCAAGTGTTGGTGCTACAAGGGAAAGAGTCTACTTTCCTACTGGGAGAGGGTCACAGTATGCTGGAGGAGAGATGATGTTAGGTATGCTCAACAGCTAAAAGGAAGGGAACAAATCAAAGATGAGGAAGGGGAGGAACACCCAGAAGCTAAATGCTATGTCCCTCCACTGAATCAACAGACCCCACCTGCTCTCCTTGCCCGAGTGCTCTGCAGAGGGACAAGAAAGAGATTTTTCTTGAGTCTAATATGAGCCAGAAGCTATTTGTCAGCTGACTCCAGTCCCAAGTTTTTTCCAGGGAAAGACACTCTTCCTACAGCACCTACAGCCACTTCAAATCACAGATGTGAATGGGTATTGAGGGGTGACTCCTATTCTCCCTTTTTTTATATAAATCAGGTCAAGGTTAAAACAAGGCACGGCTGAAGATACTTGTGGAGGGGATTAAAAGCTAAATGCTCACACCAAACCTGCATCTGCAAACTCATTTGGTTTGCTTGGGGGGTTTGGATGTCCATGCTATAGTAAGTGTGCCAAAGGCTAGGAGATCTCTTAAGCCAGGGAGAAGCAAGTTGATGATAAACTTTTGCCAGAAGGAATGGACGGCTGGCACGGGTCCCTGGGCTCCACAAGCGAGTTCACCTATGGGGAAAACTGCTTATCAGAGGAATAACTGAGAAGCCTGAAGGTTATTTCACAGAAACTGGATCCTCTGGTTACTGTCTTGCAGCATCCTCTGAAAAGGTGAAAAGCAAGAAAGGAAACTGGGCATTAAAATCCTGTTAAATCTAAGTGCCTGCCTTCCACAGCAGGAAACTCCTTCAGAAGGGAGGTGGAAGAAAGATCCATGGTTCCTAAGGGCAGAAATAAATCCAGAGGGGTGGGGAGAGAGAACTAGGCTCTCTGGCATCACCAAATGTCTTAATAAAACAGATTTTCAAACAGTGAAAGACAATTGCATGTGCCTGATAAGAGTAAGCATGCCCTAGAAACACACCACTTGAGGACAGAGCGTCATTTCAGAACACATTACAGCAAAGGAGCCCTCACATACTGTCCTTAAATCCTTCCAAGAAACCCCAAAATCAAACCTCAAATGCAGAACTCTTCCCAAATACAATTAATAACATTTGAGATGCTGGAGAAATTAATGGCAGATACTAAAATCCCATGCATTCCACCCTCACACCAGAGGCAAAGAAAACCTCATGTGTTCATCCAAACCAGGGTCTGTGAGTGCTAAGGCGTGATGCTCACCTGTCTGGACACAAGGAGACGTAGAGCAGAATGAGAAGCACTGCTCCTACTACAGTTGCCAGCAGAGATCTCATCCAGGAGCTAAGCTGGCAGAAGTTACAGTACTGCACAATGGTGATCAGAATGGCACAACACATAAACATGGTGTACTGCAACAGAGAGAGAGAGCACCAGTTAGCGTCGTCCTGCTGCCCACAGCCCCTCTGCACTGAAATGCCAGCATCAGTTAAAGACTGTGGGATATGAAAAGAGAAGGATCTAATGTCGTCTGCACTGTAAGCACAGCAAGTGTCCCTCACAGTGCCTGTATCAGGAGACAGCACTTGAAGATGGAGGTCTTCCCTTCAAAGAGCAAGAAAAGTTTTAGCACGGGTAGTTTGGCACAATTTTCCCTAAAAAAGCTTCATATTACTGCATCACACAACCATTATTCCAATAGCTTTCAAAATCTTCAGCTTACCTTTGCCAAAAGCTCAGTGCCTCTTCTTATCAAAAAAAAAAAAAAATACAAAGAAAAATTAAAGTAGGCAAACATTCCTGTTAACAAACATTCCTGGCAAGCTCCTCTTCCTTGCAGGGGTTCCACCCTGCCTGTTTTCAACTGAACATCACAAGTCCCCTGCAGTGATGCTGTGGAAGGTGTTCGCCCTCAGAAGCTTCACCCCACTGCCCACTTCAGGAGCATGACTTTAGGGGACACTGCATCACACTGCCCAGCAGTGGGCAAGTTCAAGTTAGGAAAAAAATCTGGTTTGGTAAGAGAAGGCAGGTGTTGGTCACTGTCAAGCGATGCTCAGTAACACCACTGCTGATGGCAATTTGAAAGGACAGCTTTTGATTTTCTATCTCAAAACCACCACAAGATTTCCCTCCCCACGTCTTTACTGGATAGAGAAATGGGTGGGCAGAAGGGGCATATTCCCCAGAATGCCTTCATTTCCCCCAGATACAACTTTACAGTGGTCAAAACTCTCAAGCTGCTGCAGAAATCTTGGTTGTATCAAGAATACTCATGACCATCCAAGCTAAAACAGAGACTCCACAACTGCACCAGAGTTCAGTTTTATCTACAGACTGAATTTTAGAGTATCAAAGGATCATTTTCTCCCTTTCTGTCATGTGAAATCTCCTTTAGAGCTGAAGACTGCAGATTAGCAATACTGTAGCATAACAAATAAGCATGTTATTCAGAAGACAACACAGTGTATGGGAAAAAAAACCTTACATAACATACCATTTTTAAACCACAAGCACACTCGTTGGGTTTCTTAAATGACTCAAAAATGGTTAAAAGGAATTTCAGAAGTGTCCATAAAAAAAAAAAAAAAAAAAGAGTAATTTAAACTTACTTTTTCCCCCCTCATTTCAGGTCTCCTAAAGTAGCAGAGCACTGGCTCACACTCCAAGTGATGCCCCAGCATGAAGCCAGCCTATAGAGGGTCAGCAAGTCCTGTGTTTTACTATGTATGCATGGCTTTGGAAAGTTTTTTTTGTTGTTGTTGTTGTTTTTTCTTATTGCTCTTTCTGTTAATTTTGGTTTTAATTATTTAATATCCAGGGAAGGAATAGAATGCTATGAATAAAAAAAAACTTTGCAAAACCATGTCATAGTAAAATATGACACTTACCTGACCCTCTATAGACTGACTCCGTTTCCTAGAGCTTCGTGACTGCTGAAACACTGAGCACAAGCCGAGCTGGGACATCTCTTGGGGAGTGAGCCGACAGCCCCACGACTCTGGAGCACCTGCAAGAGGACAGAGAGCAAAAGTTCACCCCCAGTTTGGTGATGAACATCACCCTGTGACTGCTGCTGCTGCCTGAGGCATTCTGGGTACCAGCCTGATGGGAGCAGGGATGGAGAACACACTGATAAAGTGGTGCTTCCAGTGCTATTTTTAAATGCTTGGAGAGATGATCAAGGATGGTGATGAATGGGATGATATAAAAATCAGTGGACAGATCTAAGAGACTTGAACCTCCATTCAGTGTGAGGGAAACATTCCTACAACTAGTTTACTGGTAGTCGTGAGGGTGGAAGAGCATCAGTGAACTGAAACAAAAGTAATTAATGAATTTACAGCCTAAAAATAGTTAGCTAGAATTCTCAAAAGGTAAAAGCTGCAGAATGGTTTTAAATGTGGGATGTGAAAGGATATCAAACACACTGTTTCTGTGACTGTGACAGCCAGAGAACAATGTATGTTTAAATCAGGAAGGACCAAAAAACACACGGTCCACATGCTCCCACTGAACAAGCACTTCCCCACACCCAGTAAGAAACTGTGGTAGGAAGAGTGACGAGGATCTGGTTGTTAGCTACACGGGGGTCCTGCAATAGCAAGAGATTTATGAAGCAGAACTCCCTGAAGATCCTGGAAAAGAAGGTTCATACGCTGTGCTACCTAAGAGAAACTTGCAAAGAAACGCTTTCATCTCCAGTTCCAGCCTGGTTTATTCCCCACCAATTTTTAAGCATTGGTTTTAGGCTACAGGTGGCCTTTAAATGAAAAGGCTCTTCCCCCCTCTTCACTATTTAACCCTTCATTTCCCCCTTGTGAGTGTTTTTATTAACAAAGACACCAAACCCCTCAGGGACCTTCCCGTGGTTGGGCTAAATGTGCCGGTATCTTCCCTTCCCAGAGGCCAGCATTGCATTCCTTCAGCCATCCCCACAGGGTAATGTCCTCTATGTACTGCCAGCTGTGAGTTTTTCTCCATCTAACTCTGCAAAGAAAAAAACCCACCCACAGCTAATGCTGTTCTGGCTGCTGAGGGTCACAAAGGCACATGCAAAGTTTCTAAGCAGACAAACACCAAGTGAAAACCTGATGAATGCCATGAAAAGCCTGAGAGAGCTACTTGCATTACCCAGAATAAACACCCCAGAAGTGCTTGGTCTAAGAAGAAACAAGGTAGGTAGGCA